>NC_083683.1:34702500-35327500 GCF_033118175.1 Dama dama | reverse complement strand
TACTGGCAGCAGCTACTCTGAAAATAGAGTAAAGGGTCTATTAAAAATAATAGTGGATAAAGTGTGTTTAAGAAGAGTCCTACTCAGCCAAGTAACTGCTTGTTCCTTATATTTGCTGAATGGAAAACAAGAAATCAAAACAAAACAAATAAGAAAAAGCCCTGCATATATGTATATGTATAACTGGAAATGGCAACCCACTCCAGTACTCTTGCCTGGAAAATCCCATGGACAGAGGAGCCTGGTAGGCTACAGTCCATGGGGTCACAAAGAGTCGGACACAACTGAGTGACTTTACTTACTTACTTATAACTGGTTCACTTTGCTTTACACTTGAAACTAACACTACATTGTAAATCAACTAAATCTGTGTGTGCTGAGTGGCTTCAGTCGTCTCCGACTGTGCAACCCCATGGGCTGTAGCCCTCCAGGCTCCTCCGTCCATGGGATTCTCCAGGCAAGAACACTGGAGCGGGTTGCCATGCCTTCTCCAGGGGATCTTCCCAAGCCAGGGATCAAACCCAGGTCTCTTACGTCTCCTGCACTGGCAGGTAGGTTCTTTACCACCAGTGGCACCTGGGAAGCCTAAATCAACTATATGTCAAAAGAAAATTTTAAAACATTAAGAAATATCCCACAGAATGACCAGATCAATCACCCAGGTGTGAGCAGCCTGGTCATCTACATGAACTAAGGGACCACACTTGAGAATAAAAGTTAGTCCATAACTGTCATAATTTCATCCATTTACACTTTTATATGAATATGAATCAGGCTATTTCCAGGGGTCATTGCCCAACGTACTTATCCACATGTTGCTGAGGGAAGGAAAGAAAAACAAAAGAGAAGTCGCTATAGATGTTATAAAGAAAGAAGAGTCAGATTTGGCAGCTACTTGAAGACATAAAAAAAAAAGAAAAAGACAAAGTAAAAATCACATAAAATTTGAGAATCTTGAGTGTTTTTGCCTATGGATGGGTTTATTTGTATGCTCTTACAGGGAAACTCAGAGGCAAAAAGAGGACTCTGGTAACCTTAGTATTGAATGAGTGGTCGCATCAAGTGTCACTGAAAAAGGACAAGGAAATCTACCAGTTCCACTGCAAAAATGGGAAAACAAAAGGAAAATGTCTACCATTAACATAAAGCCAGCAATCAAAGCATGAGGAACAAAATCGGTGGTGAGTGGGTTATTCCCATTACCCAAATTAAAGTATGATGGGCCCAGTAGTCCTCTTAAAGACTGATTTCAATTGTTGCAATTGACTTGATACACACTGAGTTATTAAACATTTGAAATGTCTCAAAACTTACATCAATATTGTTTTGG
Organism: Dama dama; assembly: GCF_033118175.1. Taxonomy (NCBI): domain Eukaryota; kingdom Metazoa; phylum Chordata; class Mammalia; order Artiodactyla; family Cervidae; genus Dama; species Dama dama. Next base: position 35,326,170 of record NC_083683.1, on the reverse strand, counting down.
CTGATTTGGTTTCCTGATGTAAACCCAGAAAGTAAGTAAAAGGAAGATGTGGGATTAAGGAAATAGTATAGAATAAGGAAAGAAGCAATTAGAATATGCAGGATGATGGGGAAACATCCCAGGATGGAAGTTTGGTAGCAGAGAGTAACATTCATCTGTTTTGAGCTGGAGGACAGAGGCTCCAAGAGAGATGTGTCTAAGAAGAAAGCATTGTTAAAATACCTGCTCTGTTTATAGTTTGAATGACCTGGGGAGGGCATGTAGCAAGAGATACAAGGGAAAGTAAACAATCTGAAGTGAAACAATGATTAAATCCACAGAAAATAGAAGTGTAAACAATATGAAAATGTATTTTTAAATACAGAGTGAAGTAAGCCAGAAAGATAAAGAACATTACAGCATACTAACACATATATATGGAATTTAGAAAGATGGTAACGATAACCCTATATGCAAAACAGAAAAAGAGACACAGAAATACAGAACAGACTTTTGAACTCTGTGGGAGAAGGTGAGGGTGGGATGTTTCAAAAGAACAGCATGTATACTATCTATGGTGAAACAGATCACCAGCCCAGGTGGGATGCATGAGACAAGTGCTCGGGCCTGGTGCACTGGGAAGACCCAGAGGAATCGGGTGGAGAGGGAGGTGGGAGGGGGGATCGGGATGGGGAATACGTGTAAATCTATGGCTGATTCATATCAATGTATGACAAAACCCACTGAAATGTTGTTAAGTAATTAGCCTCCAATTAATAAAAAAAAAAAAAGGAAAAAAAAATTAAAATCAGAAATAAAAGCAAAGACAAAAGTACTTTAAAGACTTTATCACTATTGCTGTAGAGCTTATCAGGGTAAAGTCAAAAATGTAAATCTAACATAACCTGGTGAGGGTAGCATTTAAAAAGGAGGTGATAAAAACATTGTTGTTTGAAGGCACACTTTCCTGAGATGCTTCTTTACCGAATTTTAAGCAATGCTATTAGATCATGAAAGTCTACAATGTTAAGTCAACTGTCTAGCCCTAAAAGAGCACACAGTGATAAGCACACATATCATTTTGTGATGCATGTTCTTACTTTAGGATAAATGCTGAGAAAGAAAAGAAACAGCATGAGGAAAAGTTCACTGTGCTGGAACTAACAAAGAGATTGAGCATCTCCATTCTACCTTTCACTTAAGTTGTCCACTGTCCCCAAACTATAAATGAGTCTAATCCATAATCCATGTTGTTCTCTCACTCCCCCAAGCCTGGAAAAGCACCAGACCTACCCCACCAGACATTCCTAGAAATTTGTACATTTCACACACAAATTTGCCCAAAAGAAGACACTTCTGTTATGTATAAATATAGATGATCCTCCTGAGATGAGATGGAGAGACATGAAAATGGGTAGATATTCTAAAGAGGCCTGCCACCCTCTCATTGTACCAGTATCTGCTTATAAACTATCTGCGTAAAAACTGACTAGTAATAACAGTATTGAACAATTATTCTGCACAACTATATGTAAAAAGAAGTAACTTTAAAAACCAATAAAACCTTTTGTTACTATAGTCTGTGGTGATAATCAGTAATGTTAACAACTCAGATGATTTTTTTATAGTGAGAGAAAACCACACTCTAATTTGTATTCAGAGTGGTAATAATACCCCTAAAACATTTTATTCCGCAAGCATATATATTTATTTTCAATTATCTCTACCATCTCATTGCACAGATCTATAAAATAAAAAAGCATGTAAAGTCCAAAACAAAGTTGTAAACTTGGAAAGTTTTAACCGGTTTTGCAGCAACTTGGTACTTTTAAAAATCAATGAGGCCAAATGTCTTGTTCTTTGGAATTCAATTTTTAGTTTCTCACTTTTTAAATAGCTGTGATATTTTCTATTCTTAACTGAGATTCTGTTTTCCATGGAAAGATTACAATCACAGAAACTGAAGTGGCACAAAGATCATTTCTCAATTTCCATATTTATTGAGGTTACATATGAAGGAAAGTGTTTATATATATAGGTAACATTTTAAAAATAATTTAATAATGTATCTATTCATCCATCTCCCCAACTAATAAAATGATGATGAGAATGCTCCTCTCAAATGGCATTCAAAGAAAAAGTCTGATAATACAATAAAATTCTCTAGATTTAGTCTTCATAAAAGTGGAAAATATTCATTCATTCCTAGTTTCTTTGTCAAAAGTACTTATTGTCTTTCTTCTCAGCTTACAAAACACGGTGAGTATTTTGAAATTAGTTTCTGACTTCCAGATCAATGTAACTGTCCCTTCTCCTATCTTTGGAAACCTAGCTGTTCAATCTTTCTTAATAAAAAAAGAAAAATTATTTGGCTGTGCCTGGTCTTAGTTGCGGCACTAGGGATCTTTGATCATGGTGTATGGAATCTTTAGTTGTGGCATGTGGGATCTTGTTCCCTGATCAAGAATTGAACCTGGGCCCTCTGTATCAGGTGTGAAGTCTGAGTCACTGGACCCCTAGAGAAGTCCCTCAATCTTTCTTATCTTCTCTCCCTCCTGACTCCTTCTCTCTCTCAATCCCAAATTTTCTCTTTCTCTCTCTTTCTCTGCCTAAATTCTATAAGTCAGTAGCATTTTTATAATCCAAGAACTCTCTTTTGTGCTCCAATGTTCTACTTACAACATTTCATAAATGTTTTCCTATTCAATTTGATACTTTACTGAGCATAGTCTTAAAAATCATCTTAATGGACATAGGAAATGTCACTGTGTTGACAGAGTGCAAGTATTAAAATATTTTCTAAATGTTGACTTTTTATTGCTTTGTTTACTGTTTCTGTTTTGCCCCTTTAGATTATATGACACGAAAGAGAAGACTTGTTTTTATAACTTCTTCTCTTTGATGACCCCTATGCAGGGACTAATCTTTCCTCCTTATAACTTCCATCTTTAGAGCGTCCAGCTCAGCCTCTCTGATTACCACCTGACCTTGAGCAATCTCCCCTTAAAGTTTCCAGATTTAAGGCTTTTGCCCTGCTTCCAGATGCCCTTGTATCAATGTGGCCTCTTGCAGCACAGTTAGCTTCTTAAGGAATAATACAGTGGGATGGGAGTTAGGGCACAGTGGGTTGTATATGGGGAGGCCTGGAAGCAGAACACGAATAAGCCAGTAAGCAAAAGATAATCGGCACTAGCATATCTTTCTTCAGGGGAAGAAAAGCAAAATAGTGAGAGAACGTTGACCAAAAACCGTTTGAGAAAAATAGTGGTAAGGATAAGGGATCCACTGACGGCAATACAGAGAGACATTTTATTTCTTCCAAATCAAATTTGGATCATATCAATGTGCAACAACATGAATAGGTTACAACATGGCCAGCATTTATTTTTAGTTAGTTAAGTATTAGTTCGTTTCTCTGAATGTCTATTTGGCTGTGATGATTTGGATCAATCAGAGAGACAGTTAATCTTCAAGCAATATTGCAGTTCAGTTCAGCCACCACATAAAGACATAATCCTCATCTTTCATGTTTTAGCTCCTTTCATTTAAACCACTATAAATTTTTCCACAAATTTTCAAAGACAAGTTTCTAAAGGAAATATGCCTTTGGAGATCAATCAATGACAACATATAACTTGGCAGGAGATTCTCTTTACTGTAGCTACTGCTATATTATCTGTAGATATTTAAAAAGGCAAACAGTGACTTTTAAACTGAGCTACTTTAATCATATATTGGAAAACAGGGAAGATTGGTTGAATGTGGCTTAAGGTTCATACTCTTTCACATAATAAAGATTTATTCAGATAGTATGGAAAGACACTTTATTACAAATTACTGATAAGAGTCTTCACTCTTAGGAGAAACAAAGTCTATAGGGAAAGCATCCATGAATAATGAAATGTACCTGAAGCTACCTTTCTGTCATAAGATCAGAGTTGGTCTTTCTGAAACTACTCATTAAGCTGCTGACTCCCTTCCCACAGTCCCACAATTCTAGTCATCTTTGCTTTTAGATTGGCATAACAAATCTAATTTCTTGGGCAAATCTACTTTTATGGGAAATAACATAATACAGTAAATCATATATGTAAGACCTGGCTCTAAAATCTATAGGTACCTACACAATCTTGTAAATTGCTTCAACTCTCTGAACATCAGTTGCTTAATCTATGAAATGGAGCACTAATGTCTATCAACTAGGGTTGTTGTTAGGACTAGATGAAATAAATTAGCAAATAAGTACTCTATAAATAATCATTCTCTTCCTGTCTCCCTAAGAAAATAAAGTTTGTTTAAGCCAACAAGAAAGGTCAGGCAAACTTCGAAAACATGGATGACTAACTTTATACACAGAGACTCAGATAGGCAGTATTAGACCATACTTACTTCTGCAGTTACAGTATGAAAGTGGACATTACCAACAGGTAAACCAATGAGTGTTGCTGTGTTCCAATAAAACTTTGCTTATGGAGGCTGAAATTTCAGGTTTATACAAATGTCACAAACATGAACCATTATTATTCTCCACTCTTGAGACCTATAAAAATGTGTGGCATGCTTCACATTATATATGGGCTTCCCAGTCGTAAAGAATCCACCTGCCAATGTCAGAGACACAAGAGACGTGGGTTTGATCCCTGGGTCAGGAAGATTCCCTGGAGGAGGAAATGGCAACCCACTCCAGTATTCTTGTCTGGAAAAATCCCACAGACAGAGGAGCCTGGTGGGCTACAGTCCACAGGATCGCAGAGAGGTGGACACGAGTGAGTGACTAACCAACCAACAACCATGCTTCATATGGTCTGTGGACCACAGTTCGTCAGTATCTGTTCTATGGAATCAACAACAAGTGAATGAGAAAACTGTCCAGAATCAAAAAAGATCCAGTTAAAGAATGGTTACGCCTGTGGCAAAACAGCATTACTTAGCATCTCCTCCGTACTTCCATACTTGGTTTGGATACATCCTTTCCTGATCCCCCATAGAACTCATGTTCTCTATTTTCACACTAAGGGGATATTTGTTTGCATGATAACAAAGCCCACTATTCCCATATATGAGGAGAGATATCCCAGATAAAAAGAACTTAGTAAAGATGGGCCCATTTATTTTTATCCTAAACTCTTCTCTAGCTATACTCAGGAGGCTTTTAGTTTTAATATAGAAATGAGAAGCTGTTTTAATACTACCTACATCCCTACATTCTGTGTTTTTTTGTTCTATTGCTGCTTTACTTTCAAACCTCCTCGCTTTTCGTGAAGATGACAAGGACATAAAAAAAAAGGAACCATGCCATGAAATTATTTCGGACATTTTACCATGAAATTATGTCAAAGGATGTAGAAATACTTAGGAAATTGTTGGACACATTTAAACAAGTTTGGGTTTTACCAAAATTTCCCAGTAAAATAATTTGTGCAATCAGAAGGTACTAATTTTTACGTGACCTTAGAAATACATGTTTCACATTGTTTTTCCAAAACTTGTAGGATTGCAAAGAGCATCCAAATATGTCTTTTTTTTTTAATGACCAACAGCACATATTATGATTCAGCTGGCTGGAACACAGAACTATAAAACAAAGTATGTTGTAGCATTTTATTTTTGCTTTTTTATCTAATTTTTGTGTGAAACCTGTTGGCTAACAGAGAAATCAACTGCAATGATGTAATGTGGACTTGGTAACAACAGAGCCTAAACCATTGGTCTCACAAGGTGAAGTGAATACTTACATCAGAGGGTGCCAAAATGACTGAAGGATAGGGAAAAGAATTATAATTTCTACTTATATTTACTTTAAACTGAAACAATTAAGAAGAGTCAAGGTTAACTAATGTTTAATAAATGCTTGAACTACGGTCATCACTTGCTATCTTTGTCATGTCATGTAATTAGATATCAAGACCATGGGCAAGGGATCCTGTGAAAGAATGGAAGGAAATGCTGATATAGGGCCCCTCATTCACTTGTTAGCTGCCAGTTTACGGCTGTTAAGTAGGCACACTATAGTCACAAATTAAATTATTTAGACTGAATTATGCCTAACTTCTCAAAAGGACAAGTGGTGTAAAAAGACTCCAGTGAACAGACACAAATTGAGGGCACTGCTACAAATACAAGCACAGCACCCCAAAGAAAATACGGAGTCGATGCATCTCATCCCCCTAGAACCGGTTGTTCATCATTTATAATATAATATCAAAGACAAGGACACCCTAATCCCATCTGACTAGAAGTTAGCCAAAGAAATTCAAATAACCAAAACAATTTAAACAGTGGATTTATATCCACTATTGTTAATGAAGAAACTTGTTTGACATGAATTTCAGGCTTTAAAAAATTAAAGCCATCACTTCTAATAATATATTTTAAAATGTGGTTCACTCTTTATTTTGACCTTTTCAAATGTCCGTGCTTTATCATTTGTATAATAAAGTAATGAAAATTTTTCTGTATATATCTTATAAATAAACTTCCCAAGATACATATATAAGGATGTGTACAAAAGATTTTACTAAAGGGGGTGCACAATCAAAAACTTTATAGAAAAATTGTTGACATAAGGGTGGTATGCTTATTAGATAGCCATAAAGCAGTCAGGCTTATATATGATATTCAAATGTATCATGGTACTGGAAACTTGAAAAGTATTTGGCTTTTGATAAATATAAGAATAACCTATTATCAACAGATATCTGGGGAACATTTTTTAATGCATGTGTGCTCAGTTATGTTTGACTCATTGTGATCCCATGGACTGTAGCCTGCCAGGATCCTCTGGGAGAGGCAACATAATCAGTCACTAGGGAAACGCACATTAAAATTACAATAACATACCACCACATACCTATGAATGGCTAATATTTAAAAAAAACTGACCACACCAAGGGTTGGTGACAATGTAGGGAAACTGGAATTCTCATACACTGTTGGGAATATAAAATGGTACAACTACTTTAGAAAACAAATTGTTGTCACTGTCCCCTCACTCAGAGGTGTCTGACTGCAACTGCAACACTCCAGGTTTCCCTGTCCTTCACTATCCCCCTGAGTTTGCTCAAACTCATGTCCATTGAGTCAGTGATGCCATCCAGTCATCTTATCCTCTGTTGCTCCCTTCCCTTCTTGCCCTCAATCTTTCCCAGCATCAGGGTCTTTTCCAATGAATCTGCTCTTTGCAACAGGTGGCCAAACTATTGGAGCTTCAGTTTCAGTTTTGGAAGATGGAAAAGTTCAGGAGATTGGTTGCACAACAATGTATGTTTAACATTACTGAATTATACACTTAAAATAGTTAAGACAGTAAATTTTATGTTGTGTGTGTTTTACTACAACTATACACATTATAATTATACTAAAATGTTATTTATTATACATATATGTGTATACATACATACCTCATATATTAAATGTACATCTACCATTAAAAAAAACAATACTGGAGTGGATTGCCATTTCCTACTCCAGAGAATCTTCCCGACCCAGGGATTGAACCCACATCTCTTGCAATTCCTGCATTGGCAAGCAGATTCTTTACCACTGCACCACATGGAAAGCCAGGAGCAGGTGTCACCGCTAATAATTTTATTGCTTTTCTAGATATGAAGAGATGCAAGAATTGGGCTCACAAAATCTCCTGAAAATATCTAACCATCTGAAGACCTAGTCTGCCAGTTTTCCTCCAAAAAGTGCTCAGTTCCTGCCCTCCACCCTTAACTCCTTCCATGGGGTGCTGAAGGTCAGCAGCTGCAGCAGCTCATGATTTAATCCTTGCAGAGGGAGAAGGCAAGTGCCAGTTTTTAGTTGGCACAGACGGAATACTTACTTGCTGATTGTGGGTTTGAAACCTCAGGAGCTCACTAAGTTAAATGTGAAACTGGCCCCTGTACAAGGAGAGACCAAAGAAAGAGGCAGACCACTCCAGATAAGTAGGTGGCAGGTCTGATAAACAAGGGAACTTACATGTGAGGCTCATCTTGGGCACCATGAGATGAATAGCTCTCTGCACCCACCTGCCAGAATCCTAAAAGCTTACATAGAGGCTTTGGTTTCAGTCACTAACAGCATAAAGAAAGTTCAAAACCCACTGAAATGTTGTGAAGTAATTAGCCTCCAACTAATAAAAAAAAAAAAAGAAAGAAAGAAAGAAAGTTCAACAGCACATTGCTGTCTCAATGCTGTGTCATTAAAGACAGCTCTCACTGTAGGCAAAAGGTACATTCCAAGGACAGGGAAGAAGTGGGGAGCCTCCAATTACCTGGGCACAGCTTGTGAGTCAACCCTCTATCTTGTCTTCTTGATGACTTCCTGCAACATTAGTTTTCTCATTTATTATCTGCTTCTCTCTACAGACTATAATTTCCACAAGGAGATGAACCATATCCCTTTTATTAACTGTGTATCCAAGGCATATTGTACTTTGTCTGGCTCAAGCAAGGCATTCAGTAAACACAACTTGAATAGATTAAATGCATGAATGAGTAAACGAGTAGTCATTTCCATTCCATTGACTCTTGCACATCCAGTTTTCTTAACTAAATCCATAGTCAATAAGGTTTTAATTTCCTTATTCTTAAACTCAATCCATTATAAAATAAATAAAATTTAAATGTCTTCTGGGAATCATTGGCCTCAGATTTAGACAGAATCTCTTGAAAACAATTCATAGGCAAAACAATACAGTTCAGACCTGTCCTAAGGTCTGTTGGAGGTTTAGAAGTCTAAAAGGTAGATAGACATTTGCTTTCACAGAACCTGAATTCCAGCTCCAGAGTCCCAGCTGGTTTTATATTAAATGTGCAGTAAGTATAATGCACACACTTCTGCCTTATATGAGTAATACTTCTCAGTGGAAATCAAGCATAGCATGCTCTGATCCATGTCAGGAGTAAGAAGTGGTAACTAGAATAGCAGAACAACCTATAAATTGACTTATAGTTGAAGCATTATACTTTTAGTTTAAGGAGTAAAGAGGCAGAAATGTTTAGGATCACGTCGTGTCCCCAACACCATTGGAGAAATGGTGAGCATGGGTTGGGGGGTTCCAATGCAAATGGTGTGTAATTCATATATTCCATATGAATTCCAAAGGTCAGGGCGTCCTCAACTGATTCTTGTGTGTGTGTGTGTGTGTGTGTGTGTGTGTGTGTGTGTGCGTGCTTAGTTGTGCCCAACTCTTTGCAACCCCATGGACTATAGCCTGCCAGACTCCTCTGTACATGGTATTTTCCAGGCAAGAATATTGGAGCGGGTTGCCATTTCCTGCTCCGGGGGATCTTGCTGACCCAGGAATCAAACCCGCGTCTCTGGCGTCTCCTGCACTGGCAGCAGACTCTTTACCACTGCACCATCTGGGAAGCCCTCAGCTATTTCTTGGAGTACACTAAGTACAAGAGTAAGTGGTAAAACAGGAGCCTGTTCTGTGTACAAACCAGTGGGAGGGTCAAAAGAAGTGAGAACTGTGACTCAGACCCATGAGGATAGGCAGAAATGGGGGAGGCCAGACATTCTGGCCGTGTCTTATTTAGATTTTGGAAGGGTGACTCTTTTTTTTTAAATTCTTTTTCTTTTATTAGGACTTTATTTTTTAGAACACTTTTAGTTCACTACACATGCATAGCCTCTCCCATTATCAACATCCCCCAGCAGAGAGGTGTATTTGTTACATTTAATGCATTTACATTGACACATCATCACTACCCAAAGTCCACAGTTTACGGTTCAGGCTTAGTGTTGTACATTCTATGGGTTTGGACAACTGAATAATGGTATGTGGGCTTCCCAGGCAGCACGAATGCCAAAGAACCCACCTGCCAATGCAGGAGACATGGGTTGGATCCCTGAGTTGGGAAGATTCCCTGGAGGAGGGCAGGGCAACCCACTCCAGTGGTCTTGACTGGAGAATCCCTGGACCCAGGAGGCTGACAGGTTACAATCCACAGGGTCACAAAGAGTCAGACACAACTGTAAGGACAGCACACACACACATGTAATGGCATGTATCCATCATCATATGTTGTACTGATTAATTTCACTGTCCTAAGAAAGCCTCTGTGCTCTGCCTATCCATTTCTCCCCTTCTGCACCCCTTGTAACCACGGATCCCTTTACTGTCTCCATAGCTTTGTCTTTTTCAAACTGTTCTATAGTTGGAATCATACAGTATGGAGACCTTTCAGATTGGCTTCTTTGTAAGTTATTTTTCAGATCTCAAAGGCCAGCAAGAAGAGTATTAAGTGGTACAGGTATGTTTTCTAGAGCATCAAAGTTGGCCCGGGAAAAGGAATTAAGAAAAGAATCAATGAACCCAGCTATGAGGAGCCAGGAAAAGCAGAGACCAGTTACATAGGGGCTGGGCTGGACACACAACAATAATGTTTACCATGCTCAGGAAAAGATAGGCTTTGAGAGCAGGTGGTGGAACCAGCGGTAGGGAAGGGAGAGGGGAAAAAAGGAAGGGAAGCTGGCATAGTTCTCAGTGTGCTGGATATTAAATAGAACCTTAGATTTCAACATAGACAAGCTCACTACTGATGAGCTGTATTCCCCTTTTCCAAGTTTCCTTTCTGTCTCATATTTCAACTATGACTGAAAATGGCTACAGAATAGATAGTTGGTTTCAGGTGTGATTATTACATTTTAAAGAAGTCAGCTTTTATGATCTTAAGGAGGGCAGCTTTCTTAGCTTTTTACTACAGTGGTCTATTAAAGTTGATTACCTTTCAGTAATAGGAAAAGCAGCCTAGGCCACTCTAATTTAAGCTCTTATTAGATTTTGTTGCTTTCAGAGAACTAACCGGTCGATTGAAATCTCCTACTTTAAGATGAACTGGTCTCAATCTACTAAGTACCTAAACTGAAACTTCTACCAAAGCACTGGACATCTGGTTAAAGATTAGCTATTTTTAAAAGTGAAATATTCAGTGGAGCCATCAAAAACAAAGCACAACTAGGGTAGCATGTTCAAAATATGTGACTATAATACAGGACCAGCATCTGGTCCCATTGCTTCATGACAAATAGATGGGGAAACAATGGAAACAGTGACAGACTTTATTTTCTTGGGCTCCAAAATCACTGCAGATGGTGACTGCAGCCATGAAATTAAAAGACACTTGCTCCTTGAAAGAAAAGCTATGACAACCTAGACAGCATATTGAAAAGCAGGGACATTACTTTGCCAACAAAGCTCCGTCTAGTCAAGGCTATGGTTTTTCCAGTGGTCATGTATGGATGTGAGAGCTGGAGAACACAGAAGGCGGAGTGCTAAGGAATTGATGCTTTTGGGGGTGTTGGAGAAGACTCTTGAGAGTCCCTTGGACTGTGAGGAGATCAAACCAGTCAATCCTAAAGGAAATCAGTCCTGAATATTCATTGGAAGGACTTCCAATATTCATTGATGCTAAAGCTGAGGCTCCACTACTTTGGCAACCTAAAGTGAAGAGCCAACTTGTTAGAAAAGACCCTGATGCTGGGAAAGATTGAAAGCAGGAGGAGAAGGGGATGATAGAGGAGGAGATGGTTGGATGGCATCACCAACTCAATGGACATGAGTTTGAGCAAATTCCAGGAGATGGTGAAGGACAGGGAAGCCTGGCATGCTGCAGTCCATAGGGTCACAAAGAGTCGGACACGACTGAGTGACTGAACAACAATGATACAGGATTTAGAAAAATTTGTGGGAGTCATGGAATATTCGAAGACTGAGACAAGTCTTTTGGAGTAGAGCAGGAACTGACTGAAACAGACATAACTTGAAAAGAGATCATTCTGGACTTTAAAAGTGTAATCAAGATAAAATGCAAACTACCAAATAAAATGAACATATATAAAACATTTACTGACAAGCATGTATCCCATGTATGATATTTTTCTTTTACATAAATGTAACTATGTAGGCAACTGTCTGGTCAGTGATTGTTTCATTACTTGGCCCAAAACTCTATAGTACCACGTTGCATAACAATGTCACCAGCTGTTCGTAAGAGCTGTTTTGTTTTGGTTACATTTATTCAGTTTGGCTTGGTTGGTCTGGATTGAATTTAAAGCTGTTGAGCTCTGGAAAGATGTACTTTTGTCAACATAAGTCAATCCATCTGTCACTAGATGCTAAATGTCACAAGACTGGAAGCAACATCTGAGGTTTTCTCTACAAATGTCATTAGCACTACTAATACTACCTTGAATGTAGGTCTGCTCTGGACCTGAACATATTTCAGTTATCTTGAATGTAGCTGGATGAATATGGTCTTTATAGAATCACTTACACAGGTTAGTGGGTTAAGATAACTCAATTGCTCTCCAGAGTAAGTGAGATACAGAATTTCATCTTATCTGGTCTATGCCTCTGGAGGGAAGTATAGTAACACTTCACTGGACTTAAGCTGCTGGGTCATTTCACTCTTGGGCCTATTAGAAATCATAGAAAGTATCTGAGCTTTGTAGATCTGTGTTCAAGTCCTAACCCCACCACTAGCTATGTGCCCCATGGGTAAGATATGTGACTTGGTATTGTATTAGTCTCTACCTAAGTAATTTTTAAGTTTCTGTCCTAACTCAGTTTTTATACAGCTCAAATGCTCTTTGATATTGGCCTGAACTTCTGTTGAATCAGGACACAAAAAGGATGATAGGTTACTTTGGTTTGCAGGTTTAATTCTTACATTTTTCCTTTGTCAAAATGTATTCATCAGAAATCTTTCTTCCTAACCGTATATTTAACAATATATAACAATTTTACCAGAGGGCTTTCTAGGTGGCATTAGTGGTAAAGAACCCACTTGTCAATGCAGGAAACATGAGAGACGCAGGTTGATCCCTGCGTCAGGAAGATCCCCTGGAGGAGCACGTGGCAACCCACTTAAGTATTCTCACCTGGAGAATCCCATGGACAGAGGATCCTGGCAGGCTATGGTCTATAGGATTGGTAGTCTTATTTTCTTTTATATTATCTAGGTAAATTCAATATTCATTTAACACTCATAACATAACATGTAACATACATGGATAACATAAAATAAGTTAAAATGAATATAATTTCATTATCACCGTCGGAAAATAAACAGTAATATGCCATGATGATGAAAATTCAAAAAATATGATATATTCTCAATTATCTACATTAAATATATTATGTTCTCAATTATTTATATTTGGTAACACCTTATTTTTTACTCTGATTTTCTGAAGGGCTTCATTTAGCAACACCTCTTCACTTTCTCATTCACCACACGTTTACCATCTACTATGTGTAGGTATTATTCTAGAATAATATTCATGTCTATTTCCCAACTATGTATTCTTCAGAAAGGAAACTGTGGTGGCTGAGATGGTAAAGAATTTAACATTAGCCTAATAAAAAATACAATTGGAAAGGCAAGACTGCAACAAGAAAATCATATAGATCACCATCAAATCTAAAGTTTAGAATTTAGATATTTATTTAAATTTGATATATTAGCATGACTACATATTACCAATATCAGTACCAGCTTCTGAAATTTAATTTCTATAAGGAGGGCTGAAAGACAAAGGAAAAATATAAAGAAAATGAAAGAAGACTAAAAATTCAAGAAACACTATAACCTAGGACTACATACCTTAGGAAAAGAAACTGCTCCAAAGAAATAAAATACAACTATGATAGAAAATAAAAATGAGATCTTATTTGACATCATAAACAACAGATTATTGGACTAAAAGTTATTATTTGGAAAATATCTGCAAAAAATCCAATGGGGTGACTATGTTGAATCCATCTAAACATTCATTTTCAATAGATAACTTCTAATTTCTCATAAATAAGACATTTGTTTTTCCAGTAGTCCATGGGGTCACAAAGAGTTAGACATGATTTAGCAACTGAACAACAACAAAAGACATTTGTGGAAATCATTTTCTTTGATTTTCTTAGGTCCTATAATATGTTTACCCCAAAGGCAAAGCACTTTTAATGAAATATTACCCTCTTGAAAGAAAAGGGTTTTTGTATCCCACAGGGAAGGTAAACAACTCATTAGGAAAGAATAAAACCCTGACTTGTAACACAACGTTATAGGGAAGGGCAGCCACCCCTCCCCCGCCCCCCCCACCCCCCCCCCACCCCCGTCCTCCAAAAGCCTTAGCCATACTTGCCAACATAATCTCCCAATTTATCTTTCAAAGCTGCTCTTATTTTGGCAGTTTCTCCAAGCAGCTGTGGGCTCTGCTCTTAGTGCTTGTAGCTTCCCCCATCTTCATTATTGACGGTGAATCTTTGACAAAGTGCCTCAAAACTATAGCAAAATGCTCTGTAGACATACTTAAGAGAAGGGGTCAACACATTTCCAGAAGCGTAAAAGCTGATTACCTTTGTATCTGAGCACAGGGCAGATGATCAGTGGGAGAGATGGGCCAGAGTGCACAGAAACAGTAGCCTGTGGTTTAGTTCAGTTCACTCCAGCATAAAGGAGAAGAGAGATAAGAAGCTCCTTTATGTGATTAGGGGAAAGAAAAATCTATACTTTCCATATGGGAATTTCTCATGTGTTTTCTTAATGAACACAGAGAGAAGTTGAGAGAGACTTTTAAGCTGCTAAAACTTTTAACATATTCTCTTTGGGACTGGGAGAGTATGAATTTCCTAATTTCATCAGAACCATTAATGACTTCAGTTCCTTCCTATTTCAACAAAGGAAGTAGAGGAATTTTTTTTTTTTTTTACTGCAATTATGATTTTGAAAAGCATTAGACAGCAGGAGAAATGATTTGTAATCATGCTGTGGAAAGAAAAAATATTTTTTTTTTCTTCTCTAGAAATGATTCTCATTGAAAATCTAAAAGCTTTTTAAAGGCTAGATAATTTATTATAATGGAACATACTTATGAGTTAGCATTTCGTAATAACTGGGAGGTTATCTTTTCTCCCAGATTTATTTCTTTAAATGATGTCTCAGCCTCCAGTGAAGATTGCATGTTTCTATTTCAACTATAAACTCAAGACAAAACTAAGGAAACATCAAGAGGGACACATCGCCTCTTACGCTCATCGTTTTCCACGATTTTTCAAAGAGGGTCCTTTCCTCACCCAAATAACTGAGGTGAACAGAAGAAAGAGGCCAAATGCCAGATATACTGATCAGAACCAGAAAATTATTCTTGAAATAAGTAGTAGAAAAGAACATTGTCCAATGCCCAGGTAACTTGACGTGCTGTAAAAGGGAGGAATGTACAAGCAGGAAAAGAAGCACAAGGTCCTGAATCCAGAAAAGGGACAGAACTACACCCCTGGACTCAAAATGTAGACCTGCAAATACCTTATAGAGTAGGAGGGACTGAGCAGAAGGAAGCTGCAGCTATAACGGTAGTGATATTGAGCTAGCTATTATGCCTGGCTAGAGTCAGATAGAGATTCACTTAAACAGCTAAATTAAGTGATATATGTACTGAGAATTTTTTTAAGAGTTTAGCATATTTTATTTGATAGAATTAAGTTAAAAGAAAGCATTTGTTTAATTCATACCAGTTTCTGCAATACATAGGTCCGCACTCACAAATTTAATAACTTTGTTGAAATGTTACAAATTTATTGAAAGACACAAAATCTCAACACACAAAAACAAAACACACAAAATAAGTAAATGATACAAATAAACCTATATCTATTAAAAGTATTAAATTAATAATTATTAACATTCCAAAAGAGAAAGCAAGGCCCAGATGGCTTTCCTGGTAAATTCTACCAAACATTTAATAAAGAAATTATACCAGTTCTCTATAATCTCTCCCACAAAATATATAAGTAGATGGAATACTTCCAAACTTATTCTATATGACCAGAATTATCCTAATACCAAAGCCAGTTAAAGACACTATAATAAAACAAAACTATAGGCCAAAAGCGCTCATAAACTTAGATGTATATATCCTCAACAAGACATTAGCAAACAGAAACCAACAATATATTAAAAGAAAATCCAACATGACAAAATGGGATTTATTCCACATATACAAGGCAGGTTTGACATTCAAAAATCAATTAATGAACATTTCAAAAATATATGTCAGTCAAACCACTATGCTATATAAAACTTATATGGTTTTATATAGCTTTCCTGCTATATAAAACTTTTGTGCTATAGGAAAATTATATCTCAGTAAATATGGAGAAAGAACCAACTAATATAATCTATCACTTCAATGAGCTACTGAAGAAAAGATAAAAGATTAGGTCATTAGATATAGAAAAACTTTTGGCAAAATCCAGCAACTATTCATTTCCTCAACATAATAAAGAATTTCTTCAAGAAATTAACAGTTAACACCATTCTCAGTTTTAAGAAACTTGACATTTTCCCACAAATATCAGGTAGATGCAAGGATGTCCCCTCTCACTACTCCTTTTCAACACCATACTTGAAGCTCTAACAATAAAAAGGTCTGCTGGTTGGGAAGGAAAAAATAAAACTGTCTTTATTTGCAGATGATATAATTGCCTAGGTAGAAAATTCAAAAGAAGCAACAAGGAAACTCCTGGTATTGCTAAGAAATTGTAACAAGACTGTAGGATACAAGCTAAATGATACAGTCAATTGTATTCCTATATATCAGCAATGAAAGTAGAATTGAAATTTAAAATAAATCACAAATCATATTAGCATGCCCAAAATTGAAAACTCAGGTATAAATCTAACAAAATACATATAAAATCTATATGAGAAAAAGCTATAGAACACTGATGAAAGAAATCAAAGATCTAAATAAATGGGGAGATATTTCACATTCATGGATAGGAAGACTCATATTAAGATGTCTGTTCTTCCCAACTTGGTCTATAGACCAAGGCAATCTCAATCAAAATCTCAGCAAGTTATTTCATACATACCAAAACCTTATATTGAAGTTTATATAGAGAAACAAAATAACCAACACAATATTGAAAAAAAAAAGACCAAAATCAAGAATCTGATGTTCTTTGACTTCAAGACTTAAAAACTTTAAGTAATCAAGACAATGTGATATTAACCAAAGAATAGATAAACAAATTAATGGACAGGAATATAGACCAGAAAGAGATCCACATAAGTACAGTCAACTGAACTTTAATAAGGAACAAAGGCAATACAATGAAGCAAAAATAGTCTTTTCAGTAAACAATGCTGGAACAACTAGATATCCACATGCAAAAGAAAAATGAATCTAGACACAGATTTTATACTCTTAATAAAAATTAACTCAAAATGGATCACCTGTCTAAAATATAAAACACAAAACTATAAAACTACTAAGAGATAGCATAAGAGAAAATCTAGATGACCTTGGGAATGCTAATGACTTTTTAGATACAACACCAAAGGCATGATCCATGAAGGGAATACTTGATAAGCTGAACTTTATCCAAATAAAGACCTTTAACTCTGCAAAAGATAATTTCAAAAGAATAAGACAAATCACAGACTGAGGGAAATATTTGCAAAAAACACATTTGATAAAGGACTATTATCCAAAACATACAAAGACCTCTTAAAAATCAATGATAGGGAAACAAAAAAAAACCAATTAAAAATATGAGTCAAAAATGTTTATAGACACCTCACCAAAGAAAATATACAGATGGCAAAAAAGCATATGAAAAGATGCTCCACAACATACATCATCAAGGAAATGCAATTAAAACAATGAGATATCACGACATGCCAATTAGAATGGTCAAAATTCAGAATACTGGAAATACTAAATGCTGATAAGTATGAGGAACAGTAAGGAGTTCTCATTCACTGCTGATGGGAATGCAAAATAGTATAGCCACTTTGCAGGAGAGTTTGGCAGTTCCTCACAAAGCTAAACATAGTCCTACTTTTAAAGTCATATTCAATTAAAAGATGTAGAGGAACCTTAAATTCATATTGTTAAGTGAAAGAAGTCAGCCTGAAAATGCTAATACTCTATGATTCCGACTAGATGACATTCTGGAAAAGGCAAAGCTATAAGACAGCTAAAGTTTCAATGATTGCCAAGGTTTTGGTTGGGGCAAGGATGGGAGGCTGGAAGAATAAACAAGTGAAGTGAAGTGCAAACTTAGAGCAGTGAAATCTGAATGACATGATAATGGTGAATACATGATAGTATACATGTATCAAACCCATAGAAATATACAAAGAGTGACCCTAATTGTAAATTATAGACTTCAGTTCATAATAATACATCAATATTGGTTCATTAATTGTAAAATGTACAGAGTAAAATGTTAATGAAGAAAATAGTGTGAGTGTATGTCTATGGGGATGGTCTATGGAGACTCTCCAAACTAGCTGATTAGTGTTTCTATATATCTAAAACTGTCCTAAAAAGTGAAGTCTATTTTTAAAAGATTTATAAAAAATTAAATTAAAAGTATTTACTCCATCTTTAAAAAAGCAAATAAACAAGTGCTTGCCCTGGTATAAACTCTAGTTTTATTTGCCTTTCTTCATCATTCAAAATACTAACCTCAAGATTCTAAAATTCTTAAAAAAAAAAAAGATTCTAAAATTCTACATTACCCCCAAACAGAAACCTTATTTTATTATGTTCACTCTTTATCTTAATTTAGGGTTAATATATTCCTTCACATGTGATTTGCTGTTACTCATCACTCTCTACTTGATTCCATAGTTATTTATGTACAGGTCTCTTCTCACCAACTTGACCATAAAATATTATTTATTTCCCACAGTACTCTTGGCTATGAGGCAACATTAATACAAAAGTTTGGAGCTGAAAGGAGAAATGATGATGCATGATAAACTCTCTCAGAGCTTCACAACCTAGGAAAGTACTGGAAATTAGGACTTCAACATGTGAAACTGGGAAGAACACAATTAACTCTGTAACAGCTTGTGTCTCTAATTTTCACTGAAAAAAAAAAAAAACCTGCACCTTAAGCATATTTTCTTCAAGAAAATTACAGATACCAAGGGAACATTTCATACAAAGATAGGCACAACAAAGGACAGAACTGGTATGAACCTAACAGAAGATATTAAAGAAGAGGTGGCAAGAATACAAAGAAGAACTATACAAAAAGAGATCTTCATGACCCAGATAACCACAATGGTGTGATCACTCACCCATAGCCAGACAGCCTGGAATGTGAAGTGAAGTGGGCCATAGGAAACATCACTACAAACAAAGCTAGTGGAGGTGATGGAATTCCAGTTGAGCTATTTCAAATCCTAAAAGATGATGCTGTGAAAGTGCTGCACTCAATATGCCAGCAAATTTGCAAAACTCAGCAGTGGCCACAGGACTGGAAAAGGTCAGTTTTCATTCCAATCCCAAAGAAAGGCAATGCCGAAGAATGCTCAAACTACTGGACAATTGCACTCATCTCACACGCTAGCAAAGTAACACTCAAAATTCTCCAAACCAGGTTTCAACAGTACGTGAACTGTGAACTTCCAAATGCTCAAGCTGCATTTAACAAAGGCAAAGGAGCCAGAGATCAAAATGCATCCAACATTCGTTGGACCATCAAAGCAAGAGAGTTCCAGAAAAACATTTATTTCTGCTTTATTGACTATGCCAAAGCCTTTGACTGTGTGGATCACAACCAACTGTGGAAAATTCTACAAGAGATGGGAATATAAGACCACCTGACCTGCCTCCTGAGAAATCTGTATGCAGGTCAAGAAGCAACAGTTAGAACTGGACATGGAACAGCAGACTGGTTCCATGTTGGAAAAGGAGAACATCAAGGTTGTATATTGTTCCCCTGCTTATTTAACTTATATGCAGGATACATCATGAGAAATGCTGGACTGGATGAAGCACAAGCTGGAATCAAGATTGCTGGGAGAAATATCAATAACCTCAGATATGCAGATGAAAATCACTGCAGTTGGTGACTGAAATTAAAAGACACTTGCCCTTTGGAAGAAAAGTTATGACCAACCTATACAGCATATTAAAAAGCAGAGACATTACTTTGCCCACAAAGGGCCAACTAGTTAAACCTATGGTTTTTCCAGTAGTCATTTATGGATGTAAGAGTTGGACTATAAAGAAAGCTGAGCACTGAAGAACTGATGCTTTTGAACTGTGGTTTTGGAGAAGACTCTGGAGAGTTTCTTGAACTGCAAGGAGATCCAACCAGTCCATCCTGAAGGAGATCAGTCCTGAATATTCATTGGAAGGACTGACGGTGAAGCTGAAACTCCAATACTTTGGCCATCTGATGTGAAGAACTGACTCATTAGAAAAGACCCTGATGCTGAGAAAGATTGAAGTTGGGAGGAGAAGGTGACAACAGAGGATAAGATGGTTGGATGCCATCACCGACTCAATGAACATAAGTTTGAATAAATTCTGGGAGTTGGTGATGGACAGGGAAGCCTGGCGTGCTGCAGTCCATGGGGTCGCAAAGAGTTGGACACGACTGAGTGACTGAACTGAACTAAGCATATTTTAGAAAAAGTCAGCAAGAAAGCCCCTCTGTCTTGAATGATTATTTTCTGATTTCACTTTTAATAATTTTAGTTGTTTTTAAAAAAATTTTATGGTTCTTCCCCTTCCCCTTTGGTTAAACCCCTCAACCAAACAAAGAAGCATTTACTGGATATGATGAGTAAATCTAATTAGTGATTTTTGTTTGTTTGTTTTTTGGTAATGAATCAGCTTTTCTAAGGGAAAAATACAGAGTGGTCATAATGTCTGGCAACATAGATAAACACACACACTAGATGGTTTATTGCTATTATGCTGTTCCTTATCACCAATGAATAGGGTACAGTAAGGGAGTAATTTTTAAAATCTCTATTCATGCGTTTGTGATGTGTTTTGTCTCTGATGGCTTATATGTCAATTTGCTAGGAGTGCTATAAAAAAAGTACCACACCTTGGTGGCTTAAATAACAGAAATACATTGTCTCATGGTTTTGGAAGTTAGAAGTTCAAGATCAAGGTTTTGGCAGTTATAGTTTCTCCTGAGGGTTGTAAGGAAGACTGCTTCATGCCTGTCTCCTAGCATCTGGTGTTTTGCTGGCAATTTCTGGCTTTTCTTTGCTTGTAGACTCATAACCCATATCTCTGCCTTCACATTCACATGGCATTCTCCCTGTGTGTATCTGTGTGTGTCCAAATTTCCCCTTTTCATAAGGACATCGGTCATATTATGTTAGGGACTCAACCTACTCCAGTATGATCTCATCTTTACTAATTTTATCTGCAACACCTCTATTTCAAAATAAGGTCACATTTTGAAGTACTGGAAATTAGGACTTCAATATGAGAAATTGGGAAGGACACAAATCTACAACAGTTTGTGTCTCTAATTTTCACTGAATAAACCTGTACCTTAAGCATATTTTAGAGGAAGTATCAAGAAAGTCCCTCTATTTAAACAAAAAATCTATATCCCTAGTCTTTATGGCTATCCTGAGTAGAATCACAGCATTGAGCACAGGATTTGAATATCTGGATTTTAATGTCTCAAGCACTTACAATCATTTTAAACTTTGACAAATTACTTAAATGTTCTTCCCTTCAGCTTTCTAGTCTATAGAATGGGACTAAGAATTATATCTGCACACACGGTTATTATAAATGTTAAATAAAAATTTACATACAGAATTTATGACAGTGCCCATCATCATTTTAATCCTCATCTTGCTCAAGAAAAAAATTTTCATAGAATGTAAAATCCTATGATCTGTCTCTCTGGTTCAGAGCTGTACCTTAAATCCCAATGCCAGACATACTACTTAAAACATGATGGTGCGCCATACAACCTTTATGAGATGAGTATCTGATATTCTACTTAATCATACCCCAAACTAAATTATTGATACTTCCACATGTAGAAATACACACACACACACACACACACACACAAATCTCAACCTAAGATATTTTTACACACAAAAATTCCAGTTTATTTTTTATACCAGAAATAGTGAGGCATCCACTTAAGAGCCTTTTAAATGGTTGGCGGTAGTAGTTTAGTCACTGAGTCATGTTCGACTCTTGCGACCCCATGAACTGTAGCCTGCCAGGCTCCTCTGTCCATGGGATTCCCAGGCAAGAATACTGGAGTGGGTTGCCATTTCCTTCTCCAGGGGATCTCTTCAGGAATTGAACCCCAGTCTCCTGCACTTGCAGGCAGTCTCCTATTGGCTGAGCTACAAGGGAAGTCTTATAAATGGTTATTAGACCAATACGACAGGACAATCAGATGAAGTAAACCATACTTTTTCTGTACACACATCAGAAAAATAAGAATCATTTTTCCTTTCTCTCTCTAAAGGCAAGCAACATCTTGTGTTCTAGAGACTTTTGCTCTCAAATTTAATTAAAAAGAAGCAGGATGTTAGAAAGAGAAGATCTCACAAGGATAAAAGAGACAGACATGTTCTGACTCCAGAGAAGGGAGATTTCTGGGCACTGAAAAATATTCTGGGAGAGACTAGTAACTCTAACGTAAGCAGGCATGGAATGTTTGGGGAACGAAACCCTAAAAGTCAAATCTTTAGAAGCTTCATGGAAGGTATAAGAAGCCAAAAGTCTACGTGCTCAGTTACAAAGCCTCCAGCCTTCCAATGGGCCATGCCAGCTTAGACAACAGACATCTTTTGAGGTGATATAATTAACTGTTGAGGAAGAATGGTTAATTTACTTTAGAAAAATAAAATTAGTTTGTTTTGACTAAACCATTATCTGATATAACAACGTAACCAAATCCTAACTCTCCTGCCTTACCAAAGCCATCCTGAAACCTATCCTGTTTCTTCTGGAGCTAGATATACAGGGCAAGTGGAGATCTCCTAGGATTTCAGAGTGTCTCTTCTGTAGAAATAAAAACAATAAGGAAAAAAAAGATTTGTTGTTGTTTAGTCACTCGGTCCTGTCCAAATCATTGCGACTCTATGGACTGCAGCATGCCAGGCTTCCATGTCCCTCACTATGTCCCAAAGTTTGCTCAGACTCATATCCATTGAGTCAGTGATGCCATCCAAACATCTCATCCTCTGTTGCCCCTTTTTCCTCCTGCCTTCAATCTTTGCCACCATCAGGGTCTATTCCAATAAGTCAGCTCTTCACACCAGGTGGCCAAAATGTTGGAACTTCAGCTTCAGCATCAGTTCTTCCAATGAATATTCAGGGTTTACTTCCTTTAGGATTGACTGGTTTGATCTCCTTGCTGTCCAAGGGATTCTCAAGAGTCTTCTCCTGCACCACAGTTCAAAAGCATCAATTCTTCAGCCCTCAGCTTTCTTTATGGTCCAACTCTCACATCCATGCATGACTACTGGAAAAACCATAACTTTGACTATACAGATCTTTGTCAGCAAAGTGATGTATCTGCTTTTTAATATGCTATCTAGGTTTGTCACAACTTTTCTTCCAAGGGGAAAGTGTCTTTTAGGCGAGTTCATTAAATTCTACTGTCGGAGAGAATATAACTGTATTGACCAAACTGCAGAACTATAGAGAGATGGAGCACCTTGATGTCTGAGTACCTGTTACTAAGTATTTGATAGAACAGGTGGTAAATCTATATTCTTTGTTAGGTGTAGTGAGATGATTCACATTTAAAAAACAAACAAACTCTAGATGGTACCAAATAGATTTATGATACTAAATGGGAACATCTAGAAATAAGACCTTTTTTCATACCAAAGGCAGCCGTGAAGTGGTAAGAAACTTCTCTCTGAGATCTCCCAACAGGTAGACAACTGCAAAGATGGGAAATGGCCCACATTCCCCATATTTTTCTATTAATTTTTAAGGGAAGATGAAATATATTCCCTCTTGCAATAGGGAATAAAAGGGGAAAAAAAGTAGAAGCTTTTTAGAATCTTAATCTATTCAGAAGGCTGAATCTGACATGGAGATATTTGTAGAATATTCAGATAATCCTGAAAGGTGTTACTTTTCATACTTGTAACAAAAAATGCTAAATGAATGATGACTTAGAAGAACAGAATGGTCTAACATATATTCATTTCAAAATGCTCAATGAAACATGAATCTATTTATTCAGCCAACAAATCATTATCGATCATCAACTGCATGCCAGTCAGCTTGCTATCTCACCTCTTCCTCCCCACTCTCCCATAGCTAAGCACAATTTAAAAAAATAATATTACAACAACATATCATCTTGTATGTTCTCCTCTCAGAACACATTTACTTCCTAGAATCCATTTCCTACTCTGGCTAATGTTAGTTCTCTCTCATTTTCCCAATACTCCTTAGCTGAATGTTGTCTTAACTGGGCAGATAAACCAAAAGAAACAAGTTGTTTGGGATATAATGTATTTCTAAAGTAGTTACAGAGATCAGGATTAAATATGAACAAGTTTCCCCACTATCCTAGTTTTAAAAATCTCTGGAACCTTTCAATGAATTGTTTCCTTTAACTGGATTTTCTATTACTTGCCTTACTGACTAATTATCTTGGATCTTTTCTGCTCTTCAGATTCCAAAGAAGAAGAATGTAGAAGTGAAAATAACACTCCCTGAATGTTTCTAATATTTCAGGAAGGCGCTGGTCACTTTACATGTTGTTGTTCAGTTGCCAAGTCATGTCAGACTCTTTGCAACCCTACTGACTGCATGCAGCAGGCCAGGCTTCCCTGTCCCTCATCGTTTCCCAGAGTTTGCATAATTTCATGCCCATTAAACTGGTGATTCCATTCAACCATCTTGAGAGTCCCTTCAACAGCCAGGAGATCAAACCAGTCAATCTTAAAGGAAATCAACCTTGAATACTCATTGGAAGGACTGATGCTGAAGCTGAAGCTTCAATACTTTGGCCACCTGATTCAAACAGCCAACTCATTGGAAAAGTCCCTGATGCTGGGAAAGATTGAAGGCAGAAGAAGAGGGCGACAGAGGATGAGATGGTCACTGTACATACATTTTGCCATTTATTTCTTTCAACAACTCCAGAAAATAAGTACAATTTTCCCTATTTTGAAAAGCAGGCTCTGAGAGGTTAAAGAGCTCGTCCAAGTTTCACAGAGCTAGAGAACAGTAGAGCAGAGAAGTAAGACTGAAACCTGTGTTCATGTTCCTTTCACTAAAATGCATTTCTTCCCCAAACTAAGAACTTAGGTTTCTTTTGAAATTCTTTGTCCTGTCTCTCCTAAATTAATTAATAATACCACCATTCAGTCTATTCCACAAACTGAAAAATTAATCCTTTATCTTTCTTCCTCTTCCATCATGTCTAGTCCTTCTTCTCTCTCTCACTGATTGGTAACCAGTTCTTGCAAGTCCACCATCCCCTAAGAGTTCTTGAACCCCACCTGTCTTGTCTGTTTCCATGGTGAGTACTGCATTTGAGACTCTCACATTGCACATTAACTACTAACTGGTATTCCTGTCATGGCTCTTTTTTCTGGAAGGGGTCCATTCTCCTTTCTGTTACCAAGGTGATCTCTAAGTACATGCCTTTGTTTCTTCAGCTTGAGAGGTACACCAGACCCTTACGAAGGTGCCCCCAGCCTCACTCCCCTCCTCACCTCCTGCCCCATAGGATTTCTCGACAACTTTCATACTCACTATGCTCATGGTACTATCTTCAACTATAATACTCTTCTCCTTATTTCTCTAGACTCTTTCACAAACATCCTCTCCTCCTAGGCCAGTTCCCCTCCCCCTAAACAGAACACAGTGCTTCTTAACGTGTAGGTCTTAATGCGTACTTCTTTCAGAGCACTTGACCAATCACTGTATAATTCTTTGTCTACAAGCTTATTTTTCCTCAAGACTCTATGTTACAGATACTGAACACATTGTATAGTGTTTTGTAGGGGCTCTTGTAGTTGCACAAAGCAACTGCAGTTTTAGAGTGATGTTTTGGTAGCTATTAAAACAGCAAAAATATTTACACAACAAATTGGCAAAGGATCTATTAAAAAGAACATTTAACTACTGGAAAGAGTGTTGAAACAACAAAAATGTATGGTCATTAAAATTTTATTTAAATAAGAGAGGCTAGATGATTGAGCATAAATGTTTTCAAATATATTTCCTCAAACAACTGTCCAAGAATAGCACTAATCTATGAAGGCATAAAGAATATAGGATTTTGATACTTTATTTGAATAAGGCACTAGAGGTTTCAGGACATTCTAACCAGTAATTATAACAACTAACAACTTTAAAACTTAAATGAAAAATTTTTCCAGAATGACCTTTTGTACAGAGTGTATTAATGAATCTAACTTACAAACTCTTGTAATAAATCAAAGGGTATAGTAGCAATTCTGTTTAACAGAAAACATTAAATCTCTCCCTAAAAGAGTAAGTACATATTAGATGAAGTCTATAAAACAGCTCAAAAATGTTAGGCAAATAAGGAAATTAGAATGTCTATGTATAAAAAAGAATGGGTTTAATTCAAAGGCAAAAGAAAAATTACTCCTTAAAATGTTAAATTGTTGTTTAAAATTAAAAGTAATAAGGCATTGAATGCATACAGCTGTTTATTTTTAAAAAACGTTGACAGAATTCCTTGGTCTTAAATAAGCATTTCAAGACACTGCTTAATAAGAACACTTAAAGACTCTTATTCAAACAGTACTTGTTTTCCAAATATTAGTTTGGGAAAGAATGCCTCTCTAGATTCTTTTTAAGTGGTTGGTTATCAGCTCTCCCTCTTTTCCCTTCCTGCAGGTCCCATGACCAAATTACATCCCTGTTAGGGCTCAGGAGAAAATTCTCCCCTCCTGCTACCTTCCCCTAGCCTGCCCCCACTTGCACACATAGTAGAGTTCACTGCTCCCCAGGCTGTGGTTCACCAATATTATAGTCATTGTTGCTTTTGATTATCGCAATTTATACCTGTAACTCTCTCCTGCTAGACTGACAGCTTCAGGCAATCAAGGACCAGTCCTACTGTTAGGCAACAGAAACCCGATGAAGAAGAAACCTTCCAAGTTGTCATGGTACAACAGCAGAAAATTGATAGAACACAAATGGATTTCAGTACCACCCCTGCATGCTGCAGTCCAAGGGGTCGAGAAGAGCCAGACACAACTTAGCTAAACAACAATTACCCCTTTACTCAGGGAAATACGGCAGAGACTCTATCTTGTAGCTTGCAACTGTAAAAACTTAGGTATTAAAAAAAGAGAGAGGTAAGTTAAGTATTTGTTGGAAATCACTGAAACCCTAACACTAAGCTTTAGTGCCCCCAAAAAGAGGACTGAAGGGAAGGAGACATGTTAGAAGAAGTCACGGGGGAGGGGAGTATCTTTCACTAATATGTATGCTTTAAAAAGACAAGATAGTATAAAATTTGAATAAACAGTGAACTCGTGTGTGCCCCACTCTGAAAGCTTAGACACTAGAGTATTTCCTTGAAAAGTCTACAGGTGTGCTTAACCTTGAAGCTATTTAATGTGAGAATGGCTAAGAAGGTATGTATGTCATTCTGAGAAAGAAGTATATGTAACCTCCTCCTCAGTTAAAGAGAGAAAAACTGGTTAAAGTGCTAAGAAACTGCTGAACTGCTTTAAAAAAAAAAAAAAAAAAACTTTTATTGCAGTAGAGTTGATTTAAAATGTTTAAAGTGATTTAAAATGATTTAAAATTTAAAATGGAATTCCGTGGTGGTTAGGACTCCGCCAAAGGCCTAGTTTCAATCCCTGGTCAAAGAACTAAGATCTCACAAAGCATGTGCTGTGGCCATAAATAAATAAATAGATAGATTAATTAATGAATTAATTACATGTTGTGTTAGTTTCTGCTGTAGGGTAAAGTGAATCAGGGATACATATATCCACTTTTTAAAAAATATTCTTTTCCCATACAGGTCATTACACAATATTGAAATAATTCCCTGTACTATACAGTAGGTCCTTATCAGTTATCTATTTTATATATAGTAATATATGTATCGAAGAAGGCAATGGTACCCCACTCCAGTACTCTTGCCTGGAAAATCCCATGGACGGAGGAGCCTGGTAGGCTGCAGTCCACGGGGTCTCGAAGAGTCAGACACGACTGAGCGACTTCACTTTCACTTTTCACTTTCATGCATTGGAGAAGGAAATGGCAACCCACTCCAGTGTACTTGCCTGGAGAATCCCAGGGACGGGGGAGCCTGGTGGGCTGCCGTCTATGGGGTCGCACAGAATCGGACATGACTGCAGCAGCAGTATATGTACTTCGGTCCCAATCCCCCAATTTAACCCTCCCCCTTTAACCCCACCCTCTCCCCCTGGTGAGTATAACTTTGTTTTCTACATCTGTGGCTCTATTCCCTGTTTTGTAAATTGCTTTGGGCTCAACAAAACAAATTCTGATTTTGACTGAGTTAATGTCCCCTCCTAGGGCAAAACAGAACCAGAATGCCTAAAAGAACCAGCCAGCCTACCAACTCCCCAGGACAACAGACTTTTTGGGAGTACTGGGATCTTTTGAAAATCTGATGGGAAAAAACAGAAATAGTGTACTTTTTTTAATGTCATGAGTTTCCAGAAGCCCATCCATTCCTATGAGAATAAAGACCCCTGAGGAAGTCAGAAGCAGCTCGCAAAGCAACCATATTGAGGGGCTTTAGTAATAACAACAGCAAAGATGCCTTTCAGAGGCTGAGGGAGTCCTCCAGCAGCCTAGCAAAGCAGCTGGGAACTGATCAAGTGACTGCCAGATGCTAAAAGCTTTTGGGACTCCAAGCCAGAGGCAAATAAAGCTACATGAAATAAGTCCAAGGTGGGAAGTTCAGAGCGCCACCTCCCTGCTCTGATAGTCTGTTTAAACAGGTTATCTAAGACTGTTTCTAGGCCCATGAATGAGAATAGGTCTTCTTCCCGTCCCTTTATGGCTCTGTCTTTGAACAGACTTTGAAGGAAGGGAGATACAGATGTTCAAAACTCGTATTTGTTTAGACTAGCATAGCTCTTATTGATGATCTCATGAGAAAACTAAACAGGTGACTGTATTAGTCAGAGTTCTCCAGAAAAAGAGAAACAAAAAGATATATATAAAGAGGTTTATTATAAAGAACTAGCTATTGGAATTATGTAGGCTTAGAAGCTTACCATCTGCAAACTGGAGACTCAGGAGAACCAAAGGAATAGTTTCAGTCTAAATCTGAAAGGCAGTGAACCCGAACAGCTGATAATGTACGTTTTGGTCTGAGTTTGACTCAAAGGGCAAGAAATGACTGATATCCCACCCAAAGACAGTCAGGCAGAGACAGAAAATTCTTCCTTATTCAGCAATTATATCCTATTGAGGCCTTCAACCAACTGGATAAGGCCCACCTACATTAAGGAAAGCAATCTGTTTTACTTGGTCTGCCAATTTAAATGTTGATCTCATGGAGAAACACCCTCACAGACATATCCAGAATAATGTTGAACCAAATATCTGGGTACCCCATGGCCCAGTCAAGTGGCCTAGTCAAGTTGACATATAAAGTTAACCAACACAATAACTTCTAGTGGAAGAAAGACCAAGGAAACTTTTAAGGGAATCCAATCATAGTCCAGAGAACATTAAAAAAAACTTCAAACACTACTGCTAATTTTTATAGATACAGTTAACAAAAGCAGTCAAGCGGCCATAATGACATAATACCATTCTTCTCTACCACGCGCAAACTAAACAACCCAAAAGTATCAGCTGTTTCTTAGATCTTATTCTAAAACATAAGCAAAAGTATTTTCTTTTTATATTTTATTTAAGATAATGTATGCACTGAAGGTCTATCAAGAATACACTGCAGTGTCTGCCTTGCTGATCATGCTTTTTGCAAAGAGCTGTTTTCCTTTTATTTGTTGTAAGTTTATTTCTGGGGCCATTATGACAGTTTTGAAGTTACACAATATTTATCTTGGCAGAAGTGATCCAATTTTTACAAATATGTGTATGTAATAATCTAACCCACTGTATCATAAGTATGGAAAACTAGAAAGTGTTGAAAGAACAAATTTTTTTAAACTATTGCTTGGATTTTAAAATGAGATCAAGGGTGATTCTTAAAAACTATCAAATGTTTGGTCATCTAAGAACACATCTATCAGTGGGTTTTGGTTTTTGATAGTTTCTTGTTTATCTATTGAGTTCCAGGCACCGGAATTTGGTCAACTGTCAGTTATCTGTGCTAATTAAGAGGAGTAATTTCAACAACAAATAATTTCAAATCATGAACAGCCTAAAGCACACTGTATTTGCTTTTATATGTTCTGTGAGTTTTTGTCTTTTTTTTTTTTTACATTAAAATTCCATATGTTTTGCTGACACACACCATAGCCTTCCTCATGGTTACATATCAAAAGCACAATGGGAGGAAATTCTGACTCTAAAGCTCTAATTGATTTTGGATAACTTCTAAGGGCTTCGATGGTGGCTCAGCTCAATCAGTTCAGTCGCTCAGTCGTTCCTGACTCTTTGCAACCCCATGAACTGCAGCACGCCCTGTCCATCACCAACTCCCGGAATTTATTCAAACTTATGTCCATTGAGTCAGTGATGCCATCCAACCATCTCATCCTCTGTCATCCCCTTCTCCTCCTGCCTTCAATCTTTCCCAGCATCAGGGTCTTTTCAAATGAGTCAGTTCTTCACACCAGGTAGACAAAGAATTGGAGTTTCAGCTTCAGCATCAGACCTTCCAATGAATATTCAGGACTGATTTCCTTTAGGATGCACTGGTTGGATCTCCTTGCAGTCCAAGGGACTCTCAAGAGTCTTCTCCAACACCACAGTTCAAAAGCATCAATTCTTTGGCACTTAGCTTTCTTCACCGTCCAACTCTCACATCCATTACATGACCACTGGAAAAATCATAGGTTTAACTAGTTGGACCTTTGTGGGCAAAGTAATGTCGCTGCTTTTTAATATGCTGTCTAGGTTGGTCATAACTTTTCTTCCAAGGAGTAAGCGTCTTTAAACTTCATGACTGCAGTCATCATTTGCAGTGATTTTGGAGCCCTGCGCCCCCCCCCGCCCCCCCAACCCCCGCCGCCAAAAAAAGTCTGTCACTGTTTCCACTGTTTCCCCATCTATTTGCCATGAAGTGATGGGACCAGATGCCATGATCTTAGTTTTCTGAATGTTGAGCTTTAAGCCAACTCCTTCACTCTCCTCTTTCACTTTCATCAAGAGGCTCTTTAGTTCTTCTTCACTTTCTGCCATAAGGGTGGTGTCATCTGCATATCTGAGGTTATTGATATTTCTCCTGGCAATCTTGATTCCAGCTTGTGCTTCATCCAGTCCAGCGTTTCTCATGATGTACTCTGCACATAAGTTAAACAAGCAGGGTGACAATATATAGCCTTGACGTACTCAAAGGGGTACGTTCCTGAGTTGGAACCAGTCTGTTGTTCCATGGCTCAGTGGTAAACAATCCATCTGCCAAAGCAGAAGACACAGGTTTGGTCCCTGGTCTGGAAATATCCTACATGCTGTGGAGCAACTAAGCCCCTGTACCGCAACTTCTGAGCCTGTGCTCTAGAACCCAGGAGCGGCAGCTACGGAAGTCTGAGCACATCAAAGCCCATGCAACAAGAGCAGCCACCACAATGAGAAGCCCAGGCTCTGCAACTGGAGAGCAGGCCCCGCTCACCTCAGCCAGAGGTGAGGTGCAACAATGAAAACCCAGCACAACCCAAAATCAATGAATAAATCAATAAAATTATTGTTGAAATATCCAGATATTAAGTTTAAAAGGAATCTGAGACAGTTTGTGCAGTCAATAAATCCTGTGCAGTTAGTTTTAAATTGAACATGCACAGAAAATCCAGCTTTAAAAACAATGTTGCTGATAAGTTTACTAAACTAAAACCCACCAGAACAGAGGGGAGCAGAAACATGGTCAGCCCCTTTACTATAAGTTTCCTCACTAACATCTCCCCTGTAATAACTCTAATGCACCTTGGTCTCCTGCCATGCAAGGCTTTCATGGCAGAAAAGAAGACAGAATTTTTTTAATAATAACTTAAAGAGAAATTCTCTGAGGCCCTTCTCCATCAGGTTCTGAAGACTAGATAAGGAAGAAAAGGAAATTGAATTTTCATATCTAATAATTACATTTATTTTTATGAACTTTCATAATACATATCTTTATAGACATTTAATTATTTGATGGGAACACCACAGCTTTGAAGGTTCTGACGTAGGGAAAGCACGTGTGCACCCTCAGTTAGGGGAGACTCTGAAAGTGTCTCCAGCACATGGTTCTTTCTCAAGTGTCCTCCTGCTTTCTGTCCGAACCTCTTGATTTTTCTCTTAACTCTTCTCAGTTCTTCCCCACTTCTTCCCCTTCTCAGCTTGACTCCCTCCCTTTGAGTTTTCCCTTTCCCAGGTGACACCCAAGCTGTCCCTTTTTGTCCTGACATCCTGTGAGGAAAGCCCTCCTCTCTCAAGCTTTCTTCCTGGATACCTTCCTCCTCCTAAGATTCTAAGATCCATATTTTCTGAGGTTGAGCTACTTCATAATCTCAATCATAGCCCCTCAGGCCAGCTCCTCAAGAGTTACTTTCCAGATGATGGTCCCTTAACCACTGATGAAGTAAAATGAAGTAAGGGGAGCCAGAAAATTAAGGGAGCACAAAAGCAGAAAGACAAATTGGTAGCAAGTTTATTCAATACTGTCTGTGCATCTCAGGGCAGGGGAGCTGGTAATAGGTCACAACATCCAGAAATCACTTTGACAGCCCAACATCAGTCATGACTAAGAGCCAGCCCCTGTCTGTGCCTGGCGCCAGGTCTGTGGCACCAATTTATATCTCCCTTTTAGGCCCCTGACTCCTGATACAATCACTGATGTAGGGCGTGCAGTGTCAACCACAATTAATACCCACACTCACCTTCTAATCCCAGTCATTGGACTATTGACTAGCGTTAGAGATTCTTTGTTCCCCCAAAGATTAAAATTAACTAATGTGAATGAATATTATCTATAATACCCTCACTGTTTGGGACAGAATGAACCAGTATGAACTGAATGATTTTTAACTTGATGACAACAATTTAACACAAATTAAATTGTCCCAGAAGCATCTCTATTTTTAAACCGAAAAGCTCAAGAGGAAAAAAAGAATGAGAGCTATAGAAGGACTATGGATCAAGAATTTTTTATTTGTGAGTCACAGTTACTAAGTGTGGCTTTGCACTTCTTAATGAAGAGAATTTTGGAGAATAAAGCAGTGACTAAGAAAAAACAGACTGCAAAACAGGCACTGTATCAGTGGCAGAATTCCAGGATGATAGTGAAAACCACACTGAGACTGATCACAGAGTCGGATTGTTTTTCCATCAAAATTCTCTTTTATGAGATTTGTCAATCAAGTGGACTCCATTTATCTTTTCAAAGTTAGATGACCTCTGAAGAGGCCAGTCTTACCAATATATCCATCCTTTTCATTGCCATCCTATCATGGTCTTTTATATCTGGATAAGATTTAACCCCCATAACCTCACATAGGGTAGTTAATGAAATCACTTTCAATAGGATATTGCTAAACTTAAGGACATTTAAAAAATGTTAGCTTAACAACCTCTCAGAATTGCCTGCTTATTCAGTGAACAGTGTCCTTTTCACTATCTTGCACAGCATTTTCTTTGTTCTTTCTGCAAACCTCTCTCATCAGAGTCCATGCTTTGGACTCGTTTTTTGCATAAGCAATAATCCTGTAAATGTGGTTTTTTAACAACAACAAAAAGTCACCACTCAAAACTGAATCCTGCTCCCCCACTATGATAGAATTCATAAATAGTTGCTCTTTTATAATATTGGCCCACTGGATGTATCAAATCATTGTAGTCTATGAAAAAGTGCTTTGGGGGCTCATGTGAGTAAGTCATGTCACTTTTCAAAGGAAGACGAAAGAGAGGTATAGAAGGAAGGAGAGAGGGAGAGATAAAGGGAGGGCAAAAGTTCTAGGGCTAGAAAAAAAAAGGAAACAGCAAAGGGCCACAGTGTTTTGCAAAATACAACTGGGACTTCGATATCCTACATACTATCATGAAGTTTCAGGTTACAGTTTGTACGTGTGTGCACAAGAATGTGGTTATTTTCCTTGTGGTTATGATATACCAGCCTAGACTGAATTCAGTGGAGTATTACACACAACAGTGAAACCACATTTGTATGTCCTTAACAATTGTAATTTTAAACAAATATAAGAAATTCTCATGCATTCTATACAGTGAAATACCAAACATACAGCAGGCCTCCGTCTTTCTTTTACCTTTTTTAGGTTAGAGGCCAAGCAAAGGTCAACAAAAGAGCGACTCTCTATCCTAATGCTCTCCAACTGCTTGCTCCTACTTTCTTATATTACGGTAGAACTCCAAGGCCATTTCACCAAGTTAACCCTCTAGCACTGCATGGCCAGCAAACAGGGAACCTGGTCCAAAGTGCCAGAACATGAGTAAAGCAAGCTGGCAGGAGATCTTATTATCCAGTCGCTAAACATAGTAAGGAGGTCAGAGTACCACATCCACACTAAAGGCAACTCAGCGTTCCCTTGACCTTCGTGTTAAGAAGGAATTAAACTTCTTTCAATTTACAACACTCCCTCTAGTCCCCACGCCTCCTCCACCAACCTCATCTCCTGCCCCAGCCACTTCCAGACACTTTACATCCAAATCCTTGCCAATGAGGAAGAAACAGGAGAAATGTTAATGACCGCTCCAGTACACACTGTCAAGGACCTGCCCCATAATGGATCCCCATGACCATTAGCAGCAGGAATTCCTGCCAGAGATAAGCACCTGTGGGCTTGATAACCTCAGATTTCAAAAGTCTGAAACAACAAACATGATTTCATTAAAGCCTTCTTCCTACTTGGGAGGAGCAGGCACCAACACAAACACAATGATGCATGATGAGATTTCTCTGGAAGGGAGTTTCCTCTTCACGGTGCGCTGTCCTGCTTACAGTCAGAGTATCCTGGAGCTGGAAGGGGCTGCTCGATGTTCAGGTTAGAAAGTGACAGTCACAGTCCCAATGAGGGGGATGAACCTGAAGCCTACTGTAAGAGTGAAGTAAGTCAGAAAGGGACAAATACTGTGTATTTAGGCAGATGTATGGAATCAAGAAAGATGGCACTGGTGATCCTACATCCAGGGCAGCAAAGGAGACACAGATGTAAAGAACAGACTTCTGGACTCAGCGGGAAAAAGAAAGGGTGGGATGCTTTGAGAGAATACCACTGACACATACACATTACCATATGTCAGTGCGAGTTTGACATATGAAAACAGAGCACCCAAAGCCAGTGCTCTGTGACAACCTGGAAGGACAGGGTTGGAGGAGGGAGGGGGGTTCAGGATGGGGGTGGGGGGGACACATGTATACCTATGGCTGACTCATACTGATGTATCACAAAACCCATCACAATATTGTAATTATCCTCCAATTAAAATAAATCCATGAGGGAACATAGACAAGATGGCGGAGGAGTAGGACGGGGAGACCACTTTCTCTCCTACAAATTCATCAAAAGAATAACTGAACGCAGAGCAAACTTCACAAAACAACTTCTGATCGCTAGCTGAGGTCATCAGGCCCCCAGAAAAGCAGCCCATTGTCTTCGAAAGGAGGTAGGACAAAATATAAAAGATAAAAAGAGAGACAAAAGAGCTAAGGACGGAGATCCGTCCCGGGAAGGGAGTCTTAGGCGGCATTGCTTGGGGTAGGGTCCGGGCCTGAGTGCCCTGAGGACAATCGGAGGGAGCTTCTGTGAGTTGCCAACTTGAACTGTGGGAGACCAAAAGAGAAAGAGTAAATTAACCGGCCCGAACACACTGCCGGCCGTTCGCAGAACAAAGAGACCGAGAAAGTCCAGAGAAGAGCACGCAGGCTGCGGACGGGCCCAGCCCCGCCGGAGGCAGGAGGCAGGGGGGAGGGGAAGGTCGCGGCGAGACACAGGGCGCAGGCACCCGACCGGCGCGGGCGGGGACTGGGGCTGGGGACGCGGAGGGCAGAAGGCGCGCGCACCCGACTGGCGCCAGCGGAAACTGAGACTGGGTCCGCGGAAGGGAGGGGGCGCGCCACACCTGGGGAGAGTGCGCCCACCAAGCCCCTGGCTGCCTGGACCGCTCTGACGGGGAAGGCACAGAGAGCAGGCGCAGCTTTTCCTTCCGCGCTTTTGTGGAACACCCGAGGGCTGGAACCTCGCGCAGCGCGGGGCGCGCTCCATATGGAGCGGCCGGGAGCCTGAGCAGAGCAGACGGAGAGGGCAGCGTCGGCCCCTCCCGGCAGCGCCAGCCCGTCCCCGCAGAGCGACGGAACTAGCTACCTGAATAAGAGTCCACCTCCGCCCGCCTGTGTCAGGGCGGAAATGAGGCTCTGAAGAGACCGGCAAACAGAAGCCAAATAAACAAAGGGAACCGCTTCAGAAGGGACTGGTGCAACAGATTAAAATCCCCTTAGAAAACACCGACTACACCGGAAGGGGCCTGTAGATATCGAGAAGTGTAAGCTGGAACGAGGAGCTATCTGAAACTGAGCCGAACCCACACTGACCGCAACAGCTCCAGAGAAATTCCTAAATATATTTTTACTTTTTTTTTTTTTTAAGTAAGAAAAAAAAATTTCTCTTTTTTCTTTTTTATTTTTTCTCTTTTATTTTCCTTTAAAATTCCCTGTTACTCCCCCATTACTCCTTAACTTTCATTTTCATAGATTTTTACGATTTTTTTAATTAGGGGAAAAAAATTTTTTTTCTTTCTTTTTTCTCTTCTATTTTCTATTTTTCTTTTTCTCTTATTTCTTTTAAAGTCCTCTAGTACTCCTCCACTACTCCTTAATTTTCATTTTCAATACACTATAACCTTACAAAAAAAAAGAAGAGAAGGCCTATTTTTAAACCGAAATTCAGTTCCCATTTTTATTCAGGAGTGTGTTTATTACTCTCTCCCAATCTAGACTCTCTGTTTTCTACCTCAGAACACCTCTATTTCCTCCTTTCCCCTTCTCTTCCCAATCCAATTCTGTGAATCTTGGTGGGTGTCTGGGCTACGGAGAACACTCTGGGAACAGACAGCTGCGTAGATCTGTCTCTCTCCTCTTGAGTCCCCCTTTTTCTCCTCCTGCTCATCTCTATCTCCCTCCTCCCTCTCCTCTTCTTCATGTAACTCTGTGAACCTCTCTGGGTTTCCCTAACGGTGGAGAATCTTTTGGCCATTAACCTAGACGTTTTCTTATCAGTACTGTATAGTTGGAGAAGTCCTGAGACTACAGGAAGAATAAAACTGAAATCCAGAGGCAGGAGACTTAAGCCCAAAACCTGAGAACACCAGAAAACTCCTGACTACATGGAACTTTAAGTAATAAGTGACCGTCCAGAAGCCTCCATACCTACACTGAAACCAACCACCACCCAAGAGCCAATAAGTTTTAGAGCAAGACATACCACGCAAATTCTCCAGCAACGCAGGAACATAGCCCTGAACGTCAACATACAGGCTGCCCAAGGTCACACCTAACACATAGACCCATCTCAAAACTCATTACTGGGCACTCCATTGCTCTCCAAAGAGAAGAAATCAAGTTCCACACACCAGAAAACTGACGCAAGCTTCCCTAACCAGGAAACCTTGACAAGCCAATCGTCTAACCCCACCCACTGGGTAAATCCTCCACAATAAAAAGGAACCACAGACCTCCAGAATACAGAAAGCCCACTCCAGACACAGCAATCTAAACAAGATGAAAAGGCAAAGAAATACCCAACAGGTAAAGGAACATGAAAAATGCCCACCAAGTCAAACAATAGAGGAGGAGATAGGGAATCTACCTGAAAAAGAATTTAGAATAATGATAATAAAAATGATCCAAAATCTTCAAAACAAAATGGAGTTACAGATAAGTAGCCTGGAGACAAAGATTGAAAAGATGCAAGAAATGTTTAATAAAGACCTAGAAGAAATAAAAAAGAGTCAATTAAAAATGAATAATGCAATGAATGAGATCAAAAACACTTTGGAGGGAACCAAGAGTAGAATAACGGAGGCAGAAGATAGGATAAGTGAGGTAGAAGATAAAATGGTGGAAATAAATGAAGCAGAGAGGAAAAAAGAAAAAAGGATCAAAAGAAATGAGGACAACCTCAGGGACCTCTGGGACAATGTGAAATGCCCCAACATTCGAATCATAGGAGTCCCAGAAGAAGACAAAAAGAAAGGCCATGAGAAAATACTCGAGGAGATAATAGCTGAAAACTTCTCTAAAATTGGGAAGGAAACAGCCACCCAAGTCCAAGAAACTCAGAGAGTCCCAAACAGGATAAACCCAAGGCGAAACACCCCAAGACACATATTAATCAAATTAACAAAGATCAAACACAAAGAACAAATATTAAAAGCAGCAAGGGAGAAACAACAAATAACACACAAAGGGATTCCCATAAGGATAACAGCTGATCTATCAATAGAAACCCTCCAGGCCAGAAGGGAATGGCAGGACGTACTGAAAGTAATGAAAGAGAATAACCTACAACCTAGATTACTGTATCCAGCAAGGATCTCATTCAGATATGAAGGAGAATTCAAAAGCTTTACAGACAAGCAAAAGCTGAGAGAATTCAGCACCACCAAACCAGCTCTTCAACAAATGCTAAAGGATCTTCTCTAGACAGGAAATGCAGAAAGGTTGTATAAACGTGAACCCAAAACAACAAAGTAAATGGCAACGGGACCACACCTGTCAATAATTACCTTAAATGTAAATGGGGTGAATGCCCCAACCAAAAGACAAAGATTGGCTGAATGGATACAAAAACAAGACCCCTATATATGCTGTCTACAAGAGACCCACCTCAAAACAAGAGACACATGCAGACTAAAAGTGAAGGGCTGGAAAAAAATATTTCACGCAAACGGAGACCAAAAGAAAGCAGGAGTCACAATACTCATATCAGATAAAATAGACTTTCAAATAAAGGCTGTGAAAAGAGACAAAGAAGGACACTACATAATGATCAAAGGATCAATTCAAGAAGAAGATATAACAATTATAAATATATATGCACCCAACATAGGAGCACCGCAATATGTACGGCAAACACTAACGAGTATGAAAGAGGAAATTAATAGTAACACAATAATAGTGGGACACTTTAATACCCCACTCACAACTATGGATAGATCAACTAAACAGAAAATTAACAAGGAAACACAAACCTTAAATGACACAATGGACCAGCTAGACCTAATTGATATCTATAGGATATTTCACCCCAAAACAATCAACTTCACCTTTTTCTCAAGTGCACACGGAACCTTCTCCAGAATAGATCACATCCTGGGCCATAAATCTGGTCTTGGAAAATTCAAAAAAATTGAAATCATTCCAGTCATCTTTTCTGACCACAGTGCAGTAAGATTAGATCTCAATTACAGGGAAAAAATTGTTAAAAATTCAAACATATGGAGGCTAAATAACACGCTTCTGAATAACCAACAAATCATAGAAGAAATCAAAAAAGAAATAAAAATATGTATAGAAATGAATGAAAATGAAAACACAACAACCCAAAACCTATGGGACACTGTAAAAGCAGTGCTAAGGGGAAGGTTCATAGCATTACAGGCTTACATCAAGAAACAAGAAAAAAGCCAAATAAATAACCTAACTCTACACCTAAAGCAATTAGAGAAGGAAGAAATGAAGAACCCCAGGGTTAGCAGAAGGAAAGAAACCTTAAAAATCAGGGCAGAAATAAATGCAATAGAAACTAAAGAGACCATAGCAAAAATCAACAAAGCTAAAAGCTGGTTTTTTGAAAAAATAAACAAAATTGACAAACCATTAGCAAGACTCATTAAGAAACAAAGAGAGAAGAACCAAATTAACAAAATTAGAAATGAAAATGGAGAGATCACAACAGACAACACTGAAATACAAAGGATCATAAGAGACTACTACCAGCAGCTCTATGCCAATAATATGGACAACTTGGATGAAATGGACAAATTCTTAGAAAAGTGTAACTTTCCAAAACTGAACCAGGAAGAAATAGAAGATCTTAACAGACCCATCACAAGCAAGGAAATCGAAACTGTAATCAAAAATCTTCCAGCAAACAAAAGCCCAGGACCAGATGGCTTCACAGCTGAATTCTACCAAAAATTTAGAGAAGAACTAACACCTATCTTACCCAAACTCTTCCAGAAAATTGCAGATGAAGGTAAGCTTCCAAACTCATTCTATGAGGCCACCATCACCCTAATTCCAAAACCAGACAAAGATGCCACAAAAAAAGAAAACTACAGGCCAATATCACTGATGAACATAGATGCAAAAATCCTTAACAAAATTCTAGCAAACAGAATCCAACAACATATTAAAAAAATCATACACCATGACCAAGTGGGCTTTATCCCAGGAATGCAAGGATTCTTTAATATCCACAAATCAATCAATGTAATA
Source organism: Dama dama (assembly GCF_033118175.1). Lineage (NCBI taxonomy): Eukaryota > Metazoa > Chordata > Mammalia > Artiodactyla > Cervidae > Dama > Dama dama. Next base: position 35,285,834 of record NC_083683.1, on the reverse strand, counting down.
CACCACATTAACAAATTGAAAGATAAAAACCATATGATTATCTCAATAGATGCAGAGAAAGCCTTTGACAAAATTCAACACTCATTTATGATTAAAACTCTCCAGAAAGCAGGAATAGAAGGAACATACCTCAACATAATAAAAGCTATATATGAGAAACCCACAGCAAGCATCACCCTCAATGGTGAAAAATTGAAAGTATTTCCCCTGAAATCAGGAACAAGACAAGGGTGCCCACTCTCACCACTACTATTCAACATAGTGTTGGAAGTTTTGGCCGCAGCAATCAGAGCAGAAAAAGAAGTAAAAGGAATCGAGATAGGAAAAGAAGAAGTGAAACTCTCACTGTTTGCAGATGACATGATCCTCTACATAGAAAACCCTAAAGACTCTTCCAGAAAATTACTAGAGCTAATCAATGAATATAGTAAAGTTGCAGGATATAAAATTAACACACAGAAATCCGTTGCATTCCTATATACTAACAATGAAAAAACCGAAAGAGAAATTAAGGAAACACCATTACTAACACCTATCTTACCCAAACTCTTCCAGAAAATTGCAGATGAAGGTAAGCTTCCAAACTCATTCTATGAGGCCACCAATTAAGGAAACACCAAACACCAATGGTGAAATACCATTCACCATTGCAACAAAAAGTATAAAATACTTAGGAGTATATCTACCTAAAGAAACAAAAGACCTATACATAGAAAACTATAAAACACTGATGAAAGAAATCAAAGAGGACACAAACAGATGGAGAAACATACCGTGTTCATGGATTGGAAGAATCAATGTTGTCAAAATGGCTATTCTACCCAAAGCAATCTATAGATTCAATGCAATCCCTATCAAGCTACCAACGGTATTTTTCACAGAACTATACCAAAGAATTTCACAATTTGTATGGAAATATAAAAAACCTCGAATAGCCAAAGTAATCTTGAGAAAGAAGAATGGAACTGGAGGAATCAATCTGCCTGACTTCAGACTCTACTACAAAGTCACAGTCATCAAGACAGTATGGTACTGGTACAAAGACAGAAATATAGATCAATGGAACAGAATAGAAAGCCCAGAGATAAATCCATGAACCTATGGACACCTTATCTTTGACAAAGGAGGCAAGGATATACAATGGAAAAAAGACAACCTCTTTAACAAGTGGTGCTGGGAAAACTGGTCAACCACTTGTAAAAGAATGAAACTAGAACACTTTCTAACACCATACACAAAAATAAACTCAAAATGGATTAAAGATCTAAATGTAAGACCAGAAACTATAAAACTCCTAGAGGAGAACATAGGCAAAACACTCTCTGACATAAATCACAGCAAGATCCTCTATGACCCACCTCCCAGAATCTTGGAAATAAAAGCAAAACTAAACAAATGGGACCTAATGAAACTTAAAAGCTTTTGCACTACAAAGGAAACTATAAGTAAGGTGAAAAGACAGCCCTCAGATTGGGAGAAAATAATAGCAAACGAAGCAACAGACAAAGGATTAATCTCAAAAATATACAAGCAACTCCTGAAGCTCAATTCCAGAAAAATAAATGACCCAATCAAAAAATGGGCCAAAGAACTAAACAGACATTTCTCCAAAGAAGACATACAGATGGCTAACAAACACATGAAAAGATGCTCAACATCACTCATTATTAGAGAAATGCAAATCAAAACCACAATGAGGTACCATTACACGCCAGTCAGGATGGCTGCTATCCAAAAGTCTACAAGCAATAAATGCTGGAGAGGGTGTGGAGAAAAGGGAACCCTCTTACACTGTTGGTGGGAATGCAAACTAGTACAGCCGCTATGGAAAACAGTGTGGAGATTTCTTTAAAAACTGGAAATAGAACTGCCATATGACCCAGCAATCCCACTTCTGGGCATACACACCGAGGAAACCAGATCTGAAAGAGACACGTGCACCCCAATGTTCATCGCAGCACTGTTTATAATAGCCAGGACATGGAAGCAACCTAGATGCCCATCAGCAGATGAATGGATAAGGAAGCTGTGGTACATATACACCATGGAATATTACTCAGCCGTTAAAAAGAATTCATTTGAACCAGTCCTAATGAGATGGATGAAGCTGGAGCCCCTTATACAGAGTGAAGTAAGCCAGAAAGATAAAGAACATTACAGCATACTAACACATATATATGGAATTTAGAAAGATGGTAACAATAACCCTATATGCAAAACAGAAAAAGAGACACAGAAATACAGAACAGACTTTTGAACTCTGTGGGAGAAGGTGAGGGTGGATGTTTCGAAAGAACAGCATGTATACTATCTATGGTGAAACAGATCACCAGCCCAGGTGGTATGCATGAGACAAGTGCTCGGGCCTGGTGCACTGGGAAGACCCAGAGGAATCGGGTGGAGAGGGAGGTGGGAGGGGGGATCGGGATGGGGAATACGTGTAAATCTATGGCTGATTCATATCAATGTATGACAAAACCCACTGAAATGTTGTGAAGTAATTAGCCTCCAACTAATAAAAAAAAAAAATCCATTTAAGATAAAAAGGAAAAGAAAAGGAAGTGAGACTCAGAGTGTAGGCCTTGTGTGCAAAGGCCACAGCGATGGTAAGCATTAGGACTAAAAATTAAGGTCCTCGGATTCCCAGTTAGTACGCTTTTATATGTACCAATGATCCTCAAATGTTTGTATATCTTGGGGTCACCAGCAGTGCTCTTGAAAAATGCCAAGCTCCTAGGTCTCATCCTCAGAGCATCCTGGTTGGTAGATGGCATGGAATCTGAGAATGTATTTCTACTGAGCTCCCCTTTGTGATTCAAAGGCAAATGGACCCCACTCAGGGACAGGGTACAACAGCTGCTGAGAAGAACACCAAAGTTTGCTCATGATATTTATACACACTTTCTACATTTTTTTGGTTCACCTCTCACAATTCTTCCTTTGCCAGTGGGTTCATGACTAACTTGTCAAGAAGCAGAACTCATGTTTAAACCCTCAGTCCTTTAAAACTCCATGTAGTACTGTGTTGGGGTAGGTGTGAAAAGGACAATCTCCCACATAAAGAATTGCTCAAGTAACGCATGCATATATGCTCATTGAAAAATTTAAACAGTGCAGAAGACTGTAAATTAAAAAGTGAGGTTCTTCCTTTATCCCCCCCCCCAATCTCACTCCTCTCCCCAAAGTTACTTACTGCTGTTGGATGAGTACCCTTCAGATTTTTCTATACATTTACACACACAAATACGTAAGTGTGCATGTGTGTGCTTTTTGCACTTTTTGGGAAAGTTCTGCTTAGAGAATGATCTCAGCAATTGTTTCTTTTATTATATAGGTGACAGTGGATACAAAACTTAAATCAAGGACATCTCATGATACGTGACTGCTAGTGGTAATTACAGCATCCTTCCTTGATCGTTCTAAAAATGAAGGCTTCCTGGACCTCACTCACCTCCTCAGATACATTTTGGTCAGTAAGTAGTGTTCCTCAGTTATATAAAAAAAAATCTGTGAGGATGCTAAAGGAAGAGGAAAGGGCGGGCAGTCACACTGTGTAAACGCGTGAATACTATTATAGAGTTCTCATGCGAACACAAGGTGCTAAATTAATTCACCTGGTTCCAAGTCCTGCATGACGGAGGATCTGCTTCTGTGAGAAGGGTTGCATGGGGTAGGGTCAAGGACATAGAGTGAGTGCTGCTGTGCATTCAGACAAAATGTACAGCGTTTGTCTGCTTTCCCACCTTCTAAATCCCTCAATGCAATTGTCACTCTCTGCATCCAACTGAAATGGCTCTTGTTAAGGTCGCTCAGGACACCTAACTGCTGAACCTTATTCTCTTGACTTCTGCAGCATTTTTTATTTAACCATTTCTGCCTTATCTCTCCTCTGGTTCTAGTGAAACAGTATTCACTGTCCATCTTTAGCAATTTCTTTTAAATCTTTGTATACCTCAGGATTCTATCCTGGGATTGCTTTTATGCTGGCTCTATATCTTCTGATGGTGCTCACAGCCTCAGCAATGAACCCCAGATTTTCATCTACAATCCCATTTTATACTGAACTCAGGGATCACCTTCTGAAGAGCATCTGCAATTCAAATATGGCATGTCTAACAGCAAACTGGTGTCTCCCTCCCCATCTTTCCACCAGCCTCATCTCTACCCTATATATTACTCCTATCAGTTAAGGATAAAACAATGTATCAGTTCCTGAATCAGAAACTCCATCACTGTTCCTCATTCCTCCCTTTATCTTATTCTTTTCATCAAATCCTATGGATTATACCTCCAGAATATCTACATACTCTACCGTCTGCACTCTGCTCCCATTAGTTTACCCTTGTCCTCATCATCCCAACTTGGACCAAAGTCATCGCTCCCTAGCAGGCATCCCTGTATGAAATCTCTTTCCTCCTCCAATTCCAAACAGTTTGCACCAAAAAAGTTCATGTTTCTGAAATATATAACATATATGGCACTCTCCACTTAATAACCTTAAATAGTTTCCCATAACCTACTGTATATAAATTTAAAATCCTTGACATATTTTCAAATCCTGTCCCAATCTACATTCCCAGCCTTATCCCTGGTCACAAATAACTCAGCAATTCCCTCAAAATGCCATAAGCTTCCTTATCTGTTTTGGCCATTCAGTTCTCTCAACCCAGAGTGAAGTCTGCCAACAACTCCTTTAGTTCATAAAATAAATGTTTTCTCCTCTGTAAATTCATGCCCACCTGTCCACCATCTCCTTCAAGGCACTCACATCTTTCTCTGGGTCCCACTTTGCACCTACCTCTAACAGGACACTTACCATAGCATTCATTCACATATTCTTTCAGCCAGCATGTAAGTAAACACTCATAACTGTATATAGTAATATCATTTCTAAACCCTATTGACCCTAATGAACCTGCTATCCTAGAATTCTGTACCAACTTCCAGTATATAGAACCGAGCCTTGTATACAAAAGGCTCTCAACAAACTGAACAGATAAATGAATAAAACATAAATAATAGCCATGCATGGAAATGACCTTCATCTTATTTCTCATGATGCCAAACACTAGAAAACCACAGATTTGAACCCTATTACCAGCTCTGAGTCCCGCTCTCCAGAATGTGTTCATTCATCCTTTTATGTGTTCACATATTCAATAACTGTTTAGTACCTGTGATATGCCAGGAGTCAAGGTGCCAGGGAGACAGCAATGAACAAGACTGACAGAAGCACTGATTTCTTGCAATTTACATTCTAGTGGGGGGGGGGACAATAGATGAATATAGAAGTAGAATGTACGGCATTCCAGTCAGTGATGAATATTAGGGATGAAAATAAAGCTGAAAAGGGAAAAAATGCTGGGAGTATAGCTAAAGTTTTGATTGGGGACAATCTATATAGAGAGGCCAAGAAATGGCTTGGGGAGGCATAATTCTAATTTGTACTCCAGGGATGATTTCCTACAAAAGTCAAGAAAAGAGGATGCCAAACTACTTTCCTAGCTCTTTCTCAGGGAAAAATAAATAAATAAATAAACGGGCAGAGAGGGACAAAGAGGCTTCCAACACACAACCATGTGGTGTGGATTTATAAAGAGCAGGACGGAAGTGTTGTCAATCTGGGCCTAGGGTCATAAGTTCATACTTGGGAGAGCCTCTGGACTTTATAAGAGAGGAAAAGCTTGAAGCCCTTGGGCCTCGCAGAGAGCTTTGGAGAAGAGGATCAGGTACTTTATCAGAGAGAGACTTGGACCCGAGGCACTAGTCCACCATCTTCTCAGTCTGCGGGCATTCTCTGTCTAATAAAGTCACTGTTCTTTGCCCCCAACAATTCATCTCTCGATTTACCAGCCTGTTGGGCGCATGAGCAGTACAAGCTTGGACTCTGGACTCAGCAACACTAATAACCCAGAAACCCAGCCTATCTACCCGCGAGAGAGAAGGCAGGGCCTGCCATCTGGGCTCTACTCCGGCAGATACGCCAACCTGCTTCCACCTGCCTCCAACCTGCCTCCAACCTGCCTCCAACCTACCCCCACAGGAATTTTTATTTTATTTTTTTAAAGAAGAAGAAGAATATAAGGAGGCCATGGCTTAGATGATTTTTCAATGACATTGCTAGGTTTTTCTTGATGATAATACTGGTACATATCACCCAGATGATTTGCCTGGACTCAGGCAACTTCTCACGCAATCTCTCTGCCTAGTCACTGATTCCTGGTCCATTATCCAGAGTTATAAACCTCTGTGGCAGTACTGCCAGTGTGCTGGAGCTGACCCATATTAGCTCATACCAAAGAGTTGTTAAAAGTGCAAACACTTTGCAAGTCCATTTATATCATTTTGATAGCTTGAAAGTGGTTTTGGTAGGAGTATTTATACCAGGGAAATTGGAACAAGCTACAGATTCTCTTCTTCTTCCCTACTCCTGCATTCCCCACTACAGTTACCAACCCACTGCTTGGTTTAACCTGGAAAACTTGCATGCAGATCCCTGCTGTATCTAATTTCCATGGATGTATCACCATGCCCATATGATCCTTTCTGTCTGTGAGTTCTTAGTCTCACCCCATTTAACTTACCCTATCCTGCTGGTGCCCATGTCTTAGCATGGGAATATTCTCTGCCAAAAGCTACCACAGCAGGGGAGATAAGTAGCCCTCTCATCTACAGTATGATCTGGCTTCAGAGTATGTAAAACTGAGTGTTACAGGTGGATTGTAGAGTCATTAGCTCATCAACCACCCATCCTATTGCTAATAACTTCCATGGCATCACTGATAAAGAAAAATGCGATGTGAAATGTTCATAGAGATTACAAGGTACATAGCCCAATTTTAGAGTGCTGAATTGTGGCCCCAAGAAAGTCTTAGAAGTGAAGACACACGCTAATTAAATATAAAATCTTCAAGCAGTATTTTTTTAAAGCATCTTTTGACAACATAGGTGACAATTTCCCGAAGGAAAAACTATTTGGAGCTGAATATATATATATTTTTTCTTTCCTTCAATTTCTCCTACATTTTGCTGCCATATTATTTTCTAAAATACAGATTTTATTGTAACATCAGATTTTTTTTTTTTTGGAAGAGAAAAAAAGTGACTTTGTTACTTTAATAGGCAAAGGGGGTACACAGTAGGCTAGTGCCTCAAGAACTCTGCCCTATAATTTAAATTCTTTGATGAAACTGTATATGGTTGCATATGGTTGCAATTAATACTAATTTTTATATCTCAATGAGAAAGAATAATTAGGACAGTGTAACAGTAGGAAAAATAATGCAGAACTTATTTGGAATTTAAAAGTACAAAACCTGGGAATTATACACTTCTTTGAATTATTAACATCCTGCTCCCATTATTTTGATAATCATGAATTAAATGTAGTTCTACTTAGTTTGATATCTTCCTACAAACTTGCTTAAACATAAGAGACACATCAAGGTCTTGTTAAAAAAAAAAAAAAAAAAAAGAAGGTCTTAAGCAGACCTACTGAATCTTCAAAGGGAGAGACCTGGAACATTATAATAAATGTCTTAGGTAATTTCATGGTCATACAATCTGGAACATACTGGTTTGGTACAACCTTCTATTTTTTAATAAATGAAAAAACTTCTCTGGAGAAATAAAATACTGATGGTTAAAAACAGCCAACCTAAGACTATTAATTAAGTTTTCATAATTTAAGGCAGTAGACAGAATAATTCTAGATTTATGAGACACTATTTCCACAATAAAAACAGACAACCAACTTTTATGGAAAGGCAAACAAATGTATTATATAATAGTAACAATATTTACTATATGAATCATTTTTAAGAAATTAAGTAAATTTTAAATTATATGCATCATTTAAAAGATTAAACATATATTTGAAAACCATCTATAAATAGTTAACTAAGCAAATTAAAAAAAAAAACAAAAAACTGCCACGTTGCCTTTTATGACTTGTTTTCAGAAGTCCCATAGTAATTTTTCTACTGCTTTCTATTTATGGAGGCAGTCAGAAGGGCCCACCAAGTTTTAAAGAGGAGGACTGCAGTGGAGAGAGGCACAGACTCCACCTCTGGACTGGGAAGTTGCCAAAGTCTGTAGGATTGGAAATGTTCTTGCAGCCATTTTTGGAAAATACAATCTACAACAGTGGGGCTCTTATTGAACATACTTGAGATGACTTTTAACTCAGAGTACAACCCCACATAATTTATTTTAGTCTATACAAATGCATCCAAAAACCAGGTTGAATGTAGCTTGAAATTGTAGGTTAATCTAAAAAAGAAACGTATTCAAATATGCATTTTTAAACAGAATGCTTTTAACATGGTGAAAATGTGTGATTCTGGTTATTCATTTGATCATGTGTAATTGGTCAATAAATAGGTACACACTTTTGCATATAAATGTATGAGTTAAAAGGCAGATGTAACCACAGCTGTCTCTCTATTTCTCTATTACCTTAACACACTCATATATACCTGGGGATATATATATATATACATATATATATTTCCTCATATCATACATATGTATCTGTGTGTATAACTAATTCAGAAATGTCTTTTTTTTTTTTTTTTTAGGAAACTTCATTTTCTGCCTGTCTTATTTCCATTTCCTGTTTAAGGGTCTGTGGAAGAGCAACTTAAGACCACTCAGTGGTCGTTCCTACCGGTTCAGTGGCCCAAGCAGTGGGAGCTGCCATCCTGTCCTCGGCGTTGGGCTGAGCGCGGCAGTCTTCAGTAGGAACTGCTGGACGGGCCCAGAGGGCACCTGCAGACCCATCTGCAACTCCATGTCAGGTAGCAGTACATTTGGGCGCTGGAGCAGTCCGTTCACCCTGAACTTCCTACCGAGCCGAGGCCTTTCCTGCAGCAGCCAGCTCATCACCGGAGTAGAGATCAGGCTGATCTTCCGCAGGGTGCTCACGGGAGTCGGCGCCACGCATGCGCAGAACTTCTCACCGTGCATCCACCCGGCTTTGCTGTTGCTGGGCGATGGCGCAGAGGAGAGTCACCGGGACAGGGCGATGAGAGACCGCTTAACAGAAGACGCCTCCGAGATCTGCCCGGGGCCAGTAACCGCTAGAAGTCTTGGCTCCGGAATGGAGGCCTGGATGGAGTTAGGAAAGGTTCCAGAAGAGCAGGAGCCAGCAGAAGGAATGGCTCCAACGGCAGTAGCAATCTTCAGCCCAGGTCGCTGGCCAGTATCCCTGGAGGATATGACACTGACATCAGCCCAGTGTCCGATGGCAGCTATGGCAGGAACTGCCAGCGGAGGCTTCTCTCGGTAGGTGTAAGAAGTACCACCACCACTCTTCCTTTCATAGACCATTTAGCAGTCAGGGTTGGTGCCACCGAAGTGGGTTCCTGCTGCAAACAATTTGAGGATACCTTCCTTTCTCATTTGCAGGACACCAAGGGCTCCAAACATTGTGATCCTTTTCCTTTAACGTACATGGGGAACCCAGAACAACGCTGTATGACCCCTTTTGGGGTAATGCAGAAAAGCAGGAATGTCATTTTAATAAATAAATAAAAACATGCAGTTAGTTCAGTTCAGTTGCCCAGTCGTGTCCGACTCTGTGACCCCATGGACTGCTGTATGCCAGGCTTTCTGTCCATCAACAACTCCCGGAGCTTGCTCAAACTCATGTCCATCTAGTCAGTGATGCTATCCAACCATCTTATCCTCTGTCATCCCCTTCTCCTGCCTTCAATCTTTCCCAGCAGCAGGGTCTTTTCCAAGGAGTCAGTTCTTTGCATCAGGTGGACAAAGTATTGGAGTTTCAGCTTAAGCATCAGTCCTTCCAATGAATATTCAGGATTGATCTCCTTTAGGATTGAATGGTTTGATCTCCATGCAGTCTAAGGGACTCTCAAGAGTCTTCTCCAACACCACAGTTCAAAAGCATCACTTCTTCGGCACTCAGCTTTCTTTATAGTCCAAGTCTCACATCCCTACAGGACTACTGGAAAAACCATAGCTTTGACTAGATGGACCTTTGCTGGCAATGTCTCTGCTTTTTAATATGCTGTCTAGGTTGGTCATAGGGACTTCCCTGGTGGCTCAGACGGTAAAGCATCTGCCTACGATGTGGGAGACCCGGGTTCAATCCCTGGGTAGGGAAGATCTCCTGGAGAAGGAAATGGCAACCGACTCTAGTATTCTTGCCTGGAAAACCCCATGGAATGAGGAACTTGGTAGGCTACAGTCCATGGGTTCACAAAGAGTCAGACACGACTGAGCAACTTCAATTTCACTTCACTTTCTAGGTTGGTCATAGCTTTCCTTCCAAGGAGCAAGCGTCTTTTAATTTCATGGCTGCAGTCACCATCTGCAGTGATTTTGGAGCCCCCAAAATTAAAATTTGTCACTGTTTGCACTGTTTCCCCATCTATTTGCCATGAAGTGATGGGACCAGATGCCATGGGACCAGAAAGAGCTTTAAGCCAACTTTTTCACTCTCCTCTTTCACTTCCATCAAGTGGCTCCTCAGTTCCCTTTCGCTTTCTGCCATAAGGGTGGTGTCATCTGCATATCTGAGGTTATGATATTTCTCCCAGCAATCTTGATTCCAGCTTGTGCTTCATCTAGCTTGGCATTTCACATGATGTACTCTGCATAGAAGTTAAATAAGCAAGGTGACAGTATACAGCCTTGACGTACTCCTTTCCCAATTTGGAATCAGTCTGTTGTTCCATGTCCAGTTCTAACTGTTGTTTCTTCACCTGCATACAGATTTCTCAGGAGGCACAATAAAGGACATAAATGGTATGGACCTCACATAAGCAAAAGATATTAAGAAGAGGTGGCAAGAATACACAGAAAAACTGTACAAAAAAGAACCACATTACCTAGATAACCACAATGGTATGATCACTCAGCTAGAGCCAAACAGCCTGGAATGCGAAGTCAAGTGGGCCTTAGAAGCATCACTATGAACACAGCTAGTGGAGGTGATGAAATTCCAGTTGAGCTATTTCAAATCCTAAAAGATGGTACTGTGAAAGTGCTGCACTCAATTTGGCAGCAAATTTGGAAAACTCAGCAGTGGCCACAGGATTGGAAAAGGTCAGTTTTCATTCCCATCCCAAAGACAAGCAATGGCAAAGAATGTTTAAACTACTGGACAATTGCACTCATCTCACATGCTGGCAAAGTAATGCCCAAAATTCTCCAATCCAGGCTTCAGCAGTATGTGAACCGTGAACTTCCAGATGTTCAAGCTGGATTTAGAAAAGGCAGAGGAGCCAGAGATCAAATTGCCAACATCCATTGGATCATTGAAAAAGCAAGGGAGTTCCCGAAAACCATCTGCTTTTGCTTTGTTGACTATGCCAAAGCCTCTGACTGTGTGGATCACAACAAACTGTGGAAAATTCTTCAAGAGATGGGAATACCAGACCACTTCACCTGCCTCCTGAGAAGAAACATTATACTAGCAAATTAAATGGTGGTCAATTTACATGCAGTGAAAATTTTGAAGAAAATGCATTCTAGATCTGAGAGAACTCTGAGCTCTTCGCAGCTACAGTTTACTCTTAGGAGCTGAACTGAGTCCCCTCAAAATATTATATATGTTGAAGCCTTAATCCCCAATACCTAGAATGTGACTGTATTTGGAAAGAGGGCCTGTAAAGAGGTGACTCATTAAAAGGAGGGCAATAGGGTGAACCCCTGACTGTTGTCCTTATAATGTACTCAGTCGCTCAGTCATGTCAAACTCTTTGTGACCCTATGGCCTGTAGCCCACCAGTCTCCTTTGTTCATGGGATTCTCCAGGCAAGAATACTGGAGCAGACTGCCATACCCTCCTCCAGGGAATCTTCCCAACCCAGGGATCATACCCACATCTCCTGCGTCCCCTGCATTGCATGCATGTGGACGCTTTACCCACTGAGCCACGTGGGAAGCCAGTCCTTATAATAAGGAGAGATTTGGACACACAAAGAGAAAACCAGGGCACAAATGCACAAAAGGACAACCCTGTGAGGACACAGCAAGAGGTGACACCTGCAAAGGAAGAGAGCAGTTTCAGGAGAACCAGCCCCACTGACACTGTGACCATGGACGTTCAGCCCCCAGGCCTGTAAGAAAACTACATTTCTCTTGTGTAAGCTACCCAGTCAGTGGTAGTTCCTTATGGCAGCCTAGTAAACTAACATAGCCACTCAATCTACCATTTAAATGCATGAACAGAATTAGGTATCTCTCAATATTTTTCTAAATATTCTATCAAGTGTTTTCTATCCAAAAAGTTGAAATAAAATTTTGAGAAGTCTGTCTTTTGTAAAGTCTCATTTGTTGCTGGTCAGTTGCTCGATCATGTTCAACTCTTTTTCGACCCCATGGGACAGCACGCCAGGCTTCCCTGTCCTTCACTGTCTCCTAGAGTTTGCTCAAACTCATGTCCATTGAGTCAATGATGCCATCCAACGATCTCATCCTCTGTTGTCCCCTCTCCTCCTGCCCTAAATCTCTCCCAGTATCGGTGTCTTTTCCAATGAGTCCACTTGTTTCCCTAAATATTCCTCCTACACTTGTGCTCCTCAGGCACCTATGTTTAAGGTTCTTTGTGATCCTTTTTAAAAAGACAGTCCTAAGTATATTCAAACCATGTTATTACCACAGTTCCCTAGGAAAAGCACAAATATGCTTTAGATGAGAAGTCTTATTATGAAATGAGCCTACGTTTAAATAGCCTTTTGGTTTTAACTGATCTTTTTTTTAAAAAATGAACAAAGTGCAGCATTAGGATCAGAGCATTTACTACTTGAGTTAGTAGCCACAAGAGACTTAAGCACTCTTCTGTGTGACTATAAATGCATTGACCTTCCTACACAAGGATGGAACTGCTACTGTATGGTCATTATTTAAGCATAAGCTGACAGGAGAAACAACAACAACAAACACCTTTGTTTCATTTTAAAAAGGAAAAATATATTCATAGTCTTTTTAAAAATAGAATGTGCAAGCATTTGTGTTTACTTGTGTGAGTTTGTTTATCTCTGTATATTTGTATTAACACATTAATTAAGTCAATAGAATAAACCATTTATGAACTCTGTGTCTTAGGATAAATTCCTAAATCTAAAACACTGTTCCCTCATCTAGAAAATTGGTGAATAAAGTGCAGTCTCTAAAGGATTGACGTGGGAGGATTAAATAAGAAAACATGGCCGTATTTTCCCTCTGCGATGGCCCACACTCGTCTGTGGAGTCTGCTTCTCTCTGTATCTGAATAAATCCACTTCTTACCTACCACTTTGTCTCTCACTGAATTCTTTCTGCGATGAGATATCAAGAACCTGAACTTCATTAGGTCCTAAAACCAGGTACTGTGGGCTTTGGCTGGGTTTAAGTCCCAGCACATGGGTTCGAGTCCCAGTCTGTGTTAAACGGTTTCAGCTGGCAACCACAAAGGGATGGTGATAAGGTAAGAAAGGTTTAAAGTCAGGTCTTGGTCCTAAAGAGGTTCCCAGGACACCTGAGCCAGGTATACTGAGGAAAATGCTCTGCTGTTGTCTGCTTATTTGAGACTGGCAGGTCAATTCTGAATGCTTATGCACGTCCAGGACAGAATTATACTGTTTACTTTGACTGAGGTTTTTCTCCTACATTTTTTTGTTCTTATTCATTTCTGATCTGTTTCTTCTGTTAACCCCAGAAGATTGCTTTTATTCTCCTCCCTCTTACCCTTACAAGTGTTGACCCTTTATCCCCAACTTATAGCTAAACCACCTCCAGCTCATCATCAACACCATTGGGGATGTCTTTGTGCCATTTCTTTGTGACAGCTTTCGGGTACTAACAACTGGTTGGGAGACCCCCTTGGAAGGGATAGCATCTAAAATCATAAGTGCAAATCTTGACCAAATTGTGTGGTGGATTCTGACTTAAGGGTAAAATTTTGAATAGAACAGGAATTAGACACATCATCCCTGGTTTGGCTCTGAAATGGGTCAGGCGGCATCAATCCCAACCAATACCCCATGTGTCTCATCCTCCAGGATTGGGAAAGATTCAGACTACTGGGATTAAAACCAAAAAAATTTGTTAGGTTATGTAATCATGTTTGGCCATAATATGAGTTAGGATGCCAAGAAAAGTGGCCACTAAATGGGTCCCTGAGTTATGATACTATATTGCAGCTAGATTTATATTGTAGAAGGAAATTTAAATGGAGTGAGCTTCCATATGTTTGAATTTTCATGACCTTGTATTAGATCCACAAGGGATTTAAGGTGTGTGTAGCTCTGAGGGATAATTCTAGTAAGGACACAAAAGATGTTTTAGCTGATTTACTCTTTAGAGCCATCCAAAGATTAAATCCTTTGCAAGGAGGAGCCACAGCTACTCCTCACCTACTGGGAGGAACCATTGCTTTGGGGGGAGACACAGCTAAGGATGGAAAAGAGGCCCCACCCATATTCAGGAACCTCTTCTTTGTACCCTGAGTTACCCAAGGGGCCCATCCTTAGCTCAGCTAGCAGTGTCAAAGATCTAAGTCACCAACCAACTCCCCCTACAGTTTTGCCTCTGAGAGAAGATCTTGATGGAAACCGAGGAACGATAAGATTCTATGTACCTTTCTCAATATCTGATCTAAGTATGGCAGAGGACAAGTTGGGAAGTTTTTCTGAGGATCCTGAACGTTTTACAGAAGAATTTACCCTACTAGTGAGTGAGATCTTTTGATCTCACCTGGGAGGACTTACAGAATTTACTATCCTATTGCTGTACCCCTGAGGAAAACCAGGGTATAATACTGGCAGCCTGAGCCAGACAGGACCGTGCGGTGCACCAGGTGAGGAAGGATGCTGTCCCTTAGGCAAACCCACAATGGAATTACCAGCTGAATTCTATTGATAGAGATAGACAGGATCATATGACTGTTTGATAGAGGGTATGAAGAAACTTACAGTAAAGCCTGTTAATTATGAAAAGCTGAAAGAGGTCCAACAGGGACATGAAAATCCTGCAGTTTTCCAAAGGAGATTAGTGGAGGCTTTTAGAAAGTATACAAATGTGGATCCCTCCTCCCCTGAGGGACAGACCCTTTTGGCTATGCGTTTCATAGCCCAGTCTGCCCCAGACATCAGGCACAAAATTCAGAAAGCAACTGCTGGTCCTCAGATTCCAATGAATGATTTAATCCAGTTGGCTCATTTGGTTTTCAATAATCAGGATACAGCTGAAAAGGCTGAACACACCCAGAGAAATATACAAGAGACCCAAATGATTGTAATGGCTTTGTCTGCTCAAAAGACCACCAATCTGGTCCTGACAGACCACAAGGCCCATGGGTACCCATACAAGGCCGGTATACCCTGTGTAGACAAAAAGGCACTGGAGGAAGGACTGTGGTCGATGTGTCCTTTGCAGACAGCCAGGGTATTGGCAGAGGGAATGCCCCAGATACCAGAGACTGTCAGGGGCCCCTCAGCCATTGATGGTTTTGCAATCAGAAGACTGATGGGAGCCAAGGCCAAAAGTGGCTCTGCCTGGAGATACTGTCTACATAATTAATGTCCAGCCTTGGATGATCATTGATGTGGCTGGCTGCTTGGTAAAATTTCTTATAGACACTGGGGCAACCTTCTCAGCCTTAACCCAAAGGATTGGAAACCTTAGCAATCATAAGAAATATGTAATGGGGTTGTCAGGGAAGAAACAGACACAATTTTCTGGAGCCTGTTTTGTGCAATGCTAATGGTCAGTTGTTTTTACCTTCATTTCTGGTTGTGCCTGATTGTCCCACCCCTTTAATAGGTAGAGATTTATTAACTAAGTTAGGGGCCACTCTGTTTCTGGAAGGGCAAAGAAGCCACCCTCATTGACAAATGATTTTAACAGAAAATAGAAAGGGACAGGTTGAAACTGAAGTTGAGATAGAAGACTTACTAGGCCCTGGAATGTGGAATTCTGAGGTCCCAGGTCTGGCCAAAGATGTCCAGCTAATGGTTGCTATACAAGATCCCCAAGAAATAGCTGTTGTTCACTGTAGGAGACATCAGGCTCAGATTCTCAGGTCTGAAATTGGACAGGGAAATCACCGAGTTTCCCAAGAAGCAAAGAAAGCAGCTTACATACCAACAGATAAAACACAGGCAGTTTTAAAAGTCCTAGGCTTGGGTAGAGGAAATGCAACAACCTTGCTATACCAAGGAAAAACGTTGTGCTAAAAATAGGGGGTTAATAATTCAAAGCAATAGTATACATTAGGTAAAAAGATTATGATCCCACAAGCTCAACAATGGAAAGTAATCAAGGCTTTATATGAAGCTGATCAGGATTTTCTAAGATTGGATGAAATTTATTTGGGCAAATGGATTTTGTTAGGAATGGGCTAAGACAAGACTGGATTTGGTTTCTCTCTCAAAAGATTCTTGAAATGCTACTTATGACAAATGGAGCGGAGTTTCTTCACCTGTAAGTGATTTATATTTGCTTTTGAGATCCTTATAACTTTGGATAGGGAATAAGTATTGTCTCCCTGTGACTTATGATTTATCTGACTAAAAATTAACTTTGCAATGTTTTAGAGGACTCCTGAGGAATCTCAGAGAGAAATATTTAACTAGGGTTATTTGGTATGTTAAATGTGATCATTTGTAATTCTGGTTATTGTAACCAAACTTTATCTTACATTGTAATCAGATATTTGACCATGACTTTTGAGTCTTTTGTCATTTATAGATATTTCTGTACACTGGTGCTGGTACAAAATGCTTCATCATCAAAAAGATACATAAGAAGACTAATAAGAAACCAGTTACAACAGTTCTACATCAAGAAGATGGCTATGTAGGGATTTCAGCCCATGTGGACTAAAACAAGGAGCTTCCCAGTCCCTGGGGCCCCTAGATCAGGTATCCAGAGATTTTTACTCCCTGATAGGTAGGGGTGATGCCTCTACTCAGCCTGGAAGCAATTACAGAAGATGGCCCTTCTGCTTTTCATAAGAATATAGGAGTAAAATCTCTGTGGTGGGAATGTAACAGGAGGGACAGGGGCAGGGCACAACTTTTGAAAGAGTGACATAGCCCAAGCACATGATATAAACCGACTAGAATCAGATGGGACCAAGATGGCAGACAAGACTAGATCCTGATCCTTGATCAGCAAGTGAAATGACACACCCAGAAGTGCCATAACAGTTCCAGTCCAGCTCAGTTCAGTCACCCAGTCGTGTCCGACTCTTTGCAACGCCATGGACTGCAACACGCCAGGCTTCCCTCTCCATAGCCAACTCATAAAGCTTACTCAAACTCATGTCCATCAAGTCAGTGATGGCATCCAAACATCTCATCCTCTGAGGTCCCCTTCTGTCATCTGCATTCAATCATTCCCAGCATCAGGGTCTTTTCAAATGAGTCAGTTCTTCAAATCAGGTGGGCAAAGTATTGGAGTTTCAGCTTCAACATCAATCCTTCCAATGAACACTCAGGACTGATCTCCTTTAGGATGGACTGGCTTAATCTCCTGACAGTCTAAGAGACTCAAGAGTCTTCTCAAACACCACAGTTCAAAAGCATCAATTCTTTGGCGCTCAGCTTTCTTTATAGTCCAACTCTCACTTCCATAAATGACTACTGGAAAAACCAAAGCTTTGACTAGATGGACCTTTGTTGGCAAAGTAATGTCTCTGCTTTTTAATATGCTGTCTAGGTTGGTCATAACTTTTCTTCCAAGGAGCAAGAATCTTTTAATTTCAAGCATCTTATAATTTCGTCTTTTAATTTCACCATCTGCAGTGACTTTTGGAGCCAAAGAAAATAAAGTCTTGTACTGTTTCCACTGTTTCCCCATCTATTTACAATGAGGTGACTAAGACTGGATGCCGTGATCTTAGTTTTCTGAATGTTGAATTTTAAGCCAACTTTTTCACTCTCCTTTTTCACCTTCATTAAGAGCCTCTTTCTTCTTCACTTTCTGCCCTAAGGGTGGTGTCATCTGCATATCTGAGGTTATTGATATTTCTCCCAGCAATCTTGATTCCAGCTTGTGCTTCATCCAGCCTGGCATTTTGCATGATGTACTCTGCATAGAAGTTAAATAAAGAGGGTGACAGTATACAGCCTTGATGTACTCCTTCCCCAATTTGGAACCAGTCTGTTGTTCCATGTCCAGTTCTAACTATTGCTTCTTGACCTTCATACAGATTTCTCATGAGGCAGGTCAGGTGGTCTGGTATTCCCATCTCTTGAAGAATTTTCCATAGTTTGCTGTGATCCACATGGTCAAATGATTTGGCATAGTCAATGAAGCAGAAGGAGATGTTTTCCTGGAAATCTCACTTTTTTGATGATCCAATGGATATTGTCAATTTGATCTCTGGCTCCTCTGCCTTTGTTAAATGCAGCTTGAACATCTGGAAGTTCTTGGTTCACATACTGTTGAAGCTTGGCTTGGAGAATTTTGAGCATTACTTTGCTAGCATGTGAGATGAATGCAGTTGTCCAGTAGTTTGAGCATTCTTCGGCATTGCCTTTCTTTGGGATTGGAATGAAAACTGACCTTTTCCAATCCTGTGGCCACTGCTGAGTTTTGCAAATTAGCTGGCAAATTGAGTGCAGCACTTTCACAGCACCATCTTTTATGATTTGAAATAGCTCAACTGAAATTCCATCACCTCCACTAGCTTTATTCTTAGTGATGCATCCTAAGGCCCACTTGACTTCGCATTCCAGGCTGTCTGGCTCTAGGTGAGTGATCACACCATCGTGGTTATCTGGGTCATTAAGGTCTTTTTTGTATAGTTCTTTTGTGTATTCTTGTCACCTCTTAATATCTTTTGCTTCTATTAGGTCCTTACCATTTCTGTCCTTTATTGTGCCCACCTTTGCATGAAATGTTCCCTTGGTATTTCTAATTTTCTTGAAGCGATCTCTACTCTTTTCTGTTCTATTGTTTTCCTCTATTTCTTTTCATTGATCACTGAGGAAGGCTTTATTTTTTTTTTTTAATTTCTCCTTGCTATTCTTTGGAACTCTGCATTCAAATGGGTATATCTTTCCTTTTTTGCTCATCTTCTTTTCAAAGCTATTTGTTAGGTCCCCTCAGACAACCATTTTGTATTTTTTTTTTCTTGAGGATGGTCTTGATCACTGCTTCCTGTATAATGTCACAAACCTCTGTCCATAGTTCTTCAGGCACTCTATCAGATCTAATCCCTTGTATCTATTTCTCACTTCCAATGTATAATCACAAGGGATTTGATTTAGGTCATACTTGAAAGGTCTAGTGGTTTTCCCTACTTTCTTCAATTTAAGTATGAATTTGGCAATAAGGAGTTCATGATCTGAGCCACAGTCAGCTACTGGTCTTATTTTTGCTGACTGGATAGAGCTTCTCCATCTTTGGCTGCAAAGAATATAATCAATCTGATTTTAGTATTGACCATCTGGTGATGTCCATGTGTAGAGTCTTCTCTTGTGTTGTTGGAAGAGGGTGTTTGCTATGACCAGAGCATTCTCTTGGCAAAACTCTATTAGCTTTTGACCTGCTTCACTCTGTACTCCAAGGCTAAATTTGCCTGTTACTCCAGGTATTTCTTGGCTTCCTACTTTTGCATTCCAGTCCCCTATAATGAAAAGGACATCTTTTTTGGGTGTTAATTCTAGACGGTCTTGTAGATCCTCATAGAACTGTTCAACTTCAACCTCTTCAGCCTTACTGGTCAGGGCATAGACTTGCATTATTGTGATTTTGAATGGCTTGCCTTGGAAAAAACAGAGATCATTCTGTTGTTTTTGAAATTGCATCCAAGTACTGCATTTTGGAGTCTTTTGCTGACTATGATGGCTACTCCATTTCTTCTAATGGGTTCTTGCCCATGTAGTAGATATAATGATCATCTGAGTTAAATTCACCCATTCCAGTCCATTTTAGTTTGCTGATTCCTAAAATGTCAGTGTTCACTCTTGCCATCTCCTGTTTGACCACTTCTAATTTGCCTTGATTCATGGACCTAACATTCCAGGTTCCTATGCAATATTGCTCTTTACAGCATCAGACTTTACTTCCATCACCAGTCACATCCACAACTGGGTGTTGTTTTTGCTTTGGCTCTGTCTCTTCATTCTTTCTCCACTGATCTCCAGTAGCATATTTGGCACCTACCGACCTGGGGAGTTCATCTTTCAGTGTCCTATCTTTTTGCCTTTTCATACTGTTCATGGGGTTCTCAAGGCAAGAATACTCAAGTGGTTTACCATTCCCTTTTCCAGTGGACCATGTTTTGTCAGAACTCTCCACCATAACCCATCTGTCTTGGGTGGCCCTACACAGCATGGCTCATAGTTTCATTGAGTTAGACAAGGCTGTGGGCCATGTGATCAGATTGGTTAGTTTTCTGTGATTGTCCTTTTCATTCTCTCTGCCCTCTGATGTAGAAGGATAAGAGGTTTATGGAAGTTTCCTGATGGGAGAGACTGACTGAGGGGGAAACTGGGTCCTGTTCTGATGGGCATGGCAATGCTCAGTAAATGTTTAATCCAATTTTCTGTTGATTGGCAGGGCTGTGTTCCCTCCCTGTTATTTGTCCTGAGGCCAACTATGGTGGAGCTAACGAAGATAATGGCAACCTCCTTCAAAGGGTCCCATGCACACACTGTCCCCAACCCTGCATCAGGCCACCGCTGACCCACGCCTCCACCAGAGACTCCTGGACAGTCAAGGGCAAGTCTGGGTCAGTCTCTTGTGGGGTCACTGCTCCTTTCTCCTGGGTTCTGGTGCACAGAAGATTTTGTTCGTGCCTTCCAAGAGGTGGCTCTATGGTGGGGTTAATGGTGACCTCCTCCAAGAGGGCTTATACCATACCTAGGTCTACTGCTCCCAGAGCCTCTGCCTCTGCAGTAGTCCACTGCTGGCCCGTACTTCCGCAGGAGACACTCAAACACAGTTATGTCTCATTTTCTGTGGGGTCTCTGGGTTCCCAGTTCAGTTCAGTTCAGTTGCTCAGTCGTGTCCAACTCTTCACGACCCCATGGACTGCAGCACACCAAGCCTCCCTGTCCATCACCAACTCCTGGAGTTTACCCAAACTCATGTCCATCAAGTCGGTGATGCCATGCAAACATCTTACCCTCTGTCATCTCCTTCTCATCCTGTCCTCTATCTTTCCCAGCATCAGGGTCTTTTCAAATGAGTCAGCTCTTCACATCAGGTGGCCAAAGGATCGGAGTTTCAGCTTCAGCATCAGTCCTGCCAATGAACACCCAGGACTGATCTCCTTTTAGGATGGACTGGTTGGATCTCCTTGCTGTCCAAGGGACTCTCAAGAGTCTTCTCCAACACCACAGTTCAAAAGCATCAATTCTTCGGTGCTCAGCTTTCTTGACAGTCCAACTCTCATATCCATACATGACTACTGGAAAACCCATAGCCTTGACTAGATGGACCTTTGTTGGCAAAGTAATGTCTCTGCTTTTTAATATGCTGTCTAGGTTGGTCATAACTTGTCTTCCAAGGAGTAAGCATCTTTTAATTTCATGGCTGCAGACACCATCTGCAGTGATTTTGGAGCCCAAAAAAGTAACGTCAGCCACTGTTTCCACTGTTTCCCCATCTATTTGCCATGAAGTGATGTGGCCAGATGCCATGATCTTAGTTTTCTGAATGTTGAGTTTTAAGCCAACTTTTTCACTCTTCTTTTTCATTTTCATCAAGATGCTCTTTAGTTCTTCTTCACTTTCTGCAGTAAGGGTGGTGTCATCTGCATATCTGAGGTTACTCTGGGTTCCCAAGGCACTGTTAAAAGACCAAGGAATGGGCAGCAGCCCAAATCCTGGAAATCTCTGCCCCTTCCCAAAAATAGTTGGATTAATCCTCCCACCATTAGCATGTGACGTTGCCCAGCCTAAAAACTAACCACACCATGTTTTGCCACTGCATTCTCTCTCTGCAATGGCCCACATTCTGTCTGTGGAGTGTGCATCTCTCTGTATCGGAATAAATCCACTTCTTACCAATCAAAACAGGAAAAGAAAACATATGCAAAACCCTTGGCAAAGTGGCTGATACATAATAAGAGATCAATAAAAGTTAGCAACTAAAATTGTATTACCATAAAGCTGAATTCCTCAAGAACAGGGCCCTGTGTTATCTCAGGGCCAGTATCATGCCCTAGAGAATAGGTTCTCTTTGAGTATTGTAGGTTGAATTAAATTGCCAGTTGAACAGAACCAAAATATATATTATATTTTATATATACATTTACACATTTTTTATTTCTGTTACTTTCTAAAAGTATTTTAATATGGCAAAGAAAAAATTTATCAAGTATTTAAGTAGCTAACTGAGGATAATAAACTATTTTAAGTAATCTAAGTTAGTTTGGACTTGATTCTTACAAACCCAATGCTTTTAAACTCTATGTAGTCAGTAACCATGTTTCATAAGAAGACCTCTGTTTCAAAGAAATTTTAATCATTTTGTTAGTATTCCAATTGCTTTATTCATCAAAATATTTAATTTTTTTCTTTGCTATTTCACGTTGAGAAATTTGATTTCTGATCTTAAAAACTTTGATCTTTTTTCCTGAAGAAAGACAAAACATTTTGCTATTTCAGCTTTCAAGGGTCTGAAATCAGTTCAAGTCTCAAAGCTGATAGTGGCACAAATCCATTCAATTTAGCAAAGTGTGTCCTCTGTTCCTCTCTAAATGTTACAGAGAATTCATCATCATTTTTCCATTTAAAAAAATGAAACGATAAGCCAAGGGCATCAACATATCATGAACTCATCAGAGGAAAGCCTATCTTGATTACTTACTTCTTGCTCTTACAATTTATCCCAACAAGATTCCTTGAAAGTTATACCAGAAAAATAAGACAGTGAGAATGTTTTATGATGGAAAGATTGTTTGCTGGGGCAGAATTCAGGAATCCAGATTCCAGCCTTGATCCTACTGAATCACACCATTTCTGCAGAATACCACTAAATTTCTCTGGATCTCAGCCTTCTTTTCTGGAAAATAGAGAATATGATGTATATGTCCTTCTCCACAAGGATATGATTGTGCTTCAAAAAGTAGTGAACATAGTTTAAATATGGGAAATTTTTGTCTATTTTGTCTGCTACGGCATATATTTTTTCCTATGAAAACAAGTATTGAGTAAGCCAATCCCACCAATAGACCTAATGTGGATTTAACAATGTACTCCAAACATTTACTGCATCCCAGTTGTGTATCATTTATTGCCTGCTTCTATGAACTAGGAGCTGGCAGTTCTGAATATTCATTGGAAGGACTGATGCTGAAGTTCCAATACTTTGGCCACCTGATGCGAAGAACTAACTCATTAGAAAAGATCCTGATGCTGGGAAATATTGAAGGCAGGAGGAGAAGGGGCCAACAGAGGATGAGATGGCTGGATGGCATCACTGACTCTATGAACATGAATTTGAGTAAGCTCCGGAAGTCGGTGATGGACAGGGAAGCCTGTCATGCTGCAGTCTGTGGGGTCACAAAGAGTTGGAAATGACAGAGCAACTGAACCGAACTGATGAACTATGAACTTGAAATGTATTACTTTAATCTTAAGAAGGCAACTACCAGGTAGTCATTTTTTTTTTAACTTGACAGATAAAAAACCAAGAGAGTCAGTCCTATATATTTCGTCCATCTGTGCAGGAAAAGTTCCAGATTGGAGCCAAGAAACATGACTATTCCCATTTTACAGATGGAGCTTCTGAGGCTCAGAAAAGTCGAGTTTCCCCAAGTCAAAAAGAAGGTTTATGACAGATATAGGCTTCAACACTTCTGGGTGATGGATACTGGGAGTTCCATTTAACCTATGGGGAAACTGAGGCTCAGAGAGTTTTAAGAATCTGCCCTAAATTTCCCAGGCAAAAACTACTAAAGCCAGGATTTTATCCCAGGTCTGCTGACTGCAAAGCTAATGTTCTTTTCATTACCATACAGTGTAAAAGGAAGGACATTCGACAGAAAATATACTTCCTCTTTTTATATAATACACAGTGTAAAATCAATCATTTTGCACTTTATAACTTCCTTGTTCATTTTTTCCTCCATTGTTGGCTACAAAGCCTCTCTCTGCTCTTCTACCTGATTTAGCTGGTCTCCAGAAGTCATACATGTTCTGTTTCCTTTTCAGAGAAAAAGGTTTAATAGCATCATACCTTCTATTTTTTTTTTAATCAGTTCTGCTTATATTGCTAAGAGTTCAAGGATTATCTTCCTTAACAAAGCCACATCTTTGATGTATTCGATTTAAGAGAACAGCTTCAGTGTAAGGATGAATTGACAAAAACTCTTTATTGAAGTTCAAATAGAAAAACTTTGTAACACAGCAAATAATCAAGATTTTAGCCAACCCTTTTTGTTCACCACGTACTGTGTTGTCGATATTCTTAAGTGAACCTTCCCCCTAGGAAGCCTTCCTTCCTCAAAATGCCTTCTTTAGGTTAGCTGTTGGCGCTTTAATACCTTTACTACTTTATTTCTGCTCAAGCAAACTTTTTTAGTTTCTCTTTTTCCTAGTTAGCACCATTGGAAACCAGATGAAAGGCAGCTTCTCACTTTGCACTGATAGTTGATCAAGATAAGCTGACAAACACAAAGGTTACAGAGATGATATTGTACAAGCTATACTAAGGTCGGGTATCCAGAAACCCGATAAGGTGGATTAAGGGAAAAATCAGCACAGATAATCTTAAGCTTCCAATGTTTGCCCTGAAAAGACTCAGTGCTAGCCTAACTATTTCCTGAGCTCTACATAAAAGAACACAGCTTTGCTTTTGGAGCCCTTCATTGTCATGAAATCAGTCATTTGAATCAAAATCCTTAAGGACATTTTCCATGCTGAGAGTCTTGCTTTGAAAAGTGTCTAATTATCTCAGAGTCCTAATAGCTATCCAGCATGCCCTACACTTGACAAATTATTTTCTATCATTGGACCCCAGGAGAAAACTCTGCAAAGTAGATACTGTACTATCAGAAATATTTAACTCACTTCTTAGCCCCTAAATTATTCCATGAACAAGAAAAAATCATTTGGAGATGCAGTAAAACATCATGGTTAGAAGGATGGGCTTTTAAAGTCATTCAGGCACAGGTTAAATCCAAGACTGGCCACTTTCTATCTGTATGTCCTTGAGTAGTCACTTAACTCCTCTGTGGCGATAGTTTCCTTATCTGTAAAACAAGTAATTATGCCCACCTCATAGTATAGTAGTTAAGTTGCTAAGTCGTGTCCGACTCAATTTAATTAGCTTGCTTCTCTTTCTCTAAATAATGACAATGATTAGCATCATCCTGTACATAGATGGTTTGCCAAAACCAAACAATAACTGTTGTGCAAGGAGTAAAGTGAGAATTATTGTATAGATTACTATAGAGGTCAAATAATATATGCAAAGTACATGGTAAGTGCTCCATAAACCATTACGAACTGACTCAAGCCAATTCAATATGCACAACTCTTAGATTCTTTATGGTAGATTATGCTATGTGGCTACAAGATCATGTTGAAAGCAAATCACAGACCAAATTGTGCAACACATACAGACCTTCTCCAGGGGATCTTCCTGACCCAGCGATTGAACCTGGGTCTCCCAGATTGCAGGAAGATTCTGAGCTACCAGGGAAGTCCCAGTAAAATGACAGACATAAATCAGGTCACACCAAGTATTCTTTATAGCTTGATAAAGTTCCAGCTCTTAGTACAGTTAAGTGTTCCACTAACATCTCACACGAATTATTTACTCAAAACAAACACATCATTAGAAATTCTCTTACCCAATAGCTGGAACCAATCTGTTTAGGACTCAAGTCTTAAGCATCATTTTTACTGCTAAAGGTTTCAGGCCTCCTTGCATCATTATACCCTGTTCATGACTATGCTTCCAGAACAATTTTAGTCAGTGCACATATCCTGAAGAGCTTTAATTTTACCAATGAGACTGTCTTCTTACATTAATGATGTTGATCAATAAGCCAGCATTTTCACCTCTGAAAAATTATTTGCCATATATATGCTGTTTATGAATAATATAAAATATTCCTATTTCTAACCTATTTGCCATCTATGAAATAAGCTAGATTTAGATAGCATAGATATGGATGATAGAAGCACGTACATTAGCATCTCATAGTGCATGGAACTTTTAGCTTGAAAGCTAGCTGGCTAACCCTGGACTAAAATTCTTGAATATGATGTTTTCAGCACGTGGAATGTACTCTCCATCAAATAACATACACACAGCACTAAGCTGCATATTTTTAAGGTAAATGAAAGATATCATAGCATATCAATCCAATTTAAGCGTGAATTCTTTATAAATGAAAAAGAAAACATATATTTAAAAATCAGTGATTATGACAATGATTACCTTATTTTTATCTACTGTCTCATGTTGGGTGCAGGCCTCAGAATAAGAAAGGTGGTTATGAGGATTTGCCATGGGAGCCTCCATAGTATGGAATAACAGATCTGAATGGGGAAAAAAATTTTTTTTAAGGAAAGTGGGTGAGAGTGGCTGGTGTATATGGCTAAGATGACAATGCTAGGGCTTACCAGCCATTCTAAGCTTGGATCTCTCAATTATGAAAGCCATCTCTTTCCTCAAGGCCTTTGCAGACTAGGTTGAAAAGTGGTCAAGATCTGCATAACCTCTAAAGATGGGGTCATTGCAAATAGTTTCTAGCTGAGGGAAAACACAGACAATAAGGTACATTGTTAACAAAAGTCTTTTATCCAAACTTGATAAGTGGTCTGATGACGCTGGAGGGAGACATAAAAAATCTGCTACTTGTCTAAGCAAGTTGCACATCCACTTTAAAAAAAAAAGGTATCTACAATGCTTGTTTCAGACTTTGGAACCTACAATAAAGAGTAAAGTTTATTTGTTCTCTAGCTGCCTTAATGTCAAATTCTTTTCACCCACCATGCTCCAGAAGAAGAGGAAAGTTCCAAATACATGACAACTTCTCTGCCATTCCCTGTTTATAATTTTTAAAGGGAGATAACCAGGGGAGTCACATTACATTTCATGATAGAGCTTTACCAAGTTCTAGTACATTTGTCAATGCCTCTATACTGTTCACTGACTATGCCATTCAAGAGCTGAATATAACAAACTTGTCAATTAGGAAATAAGCCATTAGCTAGCAACTTCTCATTTAAATGATTCATTAGAGAACGCATTTCAAAATTACAATGAAAAAAAGAACACTGCTACAGTTCAAGTCACACATCTCTTTTAAATCAGATAAGTGAAGAGAATAACATCACTGACAAAAACATCACCCTAAATTAATTTATCTAATACACATAAAAGTTATGGGACATATATGGATGTCATAATATCAAGGAAAATTCTGTAAAAATGTGGAGTTATATGTTTTTTAAATGTCATGGAGAAGAGGGACTTGTAGTAAAATATTAAAAGTTCTAACAGCTCATGGTATTTGATCATCATATATATGTATGGATACTTATATACACATATATGTATATAGAAATGCATATTCCCAGAAATACGTATAAATTAGAAAATCAATTCTACTTTTTTCTCTTCTCTAGAAATTCTTCTCTAAATAATCTTAAAATTATTATCTTATTAATAAATCACTCTTTACTGTAAACAAAGTAGAATATTTACTCCTTGATCTGGATTTCTTGGAAGTAGTTCTTCCGGACTAGCCAGAAAGTGTTTCATAAGTCATTTATGGAGACAAATGTTCTCCTCCTCATTCAAATAAGACTTTCTGTGGCCTCCATTCTTCATCTGTAGATGAACTGTGTAAACCACATTTATCAAAATTTATCAAAATTCTTTTCTAGTTTTAAAACCTAGAAATAGTGAAATCACTATTTCTGAATTTTTTAAGGATTTGAAAGACACAAAAACATTTATATAAGTTGAAGGGAATAATTATACCTATTAAAAATAAAACTTTGAGTCAAAACATATTTGCTAACCTTTTAGTAAAAAAAAAAAAAAATCACATGAAACTATTATCAAGCCCCCATGTGCATATTCTCTTGCTTGAGCGTTCCCATCAAATTCCCACAGCTCATTTTATTCTTCCGCTCAGCACATACTGAGAGTATCCTTCTCTCTTTCTCTGAATGAGGGCTCATGGATTACCAAATAACTCTCTCATTAATTGTAAGCCTAATGAATGTTATAAGGAGTGAGCAACCACTCTGCTTCTAAGAGGAAGTGTTATTTGAACCAGGATTTGAATGATGAAAAGGAGATTTCAGGCATAAAATAGAGAAAAAGCTACTCCATGCAAAAGGAACAATGTGAACACAGGAACAAAGGTGTCAAAGAGAAAATGTTGAGAAGTCCAATATGGCTAGTTGGAAGAAAGCAGCTAGTACAATTGATGAGTCTAGGGAGCTACAAACACGTATTGTGGCCAAATTGCAGGGAACTTCAGATTTTATTCTCTAGTTATGGAGAATCAGACTACATTTATAGACTGTGAGGTACTGTGTCTAGATTTTTATAGATGCTACTGTAATGTTGACAGTGATGATGAAGTGGATGGGAAGAAGAAAAGCCCAGAGATGGGATGCCATTAGGTGAATCTGTTCAAATGGTTTTAAATGAAATTCATGAGCTCTGAAGTGGGGTAGTGAGGATTGAAATGAATGATACATTTGAGGGGAGATTATTGGGGGTAATTAAAAATTATGTTATAATTACTGAAAGCATTAAAATTATTTGTCAAATGAATTCATTAATGAATAAATGAGTTAATTCTACAATTTTTTTTTTTTCAGGAATGTAATTATTTACTGTTGTTTTTAAATTGGACTTGTGATTAATCTTCAGGTACCTGTAAAGGGAAAGAATGCTGACTACCAATTATTAAAAGTATTTCCTATCCTTGGCAATATTTTCTAGTCTGTATTCTATAATCAAGAAAAAATAAACTAATGAGTTTGGTAGTATTCCCTAAATATAAAAACTGTTGGGTTTTCAAAGAATACTCTGAACTGTTATCTTTCAGCATTTTTAAGGCTGGTCAAACCAGACATCAATAGGACAAAGGAAGCTTCACATTTTTGTAGCTTGTGGCAAATCCATAGGAAGAAGGTAACCTTTCCAAGTAACTTTAGCAGGAAAATATTTCAGTGGATTCTGATTGGTCCATCTCAAGTGATGTATCCATACCTCCCCAATCAGGGGATTGGCCAGGATTCTAAACCCAGGCCTCTAGTGAAGGGGGAAGGTGGGGAACAAAGGCTTGTGAATGACAATCCCTCCTGAAAGACTTGGAATCATCTTGTGTGATTTCTACAAAAGAAAGTGGGATGCCGGTAGCAGAGGAAGAAGAATAGGAGAGGTGCTGAGTAGGTAAAAAATCCTAACCATAGTCCACAGCCTGAATTAGATCATGCCTTTTTCACTTACCAACTGAGGATCTTGAATAAATTACTTAATATTCTTGGTCCTCAGTTTCCTTATTGATAAAACAGAAAAATTATCTCCCTTAGATGATTGTTGTGAGAAATTGGTGATATCATATAAGCTATGGGCCTTGTCCAATTACTGCCTCCTGTCTGGCATCAGCAAACTAATCAGAATAATATTTAAGAGATTCACTGTGTTCTGCTCACTGCACTAAACATTGAAGGTAAAATAATGAGTGAGGATAGTCAGAGTGACTTTAATAATCACACAAACAAATGTGAAATGGCCTCTGTTTTATAAATGCTATAAAAGAGGGAATTCATACTTGAGTTTCTAGTAAGACCGTGCATGTGTGCTAAGTCACTTCAGTCATGTCCAACTCTTTGCAACCCCATGGACTACTGCCCACCAGGCTCCTCTGTCCATGAGATTCTCCAGGCAAGAATACTGGAGCGGGTTGCCATGCCCTCCTCCAGGGTATTTTCCCAACCCAGGGATTGAACCTGCATCTCTTATGTCTCCTGGCAGGAGAGTTCTTTACCACTGGCGCCTTCTAATAAGAGACATGCATGCTCAGTCGCTCAGTCATGCATGATCTTTGCAATCCTGTGGACTGTAGCCCACCAGACTCCTCTGTCCATGGGATTCTCCAGGCAAGAGTACTGGAGTAGGTTGCCATGCCCTTTTCCAGGAGACCTTACTGATGCAGGAATTCAACTGCAGCTCCTCAGTCTCCTGCATCACAGGCAGATTCTTTGCCCACTGAGCCACCTGAGAAGCCCCTCTAAGAAGAGGGAGCTGATCAAATCAGAGGTTGGGGAAAACCTACTTGAAGAAGGGAATTTAGGAAATACTGAGTTAAGATCTAAAGAATAAGAAGATATTTACTAGGCGACAAGAAGCGAGTTGAGCAAGGTGGTGTAGGCAGAGGCAGAAGGAGGAGTACCGAATGAGTGCAGGCTCTGAGATAGGAAAGATTCTGAGGAATATCAAGTGGCTCTTGCCTCTGGAGCAGGAGCACTGCACGAATTGACTTTGGAGAGGCAGTGAGGAGCCAGACCTCAGGAGGTGCAAAGCCGTTGCTTTTATTTTTTTCATTCCAAGAGCAATGGCAAGCCACCAGAGTTCTCAGCAGAGGAGGTTATGTGATCAAAGTGTTACATCTAACAGAGGGCAACCAGAAGGGGTGAATGAACAAGAGACGTTTCGTATGCAGGCAAGACCTACCAGACTTACATACTAAATTAAATCTATCTCTAAACAACATCAACAACAACAAATGTTAAAGCTCAAAAGAAAAAAAAAAAAAGCTTTCCAACAATTAATCAAAAACAGCATGATGGACCAACTAGCACTGAATGTATGCGAGTGAAGACTAGATAATCATGGACGGACTTTCTTCCCAATGTATCAACTGTTGAACTCCCTGAACCCTATAACAGGAGACTACTATTCTGCAAGAAAAAATTCCTGATGCTTCCTATCCATTTAGGGCATAGCCTTACCTCTTGTTCACTTTTAAGTAGCTCCTGGTTTCCTTCTGCTAAGGGGCTGGAGGCTGGCTCTTGTCTTCTCTCAAAAGCCTACCCCGAAGAAAGATCTGAGTCTTTCTGACCCACTTCTGACCTTCTGATGAGCTTGCCCACAGTCTTCGATTGGTATGCTAGCACTTCTAATTGCTTGGGTATCTTCTTTTTTGTTGTTGTTCAGTCTCTCAGTCATGTCCGACTCTTCTGGACCCCATGGACTGCAGCACTCCAGGCCTACCTGTCTTTCACTGTCTCCTGGAGTTTGCCCAAGTTCACATCCACTGCATCGGTAAGGCCATCTGACCATCTTATCTTCTGACACCCTCTTCTCCTTCTGCCCCCCATCTTTCCCAGCATCAGGGTCTTTTCCAATGAGTCAGCTGTTTGCATCAGGTGACCAAAATACTGGAGCTTCAGCATCAGTGCTTTCAATTCTCCAACACTCTGCCTTCTTTACGGTCCAGCTCTCAAAACTATACGTGACCACTGTCTAGGTATGTCATAGCTTTCCTTCCAAGAAGCAATCATCTTCTAATTTCATGGCTGCAGTCACCATCAGAATTGTAGCGTCATATGAAGGAAACAACAGATACAGAGTTATCGATGAGAAAGTCAATCATGCTATTAATGGAGCTAAAAAGCCATTGACTGTGGAGGTGGAAGAAGAAAACAGAACTGAGAGGGAGAAGAAAGGAAGAAGGGAGGAAGAGGGAGAAGAGAGTGAGTCATTCTAGGAGATGAGCATGTTGAGTACTGAGATGAATTATTCAGTTGATTGAAAAGAAACTGGACTGAATTTATGCTAGGTCTAAATTATCTGGTTTCTTTTAACCTGTTCTAACCTATAGGCATTTCCTCTTATTGGTTTCATAAAATTAGAATGGTTAGATAGATGTTGGCCAAGCTTCAGTAATTCTACCATGATGATTTTTGTCAATATCTCTCTTCCTTTACTACCAATTTTATTTAATGTTATAAATTAAACTTCTTTTAAAATTGACCCTTAATTTTTTTTTATAAAAAGCAATCAACTTGGACTCATCTGTTTAATATGATATATATGTTATATGTGTGTGTGTGTGTGTGTGTGTGTTAGTTGCTCAGAGGTATCTGACTCTTGCTGACCCCATGGACAGTAGCCCGCTAGACTCCTCTGTCCATGGAATTCTCCAGGCAAGAATACTGGAGTGGGTTGCCATTCCTTTCTCAAAGGGATCTTCCTGACCCAGGGGTCAAACCCAGGTCTCCTGTATTGCAGGAAGATTCTTTACCATCTGAGCCACCAGGGAAACCCTATATATGTTATACATGTAAATATATAGTAAACATTTTAAAAATTCACATTTCAACTTATCCTCATTTGATAAACAAAAATATAGTATCTATAGTCACTTGGGGAACCTTTACAATTAGGCATGCCACACTGTTAAATCCCTGATTGGACACAAGCTTCTATAAGGATTGGACACAAGATCATAGAGCCTGCATAGAGTTTGAAATAGAATCAACCTTCCTCAAACTCATTTCCCTTTCCATTGGTCCATAATGATACACTTCAGGAGTGTAACTCCTTAGTGCGTAAATATATGCAACTCTTTGGAAGATTCTGGCAGACCAAAATTACTCCTAAAGGCTGGTTATATTAAGATTGGATTGCCAGGGAGGAGTCATTAGTTAAACGATTTTCCTCTACTGTCCTATTTGTTTCTGTTTTCACACTTCCACTCTGTTTAAAATGGTTTTGACTGAAAGTAAGTAATTATTTAACACTCTGACCTTTGGTTGTGGTCTTTTTTCAAACACTTATTTTCATAACTATGGAGCAGATAGTCTCCTAGCCAGAGATCTGTGGCTGCTTGGAGTTAAGCACTTGATGAAGGATGCATAGTGAAATAAATCCACATTTTCACTCCATGTTCTTCCAGAACTTGTTTGCTATTAAGTGTGGTGTGTGTTGAGTCACATCTGACTCTTTGTGACCCCCATGGACTGTAGCCCACCAGGCTTCTCTGTCAACGAGATTTTCCCAGCAAGAGTGGGTTGCCATTTTCTCCTCCAAGGGAACTTCCCAAACCAGGGATGGAACTCGTGTCTCCTGAGTCTCCTGCACTGTGGGCAGATTTGTTTTCTTTTAATGATGCGCCACCAGGGAAGCTCACATTGAGTGTGGCAGATAGAAAAATGCCTGTACCTGCTGCTCCCAAACCCCTACCGAGATATCAATGTTCTAAGCCCTGGAACCTGTGAATATGCTATGCTAAATGGCAAAGGGGAATTAAGATTGCAGATGGAATTAATGATGCTAATCAGATGATTTAGGCGCATACCCTGGATTATTCAGGTGAGCCCAATGTAATACAAGGTCCTTCAAAGCAGAAGGAGGAGGCAGAAGGGAAGGTCAGAGTGGGTGATATGAAGACTCAACTCACCATAACTGATTTTGAATAGGAGGATGTCTGTGAGCCAAAAATTCTGGATAATTTCTACAACCCTGGACAAGCAAGAAAAGGAATTCTCCCCTAGAGCTTCTATAAGGAACATAGCCCTGTTAACATTTAGCCCCAAGAGATCCATTTTGGACTTCTGACCTCCAAACTCTAAGATAATAAATACGTGCTGTTTAACATGAATAAGTTTTGGTTATTTGTTACAGCAGTGATGGAAAACTAATATTATGAGCTTCAAATTTTACCTAGTTTCTTGTTTTTCATGATTATAGGTTTGGCATATCCATTTATTTAAAAAGGCTCACTGAATTAATTTGGAATCCTACTCATTAAAATACCTAAATTCTAAATTTACATAATATTCTTTCTTATAGATTATTGACATTAATCTCTAGTACATATTTTCTTCAAAGAATTAATAAAATGCTTTTTAGTGGTCTGAAATGATAAGAACAAATATAATGGGGCTTTAAAGAGTCAATAATTGTTTTAAATATTTTAAAGGCTGTATAGCCAGGACTCTGGATTCAAGTTAAGTTCTGCCATTTACTAGCTGTGATTTGGGAAAGTTGACCTAAGACTGTTTCACCAACTATAAAATGGAAATAAAAATGACAAGACCTGTATAATAGATTTGTGGAGAGGATCTAAGTGAGATAATCGCTATAAAGTACTAACACTTTACAGGCACAGCGCCTGGCATGTAATTAAGTGCATCACACAGTGGTTTTAGCTATTATTGTTGTTGCATTATCTGACTCCAAAACCTTCTCCAACAACAGAAAGTACAGGTTTCAAAACTGCCTGGTTCTATGGCCTGCCTGCTACCTACTGCTTCTCTTTCCATCTAAATTTCTAAAGCGGCAGCCGTAAATCACTCTGGAAGCAGCATCTCCCTTAGCAACATTCAACTCTGAATCAACAATCATTTCGATGATTAAATATCCATTCACTAATTATTTTAAAAAATGGAGTGGGACAATGGCCTAACTATATAGATCCTAATTAAGCTTTAAACATTTTTTCCCTAAAGCAGGACGAGGTGAATTCTTCGCTAGGCCCCCAGTGACCCCTCCCGCCCCGCCTCTGCAGTAGAGAAGGAACTGCCAGCCCTCGCCCAAGCTCAAGGTTTCTCGTGAGTCCCCCGGCCGTGCCAGGCTAAGGAGCAGATCAGAGACTCTCCGCGCCCGGCGCGCAGCGTGAGTGGCGGCTGCAGCGTGTTCACCTTCGTCCTAGGCGCCCCCGCGCCCCAGTGGTCTCCGAGCCTTGCGCGCACCGGCCCCCCAGCTTCGCTTGATCTGTCCAACTTCTGGTGCTCCAGCCGCCCTCCAGGGTCTGCCCTCCCGCTCCCCTGCCCCAGCCCGGGCTTGCTTCCCCGGGGCTCCGGAAGGGAAGGAGGCGTGTCCGGAGTAGGCGGGCGGGAGCCGTATAAAAGTGCTGGCGGCGCGCCGGCCAGGGCTTCGCTCACCGCCTCGCGCCGGGACGGGGATCGCCACGCCAACACGGGCAGTGGAGAGGGCGTTGCGCTCGGGCTCAATGCGTGGACTATCTGCAGCCGCTGCCCATGCAGTATGCCGGAGCTCCAGAACAGCTAAACGGAGTTGCCACACCGCTGCTTGGGCTGGATCACAGCGCTGCCTTTCCTTATGAAGAAGACACAAGTAAGTAGGGCGCGCCCGGGAGCTCGCCAGCTCTCCAAGAAAAACCGTGCCCGGAGGCCGGCGCGTCCCGGCCGCAGCTGCCCCGGCGTGCGGGGCTGTGCCTGCCGGACTAGCCTGGAGGCTGCGGGGGAGGCGGGCGCGGCTCGCGAGCCCCAGCCGCCCGGCCCGGGTGAGCCTGGAGAGGAGGAGTGGAAGGGATGAGAGGGAGCGGGCATCAAGTTTGGAGCCATAGCCCGTAAGTTGGGAGCTGTCAGTCGGGAGCCGGCAATTCCTGTAAGACAGAAGGATCTGTTCTTTGGCCGGAGAGTTGAAGTTATTCCGGAAAGGCATGTCCTTGCACGGGAGACATTTTCCCGTGGATTTCGGGAAGGTTACACAACAGTTCCCCCACGCGCCACGCTCGATCACTCGCGTACTCAGATTTTTGTGTGGCTCCGGGGTGGGTGCCGGCCTCGTGCGGACTCCGGTGCAGCCGCGGGAACCGAGCCAACCCCGAGGTCCTTATTCGCCGCGCTCAGCTGGGCGGAGAACCTGCCCCAGCAGCCGGGGAAAAACTTGGCTCCCGCCGCGTCTGCCAGTTTTGCGGCTCCAGGCGAGCTCTAGATAGGGTAATACCTCCACGTTGCACCCACTTTCTTCCATTACAGAAGAGGAAAAAGTTGTGTGTGTGTGCGCGCGTGCGTGTTTTAATGGGCACCTCTGGTGGTAGTTACGGAGGTAATTCCCAGTGCTGCAAATTTTGCATTATGCACAAGAAGCACAGAAGGTAGAGCACCGTCCAGGGATACAATTAGTTGGGTTTTTTTTTTTCTTTTTTTCCCTTTCTTTCCTTGTAGCAGATATCTCTGGCTTGTCCTTGATAAAGGGCCGGCGCGGCACTCCCATCCACAGTTCTTTTCGCCAGGTCTCACCTCTTCTTACTTCTCCCCTTAGGAATTTTTCTGTTAATCTGCTGCGGGTTGGGTAAGGCTGCCCTCTCACCCCCCAGAGGTTCTGTCGGAGATTGCAATTCTTGAAACGTGTCGAAGGGGTGGAAGTGGCGGGTGAAAAGATTGTACCCGTCTTCAGTTTAGCATGTGTTGAAAATGCTTTATTTAATGATACATTCAGTGTCACATTTTCAATAGACGTCTAGATCTGGAAAGGGTAGCAACGCATTTAGAAGGAAGTAGAAAGACCAGAACCCATTACACTGTGTGGCAGAGGGCAGCGGTTTGGGACTTGGCCTGGCAGAAAGGGTTGTGTAGTCTCTAGGGCAGCTGCCCGAGGCGGAGGAGGGGAGCGCAGCGCAGGTTTCTCTCTTGCAAGCAGGTTAGTTTATAGGCAGAGCACCTGGGATCACCGCAGCGAGCTGTTGAAATGCAAATGTGGAAGACTGGCAACAGAAGTTTTAAAGTAATTGCTTGACTTATTATTATTGTGTGAAATTAATAAGCATGGGCGGGGAACCAATTCTTTGTTACAGTAGCATCTGCTCACATGAATGGCAGTAGTGAGATCAGGGTGGAGAACCCTGCTACCTTCCAGTTCAGGAAAAGAGCCTAAACCTTCCTATTTAAACACGATCTCTGGAGACAGATCAGGTTAATGACCAACAATCTAAAGGTGGGGGTGGAGGGGGCGTATGGGACCGTACTATCAAGTCAACTTAGACTCTGTAGGATTGATGATCCTTGCACCCTTGCTTGCTTTGCAAAACAAACGGTGAGCTCTGTAATCTCCTTTCTCACTTTGATTAAATAGCTGTGTAAATCGGATTACATGGAATAATTCCATTGAAAGCTAGAAAGAGGTCGAACTAGCCTGAAACTCCTTGGTGGTGGTGAATCAGTACTGCTGACCAGGGACGTTGGAGACAGGGAAGTATTTTAGAAATGTGACCTGCTCAGGCTGAGTATAAGTGCAAGCCCTTTGGGGGAACTTGCTGATGCTGAAGGGCTGGAGGCAAAGGAGGCCAGTACCCTTGGTGAATGAAGGCATTCATTGCCTGGGATTTAATGACCTTCAAGGTTTCCTTTAAGGATACTTCTAGCAATTCCACATTCTTGCCACTGAAGAAGGAGACCCTGGAAATAACATGAAATCAATGAAGTAAGCAGTGGAAATGGGGGAGGGTGCGTAGGTCCTCAT
Source organism: Dama dama (assembly GCF_033118175.1). Classification (NCBI taxonomy): domain Eukaryota; kingdom Metazoa; phylum Chordata; class Mammalia; order Artiodactyla; family Cervidae; genus Dama; species Dama dama. Next base: position 35,248,670 of record NC_083683.1, on the reverse strand, counting down.
TCATATTGTTAGATTTTCTAATTCAAAAGTTACAAAGAAATTTCCTAGTGCAACTCTGTATGGAGGGAAAGTAGCATAAGGTAATCTGGCATTAAGAGATGAGATCAATTGTTCCAGTCAATCTAATGTTATACTCGAAAGGGTGGAATAGCTATTAATATTCAGTAGTTGAAATAGTCATTTATAAAGATGGAATCAATTCCAAGTTCTGTTATAAAGCAAATAATTGTGTACCCTTCCATTACCCAAGATATAAAATGAGAAATTAATAATAATATACTTGAATTATGCAGCTCTCCAAGAATCACAGGGACACCAGGCATTCTTGCCTTATAGTCAAGCTAAATAAATGTGGAAATTCCACCAACAACCACTTGGGGTGTGAAAAAACGATTCTTTCATTTATTTAGCACATGCGACGGACCAGCAGATGGGCAATAATTACACGGCAGGAGTCGTGAGGAGCAATTTGAACGGTTAAGTTTTAATCACAAGTCTACAGAAATGAACGTGTTTTGCATTTTTCAGATCTCTGGATGTATTTTATCCTTATTGTGTGGTTTTACGGTTTCTGAAGGGAATTGTGTCTCTGGCTTAGAACATCTATATTCAGCGTATAATAACAATTGGACATCTTAGTTTGCAATACCAATTAGAAAAGTGCTATCAGTTTAACAGGGCTGATGCCATGTTTGTTGATGTACTTATATTTTAGTTTTCAGATGGTTTGTGAGAGTTTTCACAACTGCTGTCGGGTTTAGAAATATGAAGATAGGAAAATTTCATCTGGCAAATGGTGTAGAAAAGACCACATTAGGCACACATTAGTTCTCAGAAGAAGCAAATAGAATGATTATTAGCTTTTGTTTTTCCAAAGATGCCCCCCTCCTTTTTTTTGTCTGTGTGAAGTTTGTCATCTGGGTGATGATACAAGGTTATAGAAAAATTTAACATTTATGAAAAGAGCATTTTTTAAATCTTGTCCTTAGAAATCACTCCATTTGGAATCTGTGCTTTGAACAATCCTAATTTATGTAGCTTTTAATTGATACATTCTGCCAAAACTTTGAAACTCAAGTGCTAAATCGATTACGTTTAACATAAAACAAGGAAAATAACCATATGTAAATCTGAAGGCCTGAGCCAAACCAATTAAAATTGCCAAATTTTATTTATATCTAACTGCTGATTTGGAGATAGCAAATTGTGAGCCACATTTATTCTATAATGATAGGTGATTGAAATCTTTTCATCACCATCAATAATGTGAAAAAGAATAAATTCTTCCCCAAGTAGTTAGTCTGAATATGGGAGGTTCTTGCATGGTCTGGCAAGCCCCACTCCATGTGCCCTTCCCCATCCATGTCCAGGGAACACCTAAAAATAGTGAAGAGATCTTAAACTTTAGCTTTTCAAGACTGATTCTAATTCCTCTTTTACCACTGGTGAGAAAAAATGACTAGGCACGTGGCTTAACATCTTGGGATTTCCATTTTGTAATGTGTACAATGATTATCAAATAGTTATAAAGATTTGTAAAGATTAAATGAGATTTTATGTATCCCAGCACAGTGACTTGCTGTGGTTACAGTCTAAATTTATTATCCCTAGAAGAAAGTTGCCTCCCGGCTCTCTTAACAGCCAGAGATAAAACTAGCTTTTGCAGGTAAATGATGCTTAACCATCAAAGCATAGAGACCAAATTTTCATAATCTGGATCTGTGGATTCAACTTTATAGGCTGATATGTGTCTGTACTCATCAAATCAAGAATGTGTGAAAAGAAAAGCTATCCATGGCATGGGAGATGCTAAATTCTTAAAAATATTTTCTTTAAAAGTGAAAATGAGAGAGTGAAAATAGAAAAAGGAAATTTTATCACTATCTCTGATTCACTTTCATATTTCTGCACTCTCGCTTTCTGAGTCCCCCTAGTATGAAATCTGAGGATTTATGTTATTTCGTTTTAGACTAAAGGGACTGGGTCAGCTTCTTGTCCTTGATGTTCTTGAACTTGCTCTTCTGAGTGAGGACAAGCATTCATGTCTGCAGGGTTCTTTATTGTCTTTACCAGGCAACAGGCGGTGACATTTTTTTTTTTCCCAATTATGCAATTTTGGGAGATTTTTTTTCCCCCCTTGATTACCTTAACATTCCCTTTCTTAAATTAGGGTAAGGCATTTGGATATAAATCTGTCAGAATTGATCTTTTATCTTTGTTTTCTAGTACATGAATCATGAGCAGCTGCAGGAGATGTCTTTTCGGTGTTAGTCACCTGTGTAGTCAGAACAATTTAGAAAACAAATTGAAGGGACACCAGGATGCTTTTCTAATATATGCTGCTTTCAGGATTATTTTGTTTGGACTTTGTCTCATAGAAACCATTGACTTTAGCCTTACTGATTTATAGATGCAGTGAGATGCTTTTGCCTTTTCACTTAATTATGGGCATGCTAAAACTGTTTACTAGGAGTGGGAGAGAATTGTCATTATCTATCTCTACCTATTTTCTTCTGTCCAGAAAAATGGGGATGATGGGGGGAATGTGATTTTCTTATAATTAGGCCTCAGGGACCTTTTTCTAAAATCACGATGTGTGTCAGGAAGACTGTCCTTTATATAACTCTCTTTGTCTTTTGACTATATTTTCCTATTTTTCTAGGTTGCTGCATTGACTTGGTTATTAGGGGCTGGAGTTCTTTTTTAGCACAGATACTATATGACTTTGGGAAGGCATTTGAATCTCTCTGGACCTCAGTTTCTTCTACTGTAAAATGAAAAAGTAGGACTAGGTAATTTCTCAGTGTCTTACACTTCTAAAATTCTCTATTTCTAAGGTTCTAGTAAAATAGATAATTTGAACCAGCTAGTGTTTAAGCTTCCATTGGTTCTGAGGCTCATGTAGTCATTGCTTTGGTGTGAATAGAAATCATAACCATTGTCTTATATATGGTTATGGAATATAACCATATAACATATATATATGGAAAATAAATCCAGTAGGGCAAAATGAAGGAGATTTCATTTTGGACTGCTCTACTTTTAGCCTTTTCACCTACTACTTGATATTTTTCTATAAAGAATGGTGTTTACCCTTCCTATTTTGGCAGTATCCCTTGTTAAAGGGGATCTTTACTTTCTCTCTTCCAGTCTTTTAATTCTCTTAAGTGAAGAAGAATCTTAAGGCAAAGTCAGACAGCCAGAGGGGTCCTCTTACGTAACTAATGCGTGCCTGCCTCCCCATATTAGCTTGTCATTTCTGCCCCTGCGGTCTCTAATAATCTGTGTGCCTGGAGGAGAAATGGAGAGAAGCTGATCCTGTATAGAAAGAGCTTGCGTGGAGGGTATCAGAGGTGTGGGTCCTGCACTAGACTCCGGTTCCAGGGCCAGTCACTGGGTCTCTGTAGTCTTGGGCGAGTCTCAGACAAGTCTTAGCCGTATCCGTGCCCTAGTGTTAATCCTGAGAAGAGAGTGAAGAGGAGAGGGGTCTGCAGCTGGAGACGCAGAGGCTGAGAAAGGAGGGAGCAGCTCTTCTGCCTCCAGGAGAGGCTGTTCCTGAGGATAGCTCATTGACATGTGAGCCTGTCCGTGCCCTGGCTTTTGCAGGTCTCTGGAACACCTCTTCCTCACCACTTTTCCTTCGCTTCTCCTGCCGACTGACAGAGTTGGAACCTGGGACTAGCCCGGTAGCCAGCAGCTGGTTTTCCTTGGCAGCCAGAAGCCACTTGGCTCATGATTGACATGAAAATATTCAAAGATCAACCAGACCCCCCCCCCACCACCACTTCCAGGCAAAAGACTACAAATTCTGCAGAAAATAGAACTGTAGCAGTGACAACAATGTACCATTTGCACTCAGCATCAGCAAAATCTAGCGAGTTTCCTACTAAAACCATGTTCAGAATGGAGGCAGTGATCCAGATGCTTGACAAAGCAGCGGCGGCTCTTTCGGTTATCTGGATGCAAGAATTCAGCGCTTGACTTTGCAGGTGTAAACTGTTGCCTTGGGGCTTGGAGTGCAGCTGATTAGAATGTAGTCTCTAAGGGGGGCAGTTAGGGTGCCTTTTCTGTGTCCCTGGCACACAGACAGCAGCTCAGAAATCTGACAGTTGCCTTGCAAATAATGCCTTTGCTCTCCAGGGTGACCATGCAAAAGAGCGTGCAAGGCGAGAGCAAGTGCAAAGCTCCGTCACTGCTCACTTGCAAAAGCAAGCCCCAGCCTCCTTCACCTTTGCAGAAAGGGTGTCCCCCCTGTCTAACGTACCCTGACTGTACACCGTGTCACCGCTGGAGACCGGGGAAGAAAGAGCGTGACCTGGAGGGGGCCGTGTTTGTCCTATATACATGTGCTCTGTTGCCCTTTCAGGAGCAGAAGTTCATCTTTTGTGTAAAAGCCCTGTGGGTGCTTAGCACTTTTGCCTCTTTGTCGCCTTGACATGAAATCTCTGAAGCCAAGGACCTTTCCTTTCAAGTGTCTTTACCAAAAGTCCAGGACTGAATCACATCTGGTAATTGGCCTGTTTCTTCTAAATGCCAGTGTTTCAGTGGTGGTAAACCAAGTTGTCTCTAAACATTACAGCTTAATAGTGGTAATCTATTGTCACAGACTCTGTTGTGCTGCGTTTTTGACTGTTTACTTGGGGTCCCTTTCTGAAGCCTTCCTAGATGCCTTATGAAAACGCGCATCTGTTGATTTCCAAGAAGAGTGTTGCAGAGAAAGTAGGTTGTGTTATAAAGGCCTTGCCCCTCTCCTGGAATGTGTTGTCCTTATAAGAAAGAGAAGAAAGATAGCGCGAAGTGGTGTCCGACTCTTGCAATCCTATGAACTGTAGCTTGCCATGCTCCTCTGTCCACGGGATTCTCCAGGCAAGAATATTGGAGTGGGGGGACTTATAGATGGCTGTTAAAATTGACATTCATTGCAGAACTTTAGATGGGAGGAGGGAGGAAGGGTAGAGATGGATTGCAAAACAAACGCTAGCAGTCGCAGATCATTATTTATGGTTCTGTGTAAACCTGCAGTTTAACACTTCTGAAATAGTCACTGCATTAGGGATTTCCATTTTTGATGACCGACTAAAACCTCTGTGATTGCTTTTGCTTGGATCTGGCAATTTTAGAAAGCTGCTACCTTCAGCCAGCCCTACCCAGAGATCTCTGATGTGTTCTGTTAGGCAGAGAATGAACTCAGGTCACTCTATTGCTTGTTAGATATATTATCACACTACAGGAACTGGCTCTGTGCTTTCTGCCTCCAGATGGTCCAAAGTGGCAGCTAAAATGCTGGGATAGTAAAGTCAGAAAACATTCATGAAGAATCCAAAAGAAGTTATTAGCATGTTTTTAATACTGGATGAAATTAATTCTATGTAGAAAAGTATAGAACTACAAAGTAGGGTTTATATAATCCTTCCATTGTTATGCAACAAATTGTAACACTATTGTTTTTGCTTTTTCTAATTCTTAACCCCTGCCCAGGAAAGTATTTTAAAACTTTAGGACACATTTGTTTACAAAGTACTGTAGCCATAATGCTGCTCTGTGTCTGAACAGTACTAGGAAATAGTGAACTCTAAAAAATAGTCCCCCATTTGAAACTCGAATCTTTTACATTAAACAGTTCCATAGACTTCTAACCCCCAAGTTGATTTGCGTTTGTTGTTTGCATTTCTGTATAAATGTCACACATAAATGCTTTGGCTTGAAGGAATGATATTTACTATAGTTTGTGTCAAGCATTTGACATTTAAATGTGTAGCCATTTTAAATAGCTTTCATGGTTATTTTGTGAAATCAGATCACCTTGATAATAAGATTATGCCAAAATAGCACTTAGTAGAAAACAAAGACCTGGTCTTGTTCAGTCCCGTTTCACAGATGAGGAAACCAAGATAAAGTCTTCTCCTTGTTAACGCGAAGGGTTTTCTGGTCATGATTACACCCAGAGATTCAGCGGGCACTTCCTCAGTCCATTAGTGCAGCTTATTCAGAACCCCAAAGATGTGTGTTCTGCTCCTAAGAACATTGAGTTAAAAACAAACACAATCAGATATTAAAAACAGCTGCCTGTAAGAGAATTTGGCAACAAAAATTTTGTGATTCCAGTGGATCTAGCAGGGTGGCTCACACTAGAGGCTCAATGATAATAAATGGAATGTTGTGGAATGAATACATGCCTGACATCAGGCTGTTAAGTGCCAATAACCTGTTTTAGAAGCCTTTTTCTTTCTCTCTTTCTTTATTTTTTTAACAGACGGCAAATTTTAACTACTGTCCTGGCTGTGTCATACACAGAAATATCTGATTAATGATTGGAAAGGCTACTTCGGTCCCCATTTACAGCGTTAATTTTCAGTGAATGTGCAGTATTTACTAAGCAAAACTGGTGGGCATGTGAGGATACAAAAAACACGGACTGAAGCAAACATGATACAGGTTCTGCCACTTACTAGCAGTATGCTCTTCAGTAAGGATTTCTCTCTGAGCTTTACTTTCCCAGCCTCTAAAATGGGTGCAGAAATAACTACCCGTGGGTAGTATTGACGTCGTGATTAAGTGAGATAGACTGTAACGGCACAGAGGCTTGCTTCTAGTAAATAACCAGTTCCTTCTCAGCAAGAAGAGTGAATCAGTCACAGAACCTTTCAGCAAATCCACATACTGAAAGACATAAATGCATTATTCGCATTTCCTGACTTTGGGTATAGGGCTTGCATGAGTAAGTGAATTAAAATAATAGAGCTTGGGATAGTTGGGGAATTGGGGATTGATACGTACACACTGCTATTTTTAAAATGGATAACCAACAAGGACCTACTGTATAGCACAGGGAACTTTACTTACTTAATGTTATGTAACAACCTAAATGGGAAAAGAGTTGAAAAAGAATAGATGCATGTGTATGTATGACTGAATCACTCTGTACACCTAAAACTAATACAACATTGTTAATCAACTATTACTCCAACATAAAAGTTAAGGTATAAAGCTCTATCTTAACTGCCTTCTTTATACACAGTCTACCTTCTTTAGCACTCCTAGAAGATTAAACAGAATTTTCCTCCAATTTTACATCCTCTACCTCATTCCTACCCTTGCTACAATGGTAACAGGTATACAAAATGGGCCAAAAGACAAGCTGCTTAACAAAAGGAGGAATGAGGAAATAAAAAAAACTAGTTAATAAGTTAATATCCATTGATTACTCACCATAGCTGAGGCACCAGGCCACAAACTGCAGAGGAATTTCTCATTTTATACTAGCCACACACACAAAAAATCTTATGACACAGTTATCATTATTGATAACATTTTTTCAACAAATAAGGAAACTAAAGTTCAGAGAGATTAAGAGGACTTGCCCAAGATTTTAAGTGGGGGAAAATGCACGTAAGTGGAAGAGTTTGGATTTGAAGCCAAGCCTGTTTAATTCTAAAAACTAGATTCCACTGAACCACGTCAATGGAATGCACCTATGTTTAAATATACATATAATCTGTAAGGCTTGAGACTTTAAAAAGAAAAAAATGTGTGTGTGAAGATGATGGTTTTTTAATCTTATAAGGGGAAGGCTGAGCAGGCAAAGCAGAGCTCCTGGGATGAGTTGAAGGGTTGCCTCTGACTCAGCTCCCAGGACCACCCAGGAGTGTAAATGGCTGTGAAGCTCAGTAACACTCCCACAGTCTGGGAGCCCAGGCTTGGTCCTCAGTCTCCTTAGCCATCAGATGCTTGCCTCTGCTGACCCATTGTGAGGGAGGCCACTTGTTAACTGGAAAAATGCCATTTTATTTTATGGAATTAAGAATCACTGCCAAATTCTTGGTGTCTGTCAAATAAAATGGTACTTCTGTTGGCAGAGGGGAAGGTTGTTAAATATTTGAAAATTGTTGCAAAATCACTTCTTGGGAGAAAGCTGTTTCAAGGATTACTTTAATCAATTTGCTCTGACTCTCTTTTCATGTTGTTTATGAAGACAATTTTCAGTGACTGGGATCATTTTTGGAAAACTACTGAATAATGTCTTTATGCTTATGTCTAGTTGCTAAAGCTACCAGCTGTTAAAGTTGTGACCTTTGCTTTGTAATTCCCTATCAGTCCAATTGCATGAATAGTAAAAATTCATTTTCTGCATTGATGTTATGATTTTTTGCAACAAATGACTGTTGGAGCATCCTTGGGGGCAGCATCACTTTGTAACTTATCAGTTTAATGATAAAAGGTCCTGGGATCATTTGAACACAGGTGAAAGAAACAGCAGCACAGAGGTGTGATGAGCTAAACAGAACTAAACAGACAGCAGGTAAGATGGCCTGCTTTGGTTGACTTATCCCCTGAACCTCAGTTTCCCCATCTGCCAAAAGCGACAGCAGTACATTTCTCAAAGGTGGTTGTGAAAATTACGTGAAATAATCCACAAAAAGTCCTAAGTCCAGTGTCAGGCACCTAGGGAATCCTAAGTAAATATTCACAGTATTCATTAACATTAAGCAAATGATATATATTTATATTAAACAGATGGCTTCCTTGGTGGCTCAGTGGTAAAGAATCTGCCTGCCAATGCAGGAGATATATGTTCAATCCCTGGGTCGGGAAGATCCCCGGGAGAAGGGAATGGCAACCCACTCCAGTATTCTTGCCTGGGAAATCCCATGGACAGAGGAGCCTGGCAGGCTACAATCCATGGGGTCACTAAGAGTCGGACGTGACTTAGTGACTAAACCACCACCACAACCGAGCTTATCAATACCAATGAAGCCTTATGTTTTAAAGTGACTTTCACTGCAAAATCTCCATTGTCAGAATGAAACAGAAAGTCGAAGCAATTTATCCAAATACCTCAGGCCTGAAATTCACTTTAGTCCTAAATAATTGTTTTCATTCCCTACTCTAACCAAAAAACTGAAGAAGAGCTAAATGCGTATAATTATAGTTGCAAGATAGTTTACCTAGAGCAAAGTTACTTCTTTCTATCGTGTGTCCAAGGTCACAGTGCTAGCACGTGGTGGAGCTGGCCTAGGAACCAGGTCTGGAACCAGAGCCTGCATTCCTAAGCCCTATGCTGTACCTGGAATTGGGGGTACAGACCATGAGTCCTTCCCCTGAACTGGTGAGTGATCTCCTTTCCCTCTCTGGGAGGAGCAGTTGTTTTCTGCATCAACAGAAATATATAGCCACTCCTTGAGGGAAAGGAAAGAGTGTGGATTTTGTGTCAAAAGCACCTAGGTTTTACCTCTAGCTCTTGATTCTAGCTTTCAAAGGGATCTTAGGCAAATTATTTAACTTGGCTTAGCCTACTCTTAAACTGAATTTCCTCTCTTGTAAAGTGGAATAATACTTTGCAGCTTTTTAACCTAAAAATAGTGTTGTATATCTGCTTTCTGATTGTCACTCACAGAATTGTACTGTAATAAAAAAGTGCTTTTCAGACTGAACACATGTTTTCCCACTGTAGTATTAAGCACTAAATTGTGATTGTGTAAGTGTTTGATTCATTGGCCTCATCAGACACTCAAAGGAGCATGGACTTTGGAGTTAGAATGAGGCTTAAGTCCTTAGTCTTGTTATTCACCAAGACCCACTTTCTTTCTCTGAGCCTCAATGTTCCTGTCTGTATAATGGAATGGTAAAGGTAATAATATATAGTTGGAAGAATACAAAGATTACATGAGATAATGTATGGAAATTGGCTGACCCAGAACTGATGTTCAGTGAGTGGTATCTCTAATCTTTAGGGACTGGAATATGCCAGCAGACAGATCCGTATGGATCAGTCTGCTCTGCCTCTTGCTCCACTTGTGTGACAGCTATAATTATTTAAACCTGTTGTCACTGAAAAGCAGAAAAGCAAAGAGAGATTATGGGAAATGGGCTTGTGTAACCGTGAACCGAGACTAGTAAGGGTCTGGATGTGGGTCAGCCTCCTGCTTTGAAAGCAAGGATGCTGACGCACGTCTTGACTGCATCACCAGTTGTAGTGAGACAGAGACAGACAGTTGTGAGACAGAGACAGTTAATAGAGCAGTCCTCCTCACACTGTGCTGTTCTATTCAGAGGCCTACAGTCATGCTATTATTCTAAGCCCTGAGTAATGAGTAAGTCCAACTTTCTAAATAATGAAAGTTTTGAGTTTATTAATGTCTCCCAAAATGAGCCTCACACTCATATAATATGTATTAATAGCTTTGGAGATGCATAGATATGGAGTCACCTCTTCAAATTGGAATGTCTTTGAACCGCTTAATTCTTCTAACATTCTGACTTTCTCATTTGTAAGATGACATTTATAATAATGTTTAACTCATCAGGTGGTTTTGAGGATTAAAGGAGCATGAGAAGGGCTGGCTGTTCCATGCCAGATACCCAGGAAACCTAGGTAAATGCTAGCTGCTTTCGAGCAAAATTCATTTTTGTATTCAGTTGGTTGCGTTTTTTTGGTTTTTGTCTGCATATATTGACTTTGCATGGGTGTAGGATCAACAGTTTGGGGATGTTTGCATTATAAACTCAGGTTTTATTTTCTTGTGGGTGATGGTGTTTTAGAGTTTAAGGGCTTGATTGTCGAGGTTAATCTTCAAGTAAGTGTATCAATCAAGACCAGACGCAAGTTACTTTTATCAGTCCATTATTTCAGGTAAACAAGCATTCCCTTCTTGGAAAGAACATTAAACTGTTATGTTCCTTTTGATGGAGTACTGACTTGTGGAAGACAGAAAACGGCTCCTATTTTCCAACATTGCATAATCTGAAGACTGTTTCTAGAGGCTTCTTAATTGAATCTTTGACTCTCACGACTTCAACAATTAAGTTATCAATCCAGAGAAGCGTGAAATAACTTTGGGCTCAATTCAGAGTAGGCTTTAACATAACAACTTGAGGCAAGACTCCAGTGAAACTCAAAAGCAAAAAGATCTCTTTTAAATGTTGGGGGGAAAAAAAAAAGTATGTCCATTCTTTCAAGGCCCAAAGGAGAATGGGACTGAATCATTGATATGTGTGTTATTTTTATAAGTTGTTTAAGAGGAGAGTTAGATTATAAAGGGGCTTTTTGTATCTTTCCTTGAAAATGTGTGCCCTGCCACAAGCACTTTACTGACTGCACAAGAACCCACATCCTAAATTCAGCCCTATGGTGTTGATGTAGAGTTGGTCCCTCTGACGGCATCCATTTCGTAACTCAACGAAATGATGAGTGAATTCTGTAATGTTAAAGATTCTCTGTAATGCACACAGTCTAGAGTATTAAAGAAGTCTGATCATGTGGCTGCCCTGGTTAAAGTCCTCCACTGACTTTATATTACCTGCAGGATAAAGTCCAAACCCTCAACACACTGTACAGGATTCTCTGTGATTTGGCTGTTGCTTATTTCCACTGCTCCCTCAGTGGTAAATTTCATGCCAGTGTCACCTAACCAACAAAACAGTGATATACTCCATGCTGCACTTGGTCTTGAAAGCCCCCGCTCTTCATCCTCCAGTTCATCTACCTGAAATGGTTCTTCTTCTCAGAAGCCCTCCCTGAAGTCTGTTGCCCTTCTTCCTTGCCTCCACTCCCCCTGTATTTAGTGATCTTACCCCATGCTTCTATAGCATTAAATATATATATATAAAACAATATAACAAAATTTTCTTATTTACCTGTCTACTTGGCTAAACTGGTTCATGTTAATATCCCCAGCTAGTGGTACAACACCAAAATCTTAAGGTTTTTGGAACCAAACTATGAGTGAATGAATCACATCAGTTGTGTCTTTTACTGAATCTTTGACTATAGTATTCTAAGCATGGGTCAGACTGCTTATCAGTTTAATACCTACTGACCTCAGTTGACACATGGGGTGGTACCACGGAGGGCGATTTGGAAGGTAGGAGGAAGTCATGCATTGATGTCATACCTGGGAAATGCATATAACCGTGCATGCAGTACCACTTGGCACAGACATACGTTGTTCAAATGTACTTCTGTTTGGAGAGAGAAGTGGGTCACTTGGGGTTGTAGAAGAAGGTAGAAACTCTGGATTAAAAAAAGAGTTGGGTGGGTCAAGTTGCTGGCCATCTTTAAGGAAATAACACACTAGGTTGAGTAGCAGGTTGAGATGGTGCTGGCTAATTCAAGATTATACAGGGTCTAAGAGCCAGAAGGGATTCTGGGAGATGATACTGCCGCTGATAATGATGAAGAAAATGCTGATTCTCATTTGGTGTGTCGGGTCCTGACCTAAGCGTGCCGCATACTTTGATCTGCACTAATCTCTCCACTTATGAGTCTGGTGATGTGATCCCTTCCATTTACAGAACAGGAATAGGTAGGTTGTGCAAGTTGCTCAGCATCTTGCAACTAGTTAGTCTTAAACCCAGTCTGTTTGCTTGGCATTAGTATTGCTGGCATTTTCTCTTTTTGCTTAGGTGAGATGTTTTGCTTGATACATGATGATGAATAAGACTGTCATAAATAGAATAAATGAAATTCTTTCCAGCTTACCCACATTCAAGAAGCTTCCTTTCATATTTTCTTTCCACAGTTTGTGTTGGTTAACGGTTAGCCAGTGCAGTAGACAAGGGAAGGATGTTGTGCGGCTTTACATACTGGTGTGTGTAATCTCTATCAAGAAAGTGATGAAAGAAATATGAGACAATAGACAATATGAGAACTTTAGATGGTCAAACCTAAGTGATATTTGTGGACTTAAGATTGATGTGGTTAAGGAATTTAGCAAAAATGATGTTTCAGTACAAAGGATCAAAGATGTCTTTAAGTGTGCAGGAAGAAAGTTGGAGAAGGATTTACCATGAAGTGACATTTTCAAATTTTATCTGTGATTATAAGCTACCATCTTAGTGACCCAAGGCAATGATACCACTTATAACACGGAGTTCTTACAGACAAAAGTATTTTGACGCCAAGTTTTCAAAAGTTCTGAAGTTGTTAAAGTTATGCAACCTATAGCATGCCCTAGTTTTGCTTTTTTTTTTTTTTTTTGTCTAATCAGGTAAGCTGCTTGGTTTGGGGTGTAGAACTGAAAGATTAGCATTTCTGAAACCTGTAAAAACTTTTTAAGTTTTGGATAATGCTACATTATAAGGAGCAACATCTACCTCCTGTCTCCATTTACAAACAAAAGCTCCAAAAAGTACCATAATGAGAAGGGGAGATGACACAAAATTTAACAATAAAGTTGACATGCAGAATGGCTTGTGCAGATTTGGCACTCGAATCATACGGCAGCTGAAGCATATCTTTGAAATTTCATTTAGTTGGATACACGGCCCTATCTTCATTTTCTGAGGAATTGGATTCCCATTCTTTCCTGTATAGTGAGAGAATCTCTTTGCTCTCCAAGCGTGCTCCATGTTTATATGTGTCCCTCCATCCACTTTTGATTCCTCAGCAAAACAGCTGCTTTGAAAAAAGTCCAAAGAACAGTCTTGCAATGGATACTCACTCATCTTCTTTCCTGACCCATGGAGAAATCCCTTTCTTTCTTTTTTTCCCTCAAGGGTTTTTTTTAGAGTTAAGGCTTACGGGTTTAAAGTACATTTTCCATATTCTTCTTTTGTCCTATTATACAAGGAAACTTAATTGATCATCTCCCAGGTCATCTCTGAGAAAGAATTTCAGAACACAAAATAGTTGATATTTGCTTTGAAGATTGTTAACTGATAACCTTTTAAAAGCTAGTAATAATAAAAAGTGTGTGATGCCACTCCTCACATCCTGGTACATTGTTTGAAAAGTCTTTTCCTTTTTTATTTCTGTCCGACATCTTCCTTTCTCTAGTGAGTTTTAAGTCTCTTCCTACATAGTCATATTATAGAGAATGCTAAGCACACCTCTATGGATATCTTGGTGAAAAATTGCAATAAAAGAGCTTGCCGTGTAGTCATGCTTATTAGCATGAAACTGTCTATTTTGGAGGGGAGGTGGTGAGGGCACTGTCATCTGAGTCCCCTCCTGTGTAGTCTGGCATGCAACTTTCTGCTTCTTGCAAACAAGTCTTACAAGAGGGAAATGGTGATATTATGCCTGTGTTGCTCTGAAGAAAAGGTAGTTGTTTTTATTTTTGAGTCAAACTTAGGAATAGGTCTGATGACATAAAAAAAGTCATTTAGTTCTGTGAGTTTTTTTTTTTCTTTTTGCCTGCTTCAGTAGGGATGACAGAGTCAACCAGTGCTTTGGGAAAAGATAAGATTAGCATTTAAAAGCTTAACCTATGTCATCACTTCGAACTTGCCGGCTCCCTAGTGAAATCATATTCCCTGCATGTTTTTCCCAGTGCAGAGCCACCATGAATAATTTTTTATGAATGACTGCTTTAGAAATTGTGATGGATTGCAGCTCCCTGGGGAAACAGGGAGAAATTTATAGATGCATCTTATACTGAATTCTAAATAAGAGTTTAGAATTGTACACTTCTTACATACTTCCACTGAACTTACTATAGGAAAGTGTCTGCATTCCAGGTCTTTTTTTTTTTTTTTAATGCCCTTATGAGTCAATAAAGGAAAGTAACTGCACGTGATACTCATCTAGTTCCTTTAGAAAGGGAATTGGGATTTTATAGGCAGGTCAGCACTTTGGGAATACTGTCACATTTTGACCAAATCTGCCAGTAAAAACATTTTCCACTGGTTGTTTATTAAAAACAGTTTATTTAGCATTTAGCAGAACACTGTGCTAGAGGCTAGTGCTACAGTAGTGAACAAAACACATCATTCCTGCTTTTCATGGGGTTTACAGTATAGCCTCCGTTTTATATCCTTATTTTCCATTTTCATGGGGCTAGAGAAGTATTTAAAGGTACAAAGAAAATGGTTTAAGTTCAAACTGAAAAAGCATTTAGCTGATGTTGCATTTTGGATCATTAAGAAAATGTTGCAGCATTCATATGTGTCATCATGAGGGTTTGGCAGTTACTGGACAGTGGTTCATGCCCAGTGGATGAGCAAATCTGTTTCATTTATCCTTCATTCATTGGTTTATTTTATTCATGTTATTGAGAAGCTCCTCTGTATTTAGCAGTGCTCTACTCACCCTGGCCAAAACAGTGAGGGACGAAAGTGCCTGCCTTATGGGGCTTAAACTCAGGAGCTAGGAGACAGGTAACAAGCATGCTAAGTCGCTTCAGTTGTGTCCAACTTTGTGTGACCCCATGAACTGTAGGCCGCCAGGCTACTCTGTCCATGGGGATTCTCCAGGCAAGAGTACTTGGGGTGGGTTGCCATTCCCTTCTCCAGGGGATAACAAGCCTGCCTGGTGGGCAAGGTCAGTTTCGTGTGAATAAGGACACCATCTGCTAAGGATTGAATCAGACACTATCCTGGCTTTACCTGTGCCTCATTTCACATACCTGAGTTTATTCTCTATGCAAACAATTTAGAGTGTGTTCCCACCAGGTCTGTACTATATAAAAAAGAATTTGATGGTAGGAGTACTTGAGTAGTTCAAGGTGCTCGAGATAAGAATGATGAACAACAATAATAGTGTCTTCATCCTCACCCCATTTTCCCACTTGTTAGAAGGAATGGGGATAAGAATAAATGAATTGGGCCATCAAGACAGTTTTCTCATAATTTCTGATGAAAAGTGCTTCAGTGGGAATAAAACTGTGATCTGAGAGTGCTGGAGCTGCTTAAGGCAGGTCACCTGGGAAGGTTTTTCCCAGAAGGTGATATCTGAACTGAATCCTGAATGATCAGAAAGCTTTGCCTCATTCACAGCGCAAGAGGGAGAAAGCTTGCAACAGTGGTGCAACAGCTTAAGGCAGAAATATGTCCCCGGTGTTTAAGGACCAGAAAGGAGGCCAGTGGAGCTGGAGTATAGTGAGGGGAGAGGCATGGTGAGACTGGGCATAGAGCAGGACAAGTCTGTGTTAAATAGGGCCTTGGAGACCTTGGTAGCAATGTGGATTTTATCATAAATGTAATGGAAAGGTATTCCGAGGTTGTAAGCAAGTGGTGGTGATTTGCATTGCCTGAAGACCACAGTCTTGTGAGTAGCAGGCTTGGAAGCAAAGGAGGCTATTTAGGAGGTCCTTGGAGTCTTCCAGGCAGGAGTGATGGAGCTGGGCATAAGTGTTGTGCTCTAAGATGTGATGGAGGGAAGTGAGTATTTTGCTGGTAGAACTAACAGGACTTGACAGAGTTGATGTGGAACTAGGGGAATGGGAAGGATCAAGGATAGTGCTCAGGGCTGTGGCTGGATCCGCCAGGCTTCAGGTCTGGAAATGACATTACCGGGGATGCTTGTTCTAGGTGTGGTTGGAAAGACAGCACTGAGAACCACAGTAGTGGACATTTAGGAGGGTGAGCTAGCTCTGAGATACTCCATACCAAGTGCATTTGTAACTTTAGTCCTCAAGAAGCTTGTGAAGTGAGTTCCGTTATTAGGTCCATGTTACAGTGAGGAAACTAAAGCAGAGAAAGATATCTTTCCAAAGGCCACGAGGCAAGTCTGTGGCAGAGTAGAGATTAAATCTAGAGCAGCTTGATTGTAGAATCACTGCCTCCCAGCCCCCCAACTTTATATCTGTTCTCTGTGCCTGAGTAAACACACTCTGTTTTCTAAAACCATCTTGGATTATTACTGAAGCTGAAGTTGACTTTTGAAACTCTACTATTCAGGTTAACATTCACCTATTGCCCAAACAATTTCGTCTCACTTTTGCTCCAGGTGGAGATGAGCCTGTCGACTCTGGGAGAGCTGATCCTGAATCTAAGCTCAGGGGTCAGTTTCACAACCTCTTTTTATCATCTTGCTGTGCTGATCGTTAATCTATGGGGAAGGTGGAAAATGAACGGGATTGTGACATCCACTGTTAGTATAGTTTTTAATTTAAAAGTCAACAGTTAAAAAACCAGGAGTAAAAAAAAAAAAAACCAGGAGTAATGATAAAATAACTACAGGTGTACCTTCTTTTATTGTGCTTCCTAGATATTGCTTTTTTTTTTTTTTTTAAACAAACTGAAGGCTTATGGCCTCCCTGCCTGGACCATGGCTTTCAGCATCACTTTTCCAATAGCACTTGCTCACTTTATGTCTCTGTCACAGCTTTTTGCATTATTTCAAACTTTTTCATTATTATAGTATGGTGATCTGTGATCAGTGTTGTTTCATGTGACTTCTTTGACTTACTGAAGGCTCAGATGATAGGCAGCATATTTAAACAATATTTTCTAATTAAGTTCTATACATTATTTTAGATGTAAGGCTATTGTGCACTTAATAGATGACGGCATAGTGTAAATACAACTTTTGTGTATAATGGGAAACCAGTGTTATTAGTGTGACTTGCTTGCTTTATTGCAGTGGTCTAGAACTGACCTTAAATCCAAGATATGCCAGTATAGCTTTAACGGGCTTCCCAGGTGGTACAGTGGTAAAGAGTTTGCCTACCAATACAGGAGATACGGGTCCAATCCCTGGGTTGGGAAGATCCCCTGGAGAAGGAAATGGCAACCCACCCCAGTATTCTTGCCTGGGTAATCCCATGACAGAGGAGCCTGGCAGGCTACAGTCTGTCGGGAAGCAAAGAGCTGGACGTGACTGAGCGTGCACACATGCATAGCTTTAACAGTCGTGTCTCAGTCTACCATGTGCCAGGCCCTTTGTATAACAGCTTTATGTAACGCTGTCTTCTGATTAATCTTTTCAAATATCCAAAGAAATGTTATCACCATGAGAAAACCAAAAGGAACCTCAGAGTTTCCATCATTTGTTGACGTTTGCAGCATGTAAGTGACAGAGTCAGGATTTGAATTTATATCTTACTTTGTTGATTTTCTTCTTTTCTAAACATCATCTCATCTCTTTCATAAGCAGTGAACCTGTAGCTGAAATATATTGTTACCAGAGGAACATGTCCTGGGCATGTCAAAAGTAGATGCTTTGCTGGGCTTCAGGTGGTAGAATTACCAGAGGAATGTGTTTTAGGCATGCCATAGATACATGATTGCGGGGCTCAGGTGGTAGAATTGCATTAACAGTCTCATGAATTGCCAACCAAAAACTGCCTTTAAAAGAAAAAAATTAAATGATTCTTATTTTACAATTTGAATTTTGAAATATTAATGGAAAATTCCTAAGGAGAGTTTACACTGACCTTTATGAGAAATAAATGCTCAGTAACTTAAATGTTTCTCTCCTAGCATTGCTTGGGGTCTGGTTGCAGGCAATACAATCTACTCTAGCTAGTTTAAACATTAAGGGATATATTAAAGTATATTTGATGGCTTATGAAACCACTGGAAGGGCTAGAAGAACAGGTTGAGCTTTCAGAACACTCCCACACCCAGAACCCAGTTAAGTCCAAGGCAGCCTGTGAGGCAGCTACATACAGCCAGTGCGGTCCAGCCAGGACTGCTCCCGAGGGCAGGCTCTCCCTGCTGCCTCCACCACCTCTCAGCAAAATGCATGCCCAGCATCCATCCAGCTTCTCTTCTCCCGGCTTTTCTTTCCATATCAAATCCTACACAGTTGTGCCTGACTGATAAAACCTAAGTCACATCTGCAACCGTCGCTAACTGCAAAGGAGTCCAAGACATGAAAATTTTAATTTTGCAGTCACTACAATACAGAAGAATATGGTCAGAGAGAGCGGGAATAGGAATTAAGGCTCAATTGACAGTCTCCTCTACACTCACTATATTTAACTCTTCTTTTTTCAAGTTCCTCTAAATCAGGAGTATCTAACATGTAACCCTGGAACCAAATGCAACTTCACATACCTTTTCAGACATTTTCATTTTCTCTAATGATATAGCACTCATGAGCTAGTGCAGCCTAAAATGGGATGTCTCGGACTTCAGAGAGTATCTAAGAATCTTGTTAAAAGTACACATTTCTGAGATGGACCCTCGGAAATTTGGATTCCACATGATGCCCAGGAACCTGCATTCTAAATAAACACCCCCAGATGATTATACTTTGATCTAAACATATGAGAGTAATTCCCCTTTTTTCAGTTGGGGCACCTTTCATGAAAGTGGGGGCAACATTTCAACAGTTTATTCCGTTCAGCCACAGGCATTTGGTATGTCCAGCACACATTGCATAATCAGGGAAGCTCATGCAGTGACCTTTGCAAATCTGGCTTGTCATCTGATGTGATGGAGAAAATGATCAAGATTGTGAGTGTTCTTTAAGCTCATGCCTTTGACCTCCTGGTTTTGGTGCTATTTGGAGTAGTTCCAGCAGAGTATAAAGATTTAGTTTATTTGTAGTCCAAAAACTCAGGTGGGGAAAAAAAGAAACTTTGTCAGAGATTTCCTGAGCTGCCTTCCTCAGATTGAATCTTCTTAAAATTAAAAGGGCCTGTGAGACCAAACTTGTCACACTCCCAATAGCTGATATGACAAGACCTCTGAGCCCTTTTAATTACAGCCAAAGGGGGCGGGAAACACAAGAAGTTTTTAGGAAACTCAGGCATTCGATCCAAATTCAGTGCGTGGAATCAGAGAGCAACTGGAGCCCATGCTCATTTTCCATCCCTGAATTGTTTGGAGTTCAAAAGATTGTACAGATTTTACAGAACTTTTGATTTACAGGAGATCATAGTTTCAGAAGTGAGTCACATAGATGGAAGAAGATAAATTATGATTTAGGTTTTGTAACTGTTTTTGGAAAGCTACAAACCCTCAGAATGTATGCCATGGTGATTCAATTTTAAGAGCAATTAATTAACATAATAGTGAATACTGCCATCCCTAAAGAATCAGTGCTTGTAAAGTGCTGAATTTTTGAGTATGTGGATTTCAGAACTGTCACAATTTCTCTTTCTTGCAATATTCCTATACTTTCCAACGCTGAGGGCCTGTTGCTTTTATTAAAAAACAAGCAAAAAAACAAAAACAAAAAAACACTGATAGCAAAAAAGAATTGGCAACAGATGTGTAATTCTAGGTTCAACATTGAGCTAGCACCCACTGGTTTTCTAGACCAGTTTGGTTTGTTACATATCCTCTTCCTCTTAATATTGATTAGAATTAGGTCACCAGCTAGCATCTCTATAAAATACATCCTTTCTCTCTGCATTGATGTAACTTCTGAAGACCTATATTTATGAATAGCAGTGACCTATCTATTACCATTGTTTGGAATGAAATCTCCACTGCTGTACAAAGCTTATTCTATCACATGTGCTTCTGTTAAAAGTAATGACAGTAAAACTTGAACACCTAGCCCCTAGATTCTAGCCTGGGGTAGAAGTCCTTTGTAGATATTTTCATACAGGGGCAAAGTCTCTGAGCTAACTTGGTTCTCATTAACCACAGGGGAGTTCTCTATGCTCAGGCTATTTAAGGTGGAAGAAGGCTTAGTTACTCATTTTAGCCTATTATTTTTCTTTTTAAGATTTTTATTTTTTTGATGTGGGCCATTTTAAAAACCTTTATTGAATTTGTTACAGTATTGCTTCTGTTTTATGATTTGGTTATTTGGCCTTGAGGTATGTGAGATCTTAGCTGCCTGACCAGGATTCAAAACTGCACTCCCTGCAGGGGAAGGTGAAGTCTTAACCACTGGACCCCTAGAGAAGTCCAACCCCATTCTTATAGAGGTACCTTTTCTCATCTACCAAGACTAGAGTTGACTTTCTAGCCATTCCAGACCTTAGCCACTCTCTGTTGTGGTAAGCCCTTGAAATTTCCTCATTCTCACTGACCCCTCTGGTCCATCTTCCATGGTCTCCCTCCATGGAAACAGCCCTCATCACGGTCAGTTCCATTAGGTCCTCTTCCAACAACCAACCGGTTGACATCTTTTAGTGCTTGTTTTATTGATTATATTCTCCCTTTTGTACTTTTTTCCTCTATTGGCCAGGGTACCCCCAAAGCAACTAATATGCATCTCATTTCTATTTGACTTCTCATTCTCTCATCTCCTATGTAGCTAATTCTTTCTCTTATATGGGGTATTCTCCAGGGTTTTGGGTGATAACTTCCAATCCCCAGCTGCCACTTCTGATGGAACTAGCACCACTTCTGCCTCAGTTACCTGTGGAAGTCATTTGTGACTCCCTCCCTTACACCCCACACTTTCTTTCTGCCTACTTCCACATCCTCTTGAACTTGTCTGTTTCTCTATTCCCACTGCCCCTTGTGAGTTAAGGGCCTCCTCCGGTGGCCTCTGGATGACTCCATTGACCTTTTAACTGACCTCCTGCCCCAGGCTTCTTGCTTGCCCCCCTCCACCCCATGTATCCTTTATTCTAATTACTGACAAAGTTTTCAAAAATAAATCAGATCTGGATACTCCTTGCTGAAAATCCAGCAGGAGATCCCCATTGCCTTTAAGATAAAATCAAATCAATTAGCGAAACTGGGAGGGCCTCTGCCTATCTTTCTACCCTTGTCTATTGTTGCGTATTCCTTGACACTCATTTTTCATTCAGTCATAAACATGAAGATCTATGAAAATGCCTCTTTCACTTCTGTAGGCACCTGCTACTTTGGTTTCTCTGTCACAGGTCTTTGACCTGGCTACCTTCCTCTCACATTTGAAAAAGAGGACTCCTCCCAGAAGCTATCACTGAGCCCTTCCTATACTCTCCCATCCCGAAGTCAGGTTTATTGGGCTCTCTGGGCCCTTCCTCTCTTAGATGCTCTGTCATTTAGTTATGTTCGACAAGAGCTTGAGCTCCTGGAGGCCATGACCATATCTTCTGTATCGTTACCTTCTGAACTTATCAGGTACTCTATGGATCTGATGATGAATAAGTAGCTCTTCTTAGAAGTCTGAAGGCACTCAATTTTGTTTTTATCAGAAGGAACAGCTTATCACTTCATTTTCTGGGCTCTCCCCTCCCTCTAGCTATGCAATTTTTTAAGTTATGGCAAGCATAACCTGATTTACCCGCATTCCTTGTCTACCCAGCCTAGTCATAATTTGAGATTGTTGTTTCACTTAGAAATTGATGCAGTTAAAGAGACCTGTATGCTGTCCACAGCACAGGCATTGTGAAGTGAAGGTTGCTCAGTTGTGTCTGACTCTTTGCGACCCCATGGACTATACAATCCGTGGAATTCTCCAGGCCACAATACTGGAGTGGGTAGCCCTTCCCTTCTCCAGGGCGTCTTCCCAACCCAGGGATTGAATCCAGATCTCCCACATTGCAGGCGGATTCTCTACCAGCTGGGCCACAAGGGAAGCCTGAGAATACTGGAGTGGGTAGCTTATCCCTTCTCCAGAGGATCTTCCTGACCCAGGAATCAAACTGGGATCTCTTGCATTGCAGGTGGATTCTTTAACCAACTGAGCTGTGAGGGAAGCCATAGTAAATAAAACTTAATTGTTCATCAGATATAACAATTAAGTTGTTTGAGCAAACTCCCAGAGCTGGTGAATGACAGGGAGGCATGCTGCAGTCCATGGGTTTGCAAAGAGTTGGACATGACTTAGTGACTCAACAACAACAGAAGTTTTACTAACTGGCCCAGTGTTTTTCTTTCCAGTGTAGTGTAGGTCTTGGTTTAAACTGGGTGGAGGCATACAGATGGCCTGCTGCTGCTAAGTCACTTCAGTCGTGTCTGACTCTGTGCGCCCATAGACAGCAGCCCACCAGGCTCCCCTGTCCCTGGTATTCTCCAGGCAAGAACACTGGAGTGGGTTGCCATTTGCTTCTCCAACAGATGGCCTACAGACACATAAATGATGCAACATATCACTAATTATTAGGGAACTGTAAATCAAAACTACAATGAGGTATCACCTCACACTGGTCAGAATGGCAATCATCAAAAAGTCTACAAATCATAAATGCTGGAGAGGGTGTGGAGAAAACGGAGCTCTCCTACATTCTTGGTGGAAATCTAAATTGGTATATCCACTATGGAGAACAGTATGGAGGTTCTCAAAAAAACTAGAGTTGCCATATGATCCTGCAATCCCACTCCTGGGCAAATATCCAGAGTAAATGATAATTCAAAAAGATACATGCACCCCAGTGTTCATTACAGCACTATTTATAAGAGCCAACAACCCAAATGTCCTAAATATCCACCAGCAGATGAATGGATAAAGAAGATGTGATACATATATACAATGGAATATCACTCAGCCGTGAAGAAGAATGACATAAAGGCATTTATAGCAAAGGTTTAAAGATTTTCATAGTAAGTGAAGTAAGTAAGGGCTTATCCTAGTGGCTCAGCAGTAAAGAATCTGCTCGTCAATGCAGGAGACACAAGAGATGTGGGTTTGATCCCTGGGTCAGGAAGATACCCTGGAGAAGGAAATTGGAACCTGCTCCAGTATTCTTGCCTGGAAAATTCCAGGGACAGGAGATCCTGGCAGGCTACAGTCCATGGGGGTGCAAAGAGTTGGACAAAATTGAGCATGCATACATGCACATTACTGTATATAAAATATAGTATGCACATAAAATATGGTATATAGAATGCACATTTCTATATATAAAATAGGTAAACTCGACCTACTATATAGCATAGGAAGCTATATTTAATCTTATAATAAAGAATGGAAAAGAATATACATATTCAACTGAATTACTTTGCTGTCTACCTAAAACATTGTAAATCAACTATACTTCAATAAAATTAAAAGAATAAACTTGGTTTCAGGGGTTTACTAGCAGAGTGGCCATAAACAAATTACTTAATCTCACTGAATCATGTTTTACTTACTTACAAAATGGGGTAGTAATAATCTGCCTGGTTGATGAGAAGGTCATATGAAATATTGCAGATTGCAATGTGTGGCCCTTCGTAGGAGTCAATACATGTGAGTCATTTTCCCTTTTAAATAGTATTTACATATAAAGTATGAACATATAGTATATGAACATACATATACATATATGAACTGTCACAGGGCGTTTCTCCTCCCACCCCCATTTTTTCCTATAGATTATCTTGAAGTCCTTAAATTCTCCTTTTACTTTAAAACCATTGTCTGCCTTTTTCTATTAAGCAGTTCCCTTCAGAATGTTCAGGTTTTGTTATAAGAGCGTTCTTACCCATATTTCAAAATATTCTACTTCACAAAAAAGACCTGCATTGAGAGAGAGAGAAGAGTGAATATCTTTATAGGATTTTAATGGACCAACTTGGACTTCAAGCTGGTTTGGGTTTCACTTAACTGGCCTGTTAACATCTCCTTTCCTGATAAGGGTAAAAACAACCAATCTGCTGTTTCTTTTGCCCCTTTGAGATTACTAGACAATCACTAAGGAAGAATTTGAGCCTGTGTAGGATGCTTCTGTATTTTCTTTATAATGTTGGATGGTAAAATCTTGAGCAATAAAAAATCTGAAGGAAGAAGTCATACAGAACTAAATGGTTATTCACTGATTGACAATCTGCTGTTGCTTTAGGTAAAGATTATTTTGGGAGGATATGGTTTGTATGACCTCAGAAAATCTGAACTCAGGACTCATTTCTATACCTGTATCTTGGTAACTTGCTTTCCTGGCTCTGGGTGGCTGAGCCAGTTGGCTGTCTTCCAAAGCACATTTGGGCTACAAGGGAACTGCCTGCTTGGCTAGCTGGCAGGCGAGATTAAAGAGGAGATGAATGTTGTTTCTGGCAGCAGCTGCTGTTTTGTTCGGGGCAGTCCTAATACCATTCTGTAGTTCTCTGCATAAAGAAAAAGGCTACACAGACGCCCTGCTTACCTTTTCGACTTTGAAAAGTCTGTAATGTGGACCCTGGCAATGCATATTTTAAAACCACTTCTCACATGCATAGAAAAGTTTGTTTTTTTTCCAAGTTTAGAGAATTAGAATCTTCTGGTTTCCCGAACAGCATATGTTGCCCTGATGTTCTTGGTCTGCATGCATGTTAATTTCTACTAAAGGAAAGGAGTCTGCAACCTGACTTCTATGTAATAACACATGCTCAGATCAAGTAGATAGTTTGCTTTAGGAGGCTTTGCAGCTCCTTTTTCTGGCTTGTGGCTTTTTATTGTAAGGAAGGCTGTTTTGCTTCGGAAGAATTGATGAATGGGTGAATAGTCCACTTAGAGTCTCTTGAGATTGGTTCTCAACAAAAACGAGATTTAGATAACACCTTTGCTTTAGGGGTCTCCAGCCCAGCCTCATCTTCCTGTAAATTTTCCCTTTTAAAGTTCCTTTTCAGTTCTCTCTGCCACTGTTAAAACCTGCTCCCAGAAAAAGACCCGCTATATCTTGTCATTCACAATTGAATGTGAATTTTAGTCACTGTTACCTCCCTCTATTAGTACTGTTTCTACTGAATGTTTTAGTTCTAACAGTGCCTGAAGATTTCTCACTTTTCATAATGTAAATAAGCTGAGGGTTCTTTTAACTATGAAAGGGTTATTGGAATTTTGTGTGCTGTGGGGAGGACGTGGGGGACACTTTTGACGCATGCCTCCAAATTAAAAAAAAAAAAAATCTAGAAATGGCCGACAATAAGATTAGTTTAATGTGTCTATGCAGTGAAAGGTTATCATGAAATGAGGGGTTATCATACAATGAGCGTGACCTAGAGAGAAAAGTTGTACAGTGCTAAAACAAAGTAGCCAAAGAAAAATGTCATCTGCAGAAGCAGAGTGTTAGGAAAAAACAGCGAGATGATTACCCAAGCCAAAAAGATACATTGTAGAACTGAAGTCACAAATGAGGGACATTTTGCTTCAACTTTCTATCTCCATAGGGTGTGTGTGTACACACCTGCCCACGCGTTCAGGCACCCGCATACCCTCCTTGGAGTTTCCAGAAGTTAGAGAAAGAGGAAGGGAGAGAAAACAAAGATAAATATTTTGTCGATGTATTGGAACACCTCACTTCATTGGAAGTCAATTGTCTGTTAACTCAAGCTACTCTCAACACAGCTGAGAACTAAGAAATAAATTCAGAAAGCCATCTGACACCCAAGTCAGTGTCACAATACCTGTGCACTAAAGATCAGGCTCTTCGTTCTTGCAGGATTGATTCTATAAAGTCCTTTCTTGGACTCTTATTTGTATGGTTTTGAAGCAGTTGTTTCCCTGACTTCCTAGACGATGCAAAACCTACAGGGCACACAACAAATCACAGCACGTGTGGTTTGGAAAGTTTTCGTTTGATTCTCACCAGCACTCCGTGAACATGGAGGCAAAAATGATTCTCATTGTAGACACTGATAAACAGATACTCAGAAGGATTCACTGGCTTGTTTGAAGTCACACAGTGAGGGGCTCAGAGGTTTTTCTGGATCCACCTTCTGTACCCTACC
The DNA here is from genome assembly GCF_033118175.1 of Dama dama. Lineage (NCBI taxonomy): Eukaryota > Metazoa > Chordata > Mammalia > Artiodactyla > Cervidae > Dama > Dama dama. The sequence continues at coordinate 35,222,483 of NC_083683.1, read as the reverse complement.
ATCACACTACAAGTTTTCAAAAGCGTGAACCTTTTTTCTTTCTTGTCCTTGGAAACCTTTGTTCAAACAAAGTCTTACCCGGAAGCATGAACAAATAGAAAAGAAAAAAAAAAAAGCTGAGCTGCTTGCTTAGGGCAAGCATCGGGGGCCCAGAATTCTGGTGAGGCAGTATATTTTCCTTACCAGGAACAACTTGAACATTGCATAGTGCTGCATTCATTGCTTAATTCATCCAGAAAGTAAATTTATTGAGCTTTGATTTATTTTTCTACTGCTGTTGGAACATATATGATCACCAGTTTAGTGACCTAAAACAATACAGATTTATGATATTATGGTTTGGAGATTCAGAAGTCCAAAATGGGACTTACTGGGCTAAAAGCAAGGTGAGACCCTGTGCTTTCTTGAAGTCTGTAAGGGAGACTCTTTCCTTGCCTTTTATCAGCTTCTATCCTAGCCTCTTACTTCCATCTTCAATGTCAGCAGTGGCAGGTCAAGTCCTGGTCGTGTCCCATCTTGCTGACCCTTCTTCCATCATTGCATCTCTTTGACCAGCTGGAAAGGTTCTCAGTTTGTGAAGACCAGTATGGTTAGGTTGGATTTAGAGAATTGAGGATAATCTCTAGGTCCTTTGCTTAGTTACATCTGCAGAGTCCATTTTGCCATATAAGGCAATATATTCGCAAATTCCAGGAATTAGGACATGGCCATCTTTTTGCCATTATTCTGTCTACCATAAGTACTGCCCTGCCCCATCCATAGGACGTGTGTTGTATTTGCCATGGAGACTACAAGAGGCTAGATACGGGCATATTAACAGTAAAACTATGTTGCAAATCATTACCTGATGACATGGAAGAAATAGGTAAATTAAGACACAAACCAACAAAACTAAAAATAAAATTGAAAAGCAGTCATTCAAACAAGTACAGTAATTTGGAGCTCCTTGGAGAAGGGCAGTCACAACTACATAACCAAAACACTTTCTTCCCCCTAGCTTTATTGAGGTTATTGTTCAGTTGCCCGGTCGTGTCCGACTCTGCAACCTCATGGACTGCAGCACGCCAGGCTTCCCTGTCCTTCTCCATCTCCCAGAGTTTGCTCAAACTCATATCCATTGAGTCAACGATGCCATCCAAACATCTTTTCCTCTGTCGTCCCCTTCTACTGCCTTCAATCTTTCCCAGCATCAGGGTCTTTACCAATGAGTCAGCTCTTCGCATCAGGTGGCCTGAGTATTGGAGCTTCAGCATCCGTCCTTCCAATGAATATTCAGGGTTGATTTCCTTTAGGATTGACTGGTTTGATCTCCTTCCTGTCCAAGGGATTCTCAAGAGTCTTCTCCAACAGCACAGTTCAAAAGCGTCAGTTCTTTGGCACACAACCTTTTTTATTGGCCAGCTGTCACACCCATCCATACCTGACCACTGGAAAGACCATATCTTTGACTATACAGACCTTTGTGGGCAAAGTAATGTCTCTGCTTTTTAATACGCTGCCTAGGTTTGACATAGCTTTCCTGCCAAGAAGCAATCATCTTCTAATTTCATGACTGCACTCACCATCCACAGTGCTTTTAGAACCCAAGAAGAGAAAATCTGTCACTGCTTCCACCTCTTCCCTTTCTGTTTGCCATGAAGTGATGGGGCTGATGCCATGATCTTAGTTTTTTTTAATATTGAGTTTTAAGCCAGCTTTTCATGCTCCTCTTTCACCCTCCTCAAGAGGCTCTTTAGTTCCTCTTTGCTTTCTGCCATAAGGGTGGTGTCATCTGCATATCTGAGGTTATTGATATTTCTCCTGGCAATCTTGATTCCAGCTTGTGCTTCATCCAACCCAGCATTCCACATGATGTACTCTGCATATAAGTTAAATAAGCAGGGTGACAATATACAGCCTTGATGTACTCCTTGCCCAATTTGAAACCAGTCTGTTTTTCCATGTCTGGTTCTAACTGTTGCTCCTTGACCCGCATACAGGTTTCTTAGTAGGCAGGTAAGGTGGTCTGGTATTCCCATCTCTTTAGAATTTTCCACGGTTTGTTGTGATTTACACAGTCACAGAAGCAGAGATCAAATTGCCAACATCCTTTGGATCATAGAAACAGCTAGAGAATTCCAGAAAAACATCTACTTCTGCTTCATTGACTACACTAAATCCTTTGACTATAGATCACAGCAAACTGGAAAATTTATTGAGGTATAACTGACAAATAAAATTGTGTATATTTAAGGTGTATGATGGGATGTTTTGATATATGAATACATTGTGAGATGATGAGTACAGTCAGACTGTCTACAGTTACCCATGTGTATATGTGTGTGTATGTCTGTGTGTGTGATGAGTACACTTGAGATCTACTTAGAAACTTTCAAGTAAACAATACAGTATTATTAGCTGTAGACAAAGTGCTGTACATTAGGCCTTCAGAACTTATAAATGAAAGTTTGTAACCTTTAATCAATATCTCCCCATTTTCCTCCACCCCCAGCCACCTTTCTGTTCTACTCTTTGTTACTATGAGTTCAACATTTTTTTTTTTTTGATTCCACATATACGTGAGATCATATATTTGTCTTTCTGTGTCTGGCTTATTTCATTTAGTCTTTCCTTTATTTGATGAGAATGAATCATCAAAGGAAAGCAAAGTTTAATATTTCTAGTCACTGTTTAGGAAATCAGGGAAGTATGTGTACTATATATTAGAATAATTTCTGCATAGAATAATATGGAAAAAAATACTTTTTAAAGAAGTAAGCTCCTCATTTCAACCCTCTCCCAAAAATACTGATAGGGAGCTATTACTACTGCTGTGCAGAATGCTCAATACATTCTACCCTGACTGCTCCTCCGTCCTAATCTTTAGTTATGCCTGAGTGAATGATTGACTTTTATGAAAGATGAATACTCATCAGTAGCAAAGTACATGACCCTTGAAGAACATGAGTGTGAACTGCATGGGTCCACTTATATGTGGATATTTTTCAATAGTAAATACTGAGGCACTACACAGTCTCAGATTGGTTGAATCCCTGGGTGCTGAGGAGCCAGGGATAGGGTGGGCTGACTATAAATTATACATGGATGACTGCTGCATTGCTCAAGGGCCACTGTACATGCAATATCAAATTACAATTTCAGTGTCACAGCTTTAACATAGTGCTTCATGAAATATGTTTCTCAGAGATACTTGTTTTTTATTTTTTTTAATTTATTTTATTAAAGTACAGTTGTTTTGCTATGTTGTGTTAATTTCCAGTGTGCAGCAAAGTGATTCAGTTACACTCATACATTCTTTTTCATGTTTTTTTTCCATTATAGTTTATCCCAGGATATTGAATATAGTTCTTTGTGCTATTGAGTAGGATCTTGTTTATCCATCCTATGTATGATAGATTGCACCTGCTAATCCCAAACTTCCACTCATTCCTTCCCCACCTCCCCTCACCTTTGGCCACAACTACTATGTCTGTGGGTCTGTTTCTGTTTCGTAGGTAAGTTCATTTGTGTTGTATTTTAGATTCCAGATGTAAGTGATATCATATGGTGTTTGGCTTTCTCTGACTTACTTCGCTTAGTATGATAATCTCTAGGTCTACTCATGTTGTTTAAATGGCATTGTTTCATTCTATTTTATGGCTAGTATGCCTTTCCATATGTGTATCACATGTTTACCTGTTTATCTGTTGAGGGACATAGGTTGTTTCCATAGCTGGGCTATTGTAAATCGTGGTACAGTGAACACTGGGAGGCCTGTATCTTTTCCAATTATAGTTTTCTCATGATATATGTTCAAGAGCGGGATTGTGGGATCATATGGGAAATGTATCTTTAGTTTTTTTGAAGATTCTCCATACTGTTTTCCATAGTGGCTGCACCAATTTACATTCTCTCAGGAATATTGGAGTGTATTAACAGATTTAAGTTTAGTCCTACCCAAATAGACTCTAATAAATTGAGCAAAGTCATCTTTACAGATGTTTGTATATAGTTGGCAAAGTCATCTTTACAGATGTTTGTATATAGTTGATCCAGAAGAAATTGCTGCCCTGGTGAAATTACTTTGCAATTGTTATAGAAGTCTGTGTTAATATATATTTTTAAACCATCAAAAACATATAAAATTATAAAATTAAAAGTTCTGAAAAATGTAAAATACTCAGCTTTGAGTTGGAAACAAGCTTGTCTTCATATGTATTATATTTAAATAATTATTGAAGTCTTTGAGAGATGGTGTCAGAGTCCTCATCAATGATGTAACAGCTTCCTGGGAGTGTTATGAGTATGAGATGGTGAAGAGGACAGGATTTCAAACTGGACACACTTGAGTTTTCATTCTGGTCTCACCACAAAGTGAAAGTGAAAGTCACTCAGTAGTGTCCGACTCTTTGTGACCCTATGGACTATACAGTCAATGGGATTCTCCAGGCCAGAATACTGGAGTGGGTAGCCTATCCCTTCTCCAGGGGATCTTCCTGACCCAGGAATCAAATCAGGATCTCCTGGATTGCAGTCAGATTCTTTACCAGCTTAGCTGTCAGGGAAGCCCTCACCATGTAGAAGTCACTGAATTTCTCTTTATCTTGGTTTCTTCATCTTCAAAATTAAGATAGATAAATCTTAAATTTTGTTTGTGATCAGTTGGACAAAATGTTTGGTGCCCAGTAAATATTCAGCAAGTGAAAGCTGTATTCACTGCTGCTCAGAAAGCAGCAGCATTTGTGCACACATTCAGACATCCTGCCTGGTGGTACTGATGACCTACAGTATATACTCGATTCAGGGCCAGGCCCTCTGTTTGAGGCCTGGCTCTCACCCCCTCCTGTCCTCAGGAGCATTGCTCCAATGTACCTTTCTTCTGATCTACAGTGCCAGTTGTATCTCCTTCTGGATTATCCCCATGGGTATACAGACATCCTGGTATTTCTACCATCTTACAAATAAAAGTCTCCCCCCCATCCCAAACTAATTCTTCACCAACTACATTCTCACTTTGTTTTTATTTCCTTGGTCATTTATTTATTTGCTGTCCTTTGAAAGACACCTCTTTTTAAAAAGCTATCTGTATGTACTGCTTCTAATCGCTCACCCCTCACTTTCAAATCTGTTCCTCGCTGGCCTTTTCCAAACCGTTTCAATAAATGCTCTTGTTAATGTCACCAGTGACCTCTGTGCTGCTAAATTCAGGGATCAGTTCTCAGTCCTCATCTTCCTTGATCTATTATGAGTATTTGACGTAGTTCATAGTTTGACCTCTTTAAGGTACTTTTACTTTTTCTGTTTTTTTTTTTTTTTAACTTGGGTTCCTCCTCCTCCTCCTCCACTGGCTCTCTCTCAGGCTCCTTTCTATGTTCTAAATCTTTTTCCAGACCTCTTAAGGTTGGAGCACCGTAGGACCCAGTTATTTGTTCCTTTTTCTATTTGTATTCACTCCTTTGATGGCCTCATCCACTCTTGTGCTTAAAATTCCATTTATGTATCAAAGGGTGTCATATTTTTATATCCAGCCCAAACTACCCTCCTCAATCCAGATTCAAATATCCTGACCTACTTTCATCACTGGGATATCTCAAAGACATCTCAAACTGAGGACATTCAAAACTTTACTCCTGATCTGACCCCCCAAACCTTCTCTACCCCTCAGCCAGCCCCATATTGATAACTTGATGGCAACACTGTCCATTTAGTTGCTCAGACCAGAATCCTTGGACTCATCCTTGACTCTGAGCTAACCACCTCAAGCAGTACTCTGCGACAATCCTTTCTTGCTTGGATTACAGCAGTATCCCCAAATTGGTCTTCCTGTTTCTATTCTTACCACAGCAATCAGAAGTGATCTTTTTTAAATTTTTGTTTTAGGGGAAGAATTTATATTTTTAGAGCAGTTCATAGCAAAATTAAAGGTACAGAGGCTTCCCCAATGCCCCTTACCCCCCCACACACAGGGCCTCCCCCATTATCAATAATCTCCCACCAGAGTGGTGCATTTGTTACAGCTGATGGACTTATATTGATACACCTTAATCACCCAGAGCCCATAGTCTATGCTAGGGTTTACTCTTGGTGGTGTATCTCCTGTGAGTTTAAACAAACATATAATTATATGTATTCACAATTATCATATAGAGTGCTTTCACTGCATTAGAAATCCTCTGTGCTCTGTCTGTGGGCTTCCCAGGTGGCTGAGTGGTAAAAGGAAAATCTGCCTACTAATGCAAGAGACATGAATTTGATCCCTGGGTTGGGAAGATCTCCTGGAGAAGAAAATGGCAACCCACGCCAGTATCCTTGCCTGGAGAATCCCATGGACAGAGCAGCCTGGTGGGCTACAGTCCATAGGGTCGCACAGAGTCGGCCACAGCTGAGCACACACGCATGCATGCCCTGTCTGTGCATGCCTCCCGCTCCAACCCCTGGCAACACGGATCTTTTTACTGTTTGCATAGTTTTGCCCTTTCTGGAATGACAGAGGAGTTGGAATCAAATGGTGTAGAGCCTTTTCATCTTGGCTTCTTCACTTTGTAATATGCATTTATTTCCTCTATGTCTTTTCATGGCTTCATAGCTCATTTCTTTTTAGTGCTGAGTAAAAGTCCATTGCCCAGATATACCACGGTTTATTCATCTGTTCACCTGCTGAAGGACATTCTGGTTGTTTCCAAGTTTTGGCAGTTTTGAATAAGCTGCTATAGAAATCAGAAAGCAGTATATATCAGTAAGATATATATTTTCAGCTCCTTGGGACAGGACCAAGGAGCATGATTGCTGGATCATATGGTAAGTGTATGTTCAGTTTTGTAAGAAACAACCAGTTTTTTTTTTTACTATTGTTATATAATATCTCATCTGGCTCCTATGCTCAAAATCCTGCAACGAATCCCACTTGGTTCACAGTAAATGTCAAAAATCCAGATGAGTATAAAAGACCCTACATGATCTCACCTGTTCTGTTTGACATCATCTTCATTGCTCCCTGCTTTAATCTCACATGCATGCGTGTATGCTAAGTTGCTTCAGTCCTGTTCAACTCTTTGCAACCCTATGGGCTGTAGCCCTCCCAGATCCTCTGTCCATGGGATTCTCCTGCTGCTAGTAGAGAAGAGTGGGCATTATCAGCCCAGTCCCTCTACTGAGATCTTTTCATGGCACACTTTTGACATACTATATAATCTGGTTATTTACCAGTTTTATTGGTTATGGTCTGCCTTCTCTCACTAGAAGCTAAGCTTCATGAGGACAGGGATTTCTTCTTTTTCTTTTCTTTTTTTTTTTTTTACTAATATATCCCCAGCATCTAGAACAGTGCCCAGCACACAGTAGCACTGGGTGCTTAATAAATATTTGCTGAATGAATGAGTGAACAAATGCTTGTGGAGTGTTTCTTCAGTGTCAGGCATAAGACATGGTAAAGAGAAATCAACAGAATTTCTGCCCTTGTATTTCTTTTTTCTTCATTCAGTCTTACTGAGATATAATTGACATATCCCCTATATAAGTTGTACAGCATAATGATTTGACTTACATACATCATGCAGTGATGACCGTATTAAGATTAGTGAACATCTGTCATCTCATATAGATACAAAATTAAAGAAGCAGAAATTTTTTTTCCTTGTGATAAGAACTCTTGGCATTTACTCTCAAACAGCCTTCATATATAACATAGAGCAGTGTTAATTATATTTATCATGTTATACACTACATCCCTAGTAGTGATTTATCTTTTGACTGAAAGTTGGTACCTTTTGATCACCTTTATTGAATTCCTCCCCCCATCCCTGTGCCTTTATATTTCTTACAGCCTAGAATATGAATAAGGTTATTAGAGATTGGCCCTTTATAGAGATCCTTAGGGAAGATTCCAAAGTCAGATCATGAAAGAGGGTGTTGAAGAAATATATTCAAGGGAGGGTTAGATTTTAGCAGTGACAGTATGAGAGAAACTTTGAGTTTAAGCATTGTATTTACATACATGAAGGGAGACTCTTAGAGGAGATGTTATGTGTTGGGATTGTCCAAAAAGCAGAATCCCCCAAACAAATAATTTACACCAGCAGTTTCCAACCTTTTCAGCACCAGGGCCCAGTTTCATGGAAGACAGTTTTTCCACGGGCCAGGGTAGAGATGGGGATGGTTTTGGGATGACTCAAGCATATTACATGTATTGTGCATGTTATTTCTATTATTTATTACTCAGATAATAGTAATTCTCTTTATTCTCTTCAGATCATCAGGCATTAGATCCCAGAGGTTAGGGACCCCTGATGTACACAATTTAGTCTTTATTTTGGCCCAAGGGAGAAAAGCAGGATCCCACCAAGCTCAAAGTAGCCTTAAACAAAATTAAGCAGGATTACTGTTAATGATTACCTATGATCATCTATGTAATCATAGATTACAATGGTAAAACAATGAAGGGATTTTAGTTTTGTTTACACTACATTATTATCTATGTAGGTAGCATTGTAGTCTTAGAAATTTTAGTAAATGATAATTGTAACTTGGTCCAGTATAATATCTATTAAGCTGGCAGATATTAACTGAAAATAATAATTCAGTTCCATTTAATACATGGCTGGTTGCATAATAAGTAGGAAAGATTTCTAGCCATGTGCAGATGGGCCTTTGTGTAATTTTAAGATGCCATAGATGAATGTTAACTCATAAAAGAATTCTCACATTTTAAAATATCATCACATCTCCATGCCTTTGCTCCTATTGTTTATTTTTCCTGGAATGCTCATCCCTTCTCTGTCAACTCTTGCAAATTCCTTCTCTGTCCACCAGAATCCAGTTGGAGTCACATATTTTCTGTGGCTTTTCTTGGCACTGCCTTTCTGCCATGAATTCTCTCCCTTAAGATTAGTTGATTAATTGCTTCCTCCTCTGGGTTCCCAAAACATTTATCACAGGGTGTGGGTGTTACTTAGTTCCCTGAATCTGCATTTCAGGGGAGTCTTAACACCTTTGTTTCTCTGGCTGGCTCGGTCTCTGTCTCATAGAAGTTCAATAAAATAGGTATCAAATTTGAAGCATTAGACTCTTTTTTAACCTTGATCACTGATTCATCCAGCAAATATTTAGCAAGAGCTTTTTATATTCCAGGTGCTGTTATGTCTTATAAAGATACTGAGGGGAAAAAAAATAGATGCCCCAATTTTTAGAAATATAAAACATAGGGTAATAAGGAAAAGTAAGCCATGCATAAAAGTAACTATTTAACATGGTTGAAAGAGTTATTTGGAAAGAGAGGTAGCGTGTGTGTGTGTGTGTGTGTGTGTGTGTGTGTGTGTGATTACTTCATGCTGGTGTTCAAAAATGTCTTCTCATTGACTAAGAAAATATTTTTCCTTGTTAAATTGCTAAAAAAATTGTGATTCAAAACAATGATTCTTTTGATGTCTCACAAGTTAGATTAAATTCTTTCCTAGATCTAAATATCTCTCCCTCACTTTAACTGGGTGTTCTAGTAGGTTATTGGGTTAAAGCAATGCTCAGAGTTTTGCTGTTACTTGCCAAACAGTCTACATTTAAAGTAGAGAAAATTTTTTTTGGTGCCTTAAGGCACAAATTTTATACATTCCCTAGTTTTTAGAAAATAGCTTAAGTGATAAATTCTTTTCGTGTTGCTACAAGTTCATTTCTAATTGCCATTGGGAAATTGCCCATAGACAGCTTTTGACAAAAGTTAACGATACTATCATTGAAATGAAAAATCCAAACTGTATTTTAACTGAGAATTTTTAAGAAATTTGGTTAGCATAGTTTGTGTGTAAGGCATTTAATTGTATTTAAGCCAGTAGCATTAAAAGAAAAAAAAAATTCTTTTTTCCACATTAAGGCAGAAAATGTTAGTTGTTAATACTTTGAGTGATTATGGATATTTACTGATGGTCACCAGCATTTTTTCTCTTTCCATTTAGACTTGGATTATCACTTGCATTTATCTTCAACTGCTCCTATTTAATCCTCTCGTCCACACTCAAGGGATCTGCGGGAGCCGTGTGACTGATGATGTGAAAGACGTTACAAAATTGGTAAGGAATGCTTTCAATTGCTCTGACTCTTGTACTTTTTGAGAAAGATTTCCTTTTTTTCTTGCCCCAGATTAGTGTCTTTCAGAGATCAGGAGAGATGTCACCGAGTTGTCCTGAAGGGTTTGTGGAGAGCAGGTCAGGAGATATGTACGGTCACGGAGCATCTTGGTAAAGTTGGCCCGCCGCGCCTCCCTTGGGGGACTGTTTCCTTGCTGGTCTCTTCGTGGCCTTTGCAGGCGGTGAAGGACACTGGTGGGTGCTTTGTCTGCCGATGGGTGAGCACCAGCTTGTTCCCCATTATCTCATGTTTCATTTTCCCCCCACATGTCTTCCTGCTCTTCTCTAAGGAGCCTAACAAAAGGAGATCTGAGCGGCTCATGCTCCCCTTTCCAGCTGCTCTAAGACTCTCTTACATGCGGGTGGGTGTTTGCCCCTCAGTAAGCACAGTTGGAGTCATTTGTTGCCCAAACGTTGACCAGGCACATCTCCCACATCCATCCCGTCATAACCCTTCCCTCAGCAAGAGCCGCTTTACACTAGTGCCCTTGGTCACTGCCGGCTTCCTGCCATGCTTCTCTTAAGACGCAGACCGCAGAGAGGGAGGCGGTAACACAGCCTCTGAGATGGACTCCTCCCGACCCTCAGGATCTCGTGGCAACTGTGCGCGTTCATTTGAGCTACGTTGTGTGCTTTTGGAATGAGCAAAGTTTGAAAAAGCCGTTTTGTAAGTTCCTGGTTTAAAGGAGCCCAGTGGCACTCAGTTATTTGAATATTGTTTAGAGGGCAGAGTGATGTGAGAATAGGAAAGAAATGAGGTTGTATGTAAAAAAGAAAAGAAAGTATATTTGTTGAGATATTTATCTTCCCCACTTTGATATGCATTTCCTGGTGTATATGTTGTTATTTTGGGTTCATAGCCAAACTTCAAAACAGAAGTTTAATGTTACGATCTGAGTTTCGCTTAGCTTAGTCTCAATGCAGAATTAAGAATATACACATCCATGCACACACATACACACACCATGGAGATTTCTTTGGATACCTACAAAGTCCAGGCTTACAAATATTATCTTGTGTAGTATCTGAAGGTGTATCAACCTGTTTTATTGGAGGGACTGGTGATCGAAGCAGTATAACATTTGCCTCCTAAATGCCCATCTGGGTTTAAGGATGGACTGGGGGAAGTACTTCTTTCAAAACATAGATCATGATCCTTTTCCTCAAGTTGCTTGTTAGTTTGTGAGCCAAGGGACTACACTAAGAAGAAAATGTTTATATTCAAAATTTGGTATGCCTCAAAGGCCCTCATGAAATGTTTGTTCAATGAATGAAGAAAGGATGTGCACCATCAAAGGATGTGTACACATCAAAGGATGTGTATGGCATCAAAATTATCTGTTCGTGAAGGTCACAGGGGTCTGGGCCCCACTGTGCAAACGGGTCTGAGGAAGGGCTCTAGGCATCTACATTTAAAAGATATTCCTTAAAGGAGATTGAGGAACCATTGCTTTAGATGGTTTATGCTGTCAAAGTTTAGAGACCAAAATATTGTGCCCTTACTTTAACCTCATTTCTTATTATGACTAGTATTTTTTCTTTTTTTTTTTTTTTTTATTATGACTAGTTTTATCTATGTTGTATCAGTTCAGTCGCTCAGTCATGTCCAACTCTTTGTGACCCCCTGACCTGCAGTACACCAGGCCTCGCTGTCCATCACCAACTCCCGGAACTTGCTCAAATTCACGTCCAAGTCAGTGATGCCATCCAAATATCTCATCCTCTGTTGTCCCCTTCTCCTCTTGCCTTCAATCTTTACCAGCATCAGGGTCTTTTCTAAGAAGTCAGTTCTTTGCCTCAGGTGGCCAAAGTATTGGAATTTCAGCTTCACCATCAGTCCTTGCAGTGAATATTCAGGACTGATTTCCTTTAGGATGGACTGGTTGGATCGCCTTGCAGTCCAAGGAGGGACTCTCAAGAGTCTTCTCCAACACCACTGTTCAAAAGCATCAATTCTTTAATGCTCAGCTTTCTTTATGGTCCAACTCTCACATCCATACATGACTACTGGAAAAACCATAGCTTTTTCTATGTTGTATGGGTTTACATATATGTTAGATTAAACAAGTCTCCAAAATAGACTTAAAGTAGGTCACAACTGGGAAATTAACAACTCTTATGGGGCTATTTGTGGAACCATGGAGCTACAGTGAGCAGGGGGATCAGAAGTAGTCCTAGGCATTCAATTTCAAATATGTGGGCAAGGAGTCACAGATGGAAGGTGATGGTGTATCTGACCACAGGCTGAGAATGTCCAAAATTAAAATGGCATTTAAGGAAAATTACTTGTAGTCAGTATTTTTTGCTGTTTGAAGAATATTACTTAATGAGCCCCACTTCCTGTGAAATGTCAAACCGATATTTTCAAGTGGCATAAGTAGGTACTATAAACACCTTCCAAGATTTTCTGTTCTTGTCTTTAACCATCTGCTTATTTTCACTCTGTTACCTATCAGCTGATACAGTGAAAAATGCAAGAAACTTTGAGAAAGAAATGCCTGGAAAGAGATACTTATTAACAGTAAAATATTAATATAATTCCTTTCCCCAGGGGCAAAGGTAAAAATCATTAAACTGAAAAAAGTCTTTTTTCTCCCTTCCAGCAACTGACTCAGAGGGGAATTTTTTAATTTCAAGAGTTGATCTAAGTGAAATTAGTGTGTTTACTTCAGATTATTGGGGGGAAAAGTCAAGTTAATAACAAAAAAGGATTTAGAAGATCACTTCTGATTGAATAAAGACCTACTTAATGCACAGCCAGTATTTCATAGAGTAGGAAATTGAAAGATAAAAAATAATCCCTGGTCTCAGAGTGTTTATAATCTAGTTTGGGTCTAAGCCATCTCTATGAATATATGAAAGCAGATCACTAATACCACAATAACCACATGAAAATGGATGCCATTTAAAAGGTTTTCTGGTAAAGTATGGGATCCAACTGGTACTAATTTTTTGGTTAGAATGGATTTTAGCATCTGACAGACCTGCTCTTTGACCTTAGATAAGAAAGCTTTCTAAAGCTCAGTTCTTACTTCCCAATTTTGTGGTGTAGATTAAATAAGAGAATGTGTGTGTGTGTGTGTATTACATATATATATATATATATATATATATGTATATATATATATATATAAAACACCACAGTTATTGTAACATAGTCTCTCTGTGTGTCAGTTTCCTCATCATTATAATAGATTAATCGCACAACAGGGGCTGGCAGTGGAAAGTCGTCTCACAGCCTGTAGTTGGCCCTCTACACGTAAGATTCCTCCCTCACTGTGGTTTTTGCACCCACGGATTCAACAACGGTGGATTGTGTAGTAGTATAATACTATTGAAAAAAAAAAATAGGAGTGTGAGTAGACTCATAAAATTTAAACACGTGTTGTTCAAGGATCTACTGTACTTAACCTCATAGAGTGATTTTAAAGATTAAATAAAAGAGCGGTGCTAGGAACATCGCAAGCGCTTGCTAAATATTGTGTTCGTGATGGTAGTATAGGGCTCCTCTGGTGGCTCAGTCGTAAAGAGTCTCTCATTGCAAGAGACTGGGTTTGATCCTTGGGTTGGGAAGATCGCCTGGAGGAGGACATGGCAACCCACTCCAGTGTTCTTGCCTGGGTAATCCCATGGACAGAGGAGCCTGGTGAGCTACAGCCCAGGATCACAAAGAGTTGGACATACTTAGCAAGTGAGGGCAGAATGGTAGTGTGATGGTAGTGATGTTTGTGGGGTTATAGGATACTGGAGCTGAATTTAGAGAATTTAGAATTTCATAAGTAGGAAAACTGAGATCCCTGAGTGGTGAAGTCCAGCTCCTGGTCCCATTACCTGTGTTGTCTAGGACAGTGGTTTTCAGACTGGCTTTAAGAGACTACCCAGCAGCTCTGCTTTTATTGATGTGTCTGGGTTTTCTGAATAAGACTTGGGTGGAACAAAGAATTGAGCTCTGGAAAAATGTTTGTGAATCACGTCTCTAAACTGGAACCATCCAGTCACAATCTCTGAGGGTCCTTATGAAAAGTATAGCCATCAGGGCCCTGCCTCAGAAATACTGGATTGCAGCTCATGGAGATGAGATGCAGGAAACTTAATGTGTGGGGCTGGCATCCCAGGTGATAGTCATTTGCACAGGTCAGGACTGCTGAGGTCATAATATTATACTTAGAATTTGGGGTTGTTTCCATATTTGAAAAGAAGTGGCATCCCCATCCTTAGCCTAAAACTCATTGATTTTTGGGGACATGAGTGACTTTTCTGTTTTATGGCTACAGATAACCACAGCCTCTCTCTGGAGAACAGTGGAGCAGAAAAGCGTCTTGAAGTAGGTCAGGCTTACTGGGGTGTTTCATACGAGCTCTGCTGTTACCCAGCTGTGTGCCTTTGGACAAGTAAATCTCTGAACCTTTCTAGGATTCAACTTTTGGTTTTGAAAATGAGGAATTAGGACATGATCAGTAGTTCTTAATTTAGAATTCATAAACTTTAAAACTCTTTCAAATGAAATTCCAAATTATGCTTGCTGTGTGCCTTATGTGTTTCTGGTGGTGATGGTTTATTTGCTAAGTCGTGTAAATCCAATCTGATATAATCTGATATAATTGGATCACAATCTGACTCTTGTGATCCCATGGACTGTGCCCACCAGGGTCCTCTGCCTATGGGATTATCCAGGCAGGAATACTGGAGTGGGTTGTCATTTCCTTCTCCAGGGGATCTTCCCGACCCAGGAGTTGAACCCGGGTCTCCTGCGTTGCAGGCAGATGATTTACCAACTGAGCTACGAGGGAAGCCCTATGTGTGTTTCTAAGAATGTGTGTAACTTTTCATTTGCTTCCCAGAGAAGTCTGTAACCCTCCCCCCAAAAAGATAAGAACTACCAAATTGGATTACTTGGGAGGTGCTTTTTAGCCCTGAGATTCTTTTATTCCATAGTCCTACTTCTTCAGATTGTACATAATCCAGTTATGCCTTGACTAAGGGAGGTTATATCAGATTGGATTTACTTGCTTTGAAGGCATAACATTTGTACATTTTATCTGAGAAAAAGAAAGTGGGTTGAGAATACTTTTTTACCCTTTGCTCATTGTAATTTATTCAACTAAAATCATTCCTTTGCCAGTGCTGCCAGTTCCGCCTTTGCTGTAGGTGGCAACTTGCACTCTGCCCACAAACCTTGTTTGTTTGCTTGGGGTGACTCCCATGTCACAGAAGCATGTGGTTTGTGACTTTAGTGTCATTTTCTTTTTAATTTCTCCTTGGACGTTTTGTACTACACCTATAGTCCCCATGGTTTCCATTTGACATCCTTCTGACATGTTTACTCAGCATAATAGTTCATCTATTTACAGAACATTTTGCTTTGTTTCTAAAAAATGTTGCAAGACTTGTGTTAAGTGGCAAACTCAGACCTACCTAAAGTAAGGGTATTTGGGAAGGGGGTGAATCAAACTTCAAAAACTTGTATCTTTGGGGTGGTTCAATTGCAGCTCTTAATGATTGTGTTGATAAAAAAGGAATCCGAACATTGAAATAGATCAAATTAGTTTTTCCTTCTGTTCTTTCTACTGTCTCCTTCATTTATGATAATTTTTCTTCATTTGGGGGAGTTTAATTAAATGTGACTTTGCTGGTTTTTGAAAACATTTTTATCTTTATCTGTTGGGTAATTATTTGTCTTCCTTAAAATGTTTAAGGCAGGTTGCTGTTCCAGCCTCCATCTTGTAAAAGTGAAATCACTCTGTCTTTTCAAGGTCAGTCTATAGACCAGTAGGGTAAAGTCAGAAATTTGTGGCTTTTTGGTCTTGCGGTAGGCACTTATTTTAAATAGGTTATATTAATACATGACTGTTACAGTTTGACATAATAGGAGATTATAAAAATATTCTTAGATAACAAATTTCATACTTTGAGTGGATGGTTTTGAATAGTGCTGAATTTTTATTCTCTTCAAAGACAATGTTCTTTGGATAGAATTACCACTGCATTAAAATGGAGGATTGGAGTCTCTGAGTCTTCCCGTTTCTAAGTAAATCTTCTCTTTAAAAGCAGAGGTCCCCCATAGTTTTGTTTGACCATTAAAGAACAACGGTTTGATAGCTGGATAGTTTTTAAAGTTGATTTTTTATTAATTTGCAGTATTTAGCATTTTACGTTCTGCTCCTGCAGTCAGTGGATTTTTTTTTTTCTATTTAAAGCTAAATTTTGGACTTAAACAGTATTCAAAGTACAGAGTATATTAGAAATAATATTTGTAAAAACTGACTAGCTACGTTGCCAAGCATATCAGTCTTATCATAAAGAAAATGTTGTTCTTCCTTTGTAAGATAAACCACTTAGGTACAGTATCCCCTGCTCCTTGACTTTTTTACAGCAGATATTATTGTGTGAACATCCAAGCACCATGCAAAGCCCTGTCTGTGGATTCTCTGTTTTAGTCATTGCAACCTTAGGAGGTAATGATTTTGTCCACCTGTGCATTCTTGACCGTCTGGGTCAAAGGGAAGCCTGACTAATGCACCAATGTATTGACTAGGCAGCTGAAGCCTAGTGATGGTTAGTAACCTGATGATTCTCACCTGGAAACTGGGAGATGAATAGAGGTATGAACCCATACCTGCCCATCTCTGAAACATAAGAACCCAGTTCATAATTTATGATGTCTTATATCAGTATCAACTGCAATTTAAGAACTATCATTCTGTCCTCTTGAATTGTATTTCCGAGGTAGAAGTCACCTTATTTTATGATGGAAATTGTAGATTAGTACTACTTAACGGGAGTCATCATCATAAGGTGTGCTTATGAAGCAGACCAACATTTTAAAATTAATTTTTATTGGAGTATAGTTGCTTTACATGTTGTGTTAGTTTCTGCTGCATAGCAAAGTGAATCGGTTATACATATACCCCCTCTTTTTTAGATTTCCTTCTCATTTAGGTCACCACAGAGCATTTAGTAGAGTTCCCTGTGTTAGATGGTAGAAACCAAATGTTTTTAATCTCTTTTATTTGAAGGAGACAAGGATCATCTAAACTTATTTCGGTATTCTTCACTGCGAAAAGGTGACCTAGAAAGTCTTGTGAGTTGTCATGTTAATTTTTTCTAAATCACTAATTGAGTTATTATTTAAAAAAGAAAAAAGCAATTGACCTGGTTAGATTTTTAGTCAGTACTAACAAAAAATGGCTTACAAGGGGAAATAAAAAGGCAAAAAGCCTTGTTCTGTGTTATTTCTGAAGACTGAATAACCAGTGTTACAGTAAGCTGTGGCAGGAGAGTATACTGGGATATTACTGGGATATTTTAAGTACAGCATAGAAGGCTTTTTTGCTCTAAGAATCAGCAGTGATTCTTAAACTTCTCTGGGTCTCAGAGATTTGAGAACTGGACTCTTTCCTCACAAAGGTCAACTATGTGTGCACCGATTTATGCAGGGTCAAGGGAATAATGAGTTACTATCAGTGCATTTTGATTCTTATCAAGATCTTGACAGAAACAGCTGAGACAAGTATCTCACCAAGGATGTCCAAAAAGCCACTGATTTCACAAGACTGAGAGACCTCAGTGACATTTGAATCTTGAGATCCAAAGCTTTTAGACCAATGATCTAGAGAGGGAGTTAAATGTTCTGACTGAGTTCTTTTTTTCCCCAAGTCCAAATACCTGCAGGGCATGGTAAGCAGCCAATGACTGTTTGGCTTGCGAAGACTTTTTCTTGGCCGAGTTTCCAGTATTTCTACATGCTATTTCTCTTAAGCATTTCCCCCCTAGTGTCACTGAGTATGATCAATCCTTAAGATATCCAAAAAAATGAAAAGATAGCAAATGGGCCTATCTAGTAATAGAGTAAAAGTGAAAGTGTTAGTTACTCAGTCGTGTCCGACCCTTTGCAACCCCATGGACTATAACCCGCCAGGCTCCTCTGTCCATGGGATTCTCCAAGCCAGAATGCTGGAGTGTGTTGCCATTCCCTTCTCCAGGGGATCTTCCCTACCCAGGGACTGAACACAGGTCTCCCGTATCCCAGGCAGATTCTTTACCATCTGAGCCACCAGGGGAAGCCCATCATATCACAAAATGACTTGTTTTGGAAGTTTTATGCATTTTCTAATCTGGCACAATATTTAAATCCTCACACTCCAAACCATTTCTTTCATTGGACTAACTTGACCTTTGATAAATTTTCCATCAATTAGGTTCTATTTCATTTTAATTTTTGCCCTGAACTTATTTTCAGTTAGGTTTTCAAAATCTATAGCCTTGGTTATGTATCCATATAACCTTCCCAGCAGGATGCTTCCTTGGGATCTAAGCCACATCTCTGCTTTTTCAGCTCCTAATCTCTGTAGAAATATTTAATGCGTGTTCAATACTCTCCTACTGGTCTTCTAAGCTGCCCCTGGTCTCTCTTCGCTTCAGTCCATGCTTCCAAACTAACCTTCCTAAATTGGCTGTGATGTTTTCTTCCTGCTTAAACACATTCCGTGTAGCACCACTGCTTACATGAGGAAGCTAAATCTGACTGAATTCTTAGTAATTTTCTCCTTCCACTTCATCTTACAGATGGGGGGTAGAGGTTCCACAGGGAGGAAGCGATGTGCCTAAGACAAGAGTGACTTGTTGTAGGGATCTAGTAGTGGAACTGGTTCCGCTGAACCTTACTGCTTCCCACTTGGCCTCCGTGGCCCAACATTCAGGTCCCTCACTGATGTGGGTCTCCTGGTGTATTTCTTACCTCCTACCGGCTGGAGCCTGAATCATCTGTCCCTGGTCTACCATGCCTTTGTCTTTGCAGATGTCCCTTCCTTCCTATATTTAGAATGTGCCTCTCCCTTGCAATTAATAATAATAAGTACTCGTTCACACACAACACTAAATAAGTGTTTTAAGCAAGTTACATTTATCTTTGTATAGTCTTAATAAATCCACCAGCTCAGTTCTGTGATTCCCATTTTACCTATGTGGAAATTGAGGCTAAAGAAGATTTGGTAACTTGCCCAAGATCTCTGAGTTAGCACGTGGCAGGACCTGGATCCAGCCTGAGCAGTGTGTCCCCAGGACCTGTGCTGTAAGTCCTTCATCAAAGTAACTGCCTCGAAGGAACAGCTTATCTTCCTAGTTCCAGGCCAAAGGCTCTCTCTACTCTGAAATTTCTGCAGTGTTCATCATACATAAGAGAAACCGAATTTATCACAAGGTTATCTCTGCTTTTTGGATGCTATTCAACATACTATGAGTGCTTAGAAAGTAATATAATAATTCATGCAGTGGCCATAAAAAATATACAACTTGACTTCCTAATTTCTCTTCCAAATGTGAATGGAAATGAACCAATGCAATCCAAGAAAGTAATAACGTGGAGACTGATCGACAGATAACTGCTGAGACCAGCGCTCAGAGCCAGGATTTGTGTGCTCACTCGCACCGTGTACTCCTCATGTCTGTGACCCTGAGATGCAAGTTAACCCTTCTGAGCCTCCATGTGTTATTTGGTGAAATAGGCCCAATGATGTGTATCTTGGTTGTGGCAGAGACTGTGTACCAAAACTTGTTAAATTTTTAAAGCATTTTTCAAAAATAGTATTCAGCTTCATTAGAAACTAAATATCAGTAAATCAGTTCAAGACAGAAGTTATTATGATATACCGCCCACCCCCCCCCCACCATGTGGTAAGGAGGTTTCTTTGACTTCTTTGCACCAATTTTTACATGTAAATTATTAATAAAACAGAATTGGCCGGTCTGTCTTTTAACATTTTCTCTGTTCTCTTGGTACATACTCAGATCATAAGTTTTCTGAATACTAATTTGGTCAATTCTATATTTATTTTCCGATAATGTTAATTGTGCTTAAGGAAGGGGGCTAGATTGTCAAGCACCTGTATTCAGAACACCCGCCATGTTGTGCCATGCTTCTCCATCTGGAATGGCTTTCACTTTCCTCGTTGGTTCGTAACAAAACAGAACGTTACTGCTCATTCTGATTCCAGCTTTTATACCTGTGAAGCTGTCCGCTCTGTTTTCCACCGGGGCTTACATAAAATGATGAGGTCCGTCTGCTTTTCAAATATGGAGGTGAAGATCCACAAGACAAAAGAAATCATGGAAGCATGGTGGGAAGTTTGACCAAGAGAAAGAACATTAATGTAAAAAGTCACCCTTCTGTGGTGGCCCAGATGTGTTCTCAGTAAGCAGTGCAGACTTGACTGTTTTCTTGGGGGTGGCACGAGGAGGGATGTTGGTGAGTCTCACAAGTGGAAAATATCTAGGACAAGTGTGCAGAGTAGCTGGGTGACCATGTGTAGTTGAGCTGAGGGGTAACGGAGGCCTGGCTGTCAGAGACCTGAGTTCTAGTCCAGACTTGACAGGTAGCAGTCGTGTGACCTCAGTCAGGTTACCTGACCTCTTTGAGTCTTAAGTTCTTTATTCATTAAGTTAGCAATACTATGTGAAAGTGATTCTCTGAGGGTTGGATGCGATCACACAACGTAAGCCCATAATTAGCACAGTGCTAGAACATGGTAAGTATTTGGTAAGTGTTAGGCTGGAGGCTGAAATGAATGTGAGGTGGTTCCATGGGATGTTGGATGGTAGCACGCATCATGGGATTACCTACTCCCTTGGCTCCCCTCTGACTGCATATATCTTTACCTAGATTCTTTTCTCAGCAAATTGTTCTCAAATTCTAGAAGTTATTGGCAAAGCCAAGAAGAAACATAAGGGTTGTGTTCTGGGAGTCTTGTCAGAGATGAACTAGCCTGAAAATATGCACAAGGTACTAGCTCACGATGGAGAATAGTGATGATTTTAGAAACAGGGTAAAGTGGATAATGAGTCTGCCAGAGCAGGTAAACCCATTGAAGATATAATGGAGCAAAACCACTTTTTTACATTGTCTATTGTTTTAAGACCCAGCGGGCTAAGTCAATTTCTACATAAAGTAAATGGGCCATATTCTACAGAAGGAAATTTTAACTATGCTGAAGGGTGAGATGTCAGAGCTGGTGATATGTAGGAAAGGGGACAAGTGAACCTAAAACTTTAACTTACTAGAACTTGTGCCTTGGAAGTCAGTTTCCAGTGTAGCTCTCAGTAAAGAATATGGATTGATTGTTTATGATGTTTGGCACACTCATCTAAGTTCTTAAATTGACTCTTAGACACGGGTACTTTTTTTTTTTTTAATTTGAGGACTGCTGCTTTACAATGTTGCGCTAATTTCTGCCTTACAACAATGGGAATCAGCCATATGTATGCATATATCCGCCCCCCACCCCGTCCAGTCTCACCCCCATCCCCATCCCTCTAGGTCATCACAGAGCCGCCAAGCTGAGCCCCCTGTTATACAGACGTTTCCCACTAGCTAGCTGTTTTATACATGGTAGTGTATATAGGACATGGGTACTTTTATCTCCACTTTACAGATGAGAGAAACCAAAGTAGACTTTAGATTTGTTCTAAATTCCCTGGTTCTAAATCAGGTGCTTGTTCAACTTATGCCACAGTGACTGATGGAAATGGGTTAGATATTTTTTGAAAGTCTTTAAAAGAAGCTAGTTAAACATTTGAGGCATCACACACGTTCAGTCCCAGGCAAGTAGGTTACATTATATCACAAAACTGAATCTTTCTAAATTAATTAACTGATAAAGCATTTGCAGCTTATAAGTATCATTGTTCTTTTGAAATTTAACACTTTTTTTCCTAGGATTAACATAGAACAGCAGTTCTCTAACTTGAGCACACATCAGAATCACCTGGAGGACTTGTTTAGGAAGATTCAGTAGGTCTGATGTGGCCTGAGACTTTGCATTTCTAACAGGTTCGTTCCCTGGTGCCGTTGACACATCACTTGGAGAACCACTTATGAGAAAAAAACACTGCGTTACTGATCCTTTGGAGGAGCAAATAGGAAAATAGTCCTGAAGGGAAATTCCAAGACCACAGATGGAAGCTGAAATTCAAATCATGTTTCCAAACTCAGTAGATTATAGTTAGCCACCCATAACTGAATTTGGAATAAAAAAAAAGATTTGTATTATTACTTCATTTCTGGAGAGTGCTTTTGATTGCAGAGGGAAATCAAGAATGAAAAATCACTATGTATGTAAATGATGAAAATCAGTGGTAATTTAAAAGCATACTAGGTTGGCAGGTGTTTTTCTTTAAGCCACTAAAAACATGTGATTAACTGATGTGTATGGATTTTCTTACAGATATTTTTTTTTTTCTTTTGGTCTCTGTAGGTGGCAAATCTTCCAAAAGACTATATGATAACCCTCAAATATGTCCCCGGGATGGACGTTTTGGTATGTAAGCTGTACATTTCTGGGTTTCATTATGGTAGCTGACAAAAGAAATGGGGTCATTCATATTGAGATAGGAAGTTATCTGCCATTTAAGAGTTTGCTAATTGTCAGAATTTGAAGAAGGTATCTTTGGAATTTGACTTGTATATTTTTTCCTCAGGCAACTGCTAAACTTTGGTTTGGGGTGAACATTTCAGCATGTGTCTTACCCCTATACTCCCAAAGCACATAAAATCACCTTCTTTATAGCTAGCCATTGACTTCTCTTTTTCTTTCAGCCTTCCTCCAAACAAAGGCTCAAGTGTAAAGTTATGTAAATTATTTTCATACCTAAAAAGGTCCTATATAAGTCTCCTATTTAATTTGAGAACACAAAATGTTTTATCTCTGAATTTATTTGCAGTGTGATTGATTCTTCAAAATTTACAATAAAAATGTAGCTATGATTATAGGTATGCTTTTATGACGGTAACCAAGAATGTTCATTGATTTTCTAATTACGTAGTGTTAGTATTAAGGCATGAAGAAATGTTTCACATATAGGAACTAGTGTAATGCCTGTGGACCCATCACATAACTTGTCAGATGTTACCATTTTGCAATATTTGCTTCAACTGTATTTTTTAATTGGAGTATAATTGCTCCACACTGTTGTTTCTGCTGTACAGTGAAGTGAATCAGCCATGTGTATACATGTACCCCTTCTCTCTTTGGACGTCTCTCCCACCTACCTCCACCCCACCCATCCCGGTCATCACCGAGCACCCAGCTGAGCTTCTGGTGCTTTATATAAATAGCAGGTTCCCACTAGCTATTTTACATATCTGTTTTTTTACATATCTATGTTTTACATAGCTATCTGTTTTACATATGGTAATGTATATATGTCAATCCTAATCTCCCAATTCATCCTACCCTTCCCCCCGTCCCTCTCTTTCCCCTCATGTCTGCAATCCAGTCTCTATTTCTGCATCTCTATTCTTGCCCTGGAAATAGGCTTCAAATGTACTTTTTAATAGTGAATCATGATAAATATAATTAAAGCCCCATATATGCCTCTGTCCTATACCCTTAAGTACCATTTTTTCTCTTAGGGAGAGCTTATCTCTTAGGAATAAGTATTCTGAGCTGGAGTTTCTCATTGCAATGCATGCTTTCAGGGCTTGACATGAGGATACCATCCCCTTGGAATTGTGTTGAGTGTAACAGCCCACAGTAGCCCTACTCTTTCTTATACTTTGATAGCAAACTCTACATCCATATATAAGATACTGTATTTTTGCATATTTTCATAGTTTATGTTGATACCTATAATGCATGTATCACTTTACAACTTGCTTATATTTTGCAACATGCCTTTGACACATAATATGCTTCATGTTGATTCACTTTAACTACTGTACTGTGTTGCTTTGAGTTAATTTAAAACCACGTGGGTTACTCTCTGCTCTGCAAATTGACATCTTTCTATAACACCAAAAATACTTATTACACATTGACTTCTTGCAAGTTGACTTTGAGTTCTTTCTGTGGACACATCCATCAAAAGTTCAAGTGTGTTAATAAGCACGTCACTAAATTGTTGTTGTTCAGTTGCTAAGTCGTATCTAATTCTTTGCGACCCCACGGACTGTAGCACGCCAGGCTTCCCTGTCCCTCACCACCTCCCAGAGTTTGCCCAAGTTCACCATTGAATTTGGTGATGCCATCCAACCATCTCATCCTCTGTCACCCTCTTCTCCTTCTGCCTTCAATCTTTCCCAGCATCAGTCTTTTCTAATGAGTCAGCTCTAGTATCAAGTGGCCAAAGTATTGGAACTTTAGCATCAGTCCTTCCAAAGAGTATTCAGGGTTGATTTCTTTTAAGATTGATTGGTTTGATCTCCTTGCAGTCCAAGGGACTCTAAAGAATCTTCTTCAGCACCACAGTCAAAAGCATCAATTCTTCAGCACTCTGCCTTCTTCACTGTCCAGCTCTCACATCTGTACATGACTACTGGAAAGACCATGTGAAAGTGAAAATCACACAGTTGTGTCTGACTCTTTGCAACTCAACAGACTGTAGCCTGCCGGGCTCCTCTGTCCATGGAATTCACCAGGTCAGAATACTAGAATAAGTAGCTGTTCTCTTCTCCAGGAGATCTTCCCAACCCAGGAATCAAACCAGGGTCTCCTGCATTGCAGGTGGATTCTTTACCAGCTGAGCTACCAGGGAAGCCCTAGACTTCAGTATATGGACCTTTGTCAGCAAAGTGATATCTCTGCTTTTTAACACACTGCCTAGGTTTGACATAGCTTTCCTGCCGAGAAGCAATCATCTTCTAATTTCATGACTGCAGTCACCATCCACAGTGCTTTTAGAGTCCAAGAAGAGGAAATCTGTCACTGCTTCCACCTTTTCCCTTTCTATTTGCAATGAAGTGATGGGGCTGATGCCATGATCTCAGTTTTCTTTAATATTGAGTTTTAAGCCAGCTTTTTCAGGCTCCTCTTTCACCCTCATCAAGAGGCTCTTTAGTTCCTCTTCAATTTCTGCCATTAGAGTGGTATCATCCACATATCTGAGGTTGTTGATATTTCTCCTGGCAATCTTGATTCCAGCTTGTAACTCATCCAGTTCAGCATTTCACACGATGTGCTCTGCATGTAAGTTAAATAAGCACATCACTAAGTGCTTGTTCTTAAAAAGTCTTCCAAACTTTGTAAGGTTGTCATTTCAAGAGCATTCTCTTGAAAGGCATATTTCTTGTCATTAGTCCATGCTAAAATCTTTACTATCTACTAAATTCCTTAGAATTCCTTAGAATGTGTACCTTCTTGTTGAACCAGTTATATCCTCTTTGTTGACCTAGCAAGTCTATTGAATAGGGAAGTTCTTGGGACATAGTAATGTAAATCTCTTAGCAGCCTGAACCTTAGTTAATCTAATCATCTGCTCATTTAGCAAGTATTTGTTTAGGGAAAACTATGGAGCGAGTGCTTTATGAGACACTTTAAGAAACAAACAAACATACATCAATTAACCTTATGTTTAAAAACTAGTAATTATGGGGGTGGGGTAGCTGGCCTTTTCATAATGCTTTTCTATTTGCAAAATGATTTCACATGTTTATTTCCTTGGATGATTAAGAAAAATAGGAAAGCAGGATGGCTACTGTGATTCTTATTATACAAATGACACCCTGAGCTTCATAAACCAGAAGTATTTTGACCAAGGTTAAACAACTAAAAAGTGATAGTCTTAAAAAGAAATCCTAGGTCATCTGACTCTTAGCCCTTCATGTGGGTATCTATTAATGGCAAGCCAAAGTGTTCTCAGTGAAGCATCTAAGTAATAAAGACATACCCTGTTCCTGACCATAGAAGCACTTAGGCTGGGACTGCCAAACTCATTTAAAGATGTCATGCAACTCTCTGAAAAACAATGTGTTAAACTGAAAATAGCAAAATAGATTCTTTTGTGTAATCATAGATTGTGCCAAATCATAGATTTGAGTATTGTCTGGTGCTAACAAGAGCTAAACATAAAAATAAAACTGATTCATTGCCACCTATTTTTCCCCCTTTGTCTGTAATTGAGAAAAGTCCACTATTATTTGGTCTTGGCACACCGTCCTGGCACAATTGGAGGAACTCTGTTCTTGGCTACCACAGTTGGCAAGAAAAACAAACCCGAACATAGCCTTTGGGTAGAAACAGGGGGCCGTATGCTTTGTTTTACCTTCATTTAAAAATGTTAGTTTCCTCCAAGACCAGAGGAGTTTCCCAGTGGAGAGGCTCAGGCTTATTTGTCAGTGGTTGGAGTCCAGGCAGCCTTATCTTTTGTCTTTAAACAATACAGGGTGGAGTGGGAGCCTGAATGGGTACCTGAAAGATTCTCTGGGGCCAAACCAATAAAATTCTGCTGGAGGCCCTGGGCGGAAGAAAGCTCTAGAATAGAATACTTTTTTTTTTTTTTTAAATCAACTGAATACTCCTGAAAAGGGGAGGCTACTTTTCTAAGTGCCTTTTTAGAAAATTACCCAGCAGATTGTCTCTCACAAATAGCTGGGTATGATCCACTGGTTGGTATTTAAATCTAACAATAATTACCAATTTTAGTTTAAACTCTTTGAAATATAATATTGTCAGACTTTAAATTCTTAGCCTAAAAATCCTAAAAGTTTCTGATCCTTTTCACTTTCTAGTCATGTTGTTGTAGAAAGAACAGAAATTGAGTTGCTGAATCTGCAGTCATTCTGACCTCTCAAATGATATCAACTATGAGTTGCTTGAGGTATTTGCATAATAAAGTTAATCCGCTTTTAGTTAAATTACATACTTACCACTTTTTATCTAACTTTTTAGTTGAAAATCCTTTCAAATTTACTGAAGGTTATAAGAATATTCACCCATATACCTTTTAATACAGATTCAATTGTTTTTAACATTTTGCTTCATTTGCTTTATAAATGCTTGCTTTCTCTATGCACCTATCTAAACCCCTTGAGTAAGTTGTATACAAAATGACTGTTTACCCCTAAATACTTAAGTGTGTGTTTCCTATTTTCTCTTACATAACCACAGTTGTCCACTTGAATAAACTTAGCAGTAACTAAACTACTTCAATCTGTTGAAAATTTTTCAAATTTTTCAAATATTTCTAGCACATTTTTCTTCTGGTGCAAGATCTAATCTAGCATCATGATTTGCATTTTGAAACTATGTTTGATCGGCAGAATAATGGTACCCCAAAGATATCTCATGCTGTGACTATATACCTTCCATGGCAAAGAGTCTTTGCAGATTTAATTAAGGATCTGAAGATGGGGAGGGTATCCTGGGAATATCCAGGTGGACCCAATCTAATCACATAAATCCTTATAAGAGGGAGTTCAGGAACCTGAGAGAAGGTGTTACACCACTGGCTTTGAAGATGAAGGGGCCACAAGCCAAGGGATGTGGGAGATCCCTGACAGCTAGAAAAGACAGGGAAGAAGATTCTTCTGTAGAGCCTCTAGAAGAAACACCATGTAATCTGTGGTCACTTTGATTTCAGCCTGTTGTTGTTCAGTCACTCAATCCTGTCTGACTCTTTGCAACTCCATGGACTGCAGCACACCAGGCCTCCCTGTTCTTCACCATCTCCCGGAGCTTGCTCAAACTCATGTCCATTGAGTCAGTGATGCCATCCAACCATCTTGTCAGAATAAGCATTCCAAGGTGTGATGCTACATTAAGGAATGATGTGTCCTCTAGTTATCACACCCAGAGGCACTCCCCATAGCGCTGATTGTTTTAACCTCCTGGTTCAGGTGTCCCAGTATTCCTGTGTATTTATTCATTAACAACTAAACAGCAATCTTTGGGAAGATACTTGAAGACCATGTACATTTCTTCATCAAAGTTTCTCTTATAGATTGATTTTTACATGAACCAGTCTTTACTGTCATGTCAGTTTTTATTTTTTTTTAAAGTCAAGGTTAAACAAAGAAGTCATTGGCAATACATGATGTTATTCTGAAAATATGGCTCCCAGCTATCTTCCTTTTGCCGCACCCTTCCTCCCTTCTGGACGATTTCACTTTCTCAACTGTTCATACCTTTTTTTGCTGGTCTGCCCCTTCTGGGTCTTCTCATCTCCCTCACCAGTCAAGGATTTATTACTCGATATTTCAACTCTTCTTTAAAAGACAGAGTGGATCTTCAAAACAAATACACCGGGTCATTTTGTCCCTCCTCTTCATATACTTGGAGTGGTTGCCCTTAGGAAAAGAAGCTCCTTCAACATGGCCTCCAAGACTCTGGTGATCTGGCATCTTTCCAGATTCTTTTTCATTTCTGCAGGCTTACATGTTCCCTGCTGCCCCTGTTCCTTTACTAATGTCCTTCTCTGAACCTAGTGTGCTGGTCAATCCTTTTCTTTAGATAACTCCTCTTTCACTTTCTTTTTTTTTTCTTCCATGATTTTTCTTTCTTTTTTTTTTTTATTTTTTATTTTTTAAATTGAAGTATAGTTGATTATTTCCAGGAGATAGAGGACAGGGAAGCCTGGTGTGCTGCCGTCCATGGGGTTGCAAAGGGTAGAACACAACTTAGTGACTGAACTACAGTAGTTGATTTATAAATGTTGTGTCAATCCCTGCTATATAGCAAAATGACTCAGTTTTACATATCTATTCATTCTTTAATATTTTTTCCATTATGGTTAATCGAGAATATTGGATATAGTTCTCTGTGCTATACAATAGGACCTTGTTGTTTATACATTCTAAATGTAATAATTTGCATCTACCAACCGCACATTCCCTCCCCGTTTCCTGGCAACCACAAGTCTGATCACTGTGCCTGTGAGTCTGTTTCTATTTTGTAAATAGGTTCATTTGTGCCATATTTTAGATTCCACATATAAGTGATATCATGATATTTGCCTTTCTCTTTCTGACTTACCTCACTTGGTGTGATAATCTCTAGTTTTATCCATGTAGCAGCAAACGGCATTACTTTGTTCTTTTTTATGACTTAGTAGTATTCCACTGTGTTTATGGGCCACATCTTCTTTATCCATTCCTCTGCTGATGGACATTTAGGTCGTGTCCCTGTTTTGGCTATTGTAAATAGTGCTGCTGTGAACTTAGGGGGTGCATGTACCTTTTTGGATTGTAGTTTTGCCCAGGTGTATGCCCAGGAGTGAGATTGCTAAAGATCATACAGTAGCCTGATTATTAGTTTTCTGAGGAACCTCCATACTGTTTTCTACAGAGGCTGCACCAACTTACATTCCCACCAACAGCATAAGGGAGTTTCCTTTGCTCTGCACCCTCTCTAGCATTTGTTATTTGTCTGACAAGTTCATTTTCAATTTTGCTTAAGGAAGCCTTTGCTCTCCTTGAGGAAGCCATACCCTCATATTAGAAACTTTTAACAGTACTCCTCAGAATGGTAGTGCTTTTGTTTATTTGTGCAGTTATTTAGTTGTAGTCTTCTATTTACCTATAAACTTCCTGAGGGCAGCAATTGTTTAATTTTGCTCATCCATCCTCACTGTCCAATGTATGACTATTATTGTTCAGTTGCTCAATCATGTCTGACTGTGCAACTGCATGAAATGCAGCATGCCAGGCTTCCCTGTCCATCACTATCTCCTGGAGTTTGCTCAAATTCATGTCCTTTGAGTCAGTGATGCTGTCCAACCATCTAATCCTCTGTTGTCCCCTTCTCCTGCCCTCAATCGTTCCCACCATCAGGGTCTTTTCTAATGAGTGGGCTTTTAGTATCACATGGCCAAAGTACTGAAGCTTCAGCATCAGTCCTTCCAATGAATATTCAGGTTTGATTTCCTTTAGGGTTGACTGGTTTGATTTTCTTGTTACCCAACGGACTCTCAAGAATCTTCTCCAGCACCACAGTTTGAAAGCATCAATTCTTCAGTGCTCAGCCTTGTGTATGGTTCAACTCTGACATCCTTACATGACCACTGGAAAAACCATAGCCTTGACTCTACAGTACTTTGTTTGCAAAGTGATATCTCTGCTTTTTCATATGCTGTCTAGGTTTGTCATAACTTTTCTTCCAAGGAGCAAGCATCTTTTAATTTTGTGGCTGTAGTCACCATCTGCAGTGATTTTGGCACCCAAGAAAACAAAATCTGCCACCGTTTCCACTTTTTTCCCATGAAGTGATGGAACCAGATACCATGATCTTAGTTTTTTGAATGTTGAGTTTTAAGTCAGCATTTTCACTCTCCTCTTTCACCTTTATCAGAGGCTCTTTAGTTCCTCTTAGCTTTCCACCATTAGACTGGTATCTTCTGCATATCTGAGGTTGTTGATATTTCTCCTGGCAATCTGGATTCCAGCTTTTGAGTCATCCTGCCCTGCATTTCACATGATGTACTCTGCATATAAATTAAATAAGCAGGGTGACATTACACAGTGTTGACATACTTCTTTCCCAATTTTGAACCCAGTCCATTGTTTCATGTCTGGTTCTAACTGTTGCTTCTTGACCTGCATTCAGGTTTCTCAGGAGGCCGGTAAGGTGGTCTGGTATTCCCATCTCTTGAAGAATTTTCCACAAGTTTTTTGTGATCCACAGAGTCAAAGGCTTTAGCACAGTCAATGAATCAGATGTTTTTTTGGAATTCCCTTGCTTTTTCTATGATCCCAACAGATGTTGGCAATTTAATATCTGGCCCCTCTACCTTTTCTAAATCCAGCTTATATACCTGGAAGTTCTTAGTTCACTTACTGCTGAAGCCTAGCTTGAAGGATTTTTAAGCATAATCTTGCTAGCATGTGAAATGAGCACGATTGTATGGTAGTTTGAACATTCTTTGGCATTGCCCTTCTTTGGAATTGGAATGAAAATTGACCTTTTCCAGCCCTGTAGCCACTGCTGAATTTTCCAAATTTGCAGCATCATCTTTTAGGATTTGAAATAGCTCAGCTAGAATTCCATCACCTCCACTAGCTTTGTTCATAGTAATGCTTCCTAAGGCCCACTTGACTTTGCACTCCAGGATGTCTGGCTCTAGGTGAGTGACCACACCATCATAGTTATGTGGCTCATTAAGATCTTTTTTGTACAGTTCTTCTGTGTATTCTTGCCACCTCTTCTTAATCTCTTCTGCTTCTTTTAGGTCCTTACCAGTTCTGTCCTTTCTTTTGCCCATCTTTGCATGAAATGTTCCCTTGATATCTCCAACTTTCTTGAAGAGATTTCTAGTTTTTCCCGTTCTACTGTTTTCCTCTATTTCTTTGCATTGTTCAATTTAAGAAGGCTTACTTGTATTTCCTCACTATTCTCTGGAACTCTGCATTCAATTGGGTATGTCTCGGCAAAACTCTGTTAGCATTTGCCCTGCTTCTTTTGTACTCAATGTATGATAGGAACTTATGTGCTGAAAGTGAAGATGGAAGGAAGGAGGGAAGTTCTCTAACATGTAATCACTTGTAATTTCCCTGAGGTACCAATCAAATAGAATCTATAAGATGATGATGATGCGGTGAATGACTGTAACTTACCACACAGTGTTTGCACCTCAGTGTTTTACTCGTCTTCTTTTAGATATGTATGCATTTTGTAAAAAGTTTTAGGTCTACGAGGAATATCATGCTATTTTGAGAAATCATGATTTCCATGAGCCTTCTGTTATGCTACTACTTTTCATTGAGTCATTTTGTTAATCAAGAACTTTCTCATTGTTCTCAATGATGGAAGGCTGAAAGCCAGATTCCTGAGTCTGATGTTCATAACCTTCCATAATAACCTTCTTGCCCCACCCCATCCACCTCATCTTAATGCCCATTATTCTGCAACACAAACTCGTCACCCAGTCAGGTGCATCCCACCCTCCTAGAATCAACTTGAACTGAAAGTGTTAGTCGCTCAGTCTTGTCTGACTGTTTGTAACCCTATTAGCCTGCCAGGCTCCTCTGTCCATGGAATTCTCCAGGTGAGAATACTGGAGTGGGTTGCCATTCTCTTCTATTCTTAATTCCAAGACTGGATGGTATAGCTTGCCTTTGCTGGGAATGTTCTTTCCTCTCCCATCCACTCATCCAAATTCTATCCAGAGAATTATGTAGTATCCTGGGACTGAATGCATCTTAATGGTCATCTCCTCCAACGTCAGCTTAAGGTCCCTATTTCTCATAAGACCGTTTCCTACTGTCCCAGACATGCCCTCTTCCCTGTATCATTGGCCGGTAAAACCTGACACCACCCCAATCTGTGCATCTGCTGGGTGCTCGGGTGGGACAAAGTGATGTGGTATCTGTTCTGTGCGCCTTATCTGTTACTTTATCATCTGAATTTCTATAGAATTTGTCTCGAAACTAATCATTTGGAGTAGTTGATCATATATTGCTTACACAGCTATTTAAAATAGTATGTGTCATGGATCTGTCTCATAGTATTGTTGTGAGAAATGATTAAGATGTGAAAAACCCAAGATATAGTGTACATGCAATAATTGTTCTATGTCCTCACAATTATTTTGTTGTTATATTTTCTCTTTTTACGTATTTATCTAAAGATTAGGGATCAAACCTTTGTTTTATTTCCTTACCATTTGAGCAGGTCGTAGCTACCTCAAAAACTACCTACCAGTAAACATTTAACAGCTGGCCAAAAAAATGTCTGATTTATAAATCTTGAGGGAGCCTACCTTATTTGTTTATAACAGTAATGAACTCAAGCTTCACCAAAAAAAAAAAAAAAAAAAGTCCCATTACTGTAAGGATACTGAAGAATAGCATTTCAAGCCAAGGGGAGGGATGCAGACAGGCCTCATGAAGGGACTCGATCCAGGACTGGGAAGCCTGCAGGTTTTCCTTTCCCTTCTCTGCATCTCTGCCGTGTTCTGCTTCGCCTGTGCAGGATTATTGTGTGTTTTCAGTCACCTGGTGGCGTAACGGCTGGCCCAGAGCTCCCACACTTACATATTACAGTTTTGACCCTGCTCAGACCGAGTTATCAGTTCTTATCACTACTACCTATTTGGGGGAGGGACTTTCCGATTGACCCATTTGTCTCAGGTCGCCACCACTGGCCAGTCAGCTGTGGCTGCTTTGTAATTGTGGATCCTGAGGATCCACCCCTACGATTCGAAATGCTTCCTATGGAAACGGCAGTCAGTCAGGTAGACACTGTACTTGTCTGCTTCTAGCTCTCATATAGTATATATTTCAAAGAAATAAGCATAAAATCTTAGGTAAATGAATAAAACATAACATTAAGTACTATTTTTTAGGTGGCTCTTTTGTATACTCAGACCACAGGGCCCATCCTAATAAGTAAGTGATTACATTAAGATACTTTCAGAACATCTAGACCATTACTACCTGAAAAAAATAGCATAGAAGCCACATGTTGTTAAGTTGCTCAGTCGTATCTGACTTTTGCGACCCCATGGACTGTGGTCCACCAGGCTCCTTTGTCCATGGGATTTTCCTAACATGAATACTGTAGTGAATTGTCATTTCCTCCTCTAAGGGATCTTCCTGACCCAAGGATCAAACCCGTGTCGGCTGAGATCTTGGCAGGCAGATTCTTTACCACGGAGCCCCCTGGGAAGCCCAGAAGCCACATATGTAATGTTAAATTGTCCAGTAGTAGCTGCATTAAAAAAAATAAAAAAAAAGGAACACGAAAAAGTATAATAAAGTTTATTAGTCTAATATATTCAAAATGTTATCACTGTACCTTGTAAACATAAAATTATCAACATATTTTCATTTTTAATATTTATTCAGAATCCACTGTGTATTTCATATCTACAGTACACTCCAGTTCAGACACTAAATTTTCATCAGAAATATTTACTCATTTAGATTTTTATAAAATTGGCAATTGAAAACACAGATTCACATACCTAAGCTTTTCCAAAGATTCTTTAAAAGTGTTCCAGTCACCAAATCAGGTAATGATTTTTTAACTTTCAACATGTTGAATTAGTTAAGCAAAATTAATATTTTAGTTCCTCAGTCATCCTGGCCACATTTTGAGTGATGAGTAGCTGAAGGTGGCTAACGGCCCCTCTATTGGCTCACACAGATTAGACAGAGATATTTTAGAGACAGAGAAAGTGATGCTCTGAATAGATTAAGTGACTTGCCTAAAATCACAAAGTGTGTTAACGGAGTTAGGACTAGACTCA
Organism: Dama dama; assembly: GCF_033118175.1. NCBI lineage: Eukaryota > Metazoa > Chordata > Mammalia > Artiodactyla > Cervidae > Dama > Dama dama. The sequence goes on along the minus strand of NC_083683.1, from coordinate 35,188,437 downwards.
GCCTCTAGTTCATCAGGGCTGCCCTCATCTCCCACATTGACCTTTCTCCCTGGTGCTATTTTGTATCTGGCTCAGAGGCCATTTATAGGCGTGCCTGGGGAAACAACATGTATTTATAGTGTTTGGACTGATTACCATCTTAATCAGATTGAGGTTTCTACTCGCTTTAATTAAAGCGAGAAAATGCAGTTAGATGTCTGCAGTGAACACTGAAGACCCAAATTAATTGTTTAGAGAGAGGACTAAAATAAATCATGAAAAAACCCAGCTCAAAAACGTTAGGATTTTGGAGACTCTACAGCAGTGACGTGAACACACAATATTTTACAGTGTTTTTTGTAGGAATGTTTTAAATCTGCCTGCCCATGAAATGTTCGAGATTGGCAAGGAATATCTGCTTTCTAGTCCTAAGAGGAAAAACAAGAAGGAGTCAGGAGAGTCCATTAAAGTCAATTGGTGGTGATGGTTTAGTCGCTAAGTCGTGTCCAACTCTTGTGACCCCATGGACTGTAGCCCACCCAGGCTCCTTTGCCCATGGGATTTCCCTGGCAAGAATACTAAAGTGGGCTGCTCTTCCTTTCTCCAGAGGATCTTCCTGACCCAAGGATCCAACCTTGGTCTCCTGCATTGCAGGTGGATTCTTTACCAGCTGGGCCACCAGGGAAGCCCACTAAAAGCAATTAGCACTTGCTATTTGGTTGCAACAGTTCCTGGAAGAAATCTGGCTCCTATAATATAGTTCTGGATTCATTGAAATGATACAGAGCCATTTCTAATTCCTAAGTAATCTCTTAATTGAGCTGAAGGACCAGTGTGTCTCGTCCAGAAGCGGCACCATATGAGTCCTGGAGAAGCCAGCAGAAGAAAGGGCTGCAGCTGTGTGTGTTTTGACTGTATTTACTGATGAGAAAGAACTAGGCAAGTGCTTGGGAGTCTTGGTTTCTAATATTTGTTTTAAATTTGTTGTGTAACCTTGGTGAACCACTTCACTGCTCGAGACCTTCCTTGATTTTCCCATTTCTGAAATTGGTGGGACTGGACCAGATGGTCTTTTAGCATTTCTTCCAGATCTAAACCATTGCGATTCTAGTGGCATGGTGCTAGATTCTTTTTGACTGATCAGCCAGGAGGTAAATGCTGGAAGCACAAGAGGAAAGAAAGGAGCGCTTTGAGCCTGTGGGCATTCATACTTCTCATTCTGGCAAGATTGAAGATTGACACACATTAAAGAAAACAAAACAAATAATCAAACTGGGCGGCAATGCTGGTAATTAGATTAGTTGGATTAGAAGATGGAGTGGAAGACTCATTGTGAATAGTTCTCAGAAGCCTCATAGTTTATGAGCCAGGGCTTTGCTCCCTCAGAATCTCTAATGGGTGTTTTACCCCAGCTCCTTTGTAGAGAATTCCCTCACAGTGCACATAACTCCATGAGGCTTCCTGATGAAGCAGACACATATCTCTCAAAGAACAGTTACTAAATGGAAAAGCAGTGCCAAGTACATCCGTGAAGACACATTTGTGTGTGTTTTGTCCACTTTCAGATTCTAGTACCAGAAGGCTTCTGGACTGCTCTTGGAGACTTTTCATCTAAGACTGATGCAGAATACTGTGTCAAATGTTTTCGGCTAATAAACCAGAACAGTTTCTTAAATGAAGCAGGGGATGGAGAGAAGAAGGCAGGCCAGATTTAGCAAGTCTCTCGGATGTTTTTATTTCAGCCATGGTCTCAAATTTACCAGTTCTGGGTCTGCAGAGATATTATATCACACATCCTGTGAAATTCATGTATCATCTATTTTAAATTTGTGTGAATGTGTGAGTTTTCATTGTTGGATTTTGGAAATGGTCATATTCTTAATTATGTTTAGAATGCTTTCAATCATAGTTTTTTTTTTTAATCTTATCATTAATTTGGTGCTTATGGTACTTCAAAATCCTTAGGAAGTTCATAGTTTTTACCCAGATCTTCTGTGGTGGTGGCATGCGAGCAGGTCAAGGACATTGTTCAGTTAGCATTCTAGAATGATACATGTTATATATCATTTATATATACACACACAAACATGAATAGAAAGCATATGTTGCTTCAATAATCCTAAACAGAGCTGTTATAATTGATCCAGAAAATGTAAGACAGAGGCTACCAAAAAATAAGGTAAGAAATTAAGAGTATGAAGTTAAGGAAAATCCAGACAAGTTTTCCCTTTCAAAGCAAAAAACTATATTTCTTTTTGTGTGTATATGGGTGAATAAAACATTACATTACATGTACTTCAGGAATTTGAAACATACTCTTTACATCCTCTTTGACGTCCTATCTGACTCTATCAACTTTACTGATCTTTCACATTCTTCTCATGAAATAGAGAACATCATTTATATCTTACATTCTTCTAATATATATTGTGAGTTAATAGCTATGAATATAAAACTAGTTTAAAATGGTCTCTGAAAGATGAGTGACAAGTAATGCCTGTTTATTAAGGTAAAGGAAAAATTTAAATTTGTGAACTGCACACTTTTAATTATCTATTTCCTAATCATAATAATCTTGTGAGAGTTGAAAAACAGACTTCATACCATCTCACAAATGAAATATTTAGGTCACTGTGTTTTGCTGTCTGGAAATCATTGACTACATTTAATTAAAAAGAAAATGCATCACTACTTGATGTTCTACTCAAGGCTGGTTTCCTTTCTTGTAGGCAGACAAGTTAAAACTGGCTGATATTTAATATTGTTTACCTCAGTTTTATCTTTCCTAAATTCAATAAACTTTAAAAGCTAAAATATAGCTTTTAAACAGATTAGTGAAAAGAAATAACTTTGAATTGATTATATAGTCTTTTCCAATAAAATTATGCAAGACTGTATAGTGAATGAAATACAGTTAAAGGTGTTTAGAAATGTATTTTTCAGCAGTGTAGTCTCTATGTTTATGTCAAATATCAATGAATTTTTCATAACCTTAAAGGGGCAGATATTGGGCTAGGATTTGATTATAGGATTTCCATGATTTAACAGTAAGAAATTACAGGTTTAGGGTTGAAAATGTTTCTGGGAAAAGTTGATTGCTTGGACTGTTGATTAGATATGTGAAAACAAGGGTGGGTGGCCATGGGGCAAGTAGTCATAGCTAAATAAGAACTTGAATGAGGAATGTAAACATAGAGTTCAGTTGAAGATAGAGATAAACAGAAGTGACAGCAAGCACCCCAGAGTTCCCAGTTTAAAACTAAGAAACATATCAACAAGCGCTTTAACCACAAAAAAAGCAACAAACAGACAGAAAGCAAAAAGAAAAAACAACCTGTTCATTTAAGGCACAGACCACAGTACCTTAATTCAGAATAGGGGAATTTGATTTTGGTTCCTATACGTCAGAGGATCAGAGAGAAGGACAGGCGAGCTTATTCATAAAGTGGAGCAAGGACAGAGTTTGAAAAGATTAATACATGAGCTGTACTTGCCATGGAAAAATTTGCACAATTTCAGTGGGATGAACTAACAGGTGAAGGCTGTTCTACCATATAAATACTACTAAAGTAGTATTTACAGAATGTACTGTTTCCCATATCCTAGGAAATCTGCCCCTTGCTGATAGGGATGACTATCTAAAGGCAGTGGTTGCTGTCTAAATGGAGGGAACCTTGGCAGAGCAATCAGCCTCCAAAGAAAGACTGACAGCTTGTAAAGAGACTTGTTAATGATGCAAATATGAACTTGCATGTGCTTTAGATAAGCACTTATAAAACAAAGAGTTCATTCTCAGCATATTTTGGAAACACTTAGTCTTTGAGAACTTGCTTGGTGAGTCAAATGAAATGGCCAAATTGAACTAATTCCCACTAGGAGTTTGTTTATTCTACTTATCTGAAGCCAGAGCCAACACTCCCTAAAAGTTTTGAATGGCATTTAATGCTTCCAGAAATTGCAACGTACCTATCAGTAGAGAAACCAGTTTCCCCTTTGGCTGGGTCATGTTAATTGAAATTGTTCTATTAAATAAATATAAAATGACTCTCATATAATTTAGAAAACACGATTTACATGACTTTCCCCCACATAGATATTCTGCTGTTAAGTAGAAAAATAAAGTGTAGTGGGTTTTACTTGTTTTACATGGCATCGGTTACCCTCTCTGATTATGTATTTTTATTACAATAGAAATAATTTAAAATTATGTGAGATCTTAAGAAGCCAAGACCATTTTACCTTTGTCCAATATCTATCTTATTTTTTTCATTATAACATTTTAACAGAGTTAAAATTATAAATCAGAACCTAGACTTCAAAGTTCTTTATGAGAGAACAGAATATTACAATATACAAAGTATGTAAATTTTCAATTATTATATTTTAAGTGGTGTCACATTCATTTTTAAAAATGTTATAATTCATCCTAATATACTAAGAAAGTTTTCCCTAATAATCTAAACCTTTATTTATCTGCAGCAATGTATAAGGGGGGTTGGCAAACTACACTCTATAGACCAGATCCAGTCTGTTGTTGATATTACATGTACAGAAGAGTTTGTCTTGGGGAATACATGTAAATCCATGGCTGATTCATGTCAATGTATGACAAAAACCACTACAATATTGTAAAGTAATTAGCCTCCAACTAATAAAAATAAATGAAAAAAAATTTTAAAAAGTTTGTCTTTTTACAGATGAATACTTACAGTCTACTTGATAATAGAGAATGCTTTTAACCCTAAGTGAACAAAAATGTTGACCCAAAATAAAGAATTCCATTCTTCTTATTGCTAAACTTGTGTTACAAAAGAAGCTAAATTATTAATTATGCAGAAGAAATTATATCCATTTATAATCATTACATTTTATACAGTAACAAGAATGGGTGGAAATTCATTTTCTCTGGTATAACTGGACCTACACAATAATCTTCATTTTTGCCTCTTAGCATACTAAGCTTGAAAATATTTGCCATCTAGCCCTTTCCAGAAAATGTGGGACCCTTGTTATATAGTATTTTTTCTCACTTTTTTTTTTCACTTCTATATCAGTTAAGCAACTAGTTTCTGAGCAACTCCCACATGCCAGACACTATTCTAGGTCTTGGGGACACCACAGGGAACACAATTATTTAAAAACCCTATCCTCATGAAACTTACATTCAAATTATATACCTCATCTCCTCAAAACTACCTTACTTCCATTATCCCCTTTCTACAGGGGGGCAAAATGAGGTTCAGAGAATTTAGGTTGCTTGTCAGGATTCTCTCAACCAGAAATGAACCCAGTTTTGCTTGACTCCAAGGCTTGAGCTTCTAGCCCCACAAATTCTGTAGCTGGTCCTGCCACTAAAACAAAAGTGCTTCTCTCTCAGACCACATTCTGTCAGGGCTATTTTTTTTTTTTAAACACCCTCAGAAACTTAGCTATGAAGAAGCTTTGAAATCTATCAAGATCTTGAGAAAAATAAGCTATTATTGATCCACTGATTCATATTCCAATTCCCCAAAAGACTGGAAGTTCTTTGAAGAATAGGAATCTTTCCCACTATAACTTTTTTTTTTTTAATTTCTCTGGGTCTAAAATTCATTTCAGAATACAGTAAGTGAGAAATAAATATGCTTCCATAGAATTAAATTTCATAGTATCTGAACCTTGTCAAGGGCTCTATCTTAATTTTATTTCCATGGAAGGGCAAAATCTTTACCATCAACAATTTCCTCTGATCTTTATGCATTTGGAAATTTTGAAACAGCTGTTAGATATGACTTAAACAGAACCTAAGAACTAACCTGTTCTGATACAAGGAAAGCTTTTGTCCAGCAATCAGTGACTGTACTTAAAACAGGTGCTTTGTCTTCTTTTCATTTAATTTCTTACAGCCTAGTCATTGTTGGATAAGCGAGATGGTGGAACAACTGTCAGTCAGCTTGACGGATCTTCTGGACAAGTTTTCAAATATTTCTGAAGGCTTGAGTAATTATTCCATCATAGACAAACTTGTGAAAATAGTTGATGACCTTGTGGAGTGCATGGAAGAACATTCATCTGAGGTAACTTTGTATTGGGACTGCTTTTTATTACTTGTCTCTGTAACCTATGGCTGATTGGTGGTGGCAGGGGTGGGGATGTGTTTGTGAGATTTTTAATTTATAAATTTGTAATTTAAAAAATTTTTAAGATGAGCACAGAAAATAAATGTTTATAGTTATATCACAACTGAAATGTATACTAAGACAATGAAATGTTGTCACTTAATATAAAAATAAAATGTATTCACAATGCACTTATAAAAACAACCCTGACTTTATTTCATGGATAAGGTTCTACCAATGTTCATTTATCTTTAAATGGAAAATTGCCTATAATGAACACTTGACCTCTTATCTATAGTAATAATATCACAACAAAGAAGTGCATTTTAACGTCTTTGGGTCATTTGATGATTAGTTGTCACTTCAGAGTATGGGTCTGGCAGTGCTTTGAGTTCAAAGCATATTAAAGAAGCCATGTACCCACTAGAGATTAAGGATGAGATGCTGGAGGTCAAACCCTGGCTTTGTTCAGTAATAGCTTTGCTCACCTTCTTTACGCATAAAATGGGGACAATAAGAGGAGTGGATGTTACATGATAGTGATGAATTTTTAGCCCCAAATTTGGCAAAGTAAAATGTTAACAGTTTTTTTTTTTTTAATTTTATAACACTTTGTCTATATAATAAATGACTTCTTGGGACACCTGTTTTGGCATAGAGTTCACAAGCCAAGGTTTAGCCTACAGGCCTTCTTGAAGTTCAAACCTAAGGCTTTAACCATGATGATATACAGTAATAGTCAAATACTCTGTCTCCATTCAAATTCCAGTCACTCTCTAAGACCCGACCTCCATCCCATTTGTGCACTCCAATCTTAAAATTCTCATAATGCCAGTAACCTAATCACTATAATTCATCATTTCTACTGTTTTACTTTCTAATTTCCCAATCAGAATGTATCTTATAATCAATGACATCTTAGAGTTAGCATCCCTTTTTATCATATCAGTATGAATGATATACTAATGGCAATGATAAGTAGAGGTCACAAAAAGTAGAGTATACCAGACAAGGTGTCATGAAGAAAATAAGATATGCCCTAGGGTCTGAAAGATGAATTAATTGGTCAATAAATGACAATTTATCTAGAAGAGCATTCCAGATCCTAAAAAGTGTACATTTACTAACCGTGGCACTTTGGCTAGAACCCAAGAGATTCATATCAGGTGGTATTTCTCAGTTGTTTCAGAGGTTAACATATATAAAACAGAGTAGTACATAGTAAGTGGTACATAGGTGTTAACTCTAATTATTATTACCTGCATTTATTGATAGATAACAATGTTTGAGAAGATCCCCTGGAGAAGGGAAAGGCTACCCACTCCAGTATTCTGGCCTGGAGAATTCCATGGACTGTATAGTCCATGGGATCGCAAAGACACGACTGAGCGACTTTCACTTTTCATATATTTCTGAATTCCTAAAATACAGCTTTGACTTGTTTGGGGATTTTATAGAAAAATCATACACTTTTTATGCTTTTGAGACTTGCTTCTTTCACTTCACATTATGTTTATAAGATATCCACATTGATTATTAAAGTTGTAGTTGATTTTTTTTTTTTTTTTACTGTTCATAGAACATTTCATTGATTCAATATACCACTATTTATTAAACCACCCTCCTGTTGATTGGTGTAAGAATTTATAAACACTGCTGGCAAGAACTTTCTTAATATGCCTCCTGGTACATCTTGCAAGAGTTTCCTTATAGTTACCTAGGAGTGGAATTTCTGGGTCCCAGGATGGGAGCATGTCCAACCTTACTAATATCAAAGTGCCAATTTATGTCATTCCACTGGTATATAAGAGACCCCCTCTGCTCCATGTCCTTGCCAGTATTTATCATCATTAGACTTTTTAATTAGTGCATATTTGGAGCATGTGTTGTGTATATTTTTAATGAGAAGTAATGATTTTAATGAACATCTCTAAAGAGAACAGTTTGTAATTTGTTGTTAGGATTATTTCATTGTTATGATGTTGCTTTCACCTTATTCACCCTCACCACCACCCTCTTCCTTTTATCCGGAATTGAGTCCCAGACTGAACTGCATAGAATCATTTGTCCTATAGTGCCAGTTTGAATTATGAGTTGTAAAACAGTTGTCTAGAGACTTCCCTGGTGGTCCAGTGGTTTAAGACTCTGGGCTTCCACTGCAGGGAGCGCAGGTTTGATCCCTGGTTGGGAAACTAGATCCTGCATGCCCTGTGGAGAGGCAAAAAAAGACTTTAAAAATAATTCAAATTTAACTCAATAGATAATGTTCCTAAAATATTAACAATGTTACTTTAAAAAGTTGTCTAAAAGTGTCAGTTTCACTTGAATCTGTCAAGGACATATTTTGTAGTCTATTACTTTGACATTAGTTAAATCTGCAGGCTATTTGAAAAACCTAATCATGTTTTTTTTTTTTATTTTTTTCTTCTTCTAGAATGTAAAAAAATCATCTAAGAACCCAGAACCCAGGCAGTTTACTCCTGAGAAATTCTTTGGAATTTTTAATAAATCCATCGATGCCTTCAAGGACTTGGAGATAGTGGCTTCTAAAATGAGTGAATGTGTGATTTCCTCAACATCAAGTCCTGAAAAAGGTAAGACATACAAGCGTTCCTAATATAAATGTAAAAAGCAAGATTGAATCTTTTATGTGTAGGTAAGAATCTACCTCTAACTCAAATATATATATAGCTAGAAAAAGACATGTGTGTGTGTGTATGTCTAATATAAAAGCAAATATCAGTGGCATGAAAGAAAAAAACAGTTATATATTTGTTGGTGTTCAAGCCCAGACAACACTTAACCATCTTCAAAGTACAGAATTGCACATGAGTAAACGATATATGAGATAGTCACTCATTTTCACCTGATATTTACTAGTAATATACAATTATATTCTTCTTCACTTCCAGTCTTCTTAATGTCCCCTTCTCAAATCTTTTCCTTAGGGGTCTGAGTCATGAATTCTCATCTTCACCACTTACCCTGTACTGAGACTTCCTCCCCACTACCATCCCTATGATACAAAATTTTAATTTCATTACTTATTTTGAAAAAAGTGACCAATTGCCAACCGTTTGCATTATTCACATTTATTAGCGTGTGTAGGTAGTGAATCTTTGTCCTGTAAGGTGACTTTGGTGAATTTCTTAATAAGAATAGCAGGACCCAGTATAAAATAAATAGGATCTGAATAATCAAGATTTGGGAAGCAGGCCTGGAAAGTACTCTAATATTGCACTTCACCTTTTGAGGACTCTTTAATTTATGTACATCGCCATGCAACACTGACACATTATTGCTTTCTATTTAGATTCCAGAGTCAGTGTCACAAAACCATTTCTGTTACCCCCTGTTGCAGCCAGCTCCCTTAGGAATGACAGCCGTAGCAGTAATAGTAAGTACATATGTCTGATTTAATGCATGCATGGCTCCAGTTAGCTTCTGTTAGGAGTATTGCATGAGCTTTAAAGGAAATTTCTGCAATCACCACTATTAATTCTGTTCTCTTACTATTCTTCCTGCTATGATTTTCCTGAGAATTAAATAATTAGGTTTGCACAATTGGATTTCCCTACAGCTGGAGATAATGTTTAATTGGGGTAATAAATTTTCTGCTAAGATAGTTTTCAATAAGGCATGAAATTACTTTTAGATGATTTAAGCTTTTTTCATTGTTGACTCGAAATATATTCTGCATGGAATTTGCCTGACAAAAAATGGAATTTTAAAATGGAAAATACAGGTGCTGGCTGTGTAAAATTCCAAGGATATCTTCTGTTTTGTTGTGTATAACACTATTTACTACTGTATGTTTGGAAATTTGATGATTTTTTAAAATTTTACTATAAAATTATATGTTGGGGGACAATATGCTTCTTTCTCTGAAATTTCTATCCTTGTTCGTGAAGAAGAATCCAGTTTTCTGGAAGTCTGATGTCCTTTTTTTTCCCCCAAATGTAATCCAATGGACAGAGGAGCCTGGTGAGCTACAGTCCTTGGGGTCGCAAGAGTCGGACACAACTGACAGGCTAAACTTACCTCCCTAGGCAGAGGTCACTATAAGCGTCATTGGATTTACTAAATATTCTGACCCGCTAGTCTCATGGATGCTATCGGAGGAAAAAATTCATCCTGTGATCTTAGCTGAGAGGATTGTCCCTTAAAAGTTAGTAATGGGACACTCTCATGTGTTCAAGAGCATCAAAGACCTCTCTGTAAAAAAGAGTAACCAATTTAATACAAACCCACAATAGCAATGCTGCAATTCAGAAATCAAAAGGGAAAACCTCTAAAATCCAATCTGTTTGGGACATTTTGCCACCAAAACCTGACTTGATGAGGCTATTTATAATCTTTACCCTTTAAAAGTGGGTATGCCTTTCACTAAGGCATGCCTTTCACTAAGAAATATTAATGCGTTTGACTATAGGGTGCTACTCATACCTCATCGAGGATATTATATAATATATAATATTTATAGGACAGAAATATTCTAAGATCTAAAATTCTGAATACCCATTGGATTTGAAAAATTTGAAGACACTATATATGTTAAGGTCTTTCTTACTAAGAATTTTATTAATCTTTTCAAAGAAGTGATTTTTGACTTCTAAAATTCTGTTAGTACTTCATTGATTTATAATCTTACCTTTCATAATTTCCCTACATCTACCTTGGGTTTAATTTGTTCAACTTGTTCTAACTTCTTAAGTTCTCAAGGTAGAAAAATTAGATCATTGACTCTAAACTATTCTTCTTTTCTAAAATAAGCACTTAAAGGTATAAATTTCCTTATAAGCAGCTTTAGCTGAATTCCACATATTTTGATATATTGTGTTTCCATTATATTTCTTTAAAAATAATTTTCCTTGTGATTTCTTCTTTTGTTCATGGGAATATAAAAGTGGGTTGTTTGTTGTCTAAAAATATGTGATTTTTCTAGATATCTTATTATTGGTTTCTAAATTATCTCCATTACTGTCAGAGAACATACACTGTAGTCTTGTGAAATTTATTGAGACATTTTATGAATATTAAAGTTTCAGGTGTAGCATTCTGAAATTTGAAACAAGTTGTTGACAACTTTCAGATCTTCTGTCCTTATTACATTTTTTGTCAAATTTTTAATCATTTACTGAGAGGGGGCATTAAAAATCTGTCCTTTTGATTGTGGGTTTGGTTGTTTCTTGTTTTGGTTCTAAGGTTTTTGCTTCACCTACTTAGCAGCTCTATTATTAAGTACTTATATATTTATTATTGTTATGTCTTTCCTGAGTAATTGACTTTTACATCTTCCTGAAATATTCCTTATTAACTCTGCTAGAGCTCTTGTCTTGAAGCATATTTTGTTTGACATTGGTAGAGCCAGCCTTTCTTATATTTACTCTTTTCATATATATTGTTTTTCTTCTTATCTTTATTTTGAATGTATATCTCTGATAGACAGGATGCAGTTGGGCCCTGCTATTTTATCTAGTCCCTTATTTTCATTAATTAGGCTGTTTCATCCATTTTGTATTTAATACAGTTGTCGGTTTGGTTAGATGTAGGCCGACACTTTTGTTATTGGCACCACATGCTTACTGATCCTCTGTTCCTCCTCTGCAGCCCTCTTGTGTGTTCATTGATTGATCGACTTTTAGTGCTCTATTTTAATTAGTCTGTTGTCTTTTCCACAGCACCTCTTGACATTTTGTGGTTGCTTTAGGAATTACCATATACATCTTAACTTGTAACTTTATTTAGTGTTGTAGCACTTCAGAAACAATGTAAGAATCTTGCAACAGGATAGTTCCACTTGCCTATAACCATCTTTTGTGCTGTGCTGACATATATATTTATGCAGGTTATAAACCTCACAATACAGTCTTAAAATTATTGCTTAAGCTCATCTTTTAAAAAGAAGGAAAAAAAAATATTTTCCATTTACCCACATATTTATTATTTCTTGTTACTCCTCATTTCCTCTTGTAAATCCTAGTTTCTGTCTAGCGCTAATTCCTTTCAGGCTGAAGAGCTTCCTTTAGCATTTCATGTAGTGCAGATCTGTTGCCAACAAATTCTTTTTCTTTTAATAGAAAAATGTCTTTGTCTTCAATATTGCAGGTGCTTTTTACTAGATACGAAATTCTGGGTTAACAAGAGTTTTCTTCTTTGAATCCTTTAAAGATGTCACTCCATTGTCTTCCTGCATCTATTGTTTTTGACAAAAAGGCAGCCAGCATTTATATGATGTTTTTCCTTATATGTACTGAGTCATTTCCCCCCCCCCCCCCGCTTTCAAAATTTACTTTTGTTTTAGGAGTTTAAATAAGATGCGCCTAGGAGTGGTTTTCTTGTTTGTCAAGCTTCTTGGATATGTAAGTTTAAGAATCACACATACATACAATCACACACATAATAATCCCACATATATTATTGATAAAATCAGTCTCACAGATCATGGAAGTTTTGTTCATTTTTTTTCCCAGCCGCTCTTTAATCTTCAAGATGAATAATTTCAACCTATTTTCAAGTTCCCTGACTTTTCTGTCATCTGCTAAATTTTTCTTCCAGTAAGTTTTCCTTTTTCCATTAATTTTTTTTATTAAGACTTTATATTTTTAGAGCAGTTTAAGGTTTACAGCAAAATTGAGGTGAATAGACAGAGATTTTCCACACACTCCCTGCCACACATGCATAGCCTCTCATTATCAACATCCCCCACTAGAGTGGTGCATTTGTACAATGGAGGAATCTTCATGGACACCTCATATCACCCAAAGTCCATAGTTTACATTGGGCTCACTCTTGGTGCTATTCATTCTATGGGATTGAATCCAGTGCATTTTTTTCATTTCTAAATTTGTACTTTGTGTTCTAGAATTTTCATTTGATTCTTTTTATATTTTATATTTTTCTGCTGAGATTTTCCATCTGCATATTCATTATGACAATATTTTCTTTTTTGGCTCTTGGATATAGTTACAATAGCGTATCTAAAGTTCTTGTTTTCAAATTTCAATACGTAGGTCATCCCATCATGGTTTCTATTAACTGATTTTTTTTTCTTCCTGATTGTGGGTCACATCTTCCTTTAGATAGCTAGTAATTTTTGAACATATGCTGGATATTATAGGTATTATGTTGTTGAATATCTGGATTTTGTAGCATTCCTTCAGCGACTGTTTTGTTCTGATAGGCAGTTAGTTCAGTTCCTAGCAGATCAGCTTTCTCTTCCCTCCTAGGCTTTTTTTTTTTTTTTTTTTTAAGCTTTCTTAGAGGGTAGAGGGAGAGTAGCCTTATTTCTAAGGCATGGGGTCGCTGAGCTGTTTCTTGAATGCCTAGAAAATCTCTCCATTTTCTTGCTTGTCAGAACTTCTTTGTCTCTGAATTGACTGCTAGGGTCTTTAAGTCATGGTTTCCTGGACACTGTTTATTGCCAGCTTTTGTGAAGTTTCTCCCTATGCATGTATAGCTTATTATTCAACCAATGATTGAGTCTCCTCCAGACACTTGTAGCACTTCTTTTCTGCACAGTTCCTCTCCCCAAAATAACCCTGCCTCACAAACCGCCCTGCCTTCAGCTAAGGCAGCAGCCCTAAGCTTCATTCTCTGATTTCCTATCGCAGTGAGGCCACTAAGTCAAAAGCTGTCACCCATCCAGCAAGTCGGGACAGTTGTGGGTCTCATCTCTTGCATTTTCCCTCTCCCAGGGATTACACTCCTGCATTGCCTTTTGGTCAAGGTCTGAAAGTAGTTGCCTTGTATAATTTCTTTAGTATGATAATTATTTACGTTGGGAAGGTTAAATTGCTATCATCAGGGTTGAATGCAAAATCTTTTCTACTTAAATGACAACTGAATATATAACACCTGTTCGGTCCTATACCTTTGAGACTGTCGGTAGTTTTTAAATGACAATGTGAATGACCAGACTTGTTTTTTGTTTCCCTTTTTCTCCCTTTCTTCTTTAAAAAAAAAAAAAAAAGTGGGTCTTGCATGATCAATCAGCAGCTTTTGGCTAGGTGTTCTCACTCATGAATATGGCACTTAGATACCCATGGATAGGACTAGCTGTTATGGAGTGTATAGTCTCATAAGAGAAGCAGACACAAATCAAAATATTCATATTTTATGTTATTTATACTATATTTAATAGAAGTATGTAAATGTCTTTAGTTGTAGCATAAGGAAAGTAAGAAGTTTTGGTGCATATGGTCAAGGAAATTTGAAGAAGCCATGCTGTTTTCAGGGATAAGACCCCAATTGTTGCCATACTGGTCAGAGGACCATGGCATATGATGGAGCAGTCCAGAGGTGTAAGTGCCCTCTCTGTAGCTTATAAGGGAGAATCATGGGATAAGGTAAACATGTAAAAGTTATCCAGAGGGAATTGTGCTTTCAAAGTAATGGTAATATTCTTTGTACCAAGCTAAAGTGTGTTTTAAAAGTGTTTAAGTTTGCGATCCTTACAGACAATATATTTAAATGACAGAGAGAAGATCCTTACTTTGACATTACCTTACACATCTTCTAGAAAGATCACTGCCCAGCTCTAGCCCTTGGTTAGCTGTGTGATCTTAGGCTAGTGTTTTAATTGCTCTGGACTCCTCGATCAAACTGTGGTTGATAATCTTTCCTTCATAAGTTTTCTATGAGTCGTAAATGAGTCAGCACATGTGTACTTAGCACCGTGCCTAATGCATAGTACATATTCATCAAGAGTTATTAGAACAATTAAGAGGCAGCGAGGCCGGGTCAGTAAGTGGCGAGCCTGCAGTGAGCTCTGAATCAAGGGGAGAGTACTGAGTTGCATGTTTTCTAAGGATTGAGAAGAGAGACGTATTCATGGGCATGGTGCCCATAAGCAGACTCACTCTACAAAGAAACTCAGCAGAACTGTAGCACAGGTTTTTGTGGTCTGTGTTTGTACAGATGTCCGTCATTATTAGTCAAACCACACAAGTCAGTTCCCACCAATTTTGAACACTGAACAGTTTTCATAATAATGAGACCAACTAATAAGAACTCAGGAATTCAGGATTACTCAAATCCTGTCCAGATGAGCTTCCCCACCCCCATAAACTTAGAAGCATTTTTATATAAAAGCAACACTTTGGACCCAATACCCTTCATTTATGCTTCCCAGGTGGCATTAGTGGAAAAGAATGCCCCTTCCAATACAGGAGACAGACACGGTTTCGATCCCTGGAGTGGGAAATGGCAATCCACTCTAGTATTCTTGCCTGGAGAATTCCATGGACAGAAGAGCCTGGTGGGCTACAGTCCATGGGGTCGCAAGGGTCAGACACAATTGAAGTGATTTAGCACACACGCACACCCTTCATTTGGCCCTTGAGGCACATAATTCAGATCTCATTGACCCCTGATGAATAGCAGCAGTAGCAAGTATTGGGAATCACGCCTTGGAGGTGTAAGCAAGCCTTTTCTAATGGAGTAGATTTTCTCTCCTGGAAGAGGGATGGCAGGATCACTGAAGAGGACCCAAGGCCCAGCTGTGAAACCATTTACATGAAGAGTAGAAATAAGGAAATGAGGCCTCTGTAGAAGGTGACGTCAGCTCCTGTGGATCTGACCACCTCCTATCTCCTTTTCTGTCTCATACAGGAGGCCTGGTTCTAGGTGTTAGTCAAAGTCCAGAACTTTGCTCAGGGCCACAGTCCTAGGGGTAGGACTTTGGTTAACAAGTCACAGTGTTCTGGGAGAGCGAGGTGTGCTTTCTTTAGTCGCTCCTCCAGCTTGGCTTTATTTGCAACACCTCCCCTGGGGGCTGTCCTCCCAGCTGAGAAAGATTTAGAGTGGGGAATCCCAGAGCAACTCACTCTGTAACAAGTTCTTTCCTCTGGTCTGACTAATACTTCAAGATTTGGCCTTTGGATAGAACAGGAAGAACAGATGGTTAGCTGCCTTGACTCTGGGACATCTGGCTTCTCAAACATGGGCATTGGAGTTCTCTGTAGCACCATCCCCACTGGTTAGTTTTCCACTGAGTCTGGGGACAGAATATTCATAGCTTTTTTTGTTCTCTGTATATGTCTGGATATGTCACTTGGCCAAAGCATAATCACATGCCAGCAATCAAAATAGACAGTGTTGGCCGTCAGTGGGAATTCAAACATGTCACTGGAATACAAACACAAATACCCAAATTATTATTTACCAATAGTGATACAAACATTTCTAAAATGGCCAGAATTGCCTGTAACTCCAAACACATTTCCTCAAAGAAATCACTTTTATAAATAGTAGCAAAATCTCAGACAAACACATATAATTTTATATAACCCTTGAATAGCTTTATTATCGTAATAATATTATTCCTTCAATTATGACGAATCCCATTTTATAACTTAGGCTTATTTTGGTGATAAAATTCATGTTGAGTTTTAAGATGCCTAAAACATATTTCCCATGGGGTTGGCCAAAAGATCTGTCAGTCTGGTCTTAGGAAGTGATTCATAGTTACATGAATAGAAGAGTCCAGTTCTTTACTCAATCTCCTTTAAGTATAAGGGGCAGCATTACTCACCATGTTCCCCCTACCCTGCCCCAGCGCACACCCAAACTTACTATTATGAGAACCTGTTTGGAAACATAAGAATTGTAGAATTAGTGAGTTTTCTGTTCCAAGTTTCCAAATGGTAGGGAGAAGGGCAATTCCTATTCTCACTACAATAGATAAGATTTATTTCTTGCCTCTCAGGTTAAATCTATAAGTTTATTTTTCCCTCTTAAATGCTAATACACATACAGTGGTTTGATTCTTTTAGATCATGTACTTTAGGTACTTAATATTAAATAGGTGACTGTAGGCTGACACAGTAACCCAAGTATCATTGTGAAATATCAGAGCCCAAAACAGTCACTTGTACCTAATTGGCTTACATTTTGATCATGTGACTGCTCAAAGTATATAATTTATAAATGTATTACATCTTCCAAAGAGAACTGACAGTTTAACTCTTACAAGTTGACACACACATGTCCATGTTCTCAAACAAGGAAGTTGTTTCTTGTAAAGAGACAGGAAAAATCTGTCAAAATGTTAAGTTTTGTGATGGAAGCAAGAGACCCTTAGGGGAGTTTTGTTGTTTAATTCCTGAATCATTCTGCTTCTTGAGAAATATCAGAGCAGGATGAAGGGAGGTGTTGATTTCATGTGCAGGTTTTCTCTCTCAGTTATATGGGGAAACTCTGGTGTTTCCAGCCATTCTTCCCTGTTCAGTAGTCTCTGGCTTTCTAACATAGAAAGCCTGAAAAATTGAAACCTTTAGTCCATAGCACTGTGCAATGCACTGCTTGGTATCCAGTAAATGCCATGAAGAGACACCGTAATTCTAAGCTTGAGGTCCCTGAAAATACCCTAAGCATAATGTTCAGATATTAACTTAAAATTTGAGACAGGCCAGACATAGCTTGATGCATCAAGACCTTGATCAGGTTGCAGAATGTCATCTTTAAATTTTCTTGGCAAGATGTGACATGTAAAAAAGTGAAAAGGTGTTAGAAGATAAAGGCATAGAAGATGGATTTGCTTGATTAGATAGACATCATTTTCAGGTATATGTTATCTGTGTTCCCTATGGGTCCACATTAACCAAGTCAGGCAGCCTTCTGCCTGTGGGGTTTCTTTTTCACCGTATATCTTTCAGAAACTACATGAACTTGTATTGAAAGTGGAAAAATCAGTATGTTAAATATTTTAAACAGATAGGTCCAGAGTACATTTCAGAAACAGTTGGGAACAACCACAGCATTAAGAGCAAAACCTCTGGCATGGATATGGGTATGTGGTGTTCACCACTGTACTGTTTAAATTACAGGGAAGGCCTCAAATTCCACTGAAGATTCCAGCCTACAATGGGCAGCCGTAGCATTGCCAGCATTCTTTTCTCTTGTGATCGGGTTTGCTTTTGGGGCCTTATACTGGAAGGTAAGTGTTGTTATTCTTTTTTTTTTTTTCCCCTTAATCAAAAACTTTACATATTTATTTGTTCATTCTACATTACATAAATGGTTAACTGCCCTTTTCTAAGAAAGGGTCCTACCAAGAAAACAGTAAGATAGGATATGTCTTAAATTATAGCCTCCACAGAATATAAACCTTAGAAAGGGTCCCCCATTCCTCCTTATGTTTTGAAGACCACTCCTCTAATTGAGAATACATACTTAAGAAAATGAAAACTGGTTTTATTAGTCTGAACTAAATATAAAAAGGATATGATGTGCTTAAAATTAGCTAGAAATGCCATTTGTATGATCTGCTATTTTTGGATTTCTACTCTTATTTCTCTTCTCATTGAAGCCTGTCTGAAATTTTTAAATGTGCTAAATGATTGCAAATCAGCTTTTTGAAATGTCTTTTTAATTTGATTACTATTGAGATCTTTGTTTCTTTACTACTCTTTCATCTCCAACATCCTGAAACTTTTGAGTGATAGTACCATGCATTTTTCGTAATTTTCTTACTGCAAAAGTATTTTCATAGGCTGCCTGCTGACGAAGACATGGAAGCGGAGACTATTTACCTCTTAAATAGGACATGATAATTTTTTAATACATATCATTGTTCTTTTCCCAGAAGAAACAACCAAATCTTACAAGGACAGTTGAAAACAGACAGATTAATGAAGAGGATAATGAAATAAGGTACTTCATTTTACTAAAGATGTTCATCAGTAAGGTTGACCTCGCCACTTCGCATACCATGCATGTGCTCATAACATCTTTTAAGAAGTGTTTCACCCTCACGATGGCAGCTCCTAATCAATGTCTTCCCACTTTTAGCTCCATTTCTGATCTCCCATTGTCTCTTCAGTCCCACATCTCCACTTACCTGTGAAATACCTTCACAGAATTGTGTTCCTGACCCTTCTTAGGGTATGCGCTCTCTTTTTCTATAAGCAGCAGAATCTTGCTCATCGTGTTCCTGGTCATGGAGCTCGGAAGGCACGTTTCCCGTCCTCTTTCCCACACTATAACCGAGACATGCTTAGTTCCTTCTTTAGCAGCAGTGATTATTTTCATCTTGTCTGAGTTGCTGCCACAGAACCTTCCTTGGCCCTTGTAAATTCCACCTTCGTCTCCTTCTGTAAACCCCATTCTTGATATCACCTCCTAGTCAAGATATTTTCTGTGCTTTTCTCTTTCACACTTCATATATTTGACCTCACTCTGGATTTTGGAGCCTTTAACGTATTTCAGCTTACTCAGTATTTTTTTAAAGCCAGATACAAAATTTGTTTTAAGATACCTTTTGTCTTATGATAGTTGACTTCTGATCACTATTTTACTCTTTCCACATACTGCCCAGGACCAGTACTTTGACTTTACATTCAGTTATGGTTTTTCCATTTGGCATGTTATTTTCTCTTATATCATGTTGTATGTGTATGCATTCACATATTAAGCACATATAAGCATTTTCTGTATATGTATCTGCATATGCATAGAGAATTTTTTAACTAATTAGGGAGACTGTGTTGAAGTCCTCCCTATAGTAATATTATGAAAGTAAACTTCCCACCCAATTTTGTAAGCTTTTTGCTCCTGTATTTATAGAAAAGTAAAAACTGCCCTTTATAGTGCCCAGGTCATGATATACTTCAGAATCTGTCTTAAAGCAAATAAGCATGTTTCTTGGTTTTCAGCATGTTGCAAGAGAAAGAGAGAGAGTTTCAAGAAGTGTAATTGTGGCTTCTATCAACACTGTTACTTTTGTACATTGGTAAGTTTTTAGAATTCAAGCTAAAAGATATAACGGGAACTACACAGCATCCTAGATGCCAGAATGTATTGTCTTCTATCAAGCTGATGTCAGTCTGGCAGCTGAAACTGTTACATTGAATTGTGCATTCTCAAGTTTTGAAAGGCAAGCAGTGTTACTCCAGATTAGTGGATCCATCTTGTATAGGAGTTATACAAAACATTAACAGTTGAGTGTTTCCTTTTTTTTTTTTTTTTTTTTTGGCCACACCACATGGCTTATGGGATCTTAGGTCCCTAACAAGGGACTGAACCCACGTCCTCAGCAGTGAAGGTGTAAAGTCCTAATCACTGGACCGCCAGGGAATTCCTGAATGCTTATTTTTGAGGCCAGAAAATAAACAAGGGGAATAGAGCAAAGTAGGACTAAAATAAAATAGAAGAAGAATAAATAAAACCAATTTCAATTCACTGTGGTTATTGTAACATGATAGGAAACGTATCTCATTTGTTAAATGTTCAATCAAGTGCAAACCAAAAACATTTCCCTGCTATTTTAAGGAAAAGGAGTAGAGGTCAAAATCCCTTGTAGTCAGGAGAGGGAAAGCATCAAGGTAAGGTGCCACCTGCCACATGACTGGTCCTCATTGTGCCTCATCACATTCCAGAACCCCAGACGCACTGAATACAAGCCAGGGATAGATACCTGAGGTTGGGGTTGTGTGGGTCTGCGGAGGGCTCTGGGAGAAGGAAGACCAGGAGGACAGGACTGGGAGGGCGCTGTTATTTACATCTCCTCTCCCCTCTCCTGTCTACTGCCTTAGCTTCCAAAATAGTTGCAGACGTGGTGTGGGGAGCACCCTGAATGGCACTAACCTGATCCATCATCATGCATGCTCGTCCCATTTTACTGCTGCCAACTGGCTATTAATTCTGTTCTGCCCATGCACTCCCATGTATTCCAGTGGGGTATGAGTGTTCTTTCATTTTTCTAAAGCTTCCGTTCTTCCCCTGCACCCCTTCATGGTTGGAGGATCATTGACTTGCCCAGATTATTACAGATGCAGTCTCTGGGGAGCTTTGCCTTTTACTTTCCTGTCACTGTCCGTCCAGCTCTCCCTTCTGAATCTGGGACAGAGATTTCTCTCTCTACTGAATCTTCCCTGGGGAAACTGGGTCACAGAGTCTCTTGTCTCCTCCAGGAACTCTCTTTTTATCAAACGTCATTTTTTAGAAACCCAAAATAACATCATATAATAATAGTGATTATGTCGCACATGCCTCTCACACTTGAACCCTGCTATTATGCAGACTTCATTTTTACCTTGAATCATGCCCTTGATCACCACGTCTGGGGCATGAATAGCACCCTCTCTTTTTTCTGCTCCCATCCTAGCCCTCTCTAGACTCATGTTTCCTATCAAATACTGTAAAGGAACACTTGACTCTATTTTCAGGCCCATTATTCCCTAAGCTGAAATAATTGTTATTCCTGAAAACTTAACTTCTCTGCCCTTGAATCCCAGTACAAACCTGCTGCTTCTTCCCTATCTGCCGTTTCAGTTCCCTTAAGCCAGACATCCACCACGCACACGTTAAGTGGTTAATTGAACCTTCAAGGTTCAAGTAATGTCCTCTGTGGTTTGCTTTTGGATGGCATCACTGGGATCCTGTTTTGGCACACAAGTCATGTGGTATTTAATTGTGGTACTTGTCCTGTGACATTTGGAGAATGGATTTTGATGGAAAAGCCCAGGGCATTGGCCTAGGAGGAAAAAAAAAAAAAAAGATAGCATTTTAAACGCTGTAGTCAAGCAACTAACACACGTCTACCAGTCAGGGGACATGCAGACAGGAACCGAGGCTGTCTGGTTCTTGCTGTATCTCCTCACGAGCACCTCACTTGTTGCCTAAGCATTGTAGGCTCTCCATTGATGTCTACTGAATGAGTGACTGAGGGGATAAACAAACCCTAAATGAAAAGCTTATTAAGTGGTAAGGAATATAGTTCTTGGGAAATGACCTTTTTTAAAAGGTTTTTTGTTTTACAAGATGAGTATGTTTTTAGAGATCTGCTGTCCAACATAATGATTAGAGTTAAAAAAAAAAAAAAGCTATATTGTGTATTTAAAAATGTGTTCAGAGGGTGGATCTTGTGTTAAGTGTTCTTACTGCAATAAAGTAAGATGAACAATCTTTTAAAAAGTGCAGTAAGGTTTATTTTTGTCTTATACGTGTATGTTTAAGTTGCTGATTTTGGTCAGGACAGCAAAGTGTGTACAGCAAGGGGAAGATAGTCATATAGGCAACGGCTAACTTATTTTCTTAGAATCTGAAATATTACTGATATAATTAAATGAATGAAAATGAAGCAGGTTAAAGAAGCCCCGGATTGTTTAGAAATAAACTCATCACATACTAATTGAGGAGTTGGTGTGAAATAGGTGACCTTACTCATCATCATCTCGGCAAAGCTCTCTCAAGGCTCAGGTCAGAAACCACCCCTCTGAAAAGCTGACTTTCCAAATGAAAGTAACCTCTGTGATTTCCAGGTGGCTTAGTGGTAAAGAAATCCACCTGCCAATGCAGTAGACACAGGAGTTGCAGCTTCAATCCCTAGGTCAGGAAGATCCTCTGGAGGAGGAAATGACAGCCCACCCCAGTATTCTTGCCTGGCAAATCCCATGGACTGAGGAGCCTGGCAGGCTACAGTCCTTGGGGTTGCAAAGAGTGGAACCCGACTGAGCACACACATGCAATTATATTTTATATTACATTTCATACCATACTAATAAATTAGGAAGGCATCACATTTACTTACATACACGTTTTGTGTCCTCTTATAAACCATAAGCTCTGAGAGGACAGGACTCGTTTCTGAATTTCTTTATGGAATCCCACTAAACTATATAGTTTATACTTTGCACATGCAAGTGATGATGACTGTATCTGTTGAATAAATGAAGAGATGAATGACTACATCAAAGAATTGCAATAATGTGAGAGTAAATTTTATGTAGTAAAAATAGATGTGTGTGGGTAGAAGTAAATAAGAATTCAAATGTTGAGGGAAAGATAGATATAAAAGGAAGTAAAAAGCAGTTCATTATCATGAATCTGCAAACCCCAAAGTCAAAATGTGTAGGTATCGTTTGTGACCATTTGTTGAGCACCCATTACATAGAGAAAGCTTTGTTCTCTGTAACAGTAGAGGTTTAAAACCTGCCAAGGAAATTTGAATATAATTTGGGGAAAGGGATGTGGTGGAGGGAGGGTAGGCTGGGGCATGGTAGGAGAGGAAGTCTTCCAAGAAATAAGAATAACCATAGTAAAAAGTATCAAAATAGAAATGAAATGTGAACTTGTAATTATATATTTTAAAAATTGGATATAATTTGTATTACAGACATTTTCTTGGTTAACAAAAAAAGGGAAAGTATAAGGAATGACTCCGCTTTGTAGCAAAAATTCCTCCCTGAACTAAAACAAATTAAACCAGGACAAATATTGGAACACTAAAATAGAAAACATATGGAATAGTTAGATCTCCAACCTATAACTGGAAAATGAAGAGGAGGGCTTGATATTTTAAATACAGGGAAGGAATGTAGATAATGAACCAGAAACAAAAAGAAGTTGCCTCTAGGAGAAAATATACTAAAGCTGTGATTATTTGACATCAAATGTGAAATTATCGCTGTGAAAAGTTAAAAATGTATTTAGTCAACTAGCCGATGACAAGTATTCGTATGTGACATCCCAGAATTTTTCATTTATTAGGTTGCCTGTAGCACAGTTTAGGAGAGAGAAATAGAGTAGATCATAGCACATATTCCTCTTCATTCTAACCACAGATGTGATACCAACAAGCTCTGGTATAGCAAAACTTACTATAACCTATTTCTGTCCTCAGATTGCTTATGGCCTGCAAAAGGAGATAAGACATATGTATAAATAATCTATTTTTAAAAGCACCAAAGGAGGTGTTAGTTAAAAATCAACAGAAGGAGCTGACAGAGAAATGCAGTAAAGAATCAAAGGCAAAGCCACTGCATATGGTTGTAGAGAATGTTCTCTCAACATAACTCTAGATAATGAATGATATGGACGGCATCCCTTAGAATTGTACCACCCACATACAATTGTCTTAGAACTGACTCATTGGAAAAGACCCTGATGCTGGGAAAGATTGAAGGCAGGAGGAGAAGGGGACGACAGAGGAAGAGATGGTTCAGTGGCATCACTGATTCGATGGATATGAGTTTGAGCAAGCTCCAGGAGTTGGACAGGGAAGCCTGGTGTGCTACAGTCCATTGGGTTGCAAAGAGTCAGACGTGACGAACTGAACTGAACTCAACTGATACAGTTGTCTTATTTAACTAGGAGAAAAGCTTCATTGTGTAGGTGATGGAGGTGGCATTTGTACTGAGCTAAGTCTCGAATGATTGGTAAAATTTTACTGGCAGTAGGGAAGGTACTGCAAATGGCATAAGCTAAATCAGAAGATCAAAAGTACAGACTGTGTTCAAGAGTTTATACAGTTGGAGATCACACATAGAGTGTTTAAATGCTAAGAAAGGATGGACATCAGTGTGAAAGAGGGTCTGAATTCCATATACAGGGCTTACACACTATTGAGCTACATAAGGAGTTGCTGGAGGGTTTAGAAAAAATGTGAGTCATACAGTCAAAGCAGAGGTTTAGGAAAGTAGTCAGTTGTTGATGTGGCTGGATGGATGGGGGTGGTGAGCTGGAGTCAGGAAGTCCACTTAGGAGTGGATTTTCAAAACAGATGTGAGAGAATGACAACCTGAGCTAGGGTCACAGCCATGGAAATAGGAAAGCACAGGCCATTTTGGAGAAACAGCAGTAAAAGAATCAAGTCCTAGTTCCTGATGGGATGTAAGGCTTGATATTATAGCACTCAGGGATGCATGTGCTCAGTCATGTCTGATTCTTTGCAGCCCCATGGACTGTGGTCTGCCAGGCCCCTCTGCCCATGAAATCTTCCAGTCAAGAATACTGGAGTAGGGTGCCATTTCCTTGTTCAGAGGATCTTCCTGACCCAGGAATCAAACCCACATCGCCTGCACTGGCACATGGATTCTTGATGATTTGGAGCCTATAAGACCAACCAGATTTCAGCACCATTAGAAAAAAATGGGAGAAGGAGACATCAGTAATTATTAACCAGTGGCCAAACATGTTGCAACTTCAGTGAACAGTCAGGGATGGAAATAGTAGATTTGGGATTGGGAAGTCATCTACAAAGAATTTTAATTGAGACCTTAGGGGAAGGGCTGCATAATCATGGAGAAAGCCCAGTTTGGTTGGGGGTAAACAGCATGAGTCCGCAGACACACAGATAGCAGTGTTTGTAGACTCATCCCAGCATAGTAAGTGGAGAAAGTAATTCTTATTATAATTAGGCTGGCAGAGAGAGTTATAAAAGAAACACAAGTTGGAAGTTTCCAGTGGATCTGAGCTAAGACAGAAGAAGGGAGAT
This sequence comes from Dama dama, assembly GCF_033118175.1. Classification (NCBI taxonomy): domain Eukaryota; kingdom Metazoa; phylum Chordata; class Mammalia; order Artiodactyla; family Cervidae; genus Dama; species Dama dama. The sequence continues at coordinate 35,163,144 of NC_083683.1, read as the reverse complement.
CCTAGAATTGGAATAGGGATGAGAGGCAAGTTATGCTGAGACAGTTAATGTACAGGACTCAGGAATGGTTGGTTACCAAAGGGCGGGATCTGTGACTCTTTTACCATGTATTTCCTAAGAATTTCTAGAGCTTTGAAGGTTTGGTTTTGGAGCTTGCTCTCTGTTGATACATTGTGATGCAGAGGATTAGAAGGAATTAGACTTAGGTTCAAACCTTGAGCTGCAACTTAACTAGCTATAGGTTCCTGGATGAGTCAGTTGTTTTTGACCCCTGATTTTTCAAATATAACTGAAAGGACAATAATGCTTACCCTGTTTATTTCATGAGGTTGTTGTAAGAATCCAGGGTATCATTATAAAAATAGTAGTTTTGTTCTATAGAAAACCAGCTGTTGGCTTTAAATTTTTTTCTTTTTTTTTTTTAAATGATCCAAAGACAAGGTCAGAAGAGATTTCCAATCTTGTTTCTCTCTGCTTAAGTTTAGAATTTCGAATTCTTCATAGCTTTTAAAAAAATATGTATTTTTTTGCCTTTTGTTAGTCCCTTCTGCTTTTCTAACCAAGCTTTATTTTTCAAACTTGGTAATTTGTATTTCTGAAATTTTCTCTTAATGTCTGTTAATTTTTCCTTAGGATTTAATTCTGCTTTCCTAAATATAATTTTCCTATTTTTCAGAGTTTGGTAAATTGTCATATAATACAGTTTTTAGTATATTATTTATTAGTATATTAGTATATTATTTAGTATTTTATATATTTATAGTCTTAGTAAATTACATTTAGAGAATATATAAAATATATTACATTTAGAGATTATATACATCTAGTATATTACTGGAAAAAACACTGTACTTCTTACCACTCATACTATAAAGTTTTTAATATAGCCTGTGTAATGATCTCAAACATTTTAAAACCAGTGACCTCTGATTCTGGGATTGATAAATAAGGACAAAAATAGGTAAGGAGTAGGGGGCTTCTCTGGTGGCTCAGATGATAAATAATCCACCTACAAGGCAGGAGACTCAGGTTCCATCCCTGGGTCGGGAAGATCCCCTGGAGAAGGGAATGGCAACCCACTCCAGTATTCTTGCCTGGAAGATCCCATGAACAGAGGAGCCTGGTGGGCTACACTCCAAGGGGGTCGTCCATAGTGAGACACAACAGAATGACTAACACTGTAACTTTTCACAGGGAAGAAACTAAATGCAAAATACACATTTATTTAGGGGCTGTGACTAAAGATAACATATAAATGCTGCCTGTAATTTAAAAAAATAAAAGAAAGTACAAACACTTAAGTTGAAAGTTGAAAAACCTGGGACTTCCCTGGTGGCACAGAGGATAAGAATCCACCTGCCAATGCAGGTTCAATCCCTGGTCCAGGAAGATTCCATATGCTATGGAGCAGCTAAGCCCAGGTGCCTAAAGCCTGTGCTGCTCAACAAAAGAAACCACGGCAATGAGAAGTCCTCGCCCTGCAATGAAGTGCAGTGAACTAGCCCCCAGTCACCACAACTAGAGAAAGCAACGAAGACACAGCACAACCAAAAATAAATCAATTAATTAAAATAACAATAAAAAGTTGAAAAATCTGAATGCTGAGTCCACAGCTCAGCGGTTTAACCCCAGCACTGAAAAACTAGAACAGAGTCTGGCTTTCATGATTCAACAAGTACAATAAGCTGCTCTGAGGCCAAAGGAACTTCCCCAGAGGCTTTGTCGGGACATGGTGATAGGATTTCTTTGTTTCTTTTTTGGCTCACAGTACTGGAGGAGATCTTGCTGCTGGTCTTTCCTTGGTTGGTAGAAGTGATTGCTAGAATCTGGTGGGCAGTCAACACACTGGTGCTGCTCAGTGGCTGGGAGGCTGCCATGTGTGGGATCCCTGATCTAGTTCATGCCACTCCACTTCTCCACTCTGACACCGCCACTGTCCCTCATAACTCACTGCCTGTCTACAGCCTTTTCATAGCCTTGTTAGAGAAATTCACGGCTACATAGATTGATAACTCTCATCACAAATGGAGCTAATCTGTGGCGTGCCTGGGGATATGAAAGCCACAGGGCAATCATTCATCCACTCCATATTCAAGACATATTTATCAAATATAAGTGAGACTTTCCTAACAGGATGCACAAAATAAATTGAGGTGAAGCACAGACGCTTATAGGCACAGTAGCTTTATGCTGAGATTCTAAGTGTAGTTCCAGGGAAAGAACTTGGCGCCAGAACTTGTCACTCTTACTGATGGGGCTGCACGCTTACCCATAGGCTTATTGCAAAACAAACCCTGAATGCTATGTCACTTTTCGCCTTTTTTCATAGAAGCAAAATCCTTTTCAGATTTCTATCGTGTGTTGAAAACAGGTACTAATGTAGGTCTTTTGTAAAAAGCAAAGTAGTGTAAAGGGAACTTGGAAAAAGCAGGGGATAACTGTATGGATTTTGTACTAGGCCCTGTTTCAGTTGTTGGAATACAGCAGTGAAAAAGATCAACAAAGCTCCATGTCTTCAGAGGGCTTACATTCTAATGGGAAGACATACTAAGTAAAAAGATCATTTTAGATTTTGTAAAATGTTACTAGAGAGATCAGAGAGTGATCGCTAATATCTAGGAAAATATTTGTCAAGTTATTTTAGGCTGTGAAGCATACATTGTAAATCTATTACTCATTCTTTAGGCACATGGATTTAGCTACTGAGAATGAAAAGAAGGCAGAAAGCAGATAAGCTATATAATTTCTCTCTTTTCCTTTCTTCTCTAGGCGAGTAACAGTTCATGTTTGCTTCATAAATGAAGCAGCTTTAAACAAATTCCTATTCTGTCTGGAGTGACAGACCACATCTTTATCTGTTCTTGCTACCCATGACTCTCTACGGATGATTGAGAAATTGGAACAAAGTGTTTTACTGTGAAACTGGCACTGAATTAATCATCTATAAAGAAGAACTTGTATGGAGCAGGACTCTATTTTAAGGACCTACAGAGAGTTGTGGTCTCAATTAGAACTTGCAAACTGATATTGGAAGAGAAAGCACGCATCCCAGATTGCACATACAATTTTGCATGCCTCCAGAAGCATCTAACTGCTGAAAAACCACATAGTTTTATTTTACAGTGACAACCTGCAGTTCATAGTTATCTTGGTCTGCAAGTAGATTTCAGCCTGGATAGTGGGGGGTGGGGGTCATCATTTGTATCAAAGGGATCTAGAAAATGTTCAAAAAACAAAAACTCAACAGCATCATCCACTGTACATTTAGAAAGCAGTGGAAACAGTGTGGGAGTAGGTGCAGGTCAGCCTCATACCTGCTGATCAGTGAGGGATGTGGGTCTGAGCTTGGGTCTCTTCCTGACATAGAAGGTGCAAATTTGTCCACGAGACAAATGGACATAGTTGGCTGGCTCTATCCATATAAGCTAGCCAGTGCTGAATGACAACATGATGCCTTTGCAGAGAACAGACTCCTAGAGAGTTGTCACATGAAGAAGCTGTGGACACTGATCAGCAGAACCATCTGCTGAGGAGGACATCTGGCACCCCAGTGATCTGCCAAGGAGGACATCTGGCACCCCGAGAGAAGCCGGCCTTTGCCCTTGACCACTCTAGAGTGTATAAATTGTGCTTGCAAAATATATTACAAAGTGTTTATATTCTAAAACTATTAGAGAGTTATGTAAAAGGACTTAGGAGGAATCACTGAATGTACGGAGGCCCCATTTTCAATTTCTGCTGTGGGAGAGAGGAAAAATAAGTTACGATATTTAGTATCTAAGATTAGAAAACCACACTCACATGCTGATAATGGGTGTTGAAAATTAGGTGACTTGGCTTTTACAAGAATGCAGGGAATCAGGTAACTTTAGTTATTTATACTATAATCACCATTATCTGTTTAAAGGATCCATTTATTTAAAATCAGGCACTCTATATTCATTAAGGTTTATGAATTAAAAATAAAAAGAGAGCTTTATGTAGTTATGCATGTCAGTTTGCTATTAAAATATGCGACAGCATTTTTGTCATATTAAGTGAATTTGGCAGGAATTCCCAAGATGGACATTGCGTTTTTAAACCAGAACTTGTAAAGACATTAAGTGAATTTCCCTTGCCAATTTTCTTTTTTTATATCAAAGGAACATCTGACTAAGGTCAAAGAATGATTTCTTATGGTTTGTTTTGATGAAGAGTCTTTCAATATGTCATGAACATAAAGGAATCCAAAGCTTTCCTTCTAACTTCATCCTTGTGATAACATTATTGCCATATCCTACCACCATCAGATGACCTTCAATGCAGTGACACAGAAGGGCATGAAAAACTGCTACCTTTTATTTGACTTTACTAGTCCAAGAATTTCTAGTAGAGTTGGATTTTAGCTTACGTTCAATGCTAATTAGAATACAACTCCAGTAAGTGGCCTTTGCTCTTTTTTATACCAAAGAGCTCAGATGATTTCTATGACCCTTGTCTTCTCTAAAGTGCTGTGGTTCCTCAAATACTAGTCATTTCTCTAAGATACAACCCAGGTGCTTTGGGAAGCTGCATTAATTTATTTAGGCCCTCAAATATCCCATGGTACAGCTATGATATGTATAATAAAAGAGATCAAGTTAATGGCTGTCAGGACCTGTCTCAGTGTGTGATACTGTTTTGAATAGACATAGATTAACATGAGTATGTGTAAGTCATGTATAGATTGAGAAGATTGATACTTCTCAATCTAATAGTTTATTTCAGCAATGGTTTCGATTTTCATAGGTATGTGAAAATGCTGCTTAATGAGCTTCAGAGTACAATAAATGTACTTTTGTTCTCCAAACTGGTAGCTGGGTTTTTAACGCTCAAGGACATGGTCCTAAATCAATAGAGTTAAATAAATAAATTCAGCAAGTTATGAAATCTGGCATGGTAGGGTGAGGGGAGATGTATTCTGCCTAATTAAATATATTGGTTCATTGACAGTTGTATGGATACCAATTTTTAAAACACTAAAATTCAATAAAGTACACAAACAGTAGAAAAATGCTGAGCATTACTTTGGATGGTAGTTGCTTGGGAATTAACTGTCATATCTGCTTGGAGATTAATATATATATATATATATCTTTGCTTTATTTTATCCAATATGTGTTCTGAATAGCCTTCATAAATCATGGAAAACTCACAACTGACATCTGAAACAGTGAAATCACCCTTTAAATTGGTGCCATGTTTCTGATAGTCTTCTTTTGTAATGTTTTTAAATTGTCTTTTAAAATAATTTCAGAAGTCTTCAGATTCTAAATTACACTAAAAGCTTTGTACCTCTTTGGTAGAATGCAGATCTGCAGAGAGACGCTCTGTGATAAATGATGCCTGCCCAGTGACATCAAAGTGTTGCTGAATTTCGTATTGTAGTCTGTTGTATTTACCATACTGCCACTTTCTAATGAGTCAGAGACGTTGATTTTTTCAACACTTTAATAGAACAATACTCTATTCTCTTTAAAAAGGACTATGTGAAAATGACAATTTATGATAAAGTATGTTCACAACAAAGCATTTGCTTTTAGTAAGAATTAAAGTACTTTGGAGAAACTTTGTGGCATATTTTGATATTCTAATTCAGATGAAATTTTAAATTAATAGAAAAATCCATTCAGAATTCATAGATAGTTCTTCATGTTTTTCTGCAGCTAGTTTCTGGTTTCAAAATGTAACTCCAGTATGGGGCTTTTAGCCATTGCCTACCTATTCTGACTTAACTAAAAAATACATTTTTCAAAGAGGCAGTTTGACATAGTGGGATGGATATTAGGAAAACTGTCAGAAGCTTCCACTTTGCTATTAACCTGTATTGATGAATCACTGCCCTTCTTTGGATCTCAATTTTTTATTTATCTATGTGGTGAAGTCAGGTCCATACCATAGGTGTGAGGGAAACCTATTGATATGTGAATGACAAAGATGATAGATAAAATGGAGCTGAAGCTATCACATACAAAATATCCAACTATGATCTCTGTGAATAAGCAATTTGAACATAAAAAGCTATGGCTGTTCTTGTTTGTAATGTAAATATGGTCCATTCTTAAAGTGAAATCCAGTCTACTGTAGGTTGAATTGGATAACCATTTACACAAGAGATGGCTTTTTCCTTTGCTTAAATAAACATTTTTGGATTACCTCTGAAGAATGAAAACCAAGAGTATATTTTATCCAGGAAAAGATACTATAAGATGTGTGTAGCATTTGGAAGTGCACCAAATTAAGCATTTAAATCTCTCATTTTCTTAAAAGCTAAGGGCAGAAAATGTAAGATGCTCATAAAGTTTTTAAGTGTCAAAAGATACTTTAGAATCCATTTGGAGATGGGTAAACCATAAATTAATAAAATTGGAAAGTGGGATAAGAATTTTAAAGAAAGCCAGCTTGTTTTGAAACAGTATTATTTTGAAATTGGCATTAAAATAAAAACATTCAGATTGAAATTCCAACCACTTCATTTGTGGTGTTTATAGTGTTGCTGGAAATGCCCTTTGTGAAGATAAAATAATGGTACTTTCATTTCCTAACAAGGTATTGTTTTAGAAATAATCCATATTATAATGGATATTCATGATCCTAAAAATGTTTCCTAAGCATTGTAAATTTATTTATAAGTGCCATCTACAATTACATCTTAATTATATTGCTTTTTTAAAAATAACATTGTTTAAACTAAAAACCATAGTATTTTCAGTTACTTAATTTCTGAGCTATGACTCAATAAAAATTTCCAATCAAAATATCCTATTCTCCTATATTCTAAGGGTTAATGTGTGATTATAGTGTCCACTTGCCACTGTTTTTTTTTTTTTACTCAATGGACTTAAAAGTATTCAGACATTTAGATGGATGTATAGATATATTGCTAGTTCAGTCATAGATTGGAGTTTGCATATTGTAATGTAAATGTCTTTCAACACTATTCTATAGTTTTATTATGACTGAAGTTTAATTAAATAAAAAAGATTGTAAAATGTGATGTGTATGTGTATGTACTGTATGTGTACTTTTTAAAATAGGTATATGTCCTGACCCTTTTTTATACAGGTTTGAATTTGAAATTACATTATATATACATATACTTTATTGTTCTAAATAAAGAATTTTATGCACTCAAAGTTGTCCTGTGATTTGGTATCTTAAGGTTATCACACATGTTCATAATGTGGTTGATTTGTCCTGTGATTTGATATCTTAAGGTTATCACACATGTTCATAATGTGGTTGATTGAGCATTTAAGCTAACCTCAATTTTTTCCTATGGAAACATCAATCTGGATTTTGCTGTGATATGCACACAAGGAGATAAGAAATCATTTATTCCACAGAATAATGCCATTTGCAGCAACACGGATAGATCTAGAGATTGTCATACTAAGTGAAGTCAGAGAAAGAGAAATACCATATGACATCCCTTACAGGTGGAATTGAAAAAGAAATGATACAAATGAACTTACAAAACAGAAAGAGACTCACAGACTTAGAGAAGGAACTTAGAGTTGCCAGTGGGGAAGGGACAGTTGGGGAGTTTGGGGTCCACGTGTGCACACTGCTACATTTAAAATGGGTCACCAAGGGCCTACCGCAGAGCACAGGGAATTCTGCTCCATGTTAGGTGGCAGCCGGATGGAGGGCAGTTTGGGGGAGAATGGATACATATATGTGCATGGCTGAGTCGCTCTGCTGTGCCCCCGAAACTATCACAACATTATCAACTGCCTATACTCCAGTACAAAATAAAAAAGTTGAAAAATAAGATAACTAATGAGAACCTACTGAATAGCATAGAGGACTCTATTCAGCGCTCTGTAGTGACCTATATGGGGATGGAGTCGAGAAGAGAGTGGATATATGTATATGTATGACTGATTCACTTTGCCGTACAGCAGAAACTAACAGCGTTATAAGTCAACTCTATTCCAATAAGAAAGATTAAAAACAAATCATCTTATTCCAATAACTATGTATTGGTTAAGTAACTGAGAAAGATAGGTAAGCTAATCAAAGAAGGTAAAGCTGAATTAACACATTGTTAGATCTCAAGAGGTTTCTAACTTCATTGAGGTTGGTGTAGACGCTAAGTCGTGTCTGACTCTTGCAACTCCATGGACTGTAGCCCGCTAGGCTCCTCTGTCCATGGGCGTTTCCAGGCAAGAATACTAGAGTGGATTGCCATTTCCTTCTCCAAGGGATCTTTCCAATTCAGGAATCGAACCCGGGTCTCCTGCATTACAGTCAGATTCTTTACCGACTAAGCTATGAGAGAAGTTGAGAAGATATGAAAACCGCTTCAACTGCATAAAGCCACAGTGAAGGAACTTCCTAAGTGCAAAACTGAGGTCCAGCTAGTATGGTTGCAGCATGCAGGAAGGAGAAATGGATAGACCAGAGATGGTTATGGGGGAGTTGGCATTTGGGCCAAGACTTACAAGGATGAGACAAATTTTGATAAAGAAGAAGAATCATGCCCAGCCTGTTCAGTGTTTTCCAAAGCAAGTAGTTGTAAAATGTTTTAGCTTGTCCCATCAAATCAAATCAGTTGTGTCCTGAGCGTGGAACCCATAAAGAGGTATACAGTGAGATAAGAGCAGAGCCTTGGATACCAGAACAAGAAAGTCATATTATTCTTAGGGTAAGCCATTGCATGTTTCTGAGAAGAAGGATGGAATGGCAAGATCAGACACCATGGCTTATATGGTTTAGGCAATAAATAATCATCCTGCTTATTAACCCCTAGTTGGTACTTGACTCTTGAGACCATCCTCCAGCTTTATGACAGAACACTTACTCACCCACCATTTCTTTTCAATTTCTTGGCTGATTTTCTCTCTACTCACATTTTATATTAAGAATGTCCATCAATATAAGCCTAGATCATAATAGCCTTGTAACTGATCACAGTTCTCAACTTCTGAGCACTTTTTCAAACAGTTCCTCTGTTACAGTGAATAATATGGAGACAACAGATAATATTTTTCTCTGGCTAAAACACTGAGATGCCTTCTAATTATTTTTAGGAGAGAACCCAAACTCAACACGGTTTTCAAGGCCCTCCTTGACCCATCTCATAATTTTTCAGGGGGGTGGGGAAGTTTGCTAATAGTTTGTTTTCCCCTTTAAGTTATAAATAACACAAGGACTAGGGCTGAGTATTTATATCACTGCAGTCTCCAAATTTGCACTTCCTTTGTGGCTCAGCTGATAAAGAATCCACCTGCAATGCTGGAGACCTGGGCTTGATCCCTGGGTTGGGAAGATCCCTGGAGAACCAAAATGCTACCCACTCCAGTATTCTGGCCTGGAGAATTCCATGGACCATATAGTCCATGGGGTGGCAAAGAGTTGGACACAACTGAGTGACTTTCACTCATTCTCCAAATTTAATGCAAATAATAAAGTATGGAATTGGAACAAAATTTTATCTGAATAGATATTACCTATTGCAACATTCAGGAAGTTATTTTCTGTAACTTTTTGTGGACAATTTGAAATATATGCAGAAGTAGACAGAACAGTGTAATGAAACTCCACGTAAACATAACCTAGCTTAAACCTTACTCAACTTGTGAATGATCTTATTTTATCTGTCTCCTATTTATTCCTGTTACCCACTCCCCCTTTCATATTATTTTTAGGCTGATACCTACAAATAGTTGATCTGTAAATATATGTGCATCTCTAAATTACGACTTTTAAAACATCATCCTAATACCCTTGTCACACTTAAGAGAAAGTAATAATTCTTTAATACCAAAGACCCAAGGGACTTCCCTAGTGGTCCAGTGGTTAGGAATCTGCTTTGCATTGCAGGGGACACGGGTTCAAACCCAGGTTGGGGAACTAAGATCCTACATGACACGGAGCGACTAAGTTCACAGGCCGCAACTACTGAGCTCGTGAGCCGCAACTAGAGAGTCTGCACCACAATGAGAGATCCCACGTGACACAATGAAAATCTCATGTGCCGCAACTAAGACCCACTTCAGCCAAATAAATAGTAAGCAAAGACCCAGTAAGTATTCATATTGATTGTCTCACATCATCATGCATTGCAGTATTTCAGTATGAAATAAAGGTAAAATTGCCCCTCCTACATTATTTATTTCCTCCAGAGGAAAACACTTATTTCTTGTTAGCCATCAGAAATATTGTGTATGTACATTTATATGCAATACTGTATGCTCTAACCTTCCCCTTTCCATTTATTAGAAGAATGTGTAACAGTGCATCAGCCCACATAAACCCCTACCCCCTACCATAGCCCAGAAATTATATCTGGACACAGACATGGTACTAGAACATGTGCCCTTTGGAATTCCAGTCCATACTTACCAAAATCCAGTGTACTTTTAGGAATTTTTCTTCCAAATTAAAATGAGGCTCTCTTTTGAGGATATATCTGCCTCTTCAGCCCTTTCAGGTGGTGGCTGCATTTCTTCCATAACTGGGTCTGGAAGTGGGTTGTCTGCTCCTCATTGCTGTTTCTGGGGTTTCTTTTCTACTCCCTAATTCCCCCAATTACTTGCATCTCATTTTATCAGATTACATACCCATTGCTATTCACTGTCACTTTCCTGTACTAACTCCCAGGTTCTTCTCCTTCATTTCTTGTTGGTATGAGCACCAAGGTTCACTGTCACCCAGCTCATTTGTACTCCTGTCTTAATTCTTGGGAATTTGATACACATGTAAATGATGCTTTCAATATCCTGTCCTTTTAGGTCTTTGAAATGTCTCTCCTAGTAAGCCAGTTCTCAACACCACCCTACCCACTCATGGTAATCTGTAGGCTTTGTCACTGCCCTTAACAGCGACTCATCCGTATCTCAATTCCATGCATCCCATTTCTTGTCATCACTCTATGTCTTTTCAGTTCACTCCCTTGTGCATTCAATTCTAGCAATCCTTTGATCCACGAGACCTCTCAACCTATTGATTTTATGACTTTTCACTAACCATCAACTTCTGATAACCTTTCTCCTCTCCTTACACAGGTTAAAATTCATAAGCCAGGTTTAAAATCACTCTCTGCATCATCTTCTTCCCCCTTGATCCCTCTTACTTTGCAATATCTGCTTGGCAATGATGCCCCTGCTGAAATTCAGTTCTCCACCCACTCTTTGGTCTATAATTGTGTGACTAAACATGGCCAGAGTGTAACACACTGTCACACCTACTGGTTTTTCTATAAATTCCTCCCCAAGAACATGAAGTAGGTCCTAATGCCATTCAACAATTATATTTCCCTAGTCTATTCCCATTCTCATAGATACTTCATATGTTATTTTCTCTCCCAAACTACCCACCTCCTTTCTCATTCTCATGGTTATCCATCCTGATTGCTATTTCACCTTGAAAACTGAAGAAAATAAAAGAGAACCTCCAAAGACTCTTGGGCACATGGAGGGTGATTTTCTGGGAAGCTGAAGAAGCTTAAATGCCTGGTCCTTGCTTACACAGTTCTTTTATAAGTCAAAGGAAGGGGACTAGCAATGTATTCCCACAGAAATATATTTTTGTAACATTTTCCATTTACATTTTTCTTTAGGTTATTAGTAGGTGTTCTGTGTGGCAGTGGCTTCCAACAACTCTCCCACTGACCACTGTGCCAATGCACTAGGGCATCATGACCCAAAGGTGTGTGGTCAGAGGCTGTATTATGAGGTCCCAGTGAATGTGTCCTGTGGCCTGACCCCAGAAGCATGTCAGTGATGGAGGAGAAACAGGGTTTAAAATGAATGGAACAAACCTAGATGTCCATCAGCAGATGAATGGATAAGAAAGCTGTGGTACATATACACAATGGACTATTACTCAGCCATTAAAAAGAATAAATTTGAATCCATTCTAATGAGGTGGATGAAACTGGAGCCTATTATACAGAGTGAAGTAAGCCAGAAAGATAAACACCAATACAGTATCAGTTCTGTTCAGTTCAGTCGCTCAGTCGTGTCCGACTCTTTGTGACCCTATGAATCGCAGCACGCCCGGCCTCCCTGTCCATTATCAACTCCTGGAGTTTACTCAGACTCATGCCCATCGAGTCGGTGATGCCATCCAGCCATATCATTCTCTGTCATCCCCTTCTCCTCCTGCCCCTAAACCCTCCCAGCATCAGGGTATTTTCCAATGAATCAACTCTTCGCATGAGGTGGCCAAGGTACTGGAGTTTCAGCTTCAGCATCAGTCCTTCCAATGAACACTCAGGACCAATACAGTATACTAACACATATATATGGAATTTAAAAAGATGGTAACGATGACCCTATATGCAAGACAGCAAAAGAGACACAGATGTATAGAACAGTCTTTTGGACTCTGTGGGAGAAGGCGAGGATGGGATGATTTGAGAGAATAACACTGAAACATGTATATGATCATAAGTGAAACAGATCACCGGTCCAGGTTTGATGAGACAAGTGCTCAGGGCTGGTGTACTGGGATGACCCAGAGGGATGGGATGGGGAGGGAGGTGGGAGGGGGTTTCAGGATGGGGAACACGTGTACACCCATGGCTGATTCATGTCAGTGTATATGGTAAAACCACTAAAATATTGTAAAGTAATTAGCCTCCAATTAAAATACATAAATTTTAAAAAAAGAGACTAGCAGGAGGGCACTCTTTCTGCCCTCTTCTGATGTCTATCTCAGAAGCTTTCTCTCTCTCTTTTATACTTTAATAAAACGTGATTACACACACAAAAAAAGTAAAAGCAGTGATATGATTGGTCACCAATGATAAAAAAAAAATAAAAAATATAATGAATGGAACAGAAGCCAATTTAGGGAAGACTGTTACAATCATCATAAATGATTGTAAATTGTAAATGGAAGACTCTGCAGGTTTCATTAATGCTTCATCAAAACTAGCTGTCAGACTTCCCTGGTGGTACAGTGGATAAGAATCTGCCTGACAATGCAGAAGACACAAGTTTGATCCCTGGTCCAGGAAGATTCCACATGCCTTAGAACAACTAAGCGGTGAGCTGCAACTACTGAAGCCCCTGAACCCTAGAGCCTTCAAGCCACAGCTACTGTGCCTGCGTGTGCAACTAGTGAAGCCTGAGCACCCAGAGCCTGTGCTCTGCAACAAGAAGTCACTGAAAAGAGAAGGCTGTGCACCACTTGCTGCGACTAAAGCCGGCACCCAGCAATAAAGACCCAGTGCAACTGGGAAAAAAAAAAGCAGTATCTTTCCTCAGCCAGAAAATACTTAGTAATGCAGAGTACACATTTATAAACAAATCATACTTTTTTCCCCCTCTTAATAGAGAGGAAGCACAATAGAATTTAACAAAATTGCCATGTTTATGGAACCAGAGAATCTGTACATAAGGACACATGTTTTAGGGTTCTCAATGTACTGATCTGGACAAATACATAGCACCCTATATCCACCATTATAACATCAGGCAACATTGTTTCGTTGGTCTAAAATATCCCTTGTGCTCTACGTATTCAATACTCCTTCCCTCCCCCGTACCTCTAGAAACCACTGATTTTTGTCTTTATAGTTTTTGCTTTTTCCAGAATGCCATATAATTGAAATCCTACAATAGATGGCCCTTTCAGACAGGCTTCTTTCATTTCGCAATACACATCAGAGATTCATCTATGTCTTTCATGGCTTGATAGCTCATTTCTTTTTCTCACTGAAGAATATTCCATTGTGTGACTATGTTAGAGTTTGTTCATCTATTTACCTAGTAAGGACAGCTTAGTTGTTTCCAGTTTTTGGTGATTATAAATAAAGCAATTGTAAACATTCAATTTTTTTGTGGACATAATTTTTCAAATTAGTTAGGTAAATACCCTAGAGCACAATTACCGAGCTATATGGTAAGACTGCTTTGGTTCCTAAGAAAATGCAAACTGTCTCCTAAAGTGACTGTACCATTTAACATTCCCAGGAGCTATGAATCAGAGGTCCTGCTGCTTCACCCCTTTGCCAGTGATTGTTATTGTCAGTTTTTTTTTAAGCTCTCCCAATACGTAGGTAATAGTATATTATTATTGTTTTAATTTGTAGTTCCCTGATGATAAATGAGCATCTTTTCATATGCTTATTTCCCATCTATATAGCTTCTTTGGTCAGGTGTCTGCTCAAATCTTTTGTCCATTAAAACTGGGTTATTTTCTTACTGTTGAATTTTAAGAGTTCTTTGCATATTTTAGATGCAAGACCTCTGTCAAATATGTGTTTTACTAGTCTGTGGCTTATCATTCTCTTATCAGTGCCTTTCACAAAGCAGCTGCAAGGATTCTTTTAAAAAAGAACTCCCTTAAGGAGTTATAATGGTAATACTGCTGATGTTTAGCAGCATCTCTGATCTCTACATACTAGATGGCTCAGATATATCCAAATATCCTCTGAAGGGCAAATCCAGGTGCCTCCCTAGCGACTGTCTTAATTTAACCAGGTGGTCAATGTGGAAATCTGATGGAGAAGTTCTATACACTCAGGAAAAACAAGACCTGGAGCTGACTGTGGATCCAATCACAAGCTCGTTATTGCAAAATTCAGGCTTAAATTGAAGAAAATAGGAAAAACCACCAGACCAGTCAGGTACTACCTAAGTCAAACTCCTTACGATTACATAGTGGAAGTGATGAATAGATTCAAAGGATTGAATCTGGTGGACAGACTGCCTCAACTTGGACTGGACAACTTGTAACGTTGTACAGGAGGCAGTGACCAAAACCATCCCAAAGAAAACAAAATGCATGATGGCAGGGTGGCTGTCTGAGGAGTCCTTGCAAATATCTGAGAAGAGAAGAGAAGGGAAAGGCAAGGGAGAAAGGGAAAGATATATCCAACTGAATGCAGAGTGCCAGAGAACAGCAGGGAGAGATAAGAAGGTCTTCTTAACTACACAGATAACCATGATGGTGTGATCACTCACTTAGAGTCAGATATCCAAGTGTGAAGTCAAGTGGGCCTTACCAAGCATTACTACAAACAAAGCTAGTGGGGGTGAAGGAATCACAGCTGTGCTGTTTAAAATCCTCAAAGATGATGCTGTTAAAATGCTGCACTCAATATGCCAGCAAATTTGAAAAACTCAGCAGTGGCCATGGAACTGGAAAAGGTCAGTTTTTATTCCAATCCCAAAGAAAGGCAATGTCAAGCAATGTTCACACTACCATACAGTTGCACTCATTTCACATGCTAGCAAGGTAATGCTCCAGATCCTTCAAGCTGAACTTCAACAGTACATGAACCAAGGACTTCCAGATGTGTAAGCCAGATTTAGGAAACCAAAGATCAAATTGCCAACATCCGTTGGATCACAGAAAAATGAAGGGAATTCCAAAAAAACATCTGCTTCCTTGACTGTGCTAAAGTCTTTGACTGTGTGGATCACAACAAAGTGTGAAAATTCTTCAAGAGATGGGAATACCAGACCACTTTACACGCCTCTGACAAACCTGTATGCAGGTCAAGAAGCAACAGTTAGAACCGGACATGGAAAAAAGGACTGGTTCCAAATTGGGAAAGGAGTATGTCAAGGCTGTATATTGTCACCCTGCTTATATAATTTATACACAGAGTACAACATGCAAAATGCCAGGCTGGATAAAGCACAAGCTGGAATCAAGATTGCCGGGAGAAATATCAATAACCTCAGACATACAGATGATACCATGTTTATGGCAGAAAGTGAAGAGTAACTAAAGAGACTCTTGATGAAGGTGAAAGAGGAGAGTGAAGAAACTTGCTTAAAATTAAACATTCAGAAAACTAAAATCATGCCATCTGGTCCCATCACTTCATTCAAATAGACGGGGAAACAATAGAAATAGTAACAGACTTTATTTTCTTGGGCTCTAAAATCATTGCAGATGGTGACTGCAGCCATGAAATTAAATGATACTTGCTCCTTGGAAGAAAAGCTATAACAAACCTAGAAAGTGTATTAAAAAGCACAGACATCACTTTGCCAACAAAGGTCTGTATAGTCAAAGCTATTGTTTTTCCAGTATGAATGTGAGAGTTGGACTATAAAGGAAGCTGAGTGCCAAAGAATGGATGCTTTTGAACTGTGATGTTGGAGAAGAATCTTGAGAGTCCCTTGCCTTGCAAGGAGATCAAACCAGTCAATCCTAAAGGAAATCATCCTGAATATTGATTGGAAGGACTGATGCTGAAGCTGAAGCTCCAATACTTTGGTCATCTGATGCAAAGAGCCAACTCACTGGAAAAGACCCTGATGCTGGGAAAGATTGAAGGCAGGAGAAGGGGACGACAGAGGGTGAGATGGTTGGATGGCATCATTGACTCAAACGACATGAATTTTAGCAAGCTCTGGGAGATGGTGAAGGATAGGGAAACCTGGCATGCTGCAGTCCATGGAGTCTCAAAGACTTGGACACAACTGAGTGACTGAACAACAACAGAAGTAGAAACAGTGACAGGTTTTATTTTCTTGGGCTCCAAAATCACTACAGATGGTGACTACAGCATGAAATTAAAAGACACTTGCTCCTTGGAAGAAAATCTATGACTAATATAGACAGCATGTTAAAAAGCAGAGACATCACTTTGCCAACAAAGATCTTTATAGTCAAAGCTATGGTTTTTCCAGTAGTCATGTATGGATGTGAGAGTTGGACCATAAAGAAGGCTGAGTGCCAAAGAATTGATGCTTTCAAAATGTGGTGCTAAAGAAGACTTTGAGAGTCCCTTGGACTGCAACAAGATCAAACCAGTCAATCCTAAAGGAAATCAACCCTGAATATTCACTGAAATGCTCCAATACTTTGGCCACCTGATGCGAAAGACTGACTCTTTGGAAAAGATCCTGATTCTGGGAAATTTGAGGGCAGGAAGAGAAGGGGGTGACAGAGGATGAGACGGTTGGATGGCATCACCAACTCAATGGACCTGAGTGTGAGCAATCTCTGGGAGATAGTGAAGGACAGGAAACCTGGCATGATGCAGTCCATGGAGTCACAAAGAGTCAGACATGACTTATTGTGTGAATGACAACAACCATGAGAAACTCAGATCTTCAGAAACTAAATCTGGATCCCTGGGAGGTCCATTTATTCCTATCCACTCCAACTCAATATTGGGGATATTTTTTTTTTTTGGAACCAGGGCTCATACTCCTTGGCAAACCCCAATGCCAGTGTTTGTCCACCAGCCCGAGAGTTTGTTAGTTCTACTTAAACTTCTTAATCCTTTAGCTGGCAATTCCATTACCAATTCAATTACTCACCAACAGTTTTGAGAAAAAAGCACCCCTGAATGCTTTGCATTTCTGTGAGTTTTCTGTTTTAGTTCAGCAGTCACTTGAAAAGACTTTTTTTAACCATTTTGTCTAGCTTATTTTCCTTATCTGGAGGGTTGATCCAATTTACCTACAGGATTACTGAAGTGGAAATCCTCCATTCTTTGTTTAATCCAATCAGATTTTCATTTCCTTTACTCCAGTGAAACTCTTCTTATCACATCACTACTCAGTGGATTCCACTGGGGCAGGTCAGAACCCTCATTCACTGTGCACCCTCCGACCCCCATCCTCAGGTTTGTCTTCCTTCCTCATTGCTCCATCTCCTCCTTCCTCATCTTCCTCCTGTCCAGCCAGTGTTGGAATGCTATACGGCTCAGCCCTTGGCCCTCGTTTCTCAGAATATGCTCACTTGGTGATTTGCATTCAATTTACTTTCTCTAAGTAACAAACAGATATAGCAAATACACTTAATTAATGTATCCAGCCCAGATCCATTTCTCGGATATCTGAGTGTAATCTCAAAGTTAATGTTCAAAACTGAACTTTTGATCTTACCACAGAAACAAAAACAAAGGAAAAAACACAAAACCCCTGCCTAACTGAATGCTTTTAAATTGTTTCTATTATCCAAATAAAGGCTTGGAAAAATTAAAATTTTACCCTAGGTTTATACTTCTATTAATTGACAATTGCTCTATGACTAGTATTATTTACTACAGTTAAAAACTTAGCCAATGATTTTATGCTAATACTAATTTGGCTGTGATTTAAATATACCAGAATTATAGTTTTGTACATGAACAGTGTTTAGTACCTGTTTGTGTGTAAGTAACCCTCATAATTCTCATTCTGAGATGAACTCACTCAAGTGTGGTATTATGTTGGGTTTTAAAGACTCTCTAGGATTTTAATCTTAGGCAAAAGGAAATCATGTGTACAATTAAATATATTCATGTAATAGTCATATAAAGTATTTGTCATTTTGTGTCAGAATAACACTCCCTCTAAATGCTTTCAGAACATAATGTAACCTTAGAGACTGCCATTTAAAAATAACTCTTACTACAACTCTTTAGATGTTTGATGATGAAAACTACTGATAAATAAATTATCTTTGTCTACTCTTTATGCACAATTATTTTTACATAGAAAATTTGGCACTGCTATGCATAACTACTTACTGGAAAGATTTCTTTTGTGGGAGAAAATGGGGTGGGGAAAGGAGAATTTGTAGCCTGTAATACTCTCAAGGGCATTTTACATTTTAAACAATGATATCCTTAAATGATTCATGTCAATGGTTGAGAGCTGTTTTCTAAGACACATGGATCCACTTATTAATTTTAAAAAATGAACACTGATATATTTAATAGTAATTAAAACTTTCTACATCTCAGCTCTAATGGCTGTAGGGTTTATTGAAATATCAAATGAGTCAGATGTGTTTTTTTTTTCCTCTAAACTATTCCTTCTTTTGGGAATGCAAGTACATTTAATGCAACTGATTCTGTGTTTTTCTCACAGCAAAAACCAAAGTTCTTTAATGGCTGCTACAACTTGCCTACTTGACCTTATCTCCTACCATTTTGCTTTTGGCTCACTGTACTCTATCTACACTAAACTCCTTGCATATTCCAAACACACTCCTATCTTGGGGTTTTTGTGCTGACCGTGCCCTGGGAACAGTTTCCGTTAGGTATCCATCCTGGTGGCTCACTCCCTCACCTTTCCTAGGCTTTGCTCAAATGTCTCAGCGAAGTCCAAACGATCCTGGCTATTTCAAATAGCAACCTGCCCCCTTTTTACCCCCAGCACTCAGACCAATTACTGTGTTCTGCCTTTTTTTCATAAGTTTATGGTGCCTCAAAAGAAATATTTAACAATTCCATTTATTAAATGTGCATGAGTGTTTAGTTGCAAAGTCATGTCCGACTCTTTGCAACCCCATAGACTGTAGCCTGCCAGGCTCCTCTGTCCATGGAATTTCCCAAGTAAGAATACTGGAGTGGGTAGCCATTCCCTTCTCCAGGGAATCTTCCCAACCCAGGAATTGAACCCATGTCCCCTGGCTGCATCTCCTGCATTGACATGCTAATTCTTTACCACTTGAGTCACCTGGGAAGCCATTTACTAAATAGGTCCCAACAACTTAATAGCCATTTTTAAAAAGTCATAGACGTAAGTTAAAAGAAAATAATATGTTCATTTTATTCTTAATTAATTATTCTTACCTACTAATGGGACATGTTTACCTGTTGGACCTTGAATGGCTTGTCAACACTTGGAGTAATAATAATGGACAACACTACTCATTTCCTGACGCACCTTGGGTATTATAATGTCTGCTTGCTTTGCAGACATCTGAGGAAAGCCTACAAGAGGTGAGGGAGAAAGCCACCGTAATAGACACCTGAAGGGAGACTATTCCCAGGGCAGTCAGTACAGAAGATGTGATGCCGTTAAAAGAAATTTGGTGTGATCTCAAGAAATTTTGAGCTACCTCAACTAGTAACAGTACCTTGTCTGATAGATGCTTCTGTGTTTCCCTTGAAAATTGAAATAATGTGCCCAGTCACTGTCATTTTGCTGGATTACAGAGATGTCTGGGCATACAGTTTGGGAAGCTTGGCACTGATATTTAATTATTTATTAGGTATATTATTTACTGTCTTTTCCATCCCTCATGACTGAATGTACTCACGTACTAGAATTTGTATCTATTTTGTTCTCTGATATTACTTCAAGCACAGTGAATAGTCCTGGTATATGTAAGTTTTCAGCACACACTTGTGGCATAATTAATTATTAATCATTTATGTTTCTTTCTGAACTCTGTTTACATTTTTGCCAAATTTTCTTTCAGGTGTTATCTTTTTATTGGTTTGTGAATATTTTTTGTATATCTAGGAAGCTGGTCTTCTGATTATATGTTCAACAAATATTTTTCCTAGTTTGTCTTTTTGCTTGTGGCATTTTAATCATACTTTCTACTGCATAGATACTTTAAATTTTTATATAGTTAATTTAGCCATTTCCCTTTCTTTAAAACCTATAGCTGATATTTTAAATTTAAACTGATTTTTCCCATTACAGGATCCTAAGTGAAGAAAAAAACTGCGTCCAATTTTTTTTCTAATTTATTAGGATTTGTTTTACTATTATTATTTTCAATTAGTTTACCAAGAATTTTTTAGACTCTAAGACAGATACAGCTTGATCTTCATCCAAATGGCTAGCCAGCTGTCTCAACACTGCCTATTAAATAATTGATTTTTTCCCAGTGCTTTGAAATAACAGCTTCGCCACACACTAAATCCCCATGTGTATTTTGGCTCTGTTTCTAGAACTGTCAATTCTGTTTTAGCTGTTATTTTGTTCCTTCTCAAGCACTAACCTCTCTGACTTACTGTGATCTTGAAAACTCTTCTGAGTTCCGTTTTACAAACTAATGGATTTTTAATTTGGGAGACATAGAATATTATCCTTTGAAACTATCCTTGAAAAGTTAATTCCAACAAAACGACTTAACAAGTATTAGAAATCACGATCCAAAGAGGACCTACACAAAAGTTCTCTAGCAGACTTCTTTTTTGTCCATTCAACTGTTTATCACAGTTCTGGATATATTGTGGGGACATAGAATTTCAATGAATCAAATACCTTCTAACACTGAAAACAGGGCAGCATGAATGATCCTCTTATACATGATGGACAGTAAAGACAAAGAATAACTAGATCTTCCTGTACACATCATCTCGCTGGCCTGTTATCATCTTTTTTAACACAAGGACAGTGAAATCAAGAATTCTATCTTGCTCTCAGTGAATATTGAAAAACCTTACAATGTGTAATTAGAAACACAAAATAAAATATGATTTATTATTTTTGAATAGACTTTGCTCATATCAGTATACTTGATAAGAAACATCACTGCTAAAGCATGAAACGTAATAGCTAAAGAGCATAATTACCCTCTAAAGACTTAACAAAATCTTTATGCATCTGCTTGATTTAAAAAATATACATATGTACATTTGCATATACATATGCAGAAAAGCAAGGTAGGTTTTGGTAATTTGACATAAATAAACATTCAAAATGTTAAGACTGGTTAAAAAAGATTTCAAGAGTTTCAACATCCAGCCCAGGTGCTCTCACAAGTAATTCCATTTCCTTTCTGCCTGTGGTGCTACACAAGTCCATTAGAAGCAGATAAGACCTAAAACTACAGATTAGAGAAATTTTTTGGTTTTTTTTTTTCCCTTCATGTATATGGGAGACATGGGCTCTTGGTCAATGACAAATACAGAGATAATTTTTTTACTCTTGGCAATATAACATGCTTTTTGGAGCTGATGGAAAAATATTCTTTGGAAACCAACTCAACAATCCCTCTTACTTATAAAACTGGTAACGAACAGTAGCACAAATAAATCAATTAGGGTAAAGACCATAAGAACACAAAGGCTCTATATCCCATTTTTATCAGCTTTAAATAACTATCCTGAGCACACATTTTTTTTTGCCCCCAATTTCAGATTCTTGTTTGTAGCCATTTATTCCATGGCATGAGACAGTTGAAGACTAATCACTGCATTATGTGTGTTACTTTATCCCCAAGGTTATCTTTGAAATGTCTGGGGCATTCATACCACTGAAAACATAATTCTGTCAGCACTGTCAAGTAGAAGCCTTCCCAACTTCTATAGAAAATGGACAAAGCGGGGATGTTTCCTGTGCCAATTAGCAGTTTCGCTGAGCAAGAAGGAAGTGTGTCTAAAGATTTCCTGAATGAGAACCCAGCAAGCTCTGTATTTGAATGAGAACAACCCAGCAAGCTTCCTTGGGCTTCTGGCACCCACAGAGGCCACAGTAAAGAGTTCCCAGGGAGGTCATCCAATTTCAATGAGCCAGAGGGATTATGTGGGAGCGGAGCAGTTGTGTGGCTTGTCTCTTAGCACATGTCCAGGGAGGACCTTTGCCAATGTCTGGCACCACACGGCTTATAAATATTTTCTAGCTGAACTTGTGAATGCAGTTTTTCAAACATTAGACAAATGATACGGTGCAAAGGACTAAGTTTGCACCTATGAATTGGCTGAAAATTCAATGAAGCTGCACATTTGTATCTGGAAGTCACACATATGCCTCACGCATATCATTTGATTTAGATTCAGGGGAGAAGTTTATTTAACTATGGGATACGTATCTGATGACTTGTCTATGCTGCTGTTACTCAGCCATTTGTGAAATGAGTAACTTTCCAACGTTTCGCCAATACCTTCATCTTAATGGAGGCATACAAAATTGTTGTATTGTTGGCGACATTTTAGATGTGTAACTGACACACTCGATTAAGCTAGAATTTTGTCCTCCTCTATGTCTTAATTCATTTAAAAATCCAGGGGCAAATTATTTTTCATTTTACAAGTGTACACTATACTTATTTACCTATGTGAAAGTTTAACTTTCTTTTTTTTTTCTACACTCTACCGCCTTTCATCAGTTTAGTGTTGCCTTCTATGAAATTAAGCTGAATGTAATCTTTTCAGATCACACTTGGTACAGACATGTTTCTTTCACTTGATAAAGGGAATAAAACTGATTCAACAAATATATGATGTCCCGTTAAGTCTCTTAAACACTCATAAATTGCAAGGATATTAAGATAAACAAGTTGCAGCAGAAAGGGAGAAGAGATGCCAGAGATTAATAAACAGCCAATAATCATGTAGTGTGATGAACATTCCCCAAAGTACATTCTCAATCCAGCAAGCAGAACGAGCCCTTAAAAAGAGAAGTTAGATCCTATCCATTCTTGGCCCAGGCTCCCCATTAAGAGACAGTGGTTTACGAGGTCCTGTATGATCTGGCCCCCATCTTCAATGTGACCCCCCTCTATTACTGCTATGCTAGTACACCGATGTATTTGCTTTTCAATGGCACACAGACATTGAACATGATACATACAATTCTGTCTCACTTTTTCCCCAGATACCCTCCTAATTTCTTACCTCTTTTAAATATTTGTTCAAATTCCACCCTTTTTAGTGAGACCTGCCCTGACCACCTTATTGCTGTTTCTCCCCAGCATCGTCTCTTTTTCCAAGATTTATTTATCGCCATGATACTTTCATTTCCATAATACTTTATATCCCTCCACGTTTACCATTTTGTTGGGGATTAACTTCTGTTTTGCACTTGAGAATATAAGCTCTGTGAGGGCTGAGATTTTTGCCAACTTGCTAATTTCTATGTTTTCAGTGACTATAAAAGAATCTGATACATAAAAAAATACTCAAGAAATAAGTATACTGAATAAATGATTGTCAACTTGAAGTAAGAACAAGGTGCAATGGGACAGAGAATGAAAGCCTAAATGATTGTTGTTTATGGGATAAAGAAGCCTTCCACAGACATTGAAACAATTCAGCTTGGCTTTAAAAAGAAGAGCAGATATTTCCCAATTACAGAAATTGGGAAAGAAAGCCATGCTAATCATGGAGAACAGTGTTATCAGGATGCTCTGAACAGCTAGGAACCAAAAGCCTGACTCAGGATGGTCAAGTCAATGACAAAATGCATTAACTCTTGTAACTGGAGGACCTGAAGTCAGGGATCATGACGGGCTTCATCCAAGGGCCCTGGCTCTCTTTCTCTATGATACCTCATCTCAGGAGTGGCTTCCCTCATCAGAGAAAAGTAATTATAACGGTCTCAAGATTCAGATCCTCACAATACTATACCCTAAGGAAAGGAGAAAGCTCTCAGAAGAGTGAGTACCCTTCTTTCTCATATCCCAAACCTATTCTTAAATCAGTCACTTTGGCTGTGGTTATGTCATAGACAAGTGATTTACACCTGATTTATAAGAATCAATCATAATGGCAAGTGGAAATGGATTCCCACGTTTGGATTTAAATTAATCAGGGCCATCCTTGGATATGTAGGTGGAGCCATTTTCCCTCCAAGTTCATGATTACTATCCAATGGGTGACAGGGTTGTTGGGGAAACCACCATAATATCCATAATAAATACTAGGTACAAATATAAGATATTAGGATGATACTGTGTGTTCTTATAAGAATGCTTAAAGAAGAATGGAAGGAATTGATTCTAGAGAGGGTAAGGTGAGGTCAGATGAGTTAGGGCCCTGCAAAACTGGATAAAAAGATTAGACTTTATCATAGAGTTGCTAAAAAGTTATTTCAGTGTTTTAAAGCAAGAAAAGCATCAAGATTATTGTTTATTACTTTGGTGATTTAACTACTTTAAAAAAATAATTCTGCAAGCAATATTAATATGTAGATTGGAAAAATTTATAGAAAGAAAAGTCATCTAAGATGCTATTGTATTACAATAGTTCACAACAGGTTAAAGTGAGACAAAGGGAAATAAACTTAATTGGAGAGGTATTTTTCACAAAATAATGCAACAATTGATGATAAATAAGAGGAAAGAACTGACTCTGATGTCTACAATTTGTAGGAATGATATGTATAATGGCTCTCAAGAGGGAAAAAAAAAGAGGACCCAGGATTAGGAGGAGTGTATTGGAGAGGAAAGGTGTAAAGAAATTCTACACAAGATTGAATCAGGAACCCTGTAGAACTGGGAAACAGTAGAACCAATTATTTCTAAGAGACAGAAAGTATAGCGGATTTTTGTTGTGTTTTGATTGTTTCACCAATATTCACTTTCCCTTGTTCATAGCACCCTAATTTCCTCTGGGGAAGTTTTGCTTCTCCGTTGATTATAGTCTGATGGAGTGTATATGGAAGCAGCATTTCCACTTAGCCAAGAAGTAACGTCTGTAATCCAAGCCTAAGTCATTTGGATGCTGTTTTTTTGAAAGCTTAGTAGTGGGCAGAGTGACAAGTAACCAGAAACAGCTGGATTCATCCCAGAGGTCGGGCTGGAACACCAAGCTGTTTTTGCTATCAAAGAGACTATTTTAAAATTCCCTCTGTGGTTTCTTTGGTTCCTGTAAATTTCCAAATCCACATCTCCAGGCTTCCGTTTAATACTATGATCTCACAATATCTTTCTGATAAATTCAATTTTTCTTAAGAGAGTTCATTTGTATCACTCTAGTCCAAGAACATTAGCTGGTACAGAAGGAAGAGAGAAAGATGAGGAAAAAATAAAGTTAGAAAGAGTAAACAGCAACACTGCGGATGTTCTTATAAGATACATGAATTCTAAGTCATATAAAACCCAGATGATCATTCTTATTAATTAGGGGCTTGAGAACCATAAAGGTATTTTTTTTGTTTGTTTTTAATGGTTCCTGAAAGGAATGTGCAATGGGATGAAGAATGATTAAGAGAACTGCTTATCTTATTAATAAGAACTGCTTACTGAGGCTGAGAAATATAAAGTTTTAATGGAGCCAAACTAGCATAATTACACAATTTTATTTAATAGTATTTAGAAATCTTGAAGTGGAATTAAAGAATACAAATCAGTATAGTGATGCAGACTGAGGGATTATTGGAGTCTATGCTGCATTTAACAGTCAAGGGAGTAAGAGAAAGCATGCTTTATATACTTGACATGATGAACCCTGGGAGTCTGCCTGAGTAGGACGCTCTCTAGATCACGTATATGTGTGGAGTCGCTCAGTCATGTCCAACTCTTTGTAACCCTATGGACTGTAGCCTACCAGGATCCTCCATCCATGGGATTTTCCAGGCAAGAGTACTGGAGTAGGTTGCTATTTCTATCTCCAGAGGATCTTCCCAACCCAGGGATTGAACCCAGGTCTCTTGCACTGCAGGCAGACATTTATCATCTGAGCCACTAGAGAAGCCCATTACAAATATGAGAGTGGGTGAAATCAGTTCCAGCTTCACCTGTAAGGCTGTGATAAGGATAGAATTCAGGATTGAACAATTTCAGGAAGGATATCTATTCAGATTCTTACCAGCAGCACAGACCAAGGGAAAACCCAGTCTATAATCCAAGAGTTTCCGGAAAATAATGTTATAATCCTAAATGCTACAAGCCCAGAGAGTAGCAAAATGCCATAATGTGAAAATCAGTGATAGATTCAGAAATCTAGGGGAGTATGGTGTGATCTAAAAAACCTGCAGAATGTTTATAGCAGCAAGGCACAGAGGTGTACCTGTTGGTTTACAGAGCTTCTGATAAGAAGAAAATGAAGCTTAGACCCTAATAAACCAAAAGATAATAGTAAATAAACTGGGGAAGTAGAAGCTAAAGATGAAAGGAAAAGACAAACTTACTAAACCTGGGGAAGTAAAAGAGGTGGAGGGTTTATTTGGAGAGAGAGATCTCAGGGTTCAAAACATTAGAAGTGCTGACAGTCATGTGAGGGCTTAGAGGTGAAGTTATTAAGGTAAAATAGATCAGGGCAATGGACCTACAGTATTAAATAAGCAATACACATGGAAATTACATGGCTGTTGAAAAGTTATTATTAGAAAGTGTGGGGGAAAAGTGTTAACATCCTTGGTGAAAACAGTTTCTAACAGATTAGTCAATGATAAAGAGACAGATTGAGAAACGGCAGTCAAGGGGGAGATGACTGAAACCAGAGTATAAAAGTAAAAGTGAAGTCGCTCAGTCGTGTCCAACTCTTTGCAACCCCATGGACTGTAGCCTGCCAGGCTCTTCTGTCCATGGGATTCTCCAGGCAAGAATACTGGAGGGGGTAGCCATTCCCTTCTCCAGGGGAATCTTCCCAACCCAAGAACTGAACCCAGGTCTGCTGCATTGCAGGCAGATTCTTTACCATATGAGTCACTAGGGAAGCAAGTATAGGCAACTATGAAAGAACTGTGCTAGGAAGAATCTTTGTTATGTGTAATAATAAATGTGCAGTTCTCACTCTTTCTTTCCTTTTCTTTCCTTTCCGACTTTGCGTCAACTTTCTTGAAATCATCCCCCTACTCATATGAGACCCAAACCATTATTGTGAAAACTAGGCCTCCCTTTTATAGACAGCTTCCTTCTACAGGTTTAATTTCATCATCAAAATTTTCTCCACAGGCTTAAGAGGCAGTGGACAGGACACTGAGTTCCCAGGGCTGTGAGATGGTCATTGAGGTGGAAAAGCACCAACAATGGATGCAGCAAAGGTTCTGGGCACGGAGGCTGCATGAGAGGCACCAGAGGCTTGGGTGGGGACTTCCCTGGTGGTCCAGGGGTTAGGACTCTGCCTTTCAACGCAGGGGTGCAGTTTCCATTCCTGATCAGAGAGCTAAAATCCTACATGGCTCATGGACAAAAACGCAAAACATAACCCAGAAGCAATATAGTAACAAATTCAGTAAAGACTTTAAAAATGGTCCACATAAAAAAAAAAGTCTTAAAAAAGAAAAAATAAAAGCCTTGGACGTGATGCCTGGGACACAGATAAATAACATCTTGAGAACATAACTCAGATTCTTCACAGGGGAAGGGTCTTTGTAAAAACAAATGCTTATGAAGATTCATAGTAATAAAGAGCATGGACTTTGAAATCAGACAACTCTTGATTAAAATGTTGGCTCTGCCACTTAATTGTATAATCTCAGTCAAGTTCCTTACCTCTCTGAACCTGTTTCATCATCTTTAAAATAGCTAATTTTAATTACATAAATTAATCTATTTATATAAAATAAGACCAATAATTTTTCCCTCGTTAAATGTATCCAGGTGTGAGTGGACTATTGAACACATAGAAAATGCTCAAATGGATCTAAATAGCTCTGGGTTTCCAATTTCTTTTTCTGTCTTAATCTCCCATTTCTTTTAATATGCTGTCTAATTTACTTTGGTCTCATTTTTCTTTTTTTAAAAACTGATTCAGTCAAACTATGGCCCCATTTTTGGTCATTTTATTCCTTATTATAGTATCTATTTCCTAGTATAAATAGCATACTTTAGGCATAGATTTTTCCTTGGCAGTATAAATTCAATGGGTAATATGAATTGAGTAGAAATTCAAAAAGGAAAACATAGAGTCACTTTCAACCATCCATTGACTTCCCATCATACTAAGCATAATGGTGGAAGTATCTACCATGTCCTACATACTATGTACTACAAGACTCCCTTCATCTGACCCTGACTATCACTAGTGAACTTTCCTCTAGTTCACTCCATCCTATTACTCTACCCTTGCTAACTCTGTTCTAGCCCCTTGCTATCTCTGCTACTGCTGCTGCTAAGTCACTTCAGTCATGTCCAACTCTGTGTGACCCCGCAGACGGCAGCCCACCAGGCTTCCGCATCCCTGGGATTCTCCAGGCAAGAACACTGGAGTGGGTTGCCATTTCCTTCTCTAATGCGTGAAAGTGAAAAGTGAAAGTGAAGTTGCTTAGTCATGTCTAACTCTTAGTGACCCCATGGACTACAGCCTACCAGGCTCCTTCTTCCATGGGATTTTCCAGGCAAGAGTACTGGAGTGGGGTGCCATTGCCTTCTCCTAGAACATTCCAAAAACATTCCCCTCTCCTACTGTTCAATCTTGCTCTTCCCTTTTCCTTTTCCTGGAATGTTCTTTTCCAGGTATTGGATAACCAGCTCCCTCATTTTATTTGTAACTCTCTTAAAATGTCATATTCTCACAAAAAGTCTCCTCTGATCAATCTATCTAAAGGAGTATACCTGCCTCCTGATTCAATCCCTTTCTTGCTTTGTTCTTCTCATGATGCTTATCACTACCAGACATTACAGACTTACTTACACATATCTATCTTCTCCACCAGAAGGTAAACACCATGAGGGTAGACAATTTGTCTAGTTTTATTAAGCCGTTTCCCAGTGCCTATATTATACCATGCACATAGTACACACTCAGTAAACATTAGTTATAGTTTATTTCTTTTTCCTTGGCCTAAGTAGATCAGATGAATATCCAAAAGTAACTAACTTCCTGGAACTAATAAGTGATTACTGATAGCAAGGTTACAGGACGTAGAGTGTCTTAGTTCATTAAGGCTGCTATAAGTTGATTGCACAAGTATAACACAAAAATCTTTATTTCAATTTTCTGTTGAAGGGCGTGGCTGTGTTCCCTCCCTCTTATTTGACCTGAGGCCAAACTGTGGTGAAGGTAATGAAGATAATGGCGACCTTCTTCAAAAGGTCCATGCACACACTGCTACACTCAGTGCCCCCATCCCTGCAGCAGGCCACCACTGACCCACGCCTCCATCAGAGACTCCTGGACACTCACGGGCAAGGCTGGGTCAGTCTCTTATGGGGTCGCTGCTCCTTTCTCCTCAGTCCTGGTGCACACAAGGTTCTGTTTGTACCCTCTAAGAGTCTGTTTCCCCAGTCCTGGGTAAGTTTTGGCAGCTCTGTGGTGGGATTAGTGGTGATTTCTTGCAAGAGGGCTTATGCCATACCCAGGGCTACTGCACCCAGAGCCTCTGCCCCTGTAGCAGTCCACTACTGACCCATACCTCCTCAGGAGACACTCAAACACAGTTCTTTCTCAGCCTCTGTGGGGGTCTCTGGGTCTAGGTGTGCACATGGTATGTTTGAGCCCTCTGAGCGTCTCTGGCGGGTATAGGGTTTGATTCTAAATGTGCTTTCATCACTCTTACCATCTTGCTTGCTTGGGCTTCTCCTTACCCTTGAACAAAGCTAGTGGAGCTGATGGAATTCCAGTTGAGCTATTTCAAATCCTAAAACATGATGCTGTGAAAGTGTTGCACTCAATATGCCAGCAAATTTGGAAAACTTAGCAGTGGCCACAGGACTGGAAAAGGTCAGTTTTCATTCCAATCCCAAAGAAAGGCAATGCCAAAGAATGTCCAAACTACTACATAATTGCACTCATCTCACACACTAGCAAAGTAATGCTCAAAATTATCCAAGGCAGGCTTCAATAGTACATGAAATGTGAACTTCCAGATGTTCAAGCTGGATTTAGAAAACACAGAGAAACCAAAGATCAAATTGCCAACATCTGCTGGATCATTGAAAAAGCAAGAGAGTTTCAGAAAAACATCTATTTCTGCTTTATTGACTATGACAAAGATTTTGACTGTGTGGATCACAACAAACTGTGGAAAATTCTTAAAGAGATGAAAATACCAGGCCACCTGACCTGCCTCCTGAGAAATCTGTATGCAGGCCAAGAATCAACAGTTAAAACTGGACATGGAACAACAGACTGATTCCAAATTGGGAAAGGAGTGTGTCAAGGCTGTATATTGTCACCCTGATTATTTAACTTATATGCAGAGTACACCATAAGAAATGCTGGACTGGACAAAACACCAGCTGAAATCAAGATTGCTGGGAGAAATATCAATAACCTCAGATATGCAGATGACACTACCCTTATGGCAGAAAGTGAAGAAGAACTAAAGCAAAGAACTAAAGAGCCTCTTGGTGAAAGTGAAAGAGGAGAGTGAAAAAGTTGGCTTAAAACGCAACATTCAGAAAACTAAGATCATGGCATCTGGTCCCATCACTTCATGGCAAATAGATGGAGAAATAAGGGAAACAGTGACAGAGTTTATTTGTTGGGGCTCCACAATCACTGCAGATGGTGACTGCAGCCATGAAATTAAAAGATGCTTGCTCCTTGGAAGAAAAGTTATGACCAAGCTAGATAGCATATTAAAAAGCAGAGACAGAAAAAAAAAAAAAAAAAGCAGAGACATTACTTTGCCAACAAAGGTCTGTCTAGTCAAAGCTATGATTTTTCCAGTAGTCGTGTATGGATGTGAGAGTTGGACTATAAAGAAAGCTGCGCACTGAAGAATTGATGCTTTTGAACTGTGGTGTTGGAGAAGACTCTTGAGAGTCCCTTGGACAGCAAGGAGATCCAACTAGTCCATCCTAAAGGAAATCAGTCCTGAATATTCATTGGAAGGACTGATGCTGAAGCTGAAACTCCAATTCTTTGGCCACCTGATGTTAAGAAATGACCCATTGGAAAAGACTTTGATGCTGAGAAAGATTGAAGGTGGGAAGAAAAGGGGATGACAGAGGAGGAGATGGTTGGATGGCATCACCGACTCGATGGACATGGGTTTGGGTGGACTCAGACAGTTGGTGATGGACAGGGAAGCCTGGTGTGCTGAAGTCTATGGGGTTGCAAAGAGTCAGACATGACTGAGCAACTGAACTGAATTGAACTAAAGGTCAATTTAAGTGACCTGTTTCTAAGTGCATGTGTTTTTTATTTTCATGATTTTCACATTTTCAGTCCTTATAACTGTATAAAACTTGGCACACCAATACTCCTCAGAGAGTTCCTGCTAACATCCAACAGTTCTGCAATGCAAAGTTTCAGAAAGAATCTATTGATAAACAACTTATCTGGAGAATATCACGGACTTGGGAAAATAAAATTGGTCTACTTCCTGAGCACTAGTTAACAAGGCATTATCATTAGAAGAAAGAACTAGACCTAACAGTTCTCAAAACTACTACTAGCTATTCAGAAGCTATCTTGTGCCATGCCATATGCTATTTTATATATGCCTTACTTAAATATCCTAACAATTTAGGAGATAGCAATTATCATCATTTCATTTTACAGATGAGGAACAGAGAAGTTCTTATTTAAACTCATGTGACTTATACTGGGATGAAATAGTGTTCTCCCACAATTCATGTCCACTCAGAATTCCAGAATATGAACTTATTTAAAAATAGGGCCTTTGCAGGTATAATTTTTTTTTAGAAAAAGAAACTAACCATGAATGGATAAAATGACATGGGGTGTGTGAGTGTGTGTGTGTATAAATAATGGAATACTCAGTCATGCCCGACTCTTTGTGACTCCATGGACAGTAGCCTGCACCAAGCTCCTCCATCCATGGGATTTTCTAGGCAAGAGTACTGGAGTGGGTTGCCATTTCCTTCTCCAGGGAATCTTCCCAACCCAGGGATCGAACCCAGGTCTCCCGCACTGTAGACAGATGTTTTACCATCTGAGCCACTGGGGAAGTCCAATGGAAAACTACTCAGCCTTAAAAAAGAATGAAATAATGCCATTGCAGCAACATGGACGCATCTAGAGGTGATCATACTAAGTGCAGTAAGCCAGAAAGAGAGAGATAAATGCCATGTCATATCACTCATATGAGGAGTCTCAAATATGACAAATGAATCTATCTGTGAAATAGAAACAGACTCACAGACATAGAAAACAGACTTGTGATTGCCAAGGAGAAAATGTGGGAGGGATGGATTGGGAGTTTAGGATTAGCAGATGCAAACCATTAAACACAGAATGGATAAACAAAAAAGTTCTACTGTATAGCACAGGGAACTCTACAGTGGTTAAGAACAGGGAAGACTGGCAGGCTACAGTCTTCCCTGTCCATCATGGGATTCCAAAGAGTCAGACATGACTTAGTGACTGAATAACATCAACTACAGCTAATATCCTGTGATAAATAATCATGGAAAAGAATATGAGAAAGAATACATACATACATACATATTGCCTCAGAACATCCAGAAAGAAACAACTCAGCTGACGCTTTGATTTCTGGCCCCTAGAACTGTGAGAAAAGAAATTCCTGGGTCTTAAGCCACAAAGTTTGTGGCAGCTTGGTGCAGCAACCCTAGGAAAATAGTTTGTAAAGAACTGGGGCTTACTGGATGGTGTAGCAGGTAAGGAACCCGCCTGCCAATGCAGGAGGTGC
Organism: Dama dama; assembly: GCF_033118175.1. NCBI lineage: Eukaryota > Metazoa > Chordata > Mammalia > Artiodactyla > Cervidae > Dama > Dama dama. The sequence goes on along the minus strand of NC_083683.1, from coordinate 35,130,244 downwards.
AAGGGATGTGGGTTCAATCGCTGCGTCAGGGACATCCTTTGGAGGAGGGCATGGCAACCCACTCCAGTGTTCTTGCCTGGAGAATCCCCATGGACAGAGGAGCCTGGTGTGCTACAGTCCACAGGGTCTCAAAGAGTTGGACACCACTGAGCAACTAAGCACAATTAGACAGTCTTAAATCCAGATCTGACTTTAAAGGCTAATCTTTCAATCATTACTGCAGTAATCTCAGAAGGTTTTATGCTGTCCTATCACTAATCACTCTTTACGGCAATTGTGAGAGTAGAGAATATTCATTTTTTTTTTACCTCCAGGTCTAGTATAATGCCTGACTTATAACCCATCTAACCAGTCATTTAAAAAAAAAGAAAGAAAGAAAGAAATCCATTTCTTTAAACAGACAAATCCTTTGTTCCTTTCTAGTTCTCTAATCCTTATACTTAACAGGTAAATGCTTTGGTTAATATCAACAACAATAAAGAAAACAGCATGTATCATTATATTATTATGCACATTTCTATAGTTTATGAGTTTATTATTTTAAATTTAATCTCTCATTCTTAAAGCCATGTTCTGATTGTGAATCATCTTATGTTTGGATTTTCATTTTATTCTCTATATTCTGCCTTGTTATAGGAAGGACTTGAAGCAATTGCTTTATAACAGTGCAATAAAATAAACTGACAAAATAATTGCATGTGAAAAGCAGCCCATGCACAGAATAAAAGAAAAGTTAACATAATGGTAAGAGCAATGTTAGAACAAAAAAACTCATAGAATAGATTCTTGACCTTGTTAAAGATGGGTCACAAATTTCTTGCTGAACAGTAGAACATAAATGCTAGAATAAGAAGATATACTCAGAGTGTGCTCAAGTTAGAACATACCAGTTGTTCAGGAGGCCCTTAATAAGTTATCCCTGACTGAAGACCAAGGAGATTTCTCGCAGGCCTCCACATAAAGGAAAGAATTCTATGCATTGGATCCTAAGCTGTGCTGTATTCTTGGGGAATAGGATTCTGTCACCTTTAGGACACAGATTTCAGAGTCATACAAAAACAAGGCTCAGACCTTGACTCTACCACTTGCCAAATGTATGATCTTGGAGATGTTCTTGAATTTGTTTCATTTTTGTTAACAAACAATGACAATTACCTCCTGGGATTCTTAACAAGGCTTGGAAGAAGATGTAAAGCATTTGGCAGAATGTCCATCCACACAAAGCTACAGAACAATGAGCGTGTGACTGAGGCCCTCTGCAGAGCCAAGTTCAAGTTCCCCGGCCACTAGGAGATCCACATCTCCAAAAAGTGGGGATTTTCTAAGTCTAAAGTGGATAAACTTGAAAACATGGTAGCAGAAAAGCAGCTCATCCCAGATGAATGTGGGGTCAAATATACCCCTAATTGTGGCCCTCCAGACAAATGGCAGTCACCCTGCAGTCACGAGAGCCTTGATGTTGTCCCCTCCTTATTCATGCCCACCAGTAAATCCTACTTTCCTGTCAAAAATAAATAAAATAAAACATTTGGCAAAGAGAAGATCCTTCTTGTTAATTCTCTTCTCTTAATAATGATTATCTTTTACCATCAACCTCTCAGCAATGCTTCATTTGCAAATTTCTGTTTGCCCTTCTCTGCTCTTTGATCTAAACTGATGTTCGTTTTTAGCAACTCATAAGCTACTAAGTTGTAATTCTATATTTATGGGTAAATGCACACTACTTTATATTTAGTAGTGTGGCACATATACACATTTAACTTACATATATTTTGCTTAAATTTTTTTAATTAAAAAATAGCTATTTCAAAAAGTGAGCAATTCTGCTCACCATTCTATTCAGCAAACACAGGCTTCAGATTGAATGTGAGATGAGAGATTGAGCACTGCTGTTTAATTTCAAATCTGTCTTGTTTCTGTCTGTCCCATTGTGTGTCTCACCAGTAAAGACAGGCTTCTGTCAACAATCAGAGCCCCCAAACCAAAGCCAACCTTTCATCTAGTGTTTATCTGAGAGATCATCCAAACTTTGGAGGAAAAATTGGACTTATGGTGAGACAACTGATTCCTAGCGGACTATGAACTGAAAATTTGATTGTCTGTGATCAAACATATAATCAACAGATCACCAGCCCAGGTGGGATGCATGAGACAAGTGCTCGGGCCTGGTGCACTGGGAAGACCCAGAGGAATCGGGTGGAGAGGGAGGTGGCGGGGGGGGGATCGGGATGGGGAATACGTGTAACTCTATGGCTGATTCATATCAATGTATGACAAAACCCACTGAAATGTTGTGAAGTAATTAGCCTCCAACTAATAAAATAAATAAATAAATAAATAAAAACCTAGGCTGTACAGAAGGTAGGACCTCACTTTGTAGCCTATTGTAGCAAAAAGAAAATACATGCTCAATAAATATATGTTGTGAGAAAGAGAAAGGAAAAGAGAGAGAGTGAAGGAGGGCTGGGGGACAAATTTAGAGTTTAAATAAGCTTTCTGGCTACATAAAACCAAGCATTCACATCTATATTATTTCTTTATCTGCTCCTGACATTAGAAAGCTTCAGCTCTGACCCCTTCTTCCTAGATGGAACATTAGACTTTCCAGGGAATTTCCCGTTTCCTCTTCTCAGAAAGAATCTAGACAACTCACTACACATCCCTTTTTGCAGACTGTTGGATTGCCTCAGCCTCAGAGGGATACAAATGAAGGAATGCTAGATTGGAGTCAGGAGGTCTGAGGCCCAGTTCCACCTCCCCTGACAATTGTCTAGTCTGACCATGCCTAGTCTTCTCTCCCTGGGCCTCAGTCCTTTCATATCAGCGAAGAAGGAGCAGAAGTAGATGATCTCTATCACATCATGTTAATGAATAGTTTTTGGATTTATATTCTACTTAGGTTAGGCCTTGTGCAGATCATGAAGACAGAAATACCATCTCCTTCACTCCTTAAGGACTTTAGATGGGATTTCATTCCACTCACATGATTGAAAACTTCCTTTCTCCCAACACTGAGAGTTTTTAACCTCAAGCTGAAATTAACTTAATAATAGTTTTTAGAATGTCTTCAATAAAAAGCATTCTATGTGTTCCTGTTTTATATTCATAGCTGACAAATATGATAATGCTTTACCAAAAACCTCTCTGTATATCTTGTAATTTCTTATAAGAAACAAATTCGAACCATATTTTACTAGTGTATCTTAGGTTGATTTTTTTTCGGAAGGCAGTCACCAGCTGCAGTCACCCCTAACAAGAGAGTCAGCCAGTCCTTTGAGCTTTGAAGCCAGGTATTAACTTCTCCTTTGTAGCTATAAAAATCCTAGATGGCTCTTCCAATTAAAAGCTATTTTGTCTACATTGAAAATATGTTGTTTAGTGCAACCATCATCATTAGTTATCTTACCCAGATCTTCTGGATAACTTGCTGCAGCTTCTACCTCAGCATTGCTGCTTCATTTTGCAATTTGATGTTATGGAGAGATGTGTCTACTTAAATTTTATAAACTGAACTTTTGCTAGTTTCAAACTTTTGTTCCACAGCTTCCTTACTTCTTACAGCCTTCATAGAACTGGAGAGAGTTAGGGTCTTGTTCTGGATTAGACCTTGGTTAATGGAATGTTGTGTCTGGTTTGATCTTCTGTCCAAACGACTACAGCTTTCTCCATGTCAACAAAAATAAGTTTGTTTCACTTTCTTATCACCTGTGTGTTCACTGAAATAGAACTCTGAATTTTCCTCCCAAGCTTTACCTTTATATTCACAACTTGGCTAACTGTTTGGCACAAGAGGCCTAGCTTTTGGCCTACCTTGGCTTCCAACATGCCTTCATCACTAAGCCTGATCATCTCTAACTTCTCATTTAAAGTGAGAAACATGTAACTCGAACATTTTTGAACACTTAGAAGCCATTGGATGGTTATTAACTGGCCTAAGTTCAATATTTTTATGTCTTAGGGAATAAGGAAGTCCAAATAGGGGGAGAGATGTGGGGGGACGACTGGTCTGTGAAACAGTTAGAACACCACAGTGTTCATTAAGTTTGCAACCTCATATGGACATGGTTTGGGGTGCCCCCAAAACAATTACAATAGTAACATCAGAGATCACTGATCATAGATCACCATAACAAATCTAATGATAAAAGCTTGAAATATTTAGAGAATTACACACAATGTGACCCAGAGTACAAAATGCTGCTGGGAAAATGGCATTGACAGGTTTGTTCAACAAAGGCTTGCCATAAACTTTCAATTAATAATAAACAATATCTGTGAAGTGTCCTTGCATATAAATAAAACAACACACAATAAAATGAGGTATGCCCTTGGACTGCAAGGAGATCCAACCAGTCAGTTCTGAAGGAAATCAGTCCTGAATGTTCACTGGAAGAACTGATGCTGAAGCTGAAACTCCAGTACTTTGACCACTTGATGCAAAGAATGACTCACTGGAAAAGACCCTGATGCTGGGAAAGATTAAAGGCAGGAGGAGAAGGGGATGACAGGATGAGATGGTTGGATGGCATCACCGACTCAATGGACATGAGTTTCAGCAGGCTCTGGGAGTTGGTGAGGGACAGGGAAGCCTGGCATCCTGCAGTCCATGGGGTCGCAAAAAGTTGGACATGACTGAGCGACTGAACTGAACTCATGCCTGTATATTATATTGTTTAAGGTTGAGATTTCATTTCTGAAGACTGGCCGAGGGTCATGGCTAAGATGACAGAAACTATCCATTGCCTACACACTTAATATTCCCCCTTCTCTTCTTTACTGCTAGCACAATCCTTGTATGTGTAGCTACCAGGCCAAAGGTGGTCCTACTGGGAAATTTGATCCCTGTTCCAGTTTTGAACAATGAATCATAAATGATCTGAATTAATTACAGTAATGCCATCCCTTTTCCTTCCTCCCCTGACCTGTAGTAATTTATCTTCAGGCATTATGTGACCCAGTTCTGACCAAGGTGATGTAAGGAAGATCTGATGGATAGAAGCTTCTGGGAAATTTTGTTCTTTTAATTAAAAAATATTAAAAGATACAGTGGGTGTCCCCCCCTTCATGCCTATCGAGTAGATATCAAACCTCAACATACTGCAACCATCTTGTGACTATGAGGCAATAAAGAATAGAAGCCAAGCTGCTGGCTTCCCTGGTGGCTCAGTGGTAGAGAGTCTGCCTGCCAATCCAAGAGACATGGGTTCAATCCCTGATCCAGGAAGATCCCACCTGCTGCAGAGCAACTAAGCCCATGTGCCACAACTACTGAGCCTGTGCTCCAGAGCCTGCGAGCCACATCTACTGAAGCCCACGCTCCTTAGAGCCCATGCTCCACAACAAGAGTAGCCACCGCAATGTGAAGCCCTAGCACTGCAACGAGAGAGTAGCTTCCACTCACCAGACCTAGAGAAAGCCCGTGTGTAGAAACAAAAATCCAGAAGACACAGCACAGCCAAAAATAAAAGTAAATAAAAAATTTTAAAAAGACACTAACCTGCCCAGGATGGTCCTTATTGACATCAGTGAACTGCCTCATCAACCTTTGGCTGTCTACTTCTTGATTTACCTAACTATGATGACAAGGCCTGATTTCTGAGAATCTCTGTATTTTGTAGGGCTAGATCAAGACATTTAAATGTCGAAACCTGACAAATTCAATGCTTAAAAATATGGCACAATTCATTGTAACTACAAGAAGAAAGCAAGAATGCATGGTTTTGGTGAACTCCTGTAGAAAGGACAAGTCTTACTGGCTTACTAAATTCAGGGGGTTTTAATCAGGCCGCAAGTACATCTCTGACCCTCAGTTGTAGGGTAAAAGTAAATGTTAATCATTTTAATGATGCTGATGATGTTAAAAGGAAAATGATATTAACTTTTAACAATTGTTTACTAAATGCTAAGTATTTTTACTAAATTGGCTCAGATGGTCAAGAATTTGTCTGCAATGCAGGAGACCTGGGTTTAGTCCCTAGATAAGGAAGATCCCCTGGAGAAGGGAATGACAATCCACTCTAGTGTTCTTGCCTGGAGAATCCCATGGACAAGGGAGCCTGGCAGGCTATAGTCCACGGGGTTCAAAAGAGTTGGACACAACTGAGTGACTTTCACTTTTCTTTCCTTACAACCTCTGTCTCAATTAATCCTCATAAGTCTATTTAGTACCACTATCCCCATTTTGCAGACAAAGGAACTGAGACTGAGATTGAAATGGGTTAGAGTGACCTGCCCAAATTCATAGAGTGAGTTAAGTGGTAGAGTTCAAGACCAGATGATCTCACTCTAGTCTGTCCTATTGACCACAAAACAAGTTCAACAGAGCTTATTCCTCTATTTTATTTCAAATTTTTCTAGTTGTGACAGTCTCAATTTATTTGAAAAAATGCAAGTAAAAAAACTAAGAAAAAATTTTTTCCTAAACATTTGAGAATAAGTTGCCATCACAATTGCTCTGAATATTCTAATGTGTGTAGTGGTTTGAATAGTGATTATCCCTCCCAAGACATGCACAAAAAGGTTTGTCCAAGTCCTTAATAGCTGAAACCTGTGAATGTGGCCCTATTTAGAAATAGGGTCTTTGCATACGTAATTACATAAAGGATCTTGAGATAAGATCATTCTGGATTTAGGCTAAGACCTAAGTCTAATGACTAGTATCATTATAAGAGAAAGGAGAGGGAGATTTGAGCTACTCAGATACAAAGGAGAGACACAAGGGAAATCCAAGTGAAGATGGAGGTGATCCAAGTAGGGATCGAGAGATGCATCTCCAAGCCAAGGAACACCAAGCATTGCCAGAGTCACCAGAAGCTAAGAGGCATGGAGGGACTTCTCTGGTGGTTCAGTACTTTAAGACTCTGTTCCCAATGCAGGTGGCACGGGTTCAATCCCTGGTCATGGAAATAAGATCCGGCATAGCACACAGAGAGGCTCAAGGCGGGGCGGGGCAGGAAGAGGCATGGAATGGATTCTCTCTCAGAACCTCCAGAAGGAATCAACCTTATTGACATCTTGATTTTGGACTTGTGGCCCCCAAGACTAAAAGGATACATTTATGTAGTTTTAAGCTACCTAGCTTGTGATAAGTTAATTCAGCAACTGTTGGAATCTAATATGGTGTGTAATTCCTACAAACAAAGGCACAATATAGCCATTAAAATCAAGGAATTAATACTGATACACCACTGCATTCTAATCCACTCCATAATACCAATTGACCTAACAACATACTTGAATGCAGAGGATCTGCTTCCCATTTGTGCTGTGTCTCCTTAGACTCCTAAATCTGGAACCATTTCTTGGCCTTTCCTTGACTTTCTTGACCTTGACAGTTTTAAAAAGTACAGGTTACAAATATTTTGTAGAATGAATTTGTGTCTTTCCATTTTTTCTTATGATTAGATTTAGGTACCATGTCTTTGGCAGTAATACTGGAGAAGAGATACTCTGGTCTTCTCATTATATCCCATCAGGTGATACATAGTTCAGTCTGTTCCATTACTAATCATAGTTCTCTGGTGAGCTGGTTAAGGTGGTGGCTGCCAGAATTCTTCACTGTAGAATTACTCATTTTCCCTTTGTCACTAATAAGCATCCTATGGCGAATCACCTTGAGACTATAATCCCTCATCACAAAATATAGAACTCATGGTTTTCATTTTATTCAACATTCATAATGTTACTATTATTTTATATTTAAATTGTCCGCCTCCCCCCCCCCCCCCCCCCCCACAGTCTGGCTAGTGTGAAACTCTTCAAACTGTCCTTCTTTCCCTTTGATGTGTGCACGTTATTCTTTAGGCCCTTTCTTTCTGGTGCAAACAGATGTCCCAGAACCATTTTGCTCTTTTCTCTCCCCGGCCTTGAAATAAGACATATACTGGAGGAAGGTATTTAAAAATCAAGATCTGGTTGCTAGGTGTCTTTGAGTGTGTGGAAATACAGCTGCCCACCCCCCATCCTCCCAATACTCACATACACATTCATATTAATGTCGGTATATTTCTCTATCTATATAGATCAAAAACTACAGGTTCACAATTTTTAATCAAGACAGAGCTCCTTCTAGTTAATTTCCTTTTCTGTGCTCGGAATTCCCTTATCCAAAGGTAAGAAAATGAGGCTTTCGTGATCTTCATGCTTTTACTGATTTACCCCAACCATAGGTAAGCAACTAATCTCTCATTATTCTGCCTTCTTCCACACAAAGATACACTCTTTTCCGTTTTGAGGTTCTGTTTCACTGTATCAGACCCCCTCTCTGTACACACATCCTGCTCACCTGTCTGGTTTTGACACCCCTTACAACAGAAGTTTCCTCACCCTTGTCAGTCTGGGATACTCTCCTTTTTAAAAAAATATTACTTGTTTATTTATTTATTTGGCTGCATCAGTCTTCATTGCAGCATGCAAGATCTTCATTTATTGTGGCATGTGGGATCTTTAGTTGAAGTGTGCAGACTCTTAGCTGTGGCATGTGGGATCTAGTTCCTTGACCAGGGGTCAAACCTGGGCCCCATGTATTTGGAGCATGGAGTCTTAACCACTGGCCCACCAGGGAAGTCCCTGGGAAACTCTCCTAAAAGGAAACTCCCTCACTCCACTCAGGTCTTGACACCCCAGGTTAGCCTGCCCTTGACCTCCAAACTCTGACTCCATCACCCCATGCCAAGTTGCCCCCAGTGTGCATACCCATTTTACCCCACCCAAGCTCTGTCACACCTGGACTGAGTTATCCTACCTTGTAAATGCCCTTCCTTAACCCACCTGCTCTGACCACTTGGACCACGTCTGGCTTTTCCACTCTGGCTCTGGCATTTCATGCTCAGAATGTGGACATGTCCTCAAACTGCTTCTGCTCTGGGCTGCCCTCCTATGTTAAGGCCCTCCTCATCTCACTTTGGCTCTGGGACCTTGTATCCAGTGCCCCTGCAGGGGACACTGGCCTCACCTGCTTGCGCGCTGTGACACTTGGACCATCGTAGCTTCCCTCACTCTCGGGTACGGATATCTATCTTCATTAAGCCCACTTAATAGCTTTAGGACTGAACTTCTCAGGAAGGGGAGGAAAGCAAAGGAGAAGATGAAAGGGAAGGGGAGTTTATTTCTCCATTAAAGATAAAAGCCTTACTAGAAATTCACTTGTGATACAGAGATAAGTCTAATATACTGAAATTACTAACAAAGTGGTCATTTTAATCCTGTCTTCTAGTACTGATCTGGGAAATGAAGAGAGTTTGGGGGAACATCTTAGAATCTACACTTTGCCCTCCTTACCACAATTGATTAGTATTTTTTGAGCTGTCTTTTACAACACCCTTAATTTTAATGGAGAATAGTAAGAGAGAACTCTGATAAAGACATTACTTCTGGCTTCCACAGGGGGTTGCTAGTTAGGCAGCTCTAGCATCTCGCTTCTCTGTTGCCGTTGATAAGGACCTGATGGTTGGGGTTCCTGCCCAGTTTTCAATGCTATACCATCTTGAGCTTAACTCTATCGCCCTTTTTAGTTGACTTTTCCATGGTTAGTCATGGTTACCCAAACCACAACCACTGGTCCAGGGAGGCTGAGATCAAAGAAACTTTCAGTATTGGCTGTACACTATGCCAATTCAAATTTAGGGAAATCTATTGGGGTGGACAATGTTGGGCCCAGCTATGACCTATAGCAGAATAGAGACTATGATTCTGGAAAACGTAAAAACTACAAGCAATAATAACACATACACACACACTCACACACAGCTCAACAGGAAGGGTGAACCTAGGCTGATGATCCAGACTCAACACAGAGGCCTTTATATTCCCAACAAAATAAAACAAAGAAAGCTAGAGGGTTTTCTCTAAACCAGTGTTTTTCAATCCTTTTTTAAAAACCCATTTTTGGATAAATTTAAGGATCTCAATTTCTCTCCAGTCTAGATTTCATATTTTAAAATCTATAATCATTTTACTTTCCAAAATATAAACTATATACTGAACATAATTTTATTCTAATCTCATAATACTCCCAGAGATTCAGACTTCTAGCCCACCTTACAATCTCCTCAATCTCTAGTGCTATGTCTTTATCTGTTGAAAATCCATGTTCAAATTACAAAATGGAAAACAGAATTACTTCATTTTTCAGCAGCCATAGCTATGGATTAATTGAAAGTTAATGAGTAAGATTATTTCAGAAAGTTAGAAATTAATGATGGGAACTATTCAAACACAACTTAAAAGTTGTGTGTGAATTAAACTTAAAAGTTTTTGCACAATGAAGGAAACTGCAAGGTGAAAAGGCAGCCTTCAGAACAGGAGAAAATAATAACAAACAAAACAACTGACAAAGAATTAATTTCCAAAATATACAAGCAGCTCAATACCAGAAAAATTAATGGGCTAATCAAAAAATGGGCCAAAGAACTAAACAGACATTTCTTCAAAGAAGACCTACAGATGGCTAACAAACACATGAAAAAATGCTCAATATCCCTCATTATCAGAGAAATGCAAATCAAAACCACAATTAGGTACCATCTCATGCCAGTCAGAATGGCTACCATCAAAAAGTCTACGAACGATAAATGCTAGAGACGGTGTGGAGAAAAGGGAACCCTCTTACACTGCTGCTAGGAATGCAAACTAGTATAACCACTATGGAGAACAGTGTGGAGATTCCTTAAAAAACTGGAAATAGAACTGCCATGTGACCCAGCAATCCCATTGCTGGACATACACACCGAGAAAAACCACAACTGAAAGAGACTCATGTACTCTAGTGTTCATTGCAGCACTGTTTACAGTAGCTAGGACATGGAAGCAACCTAGATGTCCATCAGCAGAAGAATGGATAAGAAAGTTGTGGTACATATATACAATGGAATATTACTCAGCCATTAAAGAGAATATATTTGAATCAGTTCTAATGAGGTGGATGAAACTGGAACCTATTATACAGAGCGAAGTAAGTCAGAAAGGAAAACACCAATATAGTATGCTAATGCATATAAATGGAATTTAGAAAGATGGTAACGATGACCCTATATGCAAAATGGCAAAAGATACACAGATGTATAGACTTTTGGACTCTGTGGGAGAAGGCAAGGTGGCATGATTTGGGAGAATAGCATTGAAACATGTATATTACCATATGTGAAATAGATCACCAGTCCAAGTTTGATGCATGAAACTGGGCACTCAAAGCTGGTGCAGTGGGACAGCCCAGAGGGATGGGGTGGGGAGGGAGGAGGGAGTGGGCTTTGGGATGGGAGCGGGGAACACATGTTCACCGGCAAGTGATGCATGTCAATGTATGGCAAAAACCACCACAATATTGTAAAGTAATTAGCCTCCAATTAAAATAAATTAATTAATTTAAAAAGTTAGGAATTCATGATGGGAATTGTTCAAACACAAGTGAATTACCAAAAAAGAGCAAATATATATAATTTTATTATATCTGTTTTTAAGCAATTCTTTAAGTGTTTTTTTTTTAATATGGACCATTTTTTAAAATCTTTATTGAATTTTGTTACTATATTGCTTCATTTTGGGGGGGTAGTTCTGTATTGATATTTTGGCTGTGATACAGGTGGGATTTGAGCTCCCCAAGCAGGGTTTGAACCCACAGCACCTGCACTGGAAAGTGAGGTCTCAATCACTGGACTGCCAGGGAAGTCCCCATAATTTTAAATTAATGATGCTTTCTCAGATCAGCAAGTGTGATAATTACACGATCATTTGGCTTACTATCATATGGTGCCTAGTCTTCATGTAATCTCTTGTCCTTACCTCCAAACGTAGTCCTACTTCATTCCTCACTACAGCTATTCTGAATCTTACTACTTCAATTACACCATCGTCTATTTTGCTCCGACCTAGTGAACTGATCTCCTGCTTTACCTTGAAAACAGGCTGTCAGGCATTGAAGCAATGGCAGAACAATGGCTCTCCAAAGATGCCCGTAACTCCTCTCTGCAACCTGTGAGCTTGTTACCTTGCACAGCAAAAGGGTCTCTGCAGATGAAATCTAGGGTATGGACCTTGAGATGGAGAGTTATCCTGGATACTCTGGATGGGCCCAGTCAAACCACTTGGGTCCTTAAAAGCAGAGAACCTTTCTCGGTTGCAGTCAAAAGAGATGTGACAATAGAAGATGCGGGAGAGATATGAAGCATGCGAGGACCTTGAGCTGCCATTTCTGACTTTGAAGATGGAGAAAGACGGCCATCAGCCAAAAAAAAAAAAAGCACCCTGTAGAAGCTGGTCATTGGTCCAGCTAAAAGTCAGTAAGAAAGCAAGTACTTCAGTCATAACCACAGAGACAGACTTCAGTGCTAAAGCTTCTCTCTAGGGGAACACAGCTCTAAGGACACCTTCATTTCAGACTGGTGATACTGGAGCAGAGGAATCATTTGAGCCTGTCAGATTTCTGACCTACTGTGAAACAATAAATGTTTATTGCTTAAGCTCTTAAATTTGTTAGAGAAGCATTAGGACACAAATACAAACACAAATGCACTCTGTTGTCTGTGGTTTTGGTTTCATGCTTGATTGCTTTCAGAAAACTTCCAAAGTGACAAATATGCTATTGTTTGATATGTACTATTTTTGCAGTTAACACTCATTACAAAATTATTTCTCTAATGACTCTTTCCAGGTCTAAGGTTCTGGTTGAATAGTTTATTTGAGATTTAAAAGTCAGAGTCTCCTTCCTGTCTTCCTTCCTTCCCCACCGCCCACCCCCCCACCACCCTTTACTAGAGTGAAGGGTTAGTGAGAGTTTACTAGTTTAAAATTGGTGGGGGTGGGGGAGGGAGTGGAATTGGTGATGTCCCCACTTCAGGAAATGTTCAAAGAGGCTTCCTTAAACTTAACCTTTTTCATCTCGAGGTGTGTGTGATAAGGAATATTGCAGTGCTCTGGAGACTGATTTTTTTTTTTTTTTTAATAACCACAGTGTTTCCATCCTTCTCTGTAAATTGGTTTGATTTTTACTATAGGTTATTGAGTTGTACTCAGAAGGGTTCAAGTGGAAGGCAATTTTACTGTTTCTCAATATTCCCCATTAAATTTACCGTCTTGGCTCATTCTTCCTCTTTCTTGGATAAAATCTCCAGAAGATCCTATAGTTTTTTAAGAAGCTACCAGGCGTGAAAACATAATCTTATTTTTTCTGTAGTAACAAGTCCACTTCAACTAAGGGGTCTTTATCATGTCCCCCACTTGGCTCTTCCAATCCTTTCTCCTAAAGCTGAAACCAGAGGGGGAGGTGGAAGGAGGCAGACTGATGAGACCAGTTTGAGTGTAATTAGGTCTTGGTGCCCTCTGGGTGTGTCAGATGACCAGCTGCTTCTCTCCTGGTTTGTCTCTGTGGGTCCCTTGACGATTGTCTTGCTGGGATGTCCAGCTGCTGCCCCCGGCACTTATGATATTTCCTCTATCCAGTCAGATGCGATTGCTCTCAAGCCCTAGCCTCCAGCAATCCATCCTCTTATGGAGGTTAGCCCTCCAGGCAGACTTTTTTAGGGAAAACTGGAAAACTCATCTAGAGGGTTCAGAGCAGACTACCTACCATGGGCCTCCTCTGATCCATAGAAAAAAACATCCGTTTTAATGTTCCTGGATGTTCTCTTTGTTTGTCAAATTCTCTCCGTTCTCTTGGCTTTTGGCAGAACCTGCCAGTTACTTAGAGTTTCCAGACACAAGTCAGGTTCTAATTTTTGTTTTCCTGAATTTCAGTGCTCACAAGCCAAGCAGTCTTACTGGTTCAATTTAAGTCTGCCTCTCTTGAGAAGACTTCCTTAAGCTGAAATTTAATGAGAGCTGGGATAACTCTTTATTTAAATCACCCTCAACATCCCATCACTTACTGCCTACTGAATTAGAAAAACCACACTTGGGGAGGGGGCACTTCTTTTGTAAATGGTTCACTTTGATTTAACCATAGGAGCATTTTATACTTATTATTTTCAGCTTTGGGGCCTTGACCTAAATTCCCATGTAGAAAGGACCGTATTTTGATATTCTATTACATTTCTCCAAATGCTCTGTTTCTAAGATAGTGTCTTATAAAATAAAAGTTAAAGTTCATCTGAAATCAGAATTGCTAGTACTCTAAGAGAGCTCATTTAGAAAGTATCCACCCAGCACTTGATCTGGCCATTTAGTTTTATTAGAAGGATAGGAAACATAAGACTATTTCCTGAGGGAAGCTTCCAAATAAAGTTCTGCTGCCTGAGGTCGACTATCTACATAAATTCTTATATACCTTTGCATTGTCTTAAAATCCAATGGATTAAAGAAACACTTGAATCAGTCACTCTTCCAAATATATGGAATTTGCTACTGTTTACTTAAGACTTCTTCTTTTTCAGAATATATATCATCCAGATTAAGGAGGCCTAAATCTTTAGTACTTCTTTAACTAGATTCATGATTTATTGAACCAGTGAAGTGATAACAAAAACAGGTAATTCATGTCTAATACAGGTGTAAAACCTCATCAGATTGAGAAAACAAAAGGAATTTACTGATTGAAAGGCTCATGAGATTAGAACTGATAACAAATGATGCTATATATCCTTATGAAACATGTAACATGAGATTCTATACATAAGGGATTACTAAAAGATTTCTTAAACCAATTACACTTTATTAAAAGATTAAAAGGCACAGGGTTGGCAGGCATATAATAAGACTAGAGGCTGGCTGTCACCCAAGAATATCTAACTCAGAGGCTGAATTTTAAAGCAAAATCTCCATCCTCATATAAGCTCCTCATTATATACAAAGACTCTGATGTTCATTTTAAAAACTGCTGAAGTAAAAGGCTATATATTGGACTCATCTTTCCCATTGGACTTACACTATACAATTAAAGAGAATTCTTTCAGGTAAGAGAAATTTGTCTAAATTAACATTTTTAAAAATAATACTTTTTAAAATATTCAGCCAAAGATAAAGAAATTGAGGTCCCAGTGATATGACTCAAAGTGAGATACAGAACCTAAAATAAAATAGCACACTCAAAATTAGGCATTACCAGAAAGGCAGATTAAAAGCATTGAATAAAGAGATTCTTTTGTTCTATTAAAAAAAAAATTAGGCACTATCAGTTGAGATGGAAGTAGCCAAGTAGCATAGAATACTTTGGTGGTAACAAATTCAAATACCTTTCATTTTATCCAGTTTCCCCATCTGCCGTTTCCCTCTTTTCTTCATATATCCTATGCTGTAATATTCTACTTGGTCTTTCCTTTCTACTCTCTCAATATTTCAAGACCCTCTATCCTCTCCAGCATCTTTAAACTCAAACTGCTATTTCATACTCTGCTTTCTCAAAGGTCTGTCAAGGATCAATTATGTTTATCTGATCAATTGTATCATGCTAAAACGTTAATGGTAGGCTAAAGCTTTATGTCATTTACTCCATATGATACATGTGTATGTGTATTCAGTTCTTCAAGTACTTTCTGTAAAGATTATGACTAAATAAAAATTTCAGTTACTTACCATACAAGCTGGCAAGGAAGATGTTTTCAGTACAGTGCTTTGGGTAGAATGTAGAGTATATTTTATAATGGGGCATCAACACTACTTGTGAGATTTTTGGTGATAAGTAATATTGGTGTGAGAGGCTAAGAGTATAAACTCAGGAGCCAGAATATTTAAGTTCAAGGGCTCACTGTGATATGTGTGAATGCAGAAACTGTTTCTTTTTATGTCTCTATTAGAGTAATAAAGTGCCTACTTCATATAGGATAAGTAAATGAATACATATAAAGTGATCTGAATGGTACCTGGTACATTCTTAGCACTATGTGTGTTTATTATTATTATTACTAAATGAGACAATACAAAGTACAATGCTTAGAACAGAGATTGGTAAATAGTGAGCACATAATAAGCTATTGAGCTCCTCCTGTGTATGCATATTTACATGAATATTTTTACAGGCAACTCCAGTTCCAACTTAAAGATATTTAATGAGAAATCAGACTTCCTAGTGATTATAGTGATTTTTTTTAACCATTCACTAGCTGACTGTTTTATTCATTTCTTATTCAAACAATTTACCGATTACTCTATGTCAGGCAGTGTGCTAGCCACTCGGGACTGAAGAATATTTCATATCAACAACAGAAAATGGGGAAGGGAGGAAAGGGGAGAGTCAGAGAATAACAAAAATATAAACTAGGGCAAAGTGATAATGGACAAGATCTGGAATACAAGACCTCTGAACAAAGCGACTCAGAGAGTGAAGAACTTGAAAGCTCAGATGATTCAATAAATTCTGCATAAAACATTAAATGAAGTAGATTATTTAAAGGTAGGAAAGACTTAGATATTTTTATAAAAGCTGAAGGGAAGTGACTGGCTGGGAGAAGGTATAGCTGCCCAAAAGAAGATTAGAGGCCATTTGCTTCAAGAATTAGGAGAAGACATCAAGAAGGAGCAAGGGATACACACACACACACACACACACACGTACAGATATATATGTGTATATTTAATGCCAAAGAGGTATTGAGATAAGATTTAGAAAGTGTGAAACTTGGACTCAGCCTATGGAGTGAAGATAAAAGTTCAAATAGTGGTATAAGAAATGACCTTTGGGGGAAGCCTAGTTAAAATAAAAGATCAATGGAACACAAGTCATGAGCTCTCAGTTCTCACTTAAGCTTGGCTGGGTGGCTCATGATTGGTCATTTCTGCTCTCTGAAACTCAGTTTGCTCAAATGTAAAATCCAGTTGAACTCTGAAAGTTCTAAATCCCCTTCAAACTGCAGAATTCTACAACAGGTGATGATCAGAAGAGTTCCACAAAATAGCAAAATTTTATTTCAAGTTGATTAGTCAATAAATGAGTACCAAAATGTACTCATCAGCTGGTTTGAAGTTCCTGTAGGAAATGCTAATGGGTCTTTGGTAAGTTCAAAAAAGCATTCCTCCAGCTGTTTTTGAGTTGGGGCTGGTAATTCTTTGCAGACTCTCTCTTGACAGCATGCTGACAAGGGCTATACTGATCATAGGTGAGCTGCTAAAGTGGTCCAGAAAATGCAGAGAATCATTTTAGAAGACTGGCTGACACACAGAGGAGGGATGTTTATTCTAGAAGGCATAAAATCTACAATTTATGCCTTATCTTACCTACATTGGAACCATAGTATTCACAGTCATATCCTTATTTACAAGTGAAGAAAAATACTCAGATTTATGATTTTGCCCAAATTGATACAATTAGTTAGTGGTAGAATCCTGACTTGTAAGTAATTAGAAGTAGATACAATGCTTTATAGCAAAGAGACTAAGATTCTGTAGTAGGAAATAAAGATCTGAAAAAATGATGACTTCTACTTTCATTCATATATAGCAGCTTATTCCTTGTTCATATGATATAAATTCAGGGATAGGCCTTCCAGGGAAATGCAGAAGCTTTACATTGTTAGGGATCAGGCATCTTGAAACTTTTTGCTCTACTGAATATGGCCTGCATCTTAAAATTCACTGCATCATCCAAGAGAACTACTGGAGCTCCAGCCATTATATTTGCCTCCCAGGAAGCTTGAAGAAAGAAAGAGGGTAAGAGTGTTCTTGTCTTTCAAGGTTACTTGCTGACAATAAAATATAATTTCTCCCTATATCTCATAGCCAAAATTTAACATAATCACTATGTCTAGCCAGAAAGTAGACTGTAAAATTTAATCTTTTAGCTGGAAAATAACGTGACTGACAAAAAATTGGTGTTCTTATAACTAAAGAATTAAGTATAGAAAAGAGTCCTGGAAAATAATTAGCATCTTACTAGTCTTTCATTTTGTCATATCAATTGTGGATTAGCTTGGGGCTCTACTCCATCTCATCTTCATGCAATAATACAGGCTAGTCAAGTGTCTACTACCTGGAATGTAGATGGTTCCTGGTGCCAAGGAAGATAGCATGTGTCACTTCCACTCACTTCCTTTGGCCACTAGAAGTCACATGGCCACATATGATTTCAAGGAGACAGAGAAATGTAATTTCATCAAATGCTTTGATGGAGAAGAACAAGGGTATTTGTGAAGAGGTCTGAAACTAGCAGATGGGGCTTCTTCAGAGCTAAGAACCTGAAGGATCAGCTAAATGCCTACCCAGGAATTATCAACCACACCAAAGGCATGGAGAACTCTTCTAAAGGAAACTTGGGTGTTCTTCAGAATCACAATCTAATTGACCATTTAAAAGTGTAGATTTCTTAACACTAGCCCAAGTGAGTCTGATTCTGTAGGTTTTGGATAGGACCCAGATCTCTTCTTTAATAAATTTCTCAGAAGATTCTTAGGCATATAACAACCCTTTGAGTAAAACTGCATAAAATGTGTATCAGAAGAGTTAATACAAATTTATAGAAAATAAAGCCCAATCAAAAATTCAAGCATTTTTATTATAAGGAAGATGGAGTTGCTCTTAAGTTTGGGAGATGATAGGTTAATGTTTTCAACTATCCAAATGCTGGAATATAATCCTGGTTCATTCTAGATTTGAGAGGATTTTAAAAAATAATTGTCCTTTAATTTTGGTTTATTTTTGCTTACCAAACTACTAACTCTGAAAGGTAAAAAATGGTTATAAACACTAGCTTTGGTGTCAGCAGACCCATTCATACCATGTATGAATGTCAGATCCTCAGTTACTTCTTATGTAAACTTGTGCAAATTTATACTTTGTCTGAAGTTGTTTTCTCAAAATAGGGATAATACTGTCTTCCTTACAGTTTTGTTAAAAAAAAAATGAAATACGGGGGAAAGGATGAAAGGAAGGTATAGTTAGGGAGTTTGGGATGGACAAGTACACAGTGCTATATTTAAACTGAATAACCAACAAAGACTTACTGTATAGTACATGAAACTCTGCTCAATGTTATGTGGCAACCTGGATGGGAGGGGATTTGGGGGGAGAATGAATACATGCATATGTATGACTGAGTCCCTTTGCTGCTCACCTGAAGCTTCATCGGCTATACCCCAATACAAAGTAAAAAGTTAAAAAAAAAAATACAAAGCAGAGATAAAACTGTAATAAAGAAAGCAAAAATATGAAAATAACATATGTAAAATATTTAGCACCAGTATTTATTTAGTACAACTAAATACAAAGAATTAGTTAGAAGTTAAAGAACTTTCAATGGTCATTGTCAACATATTCAATAATCTAAAGATTCTCTGAGCACTAGTGTTAAAGAAATTCATAATATTTAATCCAATGTTGGCAGTTTAAATAAATTTCAGGGCAGCATGCAAAATTCTTTTACTAATTTAGAATAATGAACCACTTCTTTAGGCCAAAGAAAAAGAAGATACCCAGTATAGAATAACATTAGACTGCAAAAATTAATTTATTAGGTAAATATTTTCCTCATGCTGTTATTCTTCTGATAAGTGCTTGCAAAATCCATGGTAAGCACAAATGTATATTATCTTGTTAAGTAAATCTTCATGATGTGGTGAAAGGAAATAAAACTTCTGAGTACTTTTCTCAAATTGTAAACTAGAACCAACATGAATAAATAGAAGCAGTTTTTGGCTGGGCAAGTGAGGAACTGACTCAAGAACTTTGTAATCAGAATGAAAACTAAAAATATTGCTGTTGTGTGTGCATCCACAGAGGCTCCACCCTAGTCACTGGTATCAATTCTACATCAGATGGCAAGAGAAAACCATTAAGGCCTTGAAGCACAGCCAGTTCTGCTGCAACAAAGTTTAATGGCTGCCTCCCAACTGTACTCAGCTGATTATCTAACAATGGTTGACAACAAAAGCCAGGTCCCTCCCAGCTGCTGTCCACTACCTGAAATGGCTGTCTCAAGGGCAGACAGATGGAATTCTATTAAAAAGCAAATCAAAAGAGAAAACTAAATAGTGTCATACAGTTTGTCATTGACTGAGGAAAGACCATTACGGCTAACAAAGGAGGCAACTGTAGGTGTGTGTTGTGTTTTGACAGTAATTAGAGATGAAGAACTCTCTTCCAGAAGGAGAAAAATGCAAACAGTGAAGCAAAGTAGGAGGAAGAGATGGGTCTACAGAGAAGCAAATGAAGGTTATAAGGCGGCTTCCATGGTACTAGACAGGGAGCTAGCATTTGGGTTCATAGGGTCATTCATTTTTGTAAAATTTTCAAAAGTATATTAATAGCGGTTGGTTGTGATCACGGTCTCTATTGCATCTTAGTCTCCATCATACCCACCTTTGTGTGGAGTACTGAAGCCATCAAGGGCGTTTTTGAGAGCCAACTACAGGGAAGTTGAATTCACGTACATTTAGTTTGAGTTTAATGGGATATATTTATCACTTCTATTATTTAAATTCTTGCTAGTTGTCTTGGTGAAGGAAAATTAGAAATACTCTTACTATCTATTGGGAAAACTCAGCCAGCATCAACACAAAGATGTCTGCATCACAAACATGTCCTGTGCTCTGGGCTTGGAATAATGTAGGCAGTGGAGATGAAAGAGACTAGTCTGTGGGAAACTCTTCCTGGTTGTTAGGTAAAATGTAAAATAGAGGATTCACTTCCTTAAATTTCCTAGTCAAGTAGAAGTTCTCTGCTGTTAGGAAAATATTATATAATGGGTGGTATAAACTTACAAAAGCACCATACATTTTCATGGAAATTACAATAAATAGGATTTATCACAATTCCTGTGTTTGGAGAGTTTAAGCTCATAGGAATACAACAAACAGTAAATATGTCTGTGTAGGAAATCTCATATTTTAATTTAAAAAATTGGATCACCATACTAAAGGAAAGAAATTTCTGCAGTCTCTCTGTAGAAAATATTATAAGGCATACCATTATGAAGAAGCAATCAAAGAATCTGTCATTATAATATGTAGGAAAATAAATCTTAATAGTGTCTCAGGTAGTTAATTAATATAACTGTTTTTGCTTTATTCTTTGCATTTTTGTTCTAAATATTCATTTTGTAGCCAATTGTGTATTCATTTATTAAAAGAGGGCTCCCCTCAAAAGTTGTGCTCTTTTCCATCATTTCAGGTTTCCTTTCTTGCTATTGTTCTATTAAAAGCTTGGCCTCCCTAGGATAAAAGAAGTTATACCAGTTTTCTTAACAGGAATACTCATACGTATACAAAAATTATGTATATCATATCACTATATATTTTTGAAATGTTATCAAAGTATAAGATATATATTAAAAAGTATAAAGATCATAAGAAGATAACATGATAAATTTACCAAGTTTCACAAACTAAACATAACCATTTAACCTGTCCAAAGAAGAAAATTAATAGAATTTCAGATTTTGCACTGGCACTTCCTTAAGTCTCTCCACTCCCCTTCCAAAGGATAGTCACTTTTAGGACTTCTCTGGTAGTCCAGTGTTTAAGAGTTCACCTTCCAATATTGGAGGTGCAGGTTTGATCTCTGGTTGGGGAGCTAACATCCACATCCCTCGTGATAAAAAAACCAGAACATAAACAACAGAAGTAATATTTAACAAATTCAATAAGGACCTTCAAAATGGTCCGCATCAAAAAAAAATCTTAAAAGAATAAAAAAGGATAGCCAGTCTCATGATATCTAATGCCATGGATCAGTTTTCCCTAGTTTTTTCCTGAACTTTATATAAAAGAAATTATGCAATATATATTCGTGTCTGACTTTTTATGTCATTGTTTGTAGCTATAATTTGTTTATCCTCATGGTTGTATAGTGTTCCACTGTGTGAATAAATCATCCTTTATGTGATTTACTATTGATGAGAATTTGAGTAGTCTCCAGTTTGAATCTACAACAGATGGTACTCTTACTAATACTCTTGAATATGCATGTAAACACATGTACACATTTCAGTTGAGTGTATAGGCAAGATTGGACTATTGGCTTATAAATATCATTAAGTTTTAAAAGCAAAATTACTTACCATGAGTTAGTTTTATTACTGTGTCTTTAAATCAAACCAAATTAAAGCATCTATGAATTGTTGAATATTATAATTTTGCTATTGAGTTAAAATTTTATTGTACCTATAACGATAAGAAGATATTTTTTCTCAGATATGATATAAGATGTTGTATTTTATGTGAAAATGAATAAATAAGTAAATTGGAATTGGGTAGGCCGAAAGGAGGAGCCCTCAGGCCCTGCTACTCATTGCCATTTGTGAACGCGAGCCAGGAAGAGACCTATCTTGCATTGCCAACAGGAAGAAGGTTACTGCTTTGGTAACTTTGCTACTATAGTAGAAGGAAGATATTTCTCCTTGTCTGGCAAAAGTCCAGCCAATGAGAGACTGTCACAACTCAGCCAATGAAAAAACCATTAAATTTTGAAATCCCAGTTCCCTCCAATGGACTCTTTGTTTACAACAGCCCCTCTCAACTTTCCTATTTCTTCCATAAGAAAGCATTCCTCTCCTTGGTTTCTCGAACTTGACTGGTTTTTTGTTATAGCATACTTTCCCTGAATTACAATTCTCTGCTATTTCTGAATAAATCTATTCTGCTGGTAAAATAATTGGCTGTTCAGTTTTAAGTTCAACAGTTTAAAAGCTCAAGGACATGGATAACTAAGATGAATAGTTAAGGCAGAAACAGAACACATAATTCTGAGTCTGGAATATTTTCCCTTTCATTGATGGTCAGAGAGACTTGGGGATTAGATAGGGTGACCCCAAATTTCATGTATACCCAGTGTCTTGATATACCTATCTATAGCACTCCTATGGTCACCTAGGATAAAGAAAAACACTCGAGCCTCTGAAATTACCACTAAAATGCCAAAAGGTAGACCAAAAGTCCTTGGCTGAGAGGGTAATCAGGACACAACTTGGATTTTGTAGTTGAAGGCTAACAATTACTGGTAATTGTTCCAAAGGTTTTGCAATCCATTTAAGTCTCCTGCTTCTTCTCAGGAATGGTATGTGCAATCTGCTTTGAGAGTCACAGTTATAAACAAGGGAAAGAGAATGATGACGCAGTGCCCAGACATAGGGTGAACAGATGTGGACCATGGCATGGGCAACGGGACACCGGAAAGGAAGAAGAAGAGAAGATATGAAGTCTGGAACTCCAGCGTTCTTGCCTGGAGAATCCCATGGACGGAGGAGCCTGGTGGGCTACAGTCCACGGGGTCACAAAGAGTCGGACACGACTGAGCAACTACACTATGTACTATGTACTAATGGAAAAACTAAGTCACGACAACACAGGAAGCAGAGCTGTGAAAACAAAACAAAAAAACTAGTAAACAGCAGAATCAATCACTTGCTTGCATTTGGATTGTTTATGGAACAGTAACTATGTGAAAAATTACTCCAGAATTAGTCTCCTTACCAGAGAGTTAAATTCTATGCAACAGTATACTTTTTAAAATAGAAATCAGCTGGGGTATTCAAAGAATTAAAATGACAGAAGCTAGAGAGATCAATATCCTCACTTAGCACATCTATGGTTTAATAGCTCCCTAATATTTTATTTGGGGCCAATGAACTTTAAAATATCCTTTAACATGTTTACAGTTTCTTGCATAATGGGTTCCAACTCTTGTTTTTATTGTGCAGATTAACTGCATACCGAGAAAGTATTTGCAAAATTGAATGTTGGTATTAATAGAAAAAGTGGATTCTCTGTTAACAGCTAATATATATATATATATATATATATTAACCCCCTAAGGTTTTTTATTTTATTTTTGAATCTTTTTTATTTTATTATTTTTATTTTTTCATTTATTTTTATTAGTTGGAGGCTAATTACTTTACAATATTGTAGTGGTTTTCGCCATACATTGACATGAATCAGCCATGGATATATTGTATACCTACTGTGTGTTAGGGTTGTTTGTGTATTGTATGCAGTAGATAGTATTTAACTCTTGTTTAACACTCCCCCTCCAACAACAAAAAAAATCTATTAAAGGAAGCTGAGGAAAACAAATGTTTCAATAACTTGCTCATATTCATGTGGTTTACAACTGGAAGAAGGTTTGATTCAAACCAGAAAGCTGGACCCCAGAGACCAAATGCTCAGCCAAAATGATGTAACTCCATGAGCTCAACCGAGCAGGTGAGGATTCAGGTAGTTCCCACAACAATCAACTGGTTATAGAAAATTTAAAGTAGGAGACTTAATGGAAAGAACATAGGTATGGGAGCCAGACAGAATGAATTCATTTCTTCCACTTATTAGTTACAAGATCCTAGACATTTAACTTTTGGGAATTTCTGTTTCTTTATACTGCCAAACAGAAACCTAGGCTGATATAGGCTCCACCGCCTTCAACCCTTTCATCTTTTAAGCTTGCTCTCTTTATTGCCAGGTTAGCCATAAGGAGAGGAAAGGGGTATGAAGGCATGTGCTTGCAGTTTTATAGGAGATTGGCTGGAAGTGTGGAAGTGAAACTCATCATTCCTGTCCACATTTCCCTGGTGAGATCTTAGTCAAATAGGCACTCCTAGCTGCAAGGGAGGCTGGAAAATGTAGTCCATGTCTCAGCAGCTACACCCTAGCCACGACTCTATGACTCAGTATTATGGGCTCAATTATATTCCCCCTAAATTCATATATTAAAGTCCTAACCCCTAGAATCTCAGAATGTGACTGTATTTGGAAACAACATCTTAAAGAGACAATTAAATTAAAACAAGTCCACCAGGGTGGGCTCTAATCCAACACGACGGATGTCCTTATAAGAAGATTAGGACACAGACACACAGAGAGGAAAGACAGTGTGAAGACATAGGGATTACATAGCTCTCTGCAAGCCCAAAGAGACAACCCTCAGAAGAAACCAACCCAGCTGATACCTTGGTCTCCAACTTCTTGGCACCAGAATCAGAGACAATAGATTTCTGTTGTTTAAGCCACTTTAAGTACTTTGGCAGCCCTAGTATAGTCACATACCAAAGAGAAGGTACAGATTTGGGGGGATGACCAGCAGTGTCTGTTTGCATTATGGGAACTATAAATAGGTTACTATCTCAATTCAGGCTTCTGTAACACACTGCCATGACCTAGGTAATTCTTCCTTTCTCACAGTTCTGGAGGCTAGAAATTGGAGATGAGGCTCCCAGCATGGTCAGGTTCTGGTGAGAGCTCTCTTTCAGGCTATAGACAGTTGGCCGCTCCTTGGATCCTCACGTGGCAGAAAGAGAGCTGCGTAGGCCACTGGTTTCTTATAAAAGCACTAATCCCATTCACCAGGGCCCCACCTTCATGAGCTAACCACCTCCCCAAAGGTTCACCTCCAAATATCATCACACTGGACTTAGGTTTTCAGCATACAAATCTGGGGCTGACAGAACACAAACATTCAGTCCATAAAGATTACTGCATATTTTATTGTACAGGGAAAAAATAAAAAGGTACCATCTGTTTGTAGGAAATATATTAGCTTTAACGATGCATTCCAATATGAATGAGATACAGACAAATAAATCCTATTTGATAGAGGTAGAAAGTACACTGGTAGATGCCAGCAGCAAGGGGGTAGGGTGGATGGGGTGGGTGGGAATGAGGAGTTAGTGCTTAATGAGGACAGAGTTTCAGTTTAGAAAGGTGAAAAATTTGGGAGATGGACGATGGTGAGAATTGCACAACAATGTGAATGTATTTAGTGCCACTGAACTAGACAGTTAAATATGGTTAAAATAGTACATTTTATAGGGCTTCCCAGGTGGCACAGTGATAAAGAATCTGCCTGCAATGTGGGAGACCCGGGTTCAATCCCTGGGTCTCCTGAAGAATGGAGTGGCAACCCACTCCAGTATTCTTGCCTAGAGAATTGCATAGACAGAGGAGACTGGCTGGCTATAGTCCACAGAGTCACAGAGTCGGACACAACTGAGTGACTAACACTACTACTAGTATTTTTATATTAAATGACTTTTACAATTAAAAAACATTAAAAAAAATAACAATACCATCCATGAATTTAGTTAGAAGTCATAAATGAACCATTTAATGTTCTTTAAAAACAGAGACCTCCTGATTAGTCCCCCTGCCCTTCAGTAGTCAGTGACCCTCTTAAAACATAGACTATTTTACTCTTCTGTGTGAAAACTTTGAATAATTTCCCATTTCATCCAGCACAAAATTGAACGTTCTGGTGTCTTACAAGGACTGACAGACTTTGGCCGTCCACCAACTCCAACCTTCTATGATGCTTCTCCTCATTCATTTTGCTCCAGACACATGTGGCATTCCAAGCATGTTTTCGCCTCAGAGCTTTGCTGTGTTCTTTTTAGGAATACTGTTTTCCAAGAGGGCCACATAACTCACATTTTTGTTTATTTTGCAAGTCTGCTTAAAAGCTATTTTCTTCCCTGAATGCAATATCGCAATTGTTCCCATGTCTCTGCAGCACTCTTGTCACCTTTATTCTGCTCTGTTCATCCCCACAACACTTGCCATTACCTAATATAACATTTGTGTTACCTAATATATGACTGGGTGAAGAATCTGTCATTCCAAGAGACCCAGGTTCTATCCCTGGGTCAAAAACATCCTCTGGAGAAGGGAATGGCTACCCACTTGCCTGGGAAAGCCCATGGTCAGAGAAGTCTGGCAGGCTATAGTCCATGGGGTCACCAAGAATCATGACTGAGTGACAACAAATATATCACTTACATATTTATCTGTGTAGTCTGTCCTGCATTCTAGAATGCACCATGAGTTCTCAGAGTTTGGTTTGTTTCCTGCCGTATCCCCAGCATTTAGAACAGCTCAGATAAACCTCTATTGAAAGATATTTTCAGATATCTATACAAGGGTTTTTTTTTCTGGCACAGAAAAACTTGAATTGTAAACCAAAAGATGAACAATCTTAAAGAGATTCAGAGAGGAGGCAAAGAAATGTGAGGATGATTATGGAAGGCATTTACGTTTAGTATCTCCAAATAATCAAAATATATTTTTGGGCCCTTTTGTCTGCATTGTAAGTCAAATTAAAGACATCTAAAGAGTGAGGTCCATGTAATCTATTCTACACATTTGTTGTTTAGTTGCTAAATTGTGTCCAACTCTTTCGTGACCCCGTGGACTGCACTCTTCCAGGCTCCTCTGTCCATGGGCTTTCCCATGCAAGAATACTGGAGTGGGTTGCCATTTCCTTCTGCAGGGGATCTTCCCAACCCAAGAATCAAACCTGTCTCCTGCCTTGGAAGGCAGATTCTTTACCACTGAGCCACCTGGCAAATCCTTAGAGTCCTAATTACATTGTGAAGGCTGATAAGTCTTATGCTAGTCCGAGGCTCAGTTATTTGTTTTCTTTTTTTTTTTCTTTCCTGTGGTGACTTTAAAATTTTACTTTTTATACTTGAAGTTCAAAAATTTCATCAAGATGTGTCTAAATATGCATGTATTTCCTTACTCCTGATCAGTCCATCAAAGACATTTCCCTTGGAACACTCAGATCTCTCTTCAGTTCAGGGAATTTTTCTATTAACTGCTTATATCTATCTCTCTATTTTATTATTTCCCCTTTCTTTCCATTGTTTAGATAGTTTTTGAGTGTTCTAACATTCTCCTATATGATTCTTAACTTATTTATCTTCAATTTTCTTTTTTTTTTTATGTTTTTGTCTTCTGTATGACCTGAGAAGTTTCCTTAACTTTATTGCTCACGTTAATTTGGCCTCCAGTTCTATCCATTTTGCTGTTTGATTCATATGTATAGGTATGCTGGTTTTGGTCTACAATTAATTTTTATTTTCTAAAAACTCTTTTTTTTTTTTTTTACTCTCAGACAACCTTTTTCCCAAGCAGCTTATACTTGATTCATGGGTTTAATAGCTTCTTTAGTTTTTCTGAGGTTGTATTAAAGTGCTTACATTTCCTACAAGTCAGCTCTTCTGTTAGATTATCTTTTATGATACTGGCTTTCCTTAAATGCATGCAAATTCTTTTTCCTTACAGATTTGAAAATGAAAGATTGCATTGATTTGCATATATAGCTAGTACAGGTTTTCTTAAAAGTTGTATGTGTCTGATTTCTTACCAGCCCATCCTCCCAAATGATGGGGAATTCTGATCAGATGTTGAAGTGAAAAAGGCAAGATTATGCTGAGTGACATGCTCCAGTTGGCAGGCAAGACAAGGACCTCTTCCAAATGCCACAGTATGGAAGGTAGAACACTTGAGTATATTTCACCACTGTGTTGAGCCATTATTCCTTCCTGCCTTCATTCATCTCATGTCTGTGTAGGTTTAAAACCACCCAGATTCTGCATTATTTTGTCTTCCATGTTGCATTTTTACTATCCCTTCATCTACCTCTTTAGGGTCAACAGATTATCCATTACATTTTGAAAGCTGTTATCCCTAGGTTTCTATCCTGGAGGCGAACACTTCAGTCAGCTACCCTATGTAGAACCTAATCAGGTTGTTTCATAATCCTTCAGATTAGCCGTTACAATAGTCGGATTCTGCCACCCTCTCCTATGCTTGTTCCAGATTTCTCAGTTTTGACTTCTTTCTCAACTAGATCTCCTAACTTGCACTAGTCTGCCGATTCACAGATTTCATGTTTTTCGGCACAACTGTGGATCTTGAAAAATCTATCTCCTCTCTTGCTTCAAGAAATGTTGAAACACAAAGAAAGTAAATGTATATATTTGCCCACTATCTTGAACCAGAAAACTTACATTTTCTATGCTCATTTGTAACTAATAACCTTACACTCCACCACACACTCATATATTCGGAGACAGTTATCAACTTTTCTGAGTTTTTTATTTGAAATGCCTTTGTCTTCTTTATAGTGACATGGACACAAGCTCAAAGCCTGTACTATGTCACACATAATGATTTTAGTTCTTCCCTGTTTTCCTGCTTAGTCATCCCACCTCTAGATGATTAGCATAATCTCCAAGGCAGCAGGGTGATTTTTGTGGGCCTTGGCAGGATGACATCTTTGTGGGCCCCCAAGGGTACACGAGTAGGCACTGTTTACTGTGTCTAATGGATAAGCTGGTCCCGAGAATACTCCTAGCTTAACCTTTACAACAATTTCTTTTTATTCATAAAAGTGTGTGTGTGTATATATCTTTGACTTTCTAGTACATATAGGCTAAAGCTGAAATTCTTTTAATGCCTTCTCAGTTAATATTCAAACCCTTCATTACTTATTCTGCATTATTTTTCTAATCATACTTTCCACAGATTTTTAACCCAAGTCCTTGACCTTAGTTAACTTCCTGAGCTCTTGAACAAAATTGTAACTTTATCACTTCTATTCATTTGCCCCTGATATTTCTTGGATCTATACTCACCCTCCTCCTACCCACACACACCAAATTCTGCTTTCCTTACCAATCTTAAGTCCATATATTGGGTTGGCCAAGAAGTTAATTTGAGTTTTTCTATAAGATGTTATGGAAAAACCCAAATGAACATTTTTTTTCCTCAATAATATGGAGTGTGATTAAGAGTATGGACTCTGGAGTTGATAAATTCATATTTACTATGTATAAATTGTACACATTATATGAATTTGATGTGCCCCAGTCTTAACTATAAAAAGGGGAAAATAATTATTCCTACTTAAAGGGTTTGGAAAGAATAAGACAATAAGAAGAACTATGAATAACATATTAAGCACTTATAGTGTGCTGCTTACTTGTCTAAGTACTTTACATATAGTACATGGAAAGAGCTTAACACGGTGCACAAAATACTCGAGGATTCTATTATTTTCCTACAATATTAACAAGGCAAATACTACTTTAAAAAAATCTGTCTGGACAACATTAGCTACAGGGATTGTTTTTTCCTCTGATTTCCTGCAGCGTGTATTATGCATATTCTTCATCCAATAGTTGGTATATATGATTTAAAAACAGAGACAGTGATTCATAAATCATCTTTGCATCCCTTGTTCACCTGGTCTGAGCCTTGCAGACTGAAGAAGTCCACTATGCATCTGTTGATTGATTGCTTTATTGATTTTATGATTTCTTCATGTCCAGCAGCCCAAAGTCCACTCAACTACCCCATATTTGGAGAAAGCATCAGTGTGGTTGGCAGCAGTGAACCCATCACAAAGAACCACCGTTCCAAGTTCCCATTCAACTTACTCTGCTATTAGCAGGACTTCGGCCTCTGTACAAGTATGGAACCAAATCTGAGGAGTGTGCATTTCCTCACATATGGCTACTGGAAAACTGTTCTCCTACCATCTTTGGAATGCTAAGGCCACCCGAGAGGAGGGACAGGTGGCAGATTTAATGGTGCAATTTGCCTCTCAAATGCTATAAATTATCACCAAAATAATACCCTTAATCAGAAGTGACAGTGGCTAAAATACCACAATTAGTCATCTTTACAAAAGATTTATTCTCTGAGTTACTCCCCTTGAGCTAATTACAAATCCTCAGCCTAATTTCTCTTTAAGCAATAGTGATTTACTTTCTGCTGGACAGTCAGAGCAGAGGACTGAGAACTAGAGTGGAGGAGAGGGAGAAAGGCCTGGAAAGGGGGAAGGGGCTTCGTAAACCAGATGTGAGTGGAGCAGAAGATGAGCCGTGCCTCCTACACCGTGTGGTTCTGCTCGGAAGTCACAGAGCTCTCTGGAGTAGAAGGCAACCTCGCAGTTCTAATTTTGGTTAGATTGCAAAAATTAAAAGTCCTTAGATTTCCTTTCACTCCAAGCTATAAAAGTTTGCCCAATTTATCATATGTTCACGAGATATGTGTAGAAGAATGACTATTATTGAGTATTCTTTATAAATTTCTTATAGGCATTTCTAAAGCAATGGACTGCTTTTGGTAATGCTGTCTATCTACCTCTATTATCTCAATAGCCACAAATCTGATTTCTAATCTTTGTTAAGGCTGGATGCAGTGAGAGGAGACAGGTTCAGAGAACATTCACCACTGAGAGGTGTTCTGTGAAGGAGATGCTGTATCGTTGTAACTGGAAATAAGGTGTGACAGTCACACAGGCTTGGGTAGAACTGTGGTCCCATGGTTGTGCCCTGCACAAATCTCGTAACTCATTGGAACCTCAATTATTTTCACCGTAACATGGGAAAACAGTAAACAACTTAATGTCTTGTGAAGATTAAATGTGATCATGTTTGTGGAGCCTCTGAGGCAGTGTCTGGGATGGCCTCCTTGAATTTAGTGGCGGTGGCGT
The DNA here is from genome assembly GCF_033118175.1 of Dama dama. Taxonomy (NCBI): domain Eukaryota; kingdom Metazoa; phylum Chordata; class Mammalia; order Artiodactyla; family Cervidae; genus Dama; species Dama dama. Next base: position 35,099,119 of record NC_083683.1, on the reverse strand, counting down.
CAGTAGCTTCTTTTTCAAGCCTGCTAGTCTCCATGGAGAAAGAAGAGATGTAAGTGCCACTCCTCAAGGAGCTTCCAGAGCCCAAGGGGAGAGCAGAAAAGTATGTGAATGGCTTTTCTAGTCAGTGTACAATAATCACCATGAGAAAGGCACACACAGAGAGGGTGTTGCCAGCTATAACCGTCAGAAATGGTCTCATGGAATTGTTCCTAACTGAGCTGGCCCACTGACTGGTTTTTCCTAAATCAAGAGGCAACTGCAGCTCCTAAAGATGTCTAAAGTCAGACACTTCCAGAGCCCTCCAAATGTATCTAAATCTCTTCCTGTGTGTGGTTACAACAGTCCAGTGTCTCAGATAGTCCTTCACTGTGACACATTGGTGAAAGGAAACCCCTTTCTGGTGCCTCAGAATAAATTTGTTACTAATCCTGAGAGAATGAATGTGTTATTCACTCAGTCGTGTCCGACTCTGTGACCCCTTGGACTGTAACTTGCCAGGCTCCACTGTCCATGGAATTCTCCAGGCAAGAATACTGGGAGTGGATTGCCATTCCCTTCTCTAAGAGATCTTCCCGACCCGGGCATCAAACCCAGGTTTCCTGCACTTCAGGCAGATTCTTTACCATCTGAGCCAATAGGGAAGCCCTAGCTAAAGTTAAATAAATAATTTTCCATGTGCAGCAGATTCAAAGCTGCCACTGAGAGTGGATACTACGTGACAATGTTGCTAAATTTCTTCTTCAGATTACCAACCCTCATCCTGTTGTCTGAGAGCTTGTTGGCTACAAACACTGTTGGCCACATGTTGGCCACCTGGAAGTCACTGCTTAGCTTCCAGTTTCCAAATAGAAGTTTATCAGCTCATATCAGAAGGATCAGGCTTGACAGCCGGATCCTAGTGGCACAGAGAAGCATAGGAAAACTTTGTATCTTGCTCCAGAGTGTGGTCGGGGAAGAATGGGGGTTTCTGACAAAGCAATAGAGAGGCTGAGGTGGAGGGAAGTCCCCTGAAGACTGGACCAGGGGGCTGTACCACCAAATCCTGGCCACCCCAGTCCAGAGAAATAATGAAAGCATTTCTGAAACCCCCAAGGGAAGTGTGGACATGCTGATTGAGCTGGAGGACACTAAGGAAGACAGAACGCAAATTCCACAGCTGCAGCGTACCGAGCTTGCCTGTGGCAGGGATGGACCAACAGCAGCAGCAGATGCAGCAAGACAGAGAACATCACAGATGGGGAAAATATCATCCTTGTGGCTTAGTATGTAAAGAGTATCATACTAAGAGCTTACCTAAGTTCTCCTACTGAATCCTCACATTAATCCCTCAAAGTTGCTGCTCTTAATATACCCATTCGACAGATGAAGAAAGAGGAGAACCAAACAAAGTGAAAGTAATCAGCCTATGGTTGCAGAGCAAATAGTAATAGAGTTAAAGTGGAACCCAAACTGGCTCAGGAGCTGCCCTCTACTAGAAAAAGGAAAATGGCCCCAGAAACAGGTATCACCTCCAGGGAGACATTAAGGAGAAGAGGGAAGGGAAAAGCCTCTTGGATTGAGTGACTTTGCTTAAAAGAACATTCATTTTAAACCAGAGGGGACCCAGATATCTTTGAACTTCAACCCACGACTTTTTTTATATATCTTCCAAGTATCTAACTGTACATGCTCAATCTTTCCTCTCACTTCTTAATCATACAGACTGTTCTATAACTATGTGACCTATAGTTATAACAGTTATAACAACAGTTTTACATGCTTTTTAAATTGAAGTATAGTTGACTTACAATGCCATTTCAACCTCTATTGTACAGCAAGATGATTCAGTTACACACATACATGTGTGCTCAGTCACTTCAGTCATGTCCAGCTCTTTGAGACCCTATTGACCTGCCAGGCTCCTCTGCTCATGGGATTCTCTGGGCAAGAATACTGGAGTAGATTGCCGTGCCTTCCTCCAGGGGATCTTCCCAAGCCAGGGATTGAACCCACATCTCTTGTGTCTCCAGCATTGCAGGGAGATTCTTCACTCTGAGCCACCTGGGAAGCCCCATACACATATATACATTCTTCTATAACAACAATTTTAATGTCCTTGCCTATAATTCTAGCATCTCTGTCATCTCTGGAACTGTTTTTGTTGATTTTTTTTAACATGAGTTATTTCAAACATGATGTTATGATTTATAGTGAGGAATATATATTTGATCTTTATCCCTGTTCTGGTATAGGGCTCCTAAAACCCTTGAGATTTCCTAAGTGCTAAGAATGAAGTAAATGTGTCTTTTATTAGCTATAACAAGCTCCTTTCAACCATACCTGAACTTATGTTAAATAGGTGATTTATGGAAAGTTCCTCAGGAAAGGGAACCAACCCTGTAATTAACAGATTAGAGCTTTCAGCCTCATATCCCGGAGTCCAAGGAGGTGAGAAGGGATGAAGGTTGAGTTCAGTCACCAATGGCTGATGATTTAATCAACAATGCTTCTGTATGAAGTCTTCATAAAAATTCAAAAGGGCAGAGTTGGAGAGCTCCTGGGTTGGTAAACATGGAGGTGACAGGTGAGTGATGTGCAAGAAACAGCAAGAAGCTCAAACATTTCTGGCCCTGTTCTCTCTTCTATCTGGCTAATCCTGAGTTACAGACTTCCATAATAAACCAGTAATCCAGTAAGTAAAAACGTTTTTCTGAGTTCTACAAGCTGCTCTAGGAAATTAACTGGACTCCAGAAGGTGTCTTGGGAACCTCTGATTATAGCAGTTGGTCAGAAACACAGATAACAACCTGGACTTGAGATTAACATCTGAAGTTGGGCAGGCGCAGTCTTGTGGGACTGAGCCGGTAAATTGTAAGATCTGACACCATCTCCAGGTAGACAGTGTTGTAACTTAGTTGTTCATAGGACACCCAGCTGGAGAAGGGGAAACTTCTTGCTTGGGAGGGGACACTCAACACCTTTGGAAGACAGAGTTTCAGAAGTGAAGTATTCTGCGAGTAGAGTACTGAGACTACAGAAGATAAATGGGAGGGGTCTTCCTTCACATTCACATATTGCATAACTGGTCAGTTTTTACGGGATACCAGACACGGTGAGTACTAGTATTAGATATTTTTGTATTTCCATTAACATTTTTTGGTCTTTAGTCTTGGATGCAACTGAGTTACTTGTAAACAGCTTGAAACTTATTAACCTTGCTTTTAAGCCTCATTAGGCAGGTTCAGCCCTTGGATTGCAAGGAGATCCAACCAGTCCATCATAAAGGAGATCAGTCCTGAATATTCATTGGAAGGACTGATGTTGAAGCTGGTACTCCAATACTTTGGCCACATGATGCAAAGAACAGACTCATTGGAAAAGACCCTGATGCTTGGAAAGATTGAAGGCTGGAGGAGAAGGGGATGACAGAGGATGAGATAGTTGGATGGCATCACCAACTCAGTGGACATGAGTTTGAGTAAACTCCAGGAGTTGGTGATGGACAGGGAGGCCTGGCGTGCTGCAGTCCATGGGGCTGCAAAGAGCTGGACAAGCTGAGCGACTGAACTGATTGACTGACTGAGGCAGGTTCAGACTAGCCTTTACTCTAGAGCTGATTTTTGTTACCAAGGCACTTCCATGAGAACTACGAGATTCTTTACACTGGCTAGTGGGAACACAAAATTTCCCCAGTTCTGTGTGAGCTCCAGGGATTCTTACGTCTGCTCCTTGGCAGTAATGTTATCTGTAAGCTTGAATAGTTTCCTTCTCACATGCTGATTAGTACTGAGCTCCAGCCTTGAAAGGGACCCTTTGCAGATCTAGTTACTCTCTGCAGTGTTCTGCTTTCTGGGAACCTGCCCTGAAAACATTAACCAACTTGTCTTCCCCAGATTCCCAGCTCTATCACCTCAACGTAGGAAGAGTTCCAAGCTCCACCTGGGTTTCCTCTCCCTACACTGCATTCTGGAAACTCCTTCCAGGTTGTAAACTGGGACAGTCTTCAGGCTCACCTGATTTGCTGCCCCTTTTCCCAGGCATCACCTGCTCTGTCTGGCATCCAATGTTTGAAACTGTTGTTTTTTGTTGTTTTAGAGTTTTGTCGAGCATTTTTAGCTTTGTAATTTCAAGTAGGAGAGTAAATCTAATCCCTGTTATTTTCTCTTAACCCACCGCAAAAATCCTCCTCAATAATGCCACTTTTAATTCTCTTTAGTCCAATATGCTTAGCATGGAAAAGGGAAGTTGCAAGTAGGTAAGATAGTCTTAATTTGGGGTATGCATATGGTTGCATATTGCACAAAGGAATTTTATATGGTGCAAATGGAGAGGCAAGAGATGAAAACTGAAAAATTGCTAGGGCCAATAGCTGTTTTGTTATTTCTCTGAGGGTCATGCCTCTAACTTTATATTCTAATGCAATCAAGATCATTCTCCAACAGTAAGTTCTAACATTTTCCCAAGTTTCTTGATCTGACATATCATATGTAGTCATATAAATTCTTCAACATGAAAGTCACATGATATTTTTCTATAAGAGTTTTATAGAAGTTCTTTATTACTGAATTATAAACTACGAACCTAATTCAATCGCCTAGAGAGTCTGTGAAGATTTACTAATGGAGTTTGACACACTTCCCCTTTCATTACCCTGAGTGTCAGTATATAGACAACTGTGTCTTTTGACAATGATTTTGATGCACTTATAACCTCAATTTTTAGCCAAGTGAAAATGAACTTCTTTCTAAAGAGATTATGGTTTCTGCCGAGAGTACAGAAAATCTTAGCAAGCTAAGCACTTGCCCGCTATTCTTTTATACATTACTGGGAATTTAATTGATTCAGTTCAGTCACTCAGTCATGTCTGACTCATTGTGACCCCATGGACTGCAGCATGCCAGGCTTCCCTGTCCATCACCAGCTCCCAGAGCTTACTTAAACTAATGCCCATAGAGTCGGTGATACCATCCAACCATCTCATCCTCTGTTGTCCCCTTCTCCTCCCACCTTCAATCTTTCCCAGCATCAGGATCTTTTCCAATGAGCCAGTTCTTCACATCAGGTGGCCAAAATACTGGAGTCTCAGCTTTACCATCAATCCTTCCAATGAATATTCAGGACTGATTTCCTTTAGGATGGACTGGTTGGATCTCCTTGCAGTCCAAGGGACTCTCAAGAGTCTTCTCCAACACCATAGTTCAAAAAGCATCAATTATTTGGCACTCAGCTTTCTTTATAATCCAGCTCTCACATCCATACATGACTACTGGAAAAACCACAGCTTTGACTAGACAGACCTTTGTTGGCAAAGTAATGTCTCTGCTTTTTTAATATACTGTCTAGGCTGGCCATAACTTCTATTCCAAGGAGCAAGTGTCTTTTAATTTCATGGCTACAGTCAGCATCTGCAGTGATTTTGGAGCCCAAAAAAATAAATCAGCCACTGTTTCCCCATCTATTTGCCATGAAGTGATGGGATAGGTTGCTGTGATCCTAGTTTTCTGAATGTTGAGCTTTAAGCCAACTTTTTCACTCTCCTCTTTCACTTTCATCAAGAGGCTCTTTAGTTCTTCTCTTTCTATCATAAGTGTGGTATCATCTGCTTATCTCAGGTTATTGATATTTCTCCTGGCAATCTTGATTCCAGCTTATGCTTCATCCAGCCCAGCATTTCTCATGATGTACTCTGCATATAAGTTAAATAAGCAGGGTGACAACATACAGCCTTGATGTACTCCTTTCCTGATTTGGAACCAGTCTGTTGTTCCATGTCCAGTTCTAACTTTTACTTCTTGACCTACATACAGATTTCTCAGAAGGCAGGTCAGGTGGTCTGGTATTCCCACCTCTTAAAGAATTTTCCACATTTTGTTGTGATCCACACAGTCAAAGGCTTTGGCATAGTCAATAAAGCAGAAGTAGATGTTTTTCTGGTATTATTTTGCTTTTTTGATGATCCAACGGATGTTGGCAATTTGTTCTCTAGTTCCTCTGCCTTTTCTAAATCTGGCTTGAACATCTAGAAGTTCATGGTTGGCATACTATTGAAGCCTGGCTTGGAGAATTTTGAGCATTACCTTGCTAGCATGGGAGATGAGTGCAATTGTGGTTTGAGTGTAGTAGTTTGAGCATTCTTTGGCATTGCCCTTCTTTGGGATTGGAATGAAAATTGACCTTTTCCAGTCCTGTGGCCACTGCTGAGTTTTCCAAATAATTGATTAAATGGACTTAATTGAAGTAGAATGGCTTTTCATTCCCATGAATATACTTTATTTAGCTATAATTATTACTTTCCTTTAACCCTTTAAGCTACTGTGCCATTTTTGTAACATATTTTTAACTATATTATTAAAAAACAATTTTTCTATAATTTTATCATTTAAGAGTGTATTCCATTATTGAAATAATTTTATTACATTTTAATAAGAGCCAAGAATAGAATCTTGTAGAAGAGAATGTGATACACCTAATGCAAATAGCAATAAACACCAAGATTTACTGAAAATTTTCTATATGCTAGGCATCCAGTTACAAGTGTAAGCTCTTGTTCTGAATATTTATTTTGCAAAAACTCACAGAAATTGAAATTCATAAACCTGTTATGTATGCAACTTAATACCTGAAGACACCAGTACAGGCATAAAATTTTCCTCCATTTCTCAATATTTGAGTTCCTAGTGTTACTATGTGTTGGATACTGACACTGTCATGACATATAGATATGGATATATAGAGATATATTTATTTTTAAATATATAAATTCATGAGTAAAGCTGTGAGGTTACTACTGCTAATTAAAATAACTAAGTCATGTCCTGGCACATGTGAAGGCTTGAGTCTGAACCTAGGCTACTAACATTTGTCCCTGAGTCTTTAACTGGAAGAGTAATAGGTAGTCCTATTGAATACTCAGTCTGTGTTTCCCACAGTTCTAGGTGTTTTACATACATCAACTCATGTAATCTTCACAACAACACTTGAAGGTAAAATATACTTATTATTTCCATTTTACAGAGGATGAAATTGAAGCCCCAAAAGGCAAAGGAACTGTCCAAAGACATATGATTGGTCAGTGACAGAGCCCCAACCAAGACAGTCTCAGTCCTGAGCCCACGTTCTCCAGGATTGCCCCCTGCAAGATTCCCTGAGCACACCCCTGCTTCTAATGGCAGATGTACCTTCCACCAAAGGGAATCTGTGGCTTTTCTATTTCTTCCCTTTTAGGTAAAGGCATGGGTTAAAGGCAAAGGTTCATTTGTCATCACTATGTCCAAACCAATCCCATAAAATTAGAATTACAAAAACTTAGATATTTAGTTCAATCTCTTCATTTTACAGGTGGAGAAAATGAAGCCCAGTTTGGTTAAAAATTTTGTCCAAGGTTAAATACAGATGTCCAATTTTTGTCCAAACAGGGCATTTGGCAGAGTGCTGAGGTCTCTTGTACAACAAATATTGAATGCTCTTGCTCAACAAATATTTGTAGAATTGAATTGGAAGTCAAACTCTTCCTTGAGATTAGATTAGCACAAAACACCATGGTTAGAAATGTAGATCATCTCCACTTGACTGGCTGTGTGCCTTAAGTACTGGTCTTCCTGGAAACATCAACTACTAGAGTCACATTGCCTGCTGCTGTGCTGATGGTCTCACAATTTCCCATTGAGTTAGCCTGGAGGTGTTTTATTTTTGTGTTATAGGCTGAAACCTCCACCACGGCAGAGAGGCTGTTTTTTAGAACAGCTTCTCTCCGGTTTGACAAATTAGAATCTATTGATTTTTTGACAAAGTAAAGGGTATTGCTGTACACTCAAGACAGACATGGACTGAACTTTACTCTAGTAGGAGAAGTATTTCAGGTATGTTGAGCAAGAAAAGTCATGAAACAAACCAAAAATTTGAAACAGCCTTAAAGAATCTGATAGGGAAATTTCATTCACCAACAAGAATCATCATCATAATTTTCTCATAGATTAGCATGTATTGATCTGAATTTTTTTTTTTTTTTTTTGCTTCTGATGGAATCTGAAATGTGATTTGTTCCTGTTAAATCTCAGGTACTTCAGAAAGATTTTTTAATTATTGTCATTAGATGACTTTCCCCCTATTTTAATCAATGCATTTTTTTTTCATATATTTATCTAATGAACAGTATTCTAAAACAGGTGTATTCATATACAAACTTAAATAGACATAATGTGGTTTCATTGATTTATTTTTGTTTGCAGACCACAGCACTGAAGAAAAAGCTGTTAGATAATTTTTAAAAATTAAAATTAGAGAACAGAGGCTTAGAAACTCAAATACCTTAAGCTCTCCTGTCTTCTTATAGTCCATCATGACTTTATGAAACATAGTTCATCCTGATAATAATTTTCAGATGAATAGTTAAAGCTACTGTTTCAACACTTAAAACATGCATCTAGATTTTAGTGATTATAGATATTTTTGGGTGAATTTAACCAGAAATGTATTAGAATCCCTCTCCATTTAAAGCATTTTTTTTACATAGCCAAAAGTTTAAAATTTGAAAGTATAAATTGAGAAAGGAGTACATTAAGGCTGTATATTGTCACCCTGTGTATTTAACTCCTATTCAGAATACATGATGCAAAATGCCAGTCTGGCTGGATCACAAGGTGGAATCAAAATTGCTGGGAGAAATATCAACAGCTTCAGACATGCAGATGATACTACTCTAATGGCAGAAAGTGACAAGGAACTAAAGAGCTTCTTGATGAGGGTGAAAGAGGAGAGTGAAAAAGCTGGCTTAAAACTCAACATTAAGAAAACTAAGATCATGCCATCTGGTCACATCACTTCATGGCAAATAGATGGGAAAAAAAAGTGGAAACAGTGACAGACTTTATTTTCTTGGGCTCCAAAATCACTGCAGATGGTGACTGCAGCCACAAAATTAAAAGATACTTGCTCCTTGAAATAAAAGCTATGACCAACCTAGACAGCATATTAAAAGCAGAGACATTCCTTTGCCAACAAAGGTCCGTCTGGTCAAGGCTATGGTTTTTCCTGCAGTCATGTATGGATGTGAGAGTTGGACCATAAAGAAAGCTGAGTGCTGAAGAATTGATGTTTTTGAACTGTGGTGTTGGAGAAGACTCTTGAGAGTCCCTTGGACAGCAAGGAGATCAAACCAGTTCAATCCTAAGGGAAGTCAACCTGAATATTCATTGGAAGGATTGATGTTGAAGCTGAAGTTCCAATACTTTGGCCACCTGATGCAAATGGTTGACTCACTGGAAAAGACCCTGATGCTGGAAAGGTTGAGGGCAGGAGGAGAAGGGGGCAACAGAGGATGAGAGGGTTGGATGGCATTACTGACTCGATGGACACGATTTTGAGCAAACTCTGGGAGATAGTGAAGGACAGGGAAGGCAGGCGTGCTAAGGTTCATGGGGTCGCAAAGAGTCAGACATGACTTAGCAACTGAACAACGACATACTGCTTCAATCCTAGGGCTCCTTTGACAAAGAATGTTTTCTAATTTAAGAAATAAAGTTTCCTTTTTCACTGTTTTTGGCAAAATTTGCATTTACTTGATGTTTCTTGTAAAAATAATTATTTTGAACTTTATGTAAAATCTGCAGTTATTTTACAGTATATAGAGTTTTTAATTTGTTCATATAGTTTCAAGCATTTTACTTATATGTGTAACTTCTGATATTTCTTTTAAAACATACTGAAAAAACTTATCAATTACATGAAAAAAATATAAATCATGTGATTAAATATGATTCCATAACTTACCAGTACAAAAATTCTTTGAAGATATCTTTTTAATTTAATTTAGAATGCCTGATTATAATCCCCTGTGGCTATGTTCTCACAAGAATGTATTGTTTATTCAACCTGTGATTTGGTCAGATTGTTTTCTGAAAACTTCTGTGATCCATTACAATGGAGGCATATTTTTGTTACATTTGAAACACAGAATTAAATAAATATTACCCACCCTTCCCTCCCCATTCCTCCATAGTTCTCAGTTATCTGGGAAGGTGGATAATTCATCTTCTAACAGCAAATAATGCCAAGGGAAAAAAATTAATGAAAACCCTTTTATCAAATGGTTATTAACAATGACCTTTTGTTCAGCACAACACATTTATAATAAAACAGGCACTGGAAGGAAATTCTTATTCTTTTAACAGAACCAGGATTAACATCAACAAAAGGTATCGCCAAGGATTGAAAAATAACTTCCCAAGGGTGTATAGTTAACAACCTGTGCAGCTTACAGCTCTTCCTTGAAGATAAACTTGTCCCTAATCAACCTCCACCAATAAGCTATTAGGTAAAGATAACTGTTCTGATATGTCAGATTTTAAGATTTTTTATTTAACTGAAAACCAATAGCTTCATCACGTTCTTTCACTACACAAATATAAAACAAACAAAAACTATCATTTTGGAGAACTAAGAATGTAATGCACAACTGATCTTTTTATGTTTCTTCAAAATAAAGTTTAAAGGTGATATGTGCCTTAATGAAGGAACAAAAAAAAAAAAAAGAAAATAACTAAACTAATCACTACTTTGCAAATAGAACTATTAGTGCAATCAGTGATCTTGATAAACTTAGAGCTTAATTTCTAAGACTCAAATTCAGAGATAACATAAGAAATTAAAATGTAAAAAAGTTCCATATCCTTTAGTTTTTAAGTTTTAAAAATGATTTTCTTACAATACCAGAAAACAAAGTAAACAAGTGGAACTACATCAAACTAAAAAACTTCTGCACAGCAAAGTAAACCAAAAATGAAATGAAAAGGCAAGCTACCAAATGGGAGAAAATATTTGCAAATCATGTATCTGATAAGTGGTTAATGTCCCAGAATATAAGAAGAACTCATACAACTCAATAGGAAAAACAATCTGATTATAAAATGGGCAGAAGATCTGCATTTTTCCAAAGTCATACAGATGGCCAAGAGGAACATGAAAAGATGCCCAACATCAATGACTGTCAGGGAAACACAAGTCAGAACAACAATGAGATATTGCCTCAGACTCATCAGAATGGCTGTTATTAAAAAGACAAGGAATAGTGTTGATGAGAATGTGGAGAAAAGGGAACTTTTATGTACTGCTAGTATAAATGAAAATTGGCAAAGCCACTACGGAAAATAATATGAGGTCTCCTCAAAAATTAAAAATAGAAGCACTATATGGTCCAGCAATACTTATGGGCATTTATATGAAAATAAAAACACTTAAAAAGATATACATATCCTCATAGTCACTGCATCATTATTTACATTAGCCAAGATATGGAAACGACCTGTGTCCATCAATGGATGAATGAAGAAGTTAAGGTGTGTATACACACATACACACAAAACGGAGGTTATAACATACACACACACATAACGGAGGTTATAACATATATATATATACACACACACACAATGGAGATTATAACATATATATATATACACACACATATATATATATATACACACACACACACAACAGCGGTTATAACATACACACACACACACAATGGTGGTTATAACATATATATATATATATGCATATATATACACACACACACACAATGGAGGTTATAACATATATATATGCATATACACACACACATACACAATGATGGTTATAACATACACACACACAATGGTGATTATAACATATATATACATGCATATAAATACATACATACACACATACATATACATACATATACATACACACATACACACAACAGAGGTTATAACATACACACACACACACACACACACACAATGGTGATTATTACACACACATATATATATATATATGCATACACACACACACAATGGTGGTTATAACATATATATATATATATATATATATACACACACACACACACACACACACAATGGAATATTATTCAACTATAAAAAACCCAAAGAAATCTTGCCATTTATAACAACGGACACAGACCTTGAGGGCATTATGCTAACCAAAATAAGTCAGACATAGAAAAACAAATGCTCTATGACCTCACTTATATGTGAATGAAAACAAAAACATCAACAAACCCAAGATATGTGGTTGCCAGAGGTGGGGAAATAGGTGAAAAGGATGAAAGGGATCAAAAAGTACAAACTTTCAGTTATAAAATAAATTAGTCTTGAATATATAATGTACAGAATGGTAACTACAGTTAATTATTTATTGTATATTTGAAAGCTGCTAAGAGAGTAGGTCTTAAAATTTCTCAACAACAAGGAAAAAAATCTTGTAATTATGTATAGTGATGGATGCTAACTAGACTTATTGTGTTCATTTAGCGATATATACAAATATTAAGTTACTATGTTGTACAACTGAAGCAAATTTAATGTTACATGTCAATTATACCTCAATAAAAAAATACAGCTAGAAAAAGTTTTTGCAAAGAAGTCATCTCAATACTTAAATTCTTTTACAATTTCAACTTTCAAAATTTTAAGTATGATAAAGATTATAAATAATACTATTCTGGCATATTTTTTCTTTTTTCTAACTTTAATAGAGCTTCGGGTGATCATTAAAAATATGCCCTTTTATAGATGCAGACGCTGAGCCCAAATGGCAGAGCCATGCTGACACTGGCCTCGGTGGCGCGCAAGCACCCACCAGCAGCAAGGGTTTCCATGCACGAGTGTTTATGTCCGGCACGGCCTCAAGCACTTTACACAGATTATAACACGAGAAAAAGTGAGAGGCGAAAGTCACTCAGCTGTGTCCGACTCTTTGCAGCTCCATGAACTGTAGCCCATGGCTCGTCTGTCCATGGAATTCTCCAGGTGAGAACACTGGAATGGGTTGCCTTTCCCTTCTCCAGGGGAGCTTCCCAGCCCAGGTCTCCTGTACTGCAGGAAGACTCTTTACCATCTGAGCCACCAGGAACGCCCTATAACATAGTACTAGCTATGACACAGGTACTATCATTACTCCATTTTACAGATGAGGAAACTGAGAAGTACTTAAGAAAGTGGAAATAATTACTTTCTTATTATTAGTCATCATAATGTCTTGACATTTTTCCTTCCAAAAGATTGTTAGTGATTTTAGGGTAGGAACCCATATACAATATTTCTATGTTTTACAAATTGCCTGTCCCAGAACTGGTACATAGTAGATGTGAATCCAATTTGTTTGTTGATTGATATCAAGATCATTAAGGCACATGACCAAAAATTCACTTCAAAGATGTTTGCTCCTATATCACCATTGCATCTGTGCTCTAGGACTGACAGTTGCTATCGAAAATTAAGTCTCATTTGTGTGCTAACATCACATGGATGTTATATCACATGGATAAATACCTAGATTTATCTTTCTACGACATCTGGAGAGAACTTTTATAAATTCATTGACGAAATATAAGGCAGTGTAGTTTCCAAAAGATGCCCAGAGGCCCCAGTCCTAAACTATCTTTCTAGGTAAGAGAAAGTAGTTCTAAACTTCTGTCCAGATGGTGAAGGACCTACAAGTAGACAACAGGGAGGAGAGATATACATACCCAAGCCCTACAGACACATGGGCATCTCTTAGCAACTTCCTCTATAAGCAGCTTCTATACGGGTTCTACCCTTATGTCAAAGAAGTGGTGAGGATGTGCTGCTTTCCATAATCCCCACTGTCATTGGTATCCATAGTTAAGGCAGTTGGTATCTGTTGTTAAGAAGTAATTATCATACAAGCAAATATTTGGAATCCCTATAATCAAACCAGCTGCCAAAACCTGTTGCCAGGAACCTCTATCAATAGCCACGATTGCAACACACGGTTGGAGAAAACACTAACATGAAGCCTAATATTGCTTTCGAAAATCAAGTAATAGCGTCCAAGAGGTTTCTGGAGTTCTCTACCACTTTTTCTTTTTTTTTTTGGCCGCATTATGTGGCATGTGGGATCTTAGATCAAATTCACGCTCCCTGCATTTAAAGTGTGGAGTCTTAACCACTAGACCACCAAGTGGTGGTCCCTTCTCTACCATTTTAATATGAGTAAGTGTTAATAACTATGGAAAATGTAGGTAATGTTGGTCTTTCAATATATTTACAATGTGAATCCGATTAGTATTGAGCTTTCAACTTATAAACAGCTGTCATCTCTGGAGGACATGTGGACCCAGAAAGTCTCTAGGGAAATAACTCATTTATAAGGAAGACAGTCAAGACAAACGGCCTCGAATTCTGTCTCAGAATGGAAAGATAATCAGCTCAGTATCCTTCATTCAGATCATTAACTGACCTAGACTGATTGATGTCCCATGCCACATGAAGAGAAAGAACACATGTAAAGTTTCACTAAAACCTCTGCAGGACAATGGAAATCAAGGCAGCACTGACTTGTAGTCTGTCTATCTTTTTGAGGTGGCATCACTGGGAGAAAATGTAGGAAGAATATATATTCTCAATCAAGGAATGATGAGTTTGGGTCACTGGCTAAAGCAGCAGGAAGGGCCAGAAAACAATCTATTATATTCCATGGCCATCAAATCCAGATGGTGTCGGTGACTTCAGCAGAGGAACAAACAACTTCACAGAAGTGTTTTAGAGTTCTTGGCAGCTTTGAAACATTTTCAGTGGGGCGGAGGCTGCCTCAGCAACAGACACTGCTACAGGAAACAATAGCATGGGAGAAGGAAAGAAGCACATGGAGAATAGTATTTGTGAGCACAAGTACATAGCTGGGTAGTACAACCCTAGTTTATTCGGAAGATGCCCAAAAAAGTTAGAGGTTGACTGTTGAATGAGCTTTCAAGTTCCTATAATCAGTAGTAGGGCAAACCAGAGATAGACCGGACTGTGAGAGGTGAGTGGACATGGGTTCTATACACTTCAACACACATAAGATTTGGTCAGTTTTTAAAATTTCAACTGTTTTCCACTCTTTTTGGATTTTCACTAGGCGGTGTGGCTCAGCAAAGAATGATCTTCAGCATTTCTCATTAAATTCAAGGGGGCTGGGGGGACATTTTGTAATTGTCATTTAAGAAAATTGTAACCGTGCCCCTACCCAATCAAGTTTTTAAAATACTTTTGAGAAACTTTATACTCTAAGTATTTCAGCAATCTATTGCTATATAACAAACCACCCCAAAATTTAATGGCTTAAAACAGCAACATGAGTGATCCTTCTTCTTGTCCAAGTTGGCTGAGCACAGTTGGGTGATTATCCTGCTCTTCAGCGTATTAGACGAGGCACTCATATGACTGAATTTCACTGGTGGGTCAGCCAAGGTGAGAACATCCAAGGTGGCCTCCGTCACAATGTGTGGCAGTGAATGAGGGCTGTTTTCTGGAGAGCCTTGCACTTTTTTTCATTTGGCCTCTCATTCTGTAGGACGTTTCTCTCCATGTTGCTTCCTCCACAGGATAACCCAGACGTCCTTATGTGGTTACCAGCTGGCTTGCGAGATGTCAAACTCAAGTGATGCACTGTATATTAAGGACTAGGCTCAGAAGTCACTCATGTCCCTTTGACAACATTTTATTAGCCAAGGCAAGTCACAGAGCCATCTCAGTTTCAGAGCAAGTCAGATGAGAAGAGAAGAGTCACTTGCAAAGGTGTGTGCAGGATGAACTAAATGGACCAGAATGGGTGAATTTAATTCAGATGACCATTACATCTATTACTGTGGGCAAGAATGCCTTAGAAGAAGTGGAGTAGCCCTCACAGTCAACAAAAGAGTGCAAAATACAGTACTTGGATGCAATCTCAAAAAATGACAGGATGATCTTTGTTCATTTACAAGGCAAACCATTCAATATCACAGTTATCCAAGTCTATACCCCAACCACTGATTCCCAAGAAGCTGAAGTTGAATGGCTCTATGAAGACCTACCAGACCTTCTAGAATTAACACCAAAAAAATGTCCTTTTCATCATAGGCGACTGGAATGCAAAAGTAGGAAGTCAAGAGATACCTGGAGTAACAGGCAAATTTGGCCTTGGAGTACAAAATGAGGCAGGGCAAAGGTTAACAGACTTTTGTCAAGAGAACGCACTGGTCATAGCAAACATCCTCTTCCAACAACACAAGAGAAGACTCTACACATGGACATCACCAGAGGGTCAATACTGAAATCAGATTGATTATATTCTTTGCAGCCAAAGATGGAGAAGCTCTATACAGTCAGCAAAAAAAGATCGGGAGCTGACTGTGGCTCAGATCATGAACTCCTTATTGCCAAATTCAGGCTTAAATTGAAGAATGTAGGGAAACCACCAGACCATTCAGATATGACCTAGATCAAACCCATTTATCGCAATGGAAGTGATAAACAAATTCAAGGATTAGATCTGATAGACAGAGTGCCTAAGGAACTATAGATGGAGGTTTACAACACTGTACGGGAGGCTGTGATCAAAACCATCCCCAGAAAAACAAATGCAAAAAGGTTGTCTGAGGAAACCTTACAAATAACTGAGAAGAGAAGGGAAGTGAAAGGCAAAGGAGAAAACGAATGATACCCATCTGAAGCCAGAGTTCCAAAGAATAGCAAGGAGAGAGAATAAAGCCTTACTCAGTGATCAGTGTAAAGAAATAGAGGAAAATAATAGAATGGGAAAGACTAAAGATCTCCTCAAGAAAATTAGAGATTACAAGAGAACATTTCATGCAAATACAGGCACAATAAAGAACAGAAACAGTATGGACTGACAGAAGCAGAAGATATTAAGAAGAGGTGGCAAGAATACACAGAACTAAACAAAAAAGATCTTAATGACCCAGATGATAACCACGATGGTATGATCTCTCACCTAGAGCCAGACATTCTGGAATGCAAAGTCAAGTGGGCCTTAGGAATCATCACTACAAACAAAGCTAGTGGAGGTGATGGAATTTCAGTTGAGCTATTTAAAACCCTAAAAGATGATCCTTTGAAAGTGTTGCACTCAATGTGCCAGAAAATTTGGAAAACTCAGCAGTGGCCACAGGACTGGAAAAGGTCAATTTTCATTCCAATCCCAAAGAAAGGCAATGCCAAAGAATGTTCAAAAGGCACTCATCTCACACATCAGCAAAGTAATGCTCAAAATTCTCCAAGTGAGGCTTCAGCAGTACATGAATCAAGAACTTCCAGATGGTCAAGATGGATTTAGAAAAGGCAGAGGAGCCAGAGATCAAATTGCCAACATTCATTGGATCATTGAAAAAGCAAGAGAGTTCCAGAAAAAAATCTCTCTCTGCTTCATTGACTATGCTAAAGCCTTTGACTGTGTGGATCACAACAAACTGTGGAAAATGACTAAAGAGATGGGAAAACCAGATCACCTTATCTGCCTCCTGAGAAATCTGTATGCAGGTGAAGAAGCAAAACTTAGAACTGTATATGGAACAACAGTCCAGTTCCAAATTGGGAAAGGAGTATGTCAAGGTTGTATATTGTCACCCTGCTTATCTAACCTATGTGCAGAGCACATCATGAGAAATGCCAGGCTGGATGAATCACAAGCTAGAATCAAGATTGCTGGGAGAAATATCAATTACCTCAGAAATGCAGATGACACCACCCTTATGGCAAAAAGCAAAGAGGAATCAAGATCCTCTTGAGGAAAGTGAAAGAGGAGAGTGAAAAATCTGGCTTAATACTCAGCATTCAGAAAACTAAGATCATGGCCTCCAGTTCCATCACTTCATGTCAAATAGATGGGGAAACAATGGAAACAGTGACACACTTTATTTTCTTGGGCTCCAACATCACTGCAAATGGTGACTGCAGCCATGAAATTAAAAGACACTTGCTCCTCGGAAGAAAAGTTATGACCAACCTAGCCAGCATATTACTTTGTGACAAAGTACATTACTTTGACCATAGTCAAAGCTATGGTTTTTCTAGTAGTCATGTATGGATGTGAGAGTTGGACCATAAAGAAAGCTGAATGCTGAATAATTGATGGTTTTGAACTGTGGTGTTGGAAAAGACTCTTGAGAGTTCCCTCAGACAGCAAGGAATATCAAAGTAGTCAATCCTAAAGGAATTCAGTCCTGAATATTCATTGGAAAGACTGATGCTGAAGCTGAAGCTCCAATACTTTGGCCACCTGATGCAAAGAACTGCTCATTGGAAAAGACCCTGATGCTGGGGAAGATTGAAGGCAGGAGGTGAAGGGGATGACAGAGGATGAGATGGTTGGATGGCATCACTGGCTAGATGGACATGAGTTTGAGCAGGCTCCAGGCATTGGTGATGGACAGGGGAGCCTGGTGTGCTGCAGTCCATGGGGTCACAGAGAGTTGGACATGACTGAGCAACTGAACTGGACTGTGCAGGATAGGAGAGATTGTTGCCTCTGTCTTTAGAACAAGCCCACACCAAACAAAATACTTGTGTAGTACGTTTGAACTCTAGATCAATGCAATTCGTGACTATTCTCCTATGGAGAACAGAATGATTAATGATTCAGTCAAAGGAGCATCTGCTTTCCATTGAGATTATTCTCAGTAGAAGTTTATTATGTAAGTTTCCGGGAACACAAAAGATGCTCTATTAGGCTCCAGATGAAGTTTACTCTGAAGAAATCGGAGCTCACTGCAGACCTCTCTATTTACTTGTTTCTGATGCCATAATACATGTACTGATAGGCCACAAATTACAGATGGCCTCAAGAGAAAACTTGAGATCTGGTTGACATTTTTATTACCTTAATATAGTTGAGCTATGAGTTATGTTCATTTTTCAAACTAGTGTTATTAAATAAATGAACATGTCAATTCATATTACTGGGATAATTTAGAAAATAATAGTGAAAAATAAAATTCAACAAGTGAAAGTCAATTTCCATTAGTATTTGTGGGTTAGAATTGGGCTTTTCACAACAAAGGATTAATCTCAAAAGTATACAAGAACTCCTACAGCTCAATTCCAGAAAAATAAATGACCCAATCAAAAAATGGGCCAAAGAACTAAACAGACAGTTCTCCCAAGAAGACATACAGATGGCTAACAAACACTTGAAAAGACGCTCAACATCACTCATTATCAGAGAAATGCAAATCAAAACCACAATGAGGTACCATTACACGCCAGTCAGGATGGCTGCTATCCAAAAGTCTACAGGCAATAAATGCTGGAGAGGGTGTGGAGAAAAGGGAACCCTCTTACACTGTTGGTGGGAATGCAAACTAGTACAGCCACTATGGAGAATAGTGTGGAGATTCCTTACAAAACTGGCAATAGAACTGCCATATGACCCAGCAATCCCACTCCTGGGCATACACACTGAGGAAACCAGATCCGAAAGAGACACGTGCACCCCAGTGTTCATCGCAGCACTGTCTATAATAGCCAGGACATGGAAGCAACCTAGATGCCCATCAGCAGACGAATGGATAAGGAAGTTGTGGTACATATACACCATGGAATATTACTTAGCCATTAAAAAGAATTCATTTGAATCAGTTCTAATGAGATGGATGAAACTGGAACCCATTATACAGAGTGAAGTAAACCAGAAAGAAAAAGACCAATACAGTATACTAACGCATATATATGGAATTTAGAAAGATGGTAACGATAACCCTATATGCAAAACAGAAAAAGAGACACAGATATACAGAACAGACTTTGGGACTCTGTGGGAGAAGGTGAGGGTGGGATGTTCTGAGAGAACAGCATCGAAACAAGTATACTATCAAGGGTGAAACAGATCACCAGCCCAGGCTGGATGCATGAGACAAGTGCTCAGGGCTGGTACACTGGGAAGACCCAGAGGGATGGGATGGGGAGGGAGGTGGGAGGGGGGATCGGGATAGGGAGGATGGGGAACACATGTAAATCCATGGCTGATTCATATCAATGTATGGCAAAAACCACTACAATATTGTAAAGTAATTAGCCTCCAACGAATAAAAATAATTGGGAAAAAAATACAATTAAAAAAAAAATAAGAATTGGGCTTTTCAGTGGGTTTTCTTAGTCGGCTGCCTGTGATCCAGATTTTTTTTTTTTTTTTTTTTTTTATGCTGGGGAATCCCTTATTGTATAAATTTTGGTGAGAGGCAGAACCCAGGCTTCTACCATGGCAGCTAATAGGGGTTAATTAATACCTCCCCGGCCTGTGACAGCTAGATTATTGGCACAGGACGTAGGGGGCTCCAGCTTGCTGACTGGCACCCCAAAAGAGAGGAAATACGCCGAGATATGGGCAGAGGTCACTCATGGGGTGGGGACAGAGTGGAGACACCGTAGGCCAGGACTGTCTCGCTTCCTGACTGGGTGCTCTGCTCCCTAGTCTTCTCGGATTCCTAATCAGCAACGGAGTCTGCTGTTTTAATATTCCAATCTCATTTCAGTAAATTATTTCTTAAATTATTGGGACCAGGTAATATTGTAGTTTTGCAACTATAAGCTCAGACTGAAGAGGAGGTGGAAGATTATTTTATAGCTACTGAATGTCTAATAGTATATCACACCCTGTAGATACAGTGTTAGAAAGCAAAGAAACAAGGATAAATATTCTTATCCCCACAGAGTTTCCAGTCTAGCAAGGGGGTGGGCAATACAACAGGAAGTCAGCAAATAACAAACACAATATCCAAAGAGATAAGTAAGATGTGTGCTATACTCATTATGCAGTATTAGGGGAGAAATGTATCTGGGAAGGGCACAGATGGCGGGGGAAGAGGGTCCAGCCAGTGGAGAGTTTGACATTCCAAACACAGTGATTA
The DNA here is from genome assembly GCF_033118175.1 of Dama dama. NCBI lineage: Eukaryota > Metazoa > Chordata > Mammalia > Artiodactyla > Cervidae > Dama > Dama dama. Next base: position 35,078,454 of record NC_083683.1, on the reverse strand, counting down.
TGAGACGATTATGACATTGAGAAGAGAGCATTTGCGTGAAGGCAGTAACTCAGGGCCTGAGGAATGGAGTGGCCTGGTGGCTTGCTGCGCACAGAAGGAAGTCAGTATGGCTGGGGTGGTGTGTGAGACCAGACATTGAGCAAAACAGGAGTCTGGTGAAAGCAAAGCAGGGCTGCGAAGCCATTGTCAGAACGCTGGCTTTTATCGTGAGTGAGCAGGAAGGGTATTGGATCAGAGGCACATCCCGGTTTCATTTACTTTAGAAAGGGGTAACTCGGGCTGCTGTTTCGAGACTACACCGAAAAGGGGAGGTGTGTACTGGTGAGAGTAATTTCAGGTAACGGATGATGATGGCTCGGGTCAGAAAAAGAGAAGAGTTTATTTTCTCTACCCTCATTGCTTTTAGTGCTAGTATGAATTCAGAAAAGTAACAGTAGCTGGCCTAGCCTTTCTCACATTATTATAAAAGCTGTTTTCCAAAAGCTCTATTTCCAATTGAAGAATACACTCCTGCAATAAATTTTCCCATTTGCCTTCCAGTTTTGTTTTTAAGGCTCCCAGATTACATTGCCACCCTCCATGGCTGGTTGGTGCAAGAGGCATCTGCCTACATGGCATTATTCTGCCTCCTTTAGTGGAATCCTCTGATTCTGGCTGCAGTCTCCCCTAAAAGGAAGCTACTATTCTGGGTTAAGGCTTTGCAAATGTAGTACTTCCCACTGTGCATGATATAAAAATTTAACTTTGAAATGCCAGTCACATATTAGTTTGGTTTCATTTACCAAGGAAGCATTAGAGATAAAGTTTAGGAACGAAAATTGTCAAAGAAGAATCCTCTGCAGTAAAGACAGGCTGGAGCAAGAAAAAAAGGCCAAGGATTCAGGCTAACAGAGACCATGCTCTCTCATCTGGGAGAGCAAAGAGAAGGTGAAACCAGCAATGTTGCATCTTTCAAAATTATATCTGGAAAAGGGCCCACCGATAAACACACAAGTAATCAGGTTTCACCTGCTCAATTCCAAAGAAACTGTCAAACTAAACACCTTTTAAAAGTCAAGCAGTATTTAAGAAAAAAAAAATAGAATATGCTCTGACTTGTGTTCTTAATCGCTCCCTCTTCCATTTTATAGGGATTTTGTGGGTTTTCAAATGGGAGGACTGGGAAACATTTATTTGCTAGAGGCTGATTTCCAAATCCTTCTAGTTAAGTCATTGGACTTGTGAGAAACTAGAGGCTCGAGGACCAGGGGAGAATGCTTTGGGGAAAATGAAAAGTGGAAAGTCGAAAAGTCATGAAGCTTCCAAAAATATCTGCAAAGCTAAGTTTCTATTTCTGACTCAATGTCTAATTATAACCGAGGATATGTATGCTCTAGCCTTTTTATATGAAAAAGAAACATCTGAAATTATTCTGTTTTAAAATATCATGCAACAAATAAAATTGGCTTTTGTGCTCATCTTAATTCTTATATTAAGTGGCCACAAGACTGGAAAAGATCACTTTTCTTTCCAATCCCTAAGAAAGGCAATCCCAAAGGATGCTCAAACTACGGCACAATTGCACTCATCTCACATGCTAGTAAGGTAATGCTCAAAATTCTCCAAGCCAGGCTTCAGCAATATGTGAACCGAGAACTTCCAGATGTCCAAGCTGGTTTTAGAAAAGGCAGAGGAACCAGAAATCAAATTGCCAATATCCGCTGGATCATCAAAAAAGCAAGAGAGTTCCAGAAAAACGTCTATTTCTGCTTTATTGACTACGCCAAAGCCTTCAACTGTGTGGATCACAATAAACTGTGGGAAATTCTGAAGGAGATAGGAATACCAGACCACCTGACCTGCCTCTTGAGAAACCTGTATGCAGGTCAGGAAGCAACAGTTAGAACTGGACATGGAACAACAGACTGGTTCCAAATAGGAAAAGGAGTACGTCAAGGCTGTATATTGTCACCCTGCTTATTTAACTTATATGCAGAGTGCATCATGAGAAACACTGGGCTGGAAGAAGCACAAGCTGGAATCAATATTGCAGGGAGAAATATCAATAACCTCAGATATGCAGATGACACCACCCTTATGGCAGAAAGTGAAGAGGAACTAAAGAGCCTCTTGATGAACGTGAAAGAGGAGAGTGAAAAATTTGGCTTAAGCTCAACATTCAGAAAACTAAGATCATGGCATCTGGTCCCATCACTTCATGGGAAATAGATGGGGAAACAGTGGAAACAGTGTCAGACTTTATTTTTCTGGGCTCCAAAATCACTGCAGATGGTGACTGCAGCCAAGAAATCAAAAGACGCTTACTCCTTGGAAGGAAAGTTATGACCAACCTAGATAGCATATTAAAAAGCAGAGACATTACTTTGCCAACAAAGGTCCGTCTGGTCAAAGCTATGGTTTTTCCAGTGTTCATGTATGGATGTAAGAGTTGGACTGTGAAGAAAGCTGAGTGCCAAAAAATTGATGCTTTTGAACTATGGTGTTGGAGAAGACTCTTGACAGTCCCTTGGACTACAAGGAGATCCAACCAGTCCAGCCTGAAGGAGATAAATCCTGGGTGTTCATTGGAAGGACTGATGCTGAAGCTGAAACTCCAATACTTTGGCCACCTCATGCGAAGAGTTGACTCGTTGGAAAAGACCCTGATGCTGGGAAGGATTGGGGGCAGGAGGAGAAGGGGATGACAGAGGATGAGATGGCTGGATGGCATCACTGACTCCACAGGCATGAGTTTGAATAGACTCCGGGAGTTGGTGATGGACAGGGAGGCCTGGCGTGCTGCGATTCATGGGGTGGCAAAGAGTCGGACATGACTGAGTGACTGAACTGAACTGAACTAATTCTTATATAATAGTGCCTGCTGTGATCGCAGAACAAAGATGTACCTCCCTGCCAGGTTCAAATACTGACTCCATCGGTAAATATTTGCAGTTACACAGAGGCAGTGAGATGGGCCAGAATGGCAGAAATCAAGTGAGAATTAGTGATGCAATGGTACTCCAGTCACGGGCACATGGATTCAAACCCTGGCTTCTGTGCTTAAGAGATTTTGGGCACTGGACAAGGTTTTGCATCATTTGAAGCCTCAGTTTTCTTATCTCTCAAATGGGGACATAATGCTTACCTGTTTCAGTTCAGTCGCTCAGTCGTGTCCGACTCTTTGCAACCCCATGGACTGCAGCACCCCAGGCCTCCCTGTCCATCACCAACTCCTGGAGTTTACTCAAACTCATGTCCATTGAGTCGGTGATGCCATCCAACCATCTCATCCTCTGTCGTCCCTTTCTCCTCCCGCCTTCAGTCTTTCCCAGCATCAGTGTCTTTTCAAATGAGTCACTTATTTGCATCAGGTGGCCAAAGTATTGCAGTTGCAGCTTCAGCATCAGTCCTTCCAGTGAATATTCAGGACTGATTTCCTTTAGGATGGACTGGTTGGATCTCCTTGCAGTCCAAGGGACTCTCAAGAGTCTTTTCCAACACCACAGTTCAAAAACATCAATTCTTTGGCACTCAGCATTCTTTATAGTCCAACTCTCACATCCATACATGACTACTGGAAAAGCCATAGCTTTGATAAGGCAGATCTTTGTTGGCAAAATAACGTCTCTGCTTTTTAATATGCTGGCTAGGTTGGTCATAACTTTTCTTCTAAGGATCAAGCGTCTTTTAATTTCATGGACGCAGTCACCATCTGCAGTGAGTTTGGAGTTCCCCAAAATAAAAGCTTATCTGGTAGGATGATTATAAACATCAGAAGAGATCATATTACAATTGTCCAGCAGAGTGTTGTTCAGTTAGGATATATATGACAGCCAGAAAAGTGATTTCAATGCAAGTGGTTTATTTTTCAATATACACAGAGAGATCTAGGGTAGGGATCCCCCTGGGTTTACACCCCTGCTCACTGGCATCAAAGATTCAGGCGAGTTCTCTGTGATTCTCTTGGCTACAGTAGCTTCCAATAGCATGCCCTTCTATGGCAATGCCCAACACAGAAAGGTATTTATTTGGGGACTTTCATTTTTGCATCTCTTTCATCAAGGAAAAATTCTTCCCAGAAGGTCCAGTAACAGCCGTTCACTTGCACTGGATTACAACATGCCTGTATCTGGGCTGCAAGCAAAGCCTGAGAAGTAAGTACTTAGTGCTGTCCTTCCCTGGGTGAGGAGGACTCTTCAGCAAGAGAAAAACTGGGAGGGACATAGAGTTGGGTGGAAGGGAATGATGTCTGTCTCTGGTGTTTGGTTTTGTTAAAAACTTATCAGGGTCAGTTTCCTCATCACTTAAGTTTGAAGCACAAGACAGCAGCTGCTGGTAGACACATCGGGACCACTCTGCTGCTGGGAACACTGCAGTGGGCTGGCTCACAACATTCTAGTTACGCTCACTCTTCCACACAGAACTTTCCTCCCGACTCACCACCTAGAGCTATGTTTCTGAAACGTAACTAACCCGCCCATTATAAAACCAACAGCAACAGGAAAAAAAACAAAACTTCCTCTCAATGCCAGGCCTACTCCTGCAGACACACCCTGTGGTTAGACAAAGGCACAGACAAGATGGAAGAGCCAGGGTCCCACACTATTTCTTATCCTGAAATTCTGACAAAACTACATGGGATCTCAGTGATTTTCCCAGATGGAGTTACCTTTGATCCGTGATGTGTAGCTTCCTGCTTGTGCTGGCCATATCACTTTGTTCAGTCTGTTCCACATGGGACCTGCTCCTGCTGCTAAGTCATGTCAATCGTGTGTCCAACTCTGTGCGACCCCATAGATGGCAGCCCACCAGGCTCCTCTGTCCCTGGGATTCTCCAGGCAGGAACACTGGAATGGGTTGCCATTTCCTTCTCCACCACATGGGAGAAATAACTCCAGAAAGAATGAAGAGATGGAGCAAAAGCAAAAACACCACCCAGGTGTAGATGTGACTGGTGATGGAAGCAAGCTCCAATGCTGTCGAGAACAATATTGCATAGGAACCTGGAATGCTAAGTCCGTGTGTTAATCAGGGCAAATTGAAAGTGGTCAAAAAGGAGATGGCAAGAGTGAATGTCGACATTTTAGGAATCGGCGAACTTAAATGGACTAGAATGGGTGAATTTAACTCAGATGACCATTATGTCTACTACTGTGGGCAAGAATCCATTAGAAAAAGTGGAGTAGCCATCTTAGTCAATAAAAGAGTCTGAAATGCAGTATTTGGATGCAATCTCAAAAATAACAGAATGATCTCTGTTTGTTACCAAGGCAAACCATTCAATGTAACAGTAATCCAAGACTATGCCCTGAACAGTAATGCTGAAGAAGCTGAAGCTGAACACTCCTATGAAGACCTACAAGACCTTCTAGAACTAACACCCAAAAAGATGTCCTTTTCATTGTAGGGGACTGGAATGCAAAAGTAGAAAGTCAAGAAACACCTGGAGTAACAGGCAAATTTGGCCTTGGAGTACAAAATGAAACAAGGCAAAGGCTAACAGAGTTTTGCCAAGAAAACGCACTGGTCATAGCAAACACCCTCTTCCAACAACACAAGAGAAGAATCTCCATGTGGACATCACCAGATGGTCAACACCGAAATCAGATTGATTACATTCTTTGCAGCCAAAGATGGAGAAGCTCTATACAGTCAGAAAACAAGACCGGGAGCTGACTGTGGCTCAGAGATCATGAACTCCTTATTGCCAAATTCAGACTTAAATTGAAGAAAGTAGGGAAACCACTAGACCATTCAGGTATGACCTAAATCAAATTCCTTATGGTTATACAGTGGAAGTGAGAAATAGATTCAAGGGAGTAGATCTGATAGAAAGAGTGCCTGATGAACTATGGATGGAGGTTTGTGACATTGTACCAGAGACAGGGATTAAGACCATCCCCATGGAAAAGAAATGCAAAAAAGCAAAATGGCTGTTTGAGAAGGCCTTACAAGTAGCTGTGAAAAGAAGAGAAGCTAAAAGCAAAGGAGAAAAGGAAAGATATACCCATTTGAATGCAGAGCTCCAAAGAATAGCAAGGAGAGATAAGAAAGCCTTCCTAAGTGACCAGTACAAAGAAATAGAGGGAAACAATAGAATGGGAAAGACTAGAGATCTCCTCAAGAAAATGAGAGATACCTAGGGAACATTTCATGCAAAGATGGGCTCAATAAAGGACAGAAATGGTTTGGACCTCACAGAAGCAGAAGATATTAAGAAGAGGTGGCAAGAATACACAGAGGAACTATACAAAAAAGACCTTCATGACCCAGATAATCACAATGGTATGATCACTCACCTAGAGCCAGACATCCTGGAATGTGAAGTCAAGTGGGCCTTAGGAAGCATCACTACGAACAAAGCTAGTGGAGGTGATGGAATTCAAGTTGAGCTATTTCAAATCCTAAAAGATGATGCTATGAAAGTGTTGCACGCAATATGCCAGCAAATTTGGAAAACTCAGTAGTGGCCACAGGATTGGAAAATGTCAGTTTTCATTCCAGTCCCAAAGAATGATCAAACTACAACACAGTTGTGCTCATCTGACATGCTAGCAAAGTAATGCTCAAAATCCTCCAAGCCAGGCTTCAACAGTATGTGAACCGTGAACTTCCATATGTTCAAGCTAGATTTAGAAAAGGCAGAAGAACCAGAGAACAAATTGCATCCAACATCCATTGGATCATCAAAAAGCAAGAGAGTTCCAGAAAAACATCTATTTCTGCTTTATTGACTATACCAAAGCCTTTGACTGTGTGGATCACAACAAACTGTGGAAAATGCCTAAAGCGATGGGAATACTGACCACCTGACTGTCACCATGCTTATTTAACTTAGATGCAGAGTACGTAATGAGAAACTCTGGGCTGGATGAAGCACAAGCTGGAATCAATATTGCCAGGAGAAATATCAGTAACCTCAGATATGCAGATAACACCACCCTTATGGCAGAAAGTGAAAAGGAACTAAAGAGCCTCTTGATGAACGTGAAAGAGGAGAGTGAAAAAGGTGCCTTAAAGTTCAACATTCAGAAAACTAAGATCATGGCATCTGGTCCCATCACTTCATGGCAAATAGATGGGGAAACAGTGGAAACAGTGACAGACTTTGTGTGTGTGTGTGTTGAGGGGGGGGGGGGTCCAATATCACTGCAGATGATGACTGCAGCCATGAAATTAAAAAGAACTTGCTCATTGGAAGAAAAATTATGACCAAGCTAGACAGCATATTAAAAAGTGGAGACTACTTTGCCAAGAAAGGTCCATCCCTCAAGGCTATGGTTTTTCCAGTGGTCATGTACGGATATGAGAGTTGGACTATAAAGAAAGCTGAGCACCGAAATATTTATGCTTTTGAACTGTGATGTTGGACAAGACTCTTGAGAGTCCCTTGGACTGCAAGGCGATCCAACCAGTTTATCCTAAAGGAAATCAGTCCTGAATATTCACTGGAAGGACTGATGCTGAAGTTGCAACTGCAATACTTTGGCCACCTGATGCAAAGAAGTGACTCATTTGAAAAGACACTGATGCTGGGAAAGATTGAAGGCAGGAGGAGAAGGGGATGGCAGAGGATGAGATGGTTGGATGGCATCACCAACTCAATGGACATGAGTTTAAGTAAACTCCAGGAGTTGGTGATGGACAGGGAGGCCTGGGGTGCTGCAGTCCATGGGGTTGCAAAGAGTTGGTCATGACTGAGCAACTGAACTGAACTGATTCCACATGGGAGGTGATTTTTTTGGCTTAAAAAGGCTATTCCAACAGCCTTCAGAATGGGAGAAAATAATAGCAAATGAAGAAACAAAGGATTAATCTCAAAAATATACAAGAACTCCTACAGCTCAATTCCAGAAAAATAAATGACCCAATCAAAAAATGGGCCAAAGAACTAAACAGACAGTTCTCCAAAGAAGACATACAGATGGCTAACAAACACTTGAAAAGACGCTCAACATCACTCATTATCAGAGAAATGCAAATCAAATCCACAATGAGGTACCATTACACGCCAGTCAGGATGGCTGCTATCCAAAAGTCTACAAGCAATAAATGCTGGAGAGGGTGTGGAGAAATGGGAACCCTCTTACACTGTTGGTGGGAATGCAAACTAGTACAGCCACTATGGAGAATAGTGTGGAGATTCCTTACAAAACTGGCAATAGAACTGCCATATGACCCAGCAATCCCACTCCTGGGCATACACACCAAGGAAACCAGATCTGAAAGAGACACGTGTACCCCAGTGTTCATTGCAGCACTGTTTATAATTGCCATGACATGGAGGCAACCTAGATGCCCATCAACAGATGAATGGATAAGATATGGTACATATACACAATGGTATATTACTCAGCCATTAAAAAGAATTTATTTGAATCAGTTCTAATGAGATGGATGAAACTGGAGCCCATTATACAGAGTGAAGTAAGCCAGAAAGAAAAAGACCAATACAGTATACTAATGCATATATATGGAATTTATAAAGGTGGTAATGATAATCCTATATGCAAAACAGAAAAAGAGACACAAATTATAGAACAGACTTTTGGACTCTGTGGGAGAAGGCGAGGGTGGGATGATCTGAGAGAATAGCATTGAAAGAAGTATACTATCAAGGGTGAAACAGATGGCCAGCCCAGGCTGGATGCATGAGACAAGTGTGCAGGGCTGGTGCACTGGGAAGACCCAGAGGGATGGGATGGGGAGGGAGGCGGGAGGAGGGATCAGGATGGGGAACACATGTAAATCCATGGCTGATTCATGTCAATGTATGGCAAAAACCACTTCAATATTGTAAAGTAATTAACCTCCAACTAATAAAAATAAATGAATAAATAAATAAATAAGTAATAAATAAAAACATTTCTTTTTTTTTTTTTTAACATATAACAGAATATTTAATTACATCAGTCTCCTATCAACAGATAAGTTAGTTAATGCTGTTTATATTGGCCATTTCCATTGGCTGGCTGGAGGCTCTTCCACTAAAGGCTCCCATGGTTTCCACTGGATCATTTTTCTTGCCAGACTAAGTTAGTTTTCAGCCTGAAGAATCACCTCTTCTATTTGGCCACCCTGCAGTCGCTCTTCTAGTTTTTTAACATCTGGTTCCGCTTTAACCATACTCAGCTTCTCATTTGTAATCTGTTCTGTATACTTTCTATACGCTGCATTTTTAGGGATGTGTCCAAGAACATCAAGAATTTTTGTATACAATATTTTTAGCCTCTCATGTGGAGTTTCACAAACAGCCAATCCCACCAGGCCAGTGGTCTTCTTCAGCAAGCCCGCCATGACAGAAAAAATAAAATAAAAAGGATATTCCTTCAAAATCCTCTCTTCTTTTCAATGGCCAATTATACCAAACTATCACAGTGATCAAATCCAATGTGCATGTGTCTGTATGAGCATATTCAGATTGATAAATGACAAGCTATCTAAATAATGATGTAATCAAAACCCTGCACTTATGAGCTGGTAAGACAACCATGGGAAAAACCCAAATGTACAATTAATGGGAAAAAATAACATTAAATGTTTTAATCGAAACCTTCTTCCAGTTGCACCAGTGGCTAGGAAGGACCATGGAGACAGTGATCTGGGGAAAAAACAGAGCTCATCGAGAGAAGAGAGTGACGGGCCAGTTAGGCTCGGGGAACAGCACTGAAGGAGGCAAGAGCCTGTGACCGTGTAACACAAAGCAGTCAACATTTGAAAAGGGCATGGAAGAGAAGCAAGGCTCTCATTAAAATTAATGGATGAAGATGCAGGACTTGGAAGCTGTACTTAGAAAAATTGCAGAGATACACTTAGAAGTAATATCAAAAAATAAAATGTGGACACCCCAGCACAGACAGCATGGGTAAATGTGTAACACAGTCATGTTTGTGTATTAGGGTATGTGTGTATACATATTTGTTCATATATGTGTGGGTATGTGTCTGTATATACCTTAAACTTAATTAAAATGAATCCTTCAGCCACTGTTGAAACATACCTCAGATCGACAGTGCTCAACTGTAACAGTCAAGTGTCTGAAGACCAAGATGGGAAGAACAAAAGTGTCAGAGATCATCTTTTTAATTTATTTTTACTTACTTCATTTGTTTGACAGCACCAGGTCTGAGCTGTGGCATGCAGGATCGTTCACTTACAGCATGTGCGCTCTAGTTCCCTGATGAGGGATTGAACCTGGGTCCCCTGCATTAGGAGTGTATAATCTTGGCCACTGGACTACCAGGGAAGTTCCTAAATCACTTTTTTTAACCAGTCTAAGTTCTGTTTATGTGAAGAGTTGACTCATTGGAAAAGACCCTGATGCTGGGAGGGATTGGGGGCAGGAGGAGAAGGAGACGACAGAGGATAAGATGGCTGGATGGCATCACCGACTCGATGGGCATGAGTCTGAGTAAACTCCGGGAGCTGGTGATGGACAGGGAGGCCTGGCGTGCTGTGATTTATGGGGTCGCAAATAGTTGGACACTACTGAGCGATTGAACTGAAGTGAAGTTCTGTTTTGGTGTGTTCTTTATTGTAATAACTGAGGGTATTTATGTCAAGAGGAGATACAGTTTTGACTTTTAGGATTGTATTTATTGCTACAAAGGAAAAATTCCACATTACTCAATGATTATTGTCAAAGCATTTCTGCATATTTGGTTGGTTTCTCCCAATACAAATATATTACAAACACCTTGGTTTAGAAGCTGCTTCTCACTTGTTATTTTAGTTCTGTATAGTACATCTCATAATAGGTTGCACACAAGATCTGATTAATACATTTTGGGGCTGCTCATTATTGCTCTGGGACAGTTTTTAGTTCTTTGTATTCTTCAGTGCATTCAAGAATAACAAATAACTGTGTGTATTTAGATCAGCTTGATAGCTTGGTAAAGAATCCACTTGCAATGCAGGAGACCCCGGTTCAATTCCTGGGTCGGGAAGATCCCCTGGAGAAGGGAAAGGCTACCTGCTTCAGTATTCTGGCCTAGAGAATTCCATGGACTTCTCCATGGGGTTGCAAAGAGTCAGACATGACTGAGCAACTTTCACTTTTAAGTATTATGTTAATTTTGACATCACAACATTAGTTCATTGCTACCATGGATGTGTCATGTCCTACGAATGTTCAAGACAGTAAAAATGTACTAATTAACTTGTTCATCAACCACAAGGCCTGAAAACCCACATTGAGCAACTTTGGGCCCGCCGTGTCTGTTTAGGAAAAATATCAACAACTGTCATTCTTGGTATATTAAATACTGTGTCTAAACCTACACAAAAAATAAACCCTCCAGGCTTCTTGCATGTCTTTCTCTATCACTTTAAAACAGTGTATATGCCCACATGTGTGTGTGTCTGTATGTCCAAATTTTTATTCCCCTACAGGAAACCTACATTTTGCCTGCAGAGGATGTATATATTGAGCTGGACATGCGCAGATCAGTTTAGTATTAGACTGCAGCCCAGGAATGCTGGTGTCGCCTGCTCACCGATATCTGGAGGATATGACCTGCTGGGAGTTGCCCTTTCTCATCATTCAGGGCAGCTGAGGGCTGGGTACTATATTGTACCACAACTGAGTGATAAGAGAAGGGTTTAAAGGCTTGATCACTCCTATTTTAAAACTAGGAGTACCCCTGTTAAAACCTTTATAAACATGTCCATCAACCCAGCAATCACAGAGTTCAGAGTCAACAACTAAAAAGAGTATAGGAAGAGAGGAAGACCCTTGTTTGTTTACTCTTTTGTATGTACTTTCAAAATACAATGGTGGGAGAAGGTTAGGTCCAATTTTTCCCATATATACTCCTTAGGGAATACCTTTGCACAGAACAAAATAGTCTTTTTACGACTCAATAGAAATAGAATCTGTAGTATTATTTTAGCTTAAATGTGACTAGGTGGGAACACTCTTTTGTTATTTGCTTCCTGTACTCTAAAGGTGGTGTATAATGCAATCTTGTTTCACATGGCTTTCTCTTTGACAAATGGGAATGATTAATTTATCTTTAACAGAAGTTGAAACTTTTACCCACACCTCTCTAGGTAGACCTCTATTTTATTAACAGATGAAAATATTTTATTTCAAAGAACTAAAAGTACTTAAAAATTCTCCTTGTCATTCTAATATTCCTGTCAGGTAACTTAGGCAAGCGTTAGAAGGCATTCTGTCCTTTTTTACAGAGAACAAATGTGAGCTGAGTACTTTATACATATTCTTATACAAAGGGATGGAGAATTAATTACAAGAACAGATGTTCCTAAATATGGCTTCTTGAAAACAGCCTGTAGCATGGATAAGAGAGGGTGAGAAACACTGTCTTTTATCAAGGTTATGCTCAGAAGCCCAAATCAGAAGCTGGATTCTAACAAAAATAAAGAATTATTAAAATTTGTGTTTAGTTTTCCTGTCCTTGCTATTTTATGGTATTTTACTTCTCCTGGTAATCCCTTATTTCAGTGTTGCACTTTTCCTACTCATAAGCCCTCTCTGTAGGTCAACTTTAAGTTAATATGTTATCTGTCTCAGGGACAACTTTAATGTTAAATTTTTCCCATAAATAAACAAAGTGAGTTGTTACATGTTAATGGAATTATAAGCATGAGGCACTGTGAAATTTTGGTCTCAGTTACTCTCGAAATCACAAAATTATTTCCATGAATTCCAGAAAATATAAAGTAAGCTTTTGCATAAACAATACCCTTTCCATCCATGCTGCATTTATACACTGTAAGGGTTTTTTTGTCCTGTTGCTTTCCTGATAATTACTAAAATGCCTTTCAATAAAATGTATATAAACATTTATATTTAAACAAAAATGCAAAACAAGAGTAATCATTATCTTGGCAGGAAGGACTTTCACAAGGTACTCTAAGGTTAAGATTATCTTCTTCCTCTGGTTGTGAACATAAACGCAAAATGATAAGAGTAATAGTATAGGTATAAATATTTAGAAAATATCCATCAGCTCACTGGCCATGAAAACACATCCCACGGTACACACTGCCAGATTATGAAGACCGAATGTATATTATTCTCTCCAGAATGTAACTTTTGTTTAGCTAATTTAGAAAAGACAGAATAAAGGTCTTATTGATGATATCAAAGTTTAAGGAGGTACAAGAATTCCCCAATATTAAAAAAATAATAATATCTCCACTAGGAAAAGAAGAGAAATTTCTCAACGTCACTTGCTTTATTTTCTAACCTTGATTTTTTGTTATTCTGTAAAAATTTGTAAACTACATGTTTGAGATTCTGGACAAACAGTGAACAGTCCATGGGCTTCTCCAGGCCAGAACACTGGAGTGGGTAGCCATTCTCTTCTCCAGGGGATCTTCACAACCCAGGGATTGAACCCAGGTCTCCTGTACTGCAGGCAGATTCTTTACCAGCTGAGCAACCAGGGAAGCCCAGTGAAATATTTGTCTTATAAATAGGGTTAAGATAAGACTGGAGCACCATATAGAAAAGACACTGTTATTTATAGATTTCCTCCAAACACCATTTACGCTGATGAAAGTGCTTACAGCAGGCCTGCCAGAGATGGCCCTTCACAGCATGGACGTGAATTCAGGGGTCAGAAACTAAACCTGTGATTTCATTCACTGCCACCAGGCAGTCATGGTGCCCTGTTTTGTGCTGTCCTTAATCGCTCAGCGTCTGACTCTGGTACTCCGTGGACTGGAGCCCACCAGGCTCCTCTGTCCATGGGATTCTCTAGGCAAGAACGCTGGAGTGGGTTGCCACGCCCTCCTCCAGGGGATTTTCCCAACCCAGGGATAGAACCCAGGTCTCCTGTATTGCAGATGGATTCTTTACTATCTGAGCCACGAGAGAAGTCCAGTAAGTACCCTAATCACAACTAATTGATTCACTTCATACATAAGTATCAAGCATAATTGAAAAAGAATAAATGTGCTATTCCTTTTTTAAAGAAAGTCAAGAGAGATAGCTTCTTGGTAAGATGTAATATAAAAATAAAGTAATTACATTGTATTTAGAGCAAAACCTGCTGAAAGGCATCAGCTACCTGTGGTTTTCAATGGTCATGTATCTCTCCCATAAGGCCAGAAATGTACATATTTTTCAGGCCGAAAGTTTAAAAACAAGAATAGTTTTTTTTTTAATTCTGATGAAAGCCAAGACACACAATGTTAGTTGGTTTAAGCCACTATTTCTCAAGATGTGGTTTGAAGACATCTGTATTCTTTGGGGTTATTCAACATGCATATTCCTGGGCCTCACTTCAGGTCAGCTTTGGGAGACAAAGAATGTGTGTGTGTGTGTGTGTGTGTGTGTGTGTTTGTGTATTATATAATACACATGTGTATATAATACATGTGTATAATACATGTATATATTTAAGAGGATCTCCAAGTAATTTTTATGCACACAATTTTGTGAACTCCTAATTTAAGGATTTCAGTAAGTTTCATATGCTATTCTAAATTTTTTCCCTGAAATATTCTTTCTCCTATTCAATTTTTGAATAACAACAAAAACAGAAGATCAAAATATACACATTTATCTTTCATAATAGTAACTGTATAAACACATATAAGCATACATCATAAATAAGTATACTGGTTTTTCTAATGTTTCCGCTCAGGCTCTAACTGTGTGATCTTGATTTCTGTATCATAAGAGCAGTTGGCTGGTAAATCGATCAGACAAAGGTGGAATGGAAGCTACAGGTGAGAGGAAATAAATTCTTGGACAAAGTCATGGCAATAGGAGATGGTCTGTAAACATTTTTAAAAGTTTTGGAAATCTTAATTCTAGTCCTGACCTTCTGCACACAAATCTGACTGAAGTATGGCTTAAAAACCTGTTTCAGCCAGATGTGAAAGAGACACGTGCACCCCAATGTTCATCGCAGCACTGTTTATAATAGCCAGGGCATGGAAGCAACCTAGATGCCCATCAGCAGACTAATGGATAAGGAAGCTGTGGTACATATACACCATGGAATATTACTCAGCCATTAAAGAGAATTCATTTGAATCAGTTCTAATGAGATGGATGAAACTGGAGCCCATTATACAGAGTGAAGTAAGCCAGAAAGATAAAGACCAATACAGTATACTAACACATATATATGGAATTTAGAAAGATGGTAACGATAACCCTATATGCAAGACAGAAAAAGAGACACAGATGTACAGAACAGACTTTGGGACTCTGTGGGAGAAGGCGAGGGTGGGATGTTTTGAGAGAACAGCATTGAAACATGTATATTATCAAGGGTGAAACAGATCACCAGCCCAGGTTAGATGCATGAGACAAGTGCTCGGGCCTGGTGCACTGGGAAGACCCAGAGGGATCGGATGGGGAGGGAGGCGGGAGGGGGGATCGGGATGGAGAATACATGTAAATCCATGGCTGATTCATGTCAATGTATGACAAAAACCACTACAATACTGTAAAGTAATTAGCCTCCAACTAATAAAAATAAATGGAAAAAAAAAACCTGTTTCAGGAAAATGTCACAATTCATTCTGATGCACCGTCTTAGTTAAAACACTATTATAGAAGGAAGTTGGAAACAGAATATTATCAAAGGAGTTGAGGCAAAACATAGAATTAGGCATTGTACTGATACTGAATAGACTGTGGTATGAAGTAGAGTATCGGTCCAAAAGGAAGAGCTGAGATATCGTCACAAGAAAACTACAAATGCTACAGAAATAGGAAAATTTCTCCTGCTAAGAGTAAGAACTGGGTTTAGATTTCAGGATAAAAAGTGAGCCTTCGGATATGAGACAAACAGCCCTTGATACAGGAATTGAATGAGATTTGGGTTATTAATCAGAGAGTCAAAGAGATCATTTCAATAACTTCTTCTAGAATTCCTATTTCATTACAGAAAATTCACTTTTCATGAGCGTGAAAAATCACTAATGAGTAAAATTAACAGAAGATTGGAAAAGGATGCACAGTTTTTCATTTATAGCTTTTATTTAGAAAATACCCTCAATTTTAACCTGCTCTGAATCAGTGTGCAAAACTTCAAAAGAAACAAAATCACCAGCAGCTCTTCTGGCTTCCACTGCAACTGATTTCACAGATCCCGGTCCATCAGTCTTCACGCCTGACTCTTGCTCTGTTCAGTTGACTTGAAATGGACCAATGATCAACAAATGCCTACGAGCTCAATATTTAGACAAGCAAACCCAAAATAACTGCCTCTAACTTCGCCAGTGTTTATAGTAAGTAAAGCAGCAAAGTGTATAAAATAGGGCGCTATAAGTGTTCTTAGTTTGTTTTTCCATCAAAAACACTTTATGTTGATTGTACAGTGAAATGAAGTTTGCTATCCTCTTGTATCTAGCTTGGATACCAGCTGAGAGTTAGTTGGCTGTTTCTCCACCAAATCTGATAGAATTATTGTCCTTGGATTTTATCTGCTCCTCGAAAGGAGCCTCTTCTTGCACAGGCATTGTGTGTTATACCACATCATATGTCCTTGCCTCAACAACACATGGCCTTTCCCTCATGGCAAAGCACATGTCCTATTTTTCCTGAAGAAGCTGAATAAGGAGGTGATTAAAATCCAGCGTCACACCTGACATCCCATTCCCATATTTCCCACACAGTGCTTTAGTGGAGGTAAAAGTCTCATAGACAAAAAGCACTGAGGCAAGCCCCATGAAGGCGATGTCAGTGCACTGGAGACTCTTGTTGGCAATCTTCTGGTCAACAGGCAGAGCAGAGCAGTGAAAGCAGGGCCATTTTCTGAAGGCATCATTTTCTCATGTTCATTAATTCACCTGCACTCACAAAGAGCACTTGTTCATAAATATTACTGAAATGTTTGAATAGGAAGGCAATGAGACTAAGAGTAAGAGCGGGGGACTTCCCTGGTGGTTCAGTGATGAAGAACCCGCCTTGCAATGCAGGGGACGCAAGTTCAGTCCCTGGCCAGGGAACTAAAATCTCACAGACTGCAAAAAAACTAACTCCATGTTCTGCAACTACTGAGCCCACTCCACAACTAGAGATCCACAAGTAAAGATCCCGCATGACACAACAAAGATCCTATGTGCCACGACTAAGAACCAATACACCAAATAAATATTATTTTTTAAAAAAGAGTAAGAGCAGAATGGTAAAGATAAATGCCCTCAACTCACCCTTTCAGTTAATATTTTTTGAAAGAAAAAAAGACATATGAGCCAAATTATCCTTTATAAACTAAATGATAATAATACTAAAACTCAGAAAAAAAAATATTGACTGCTTGTAATTTGCAAAGTCATGTCCTTGGTTTATATGCTGCTGCTGCTAAGTCACTTCAGTCATGTCCAACTCTGTGCAACTCCATAGACGGCAGCCCACCGGGCTTCCCCATCCCTTGGATTCTCCAGGCAAGAACACTGGAGTGGGTTGCCATTTCCTTCTCCAATGCATGAAAGTGAAAACTGAAAGTGAAGTCGCTCAGTTGTGTCCAACTGCAGCCTACCCGGCTCCTCCGGCCATGGGATTTTCCAGGCTAGAGTATTGGAGTAGGTCGCCATTGCCTCCTCCATTGGATATATGAGAGGCAGATAAAGAAGAAAGGAAAAGGCTAGAATTTAATTACATGTTTTCTTGTTCTCCAAGTGTTTCACACATCATGTTATGTCATATGCATGTCCTATCACTTCAAAAAGTTTGGAAATTCAACCGCAGATGCTGAATGTATTGCCAAGTATTTCCTTACAAAGAATAGGAGAAATTGTTTTAATGTGTACTCCAGAAGCTTTAAAAAAACACATCCCAAATGAAAGGTGCAAACAAAATATTTTACTTCCACTTAATAGGTTTTAAAACAGTATCAGTAATAATGCATATTTTTAAAACACATTGACCTTATGAAATGTGCAATGAAACACTAAGTCTCCTCCCCTTCTCATCTCCAGTTCTAATTCCATGAGTTCAGTGTGTAACCACGCGGTTTACTTGGGAAACTGCATATCATTATAGTTTTAATTTGCATTTTCCTGGCCACTAGTAAGAATGAATTATTTTATATTTATCAGTTATTCAAAATATGCTGACAATCTCTCAATTCAAAGTTATCATCTTCTGAATCTTCATTAAAAGTAGAAAGTAGAGATCCTTAATTAATAGTATCAAATAATTTTTTAACACTCAAAGAACCACCTTTAAATCTGTAAACTTGAGATCCAAATTTAGTTATATAGACAGTTCTATCACTTAAGATTACAGTTTGCTATAGAACTAGTGCTTTTAGAATTTAAAAATAAAGTATAGGTGTTAAATTATCCACATGTGCTATGTAGCTATATTTATATATATGAGATAGCACAGTATCTGGAATCTCAGATATATATTTAGTTAAAGATTACTTCCTATCCGCAATTGTCAAAATTAGATATTAATACAAACTGGAAAATAAAATTCAAGAGAAGTGTTTCTTAAAGTGTGATCCAAGAATCACCCGCATCAAATCAACAGGGGTGTTTCTTAAAGAAACTAATTTCTATTTCCTATTCCAGACCCACTAATAATAAGTTTCTGGGAGATACTGTGGAATGTGCATTTTATTAATAACAACCTATGTTATTTTCATGCAACTCAGGTTTAAAAATCATGTGATTTGAGAGACTAATGTGATAGTTGTGTTTGTTTAATTGAGACAAAAAGTAATCTAACATAAAAGCTAATTTTGGAAAGAAATACCAGAATACTTTAAAAAATAAATGAAAATACTTTTGCCACAAACATCAGCTTATATTAATAAGTATTAAAGTGTCTGTAGGTACTAATGGCTTTTCTTAGAAGATCACCAAAATAAATACTAAAATATTTTAGTATTTTAAGACAATTTTAATGTTATTATAAAATAACTAAACAAAATATTTTCTCAATTTTTAAATTTTAAATAACCAAATTATATGTTATTTACTAGAAAAGAATAGTAAAAACTAAAGGACATTGCTTTAAACAACAAAGGACCAAGACTTAGATTTGGGTTACCTGTTTAACTATGTGAGCTATTTATTCTTCAGTTCTTCAGAGAACTTCAGTTCTCTGACCTCAGTTAAATAATCTGTAAACTGGTCATGTATGGATGTGAGAGTTGGACTGTGAGGAAAGCTGAGGGCCGAAAAATTGATGCTTTTGAACTGTGGTGTTGGAGAAGACTCTTGAGAGTCCCCTGGACTGCAAGGAGATCCAACCAGTCCATCCTAAAGGAGATCAGTCCTGGGTGTTCATTGGAAGGACTGATGCTGAAGCTGAAACTCCAATACTTTGGCCACCTCATGCGAAGAGTTGACTCATTGGAAAAGACCCTGATGCTGGGAAAGATTGAGGGCAGGAGGAGAAGGGGATGACAGAGGATGAGATGGCTGGATGGCATCACTGACTCAATGGACATGAGTTTGGGTAAACTCCAGGAGCTGGTGATGGACAGGGAGGCCTGGTGTGCTGCGACTCCTGGGGTCGTAAAGAGTCGGACATGACTGAGCGACTGAACTGAACCGAACTGAAAGTGGGAATTATGGTTCTGTGTCACAGATCTATCTTGGTCCATGAAAAGCCCTTTGTTAGCTGTCAAGTGTTGGCTGTTGTTATTAACAATTCAGTAACACTCTTAAATAGGACTTTAACAAGAAAGTCATTAGCAAGATGGCAGAGTAGGAGGTTCCAGCCCTCATCTCAGCATGGACGTCGCCCCACAGAAACACTGATTTGGCAACCAGTCACAGCAGAGAATGTCTTTGTGGGAGCCCCAGAGTCCATCCCACTGAGGGGCCAGCTCTCCTTTGTCCACAGTTTCCTTCATGAGAAGAAGTGAGAGCAGGCTGCGCGCCAGGCCTCTCCAGCCCCGTGCGATGCTGCGCAGAAGGCTCACTTCCGCCTCTCTCCACGTCGGACGCTGAGGGGTTGGGCCCGGCCTGATCACCGCGGAACAGCTCAGAGCGGCAAGAAGCCCGTGCAGGCTCACGGCAGCTGATGTGATCCCAAAAGCTGGGTGTGGATTCTGCTAACCTGCTCAGGGCATCCACCAAGGGGCTCACCCATGAACCCCACAGGATGACCTGCCGCCTACAGAACTTCTACCAACCAAGCAGTGCACACCCCAAGAATCCGATGTGCCTCTCTATGGCTGGCGCTTTACAAAACTCAGCGCACTGCACATCATGTGCCCCCGCAGGTGGCTCTGCCACCCCATGAGAACAGCACCGAGATCTCACCATCAGGGGCAGATCTTATGGCCAACTTAACTCTGCAGGATAAGGAAAAGATGTGTAACCTTGAATACCTCTGGGAATTTCCCTAGGAAATATACCAGGGGGGCTCTCTTACCAAAATTCCAAAGGCATTTTCACAAAAAGAGAAAAAAAATCCTAAAATGCATAAAGAACCACAAAAGACCTCAAATAGTTAAAGAAATCCTGGCAACATCATCATCTTTTCTGACTTCAAACTGAATTGCAAAGTTATAGTGACCAAAACTATCTTGTACTGGGATAAAAACAGATACACAGACCAGTAGGACAGAATCAAGATTCCAGAAATAAATCTACACATAGCAAGTCAACTAATATTTGACAAGGGAGCCAAGACCATTCAACGGGGAAACAACAATCTCTTCAATAAGTGGTGTTGGGAAAACTGAACAGTAACATACACAAAAAAAAAAAAAGAAGAAGAAGAAAAAAAGAAATTGGAGCCCTCTCTTACACCACTCACAAAAAATGAACTCAAAATGGATTTTTGACTTAAATATGAGACCTGAAACCATAAAATCTGGAAGAAAAACTAGGGAGAAGCTCCTTGGCATGGTCCCAACAGTTACTTTTTTTTTTTTTTAATACTGAAAGCACAAGCAATAAAAGAAAAAATCGACAAGTTTGACCACATCAAACTAGAAAATTTCTGCACAGTAAAAGAAATCATTAAAAAATGAGAAGGCAATCTATGGAATGGGAGCAAATATTTGTAAACCATCAACCAATAAGAGATACAAAATATAAGAAACTCATAAAACTCAATAGCCAAAAAAAACCAAAACAAAACTAATAATCCACTTAAGAAATGGGCAAAGAATTCCAATAGACATTTTTCCAAAGAAGACATACAGCCAACAGATACATAAAAAAGAAGCCCAACATCACTAAGCATCAGGGAAATGCATATCAGAACTACAGTGAGGTATCATCTCACACATGTTTGAGTGGCTATTATTAAAAACACAAGAGGAGGAGCCAAGATGGCAGAGGAATAGGACAGGGAGACCACTTTCTCCCCTACAAATTCATCGAAAGAACAATTGAACACTGAGCAAACTTCACAAAACAACTTCTGATGGCTAGCAGAGGACATCAGGCACCCAGAAAAGCAGCCCATTGTCTTCAAAAGGAGGTAGGACAAAATATAAAAGATAAAAAGAGAGACAAAAGAGCTACACTGCCCGCAACAGCTCCAGAGAAATTCCTAGATATATTTTTACCTTTTTTTTTTGTTGTTGTTGTTAATTTAAAAAATTTTTCTTTTCGTTTTTATTTTTTCTCTTTTATTTTCTTTTAAAATTCCCTATTACTCCCCCATTACTCCTTAACTTTCATTTTCATATATTTTTACGATTTTTTTAATTAGGAAAAAAAAATTTTTTTTCTTGTTTTTTTCTCTTATTTTCCTTTAAAGTCCTCTATTACTCCTCTATTACCCCTTAATTTTCATTTTCATTTCACTATAACCTTGCAAAAAAAAAAAAAAAAAAAGAGAGAAGCCCTATTTTTAAACCAAACTTCATATATATTTCTAAATTTTTTTGTGTTTTTGTTTTTAATATTGTATTTTTAAGAGTCTAACCTCTACTGTAGATTTTTAATCTTTGTTTTTCAGTATGTGATATAAATTTTGGACATTTAAGAATCCAATATTCAGTACCCATTTTTATTCAGGAGTGTGTTGATTATTCTCTCCCACTTTTGACTCTCCGTTTTCTCCCTCAGAACACCTCTATTTCCTCCTTTCCCCTTCTCTTCCCAATCCAATTCTATGAATCTTTGTGAGTGTCTGGGCTATGGAGAACACTTTGGGAACGGACAACTGTGTAGATCTGTCTCTCTCCTTTTGAGTCCCCCTTTTTCTCCTCCTGCTCATCTCTATCTCCCTCCTCCCTCTCCTCTTCTTCATGTAACTCTGTGAACCTCTCTGGGTGTCCCTCACGGTGGAGAATCTTTTCACCATTAACCTAGAAGTTTTATTATCAGTACTGTATAGTTGGAGAAGTCTTGAGACTACTGGAAGAATAAAACTGAAATCCAGAGGCAGGAGACTTAAGCTCAAAACCTGAGAACACCAGAAAACTCCTGACTACAGGGAATATTAAGTAATAAGAGACCATCCAAAAGCCTCCATACCTACACTGAAACCAGCCACCACCCAAGAGCCAATAAGTTCCAGAGCAAGACATACGACGCAAATTCTCCAGCAACGTAGGACATAGCCATGAGCATCAACATACAGGCTGCCCAAAGTCACACCTAACACATAGACCCATCTCAAAACTCATTACTGGACACTCCATTACACTCCAGAGAGAAGAAATCCAGTTCCACGCACCAGAACACCAACACAAGCTTCCCTAACCAGGAAACCTTCATAAGCCAATCGTCCAACCTCACCCGCTGGGTGAAACCTCCACAATTAAAAGGAACCACAGACCACCAGAATACAGAAAGCCCACTCCAGACACAGCAATCTAAACAAGATGAAAAGGCAGAGAAATACCCAACAGGTAAAGGAACATGAAAAATGCCCACCAAGTCAAACAAAAGAGGAGATAGGGAATCTACCTGAAAAAGAATTTAGAATAATGATAATAAAAATGATCCAAAATCTTGAAAACAAAATGGAGTTACAGATAAATAGCCTGGAGGCAAAGATTGAGAAGATGCAAGAAATGTTTAATAAAGACCTAGAGAAATAAAAAAGAGTCAATTAAAAATGAATAATGCAATAAATGATATCAAAAACACTCTGGAGGGAAGCAACAGTAGAATAATGGAGACAGAAGATAGAATAAGTAAGGTAGAAGATAAAATGGTGGAAATAAATAAAGCAGAGAGGAAAAAAGAAAAAAGAATCAAAAGAAATGAGGACAACCTCAGGGACCTCTGGGACAATGTGAAACGCCTCAACATTCGAATCATAGGAGTCCCAGAAGAAGACAAAAAGAAAGGCCATGAGAAGATACTCGAGGAGATAATAGCTGAAAACTTCCCTAAAATTGGGAAGGAAATAGCTACACAGGTCCAAGAAACCCAGAGAGTCCCAAAAAGGATAAACCCAAGGCGAAACACCCCAAGACACATATTAATCAAATTAACAAAGATCAAAGACAAAGAACAAATATTAAAAGCAGCAAGGAAGAAACAACAAACAACACACAAAGGGATTCCCATAAGGATAACAGCTGATCTATCAATAGAAACCCATCAGGCCAGAAGGGAATGGCAGGACATACTGAAAGTAATGAAAGAGAATAACCTACAACCTAGATTACTGTACCCAGCAAGGATCTCCTTCAGATATGAAGGAGAATTCAAAAGCTTTACAGACAAGCAAAAGCTGAGAGAATTCAGCACCACCAAACCAGCTCTTCAACAAATGCTAAAGGATCTTCTCTAGACAGGAAACACAGAAAGGTTGTATAAACGTGAACCCAAAACAACAAAGTAAATGGCAACAGGACCATCCCTATCAATAATTACCTCAAATGTAAATAGGTTGAATGCCCCAACCAAAAGACAAAGACTGGCTGAATGGATACAAAAGCATCCATCTCTTGTAGATGCTGTCTGCAAGAGACCCACCTCAAAACAAGGGACACATACAGACTAAAAGTGAAGGGCTGAAAAAAATATTTCACGCAAACGGAGACCAAAAGAAAGCAGGAGTCGCAATACTCATATCATATAAAATAGACTTTCAAATAAAGGCTGTGAAAAGAGACAAAGAAGGACACTACATAATGATCAAAGAATCAATCCAAGAGGAAGATATAACAGTTATAAATATATATGCACCCAACATAGGAGCACTGCAATATGTAAGGCAAACACTAACGAGTATGGAAGAGGAAATTAATAGTAACACAATAATAGTGGGAGACTTTAATACCCCACTCACAACTATGGATAGATCAACTAAACAGAAAATTAACAAGGAAACACAAACTTTAAATGACACAATGGACCAGCTAGACCTAATTGATATCTATAGGACATTTCACCACAAAACAATCAACTTCACCTTTTTCTCAAGTGCACACGGAATATTCTCCAGAATAGATCACATCCTGGGCCATAAATATAAGCCTTGGTAAATTCAAAAAAATTGAAATCATTCCAGTCATCTTTTCTGACCACAGTGCAGTAAGATTAGATCTCAATTACAGGAAACAAATTATTAAAAATTCAAACATCTGGAGTCTAAATAACACGCTTCTGAATAACCAACAAATCATAGAAGAAATCAAAAAAGAAATCAAAATATGCATAGAAACGAATGAAAATGAAAACACAACAACCCAAAACCTATGGGACACTGTAAAAGCAGTGCTGAGGGGAAGGTTCATAGCATTACAGGCTTACCTCAAGAAACAAGAAAAAAGCCAAATAAATAACTTAATTCTTCACCTAAAGCAACTTGAGAATGAAGAACCCCAGGGTTAGTAGAAGGAAAGAAATATTAAAAATTAGGGCAGAAATAAATGCAAAAGAAACTACAGAAACCATAGCAAAAATCAACAAAGCTAAAAGCTGGTTTTTTGAAAAAATAAAAAAATTGACAAACTGTTAGCAAGACTCATTAAGAAACAAAGGCAGAAGAACAAAATTAACAAAATTAAAAATGAAAATGGAGAGATCACAACAGACAACACTAAAATACAAAGGATCATAAGAGACTATTACCAAGCAGCTCTATGCCAATAAAATGGACAATTTGGAAGAAATGGACAAATTCTTAGAAAAGTATAACTTTCCAAAACTGAACCAGGAAGAAACAGAAGATCTTAACAGACCTATCACAAGCAAGGAAATCGAAACTGTAATCAGAAATCTTCCAGGAAACAAAAGCCCAGGACCAGATGACTTCACAGCTGAATTCTACCAAAAATTTAGAGAAGAGCTAACACTGATCTTACTCAAACTCTTCCAGAAAACTGCAGAAGAAGGTAAACTTCCAAACTCATTCTATGAGGCCACCATCACCCTAATTCCAAAACCAGACAAAGATGCCACATAAAAAGAAAACTACAGGCCAATATCACTGATGAACATAGATGCAAAAATCCTTAACAAAATTCTAGCAAACAGAATCCAACAACATATTAAAAAAAATCATACATCATGACCATGTGGACTTTATCCCAGGAATGCAAGGATTCTTTAATATCTGCAAATCAATCAATGTAATACACCACATTAACAAATTGAAAGATAAAAACCATATGACTATCTCAATAGATGCAGAGAAAAAAAGCCTTTGACAAAATTCAACATCCATTTATGATTAAAACTCTCCAGAAAGCAGGAATAGAAGGAACATACCTCAACATAATAAAAGCTATATATGACAAACCCACAGCAAGCATCACCCTCAATGGTGAAAAATTGAAAGTATTTTCCCCTGAAATCAGGAATAAGACAACGGTGCCCACTCTCACCACTACTATTCAACATAGTTTTGGAAGTTTTGGCCACAGCAATCAGAGCAGGAAAAAAAGTAAAAGAAATCCAGATAGGAAAAGAAGAAGTGAAGCTCTTGCTGTCTGCAGATGACAAGATCCTCTACATAGAAAACCCTAAAGACTCTACCAGAAAATTACTAGAGCTAATCAACAAATATAGTAAAGTTGCAGGATATAAAATTAACACCCAGAAATCCCTTGCATTCCTATACACTAACAATGAGAAAACAGAAAGAGAAATTAAGGAAACAATACCATTCACCATTGCAAGAAAAAGAATAAAATACTTAGGAGTATATCTACCTAAAGAAACAAAAGACCTATACATAGAAAACTATAAAACACTGATGAAAAAAATCAAAGAGGGCACAAACAGATGGAGAAATATACCGTGTTCATGGATTGGAAGAATCAATATTGTCAAAATGGCTATGCTACCCAAAGCAATCTATAGATTCAATGCAATCCCTATCAAGCTACCAACGGTATTTTTCACAGAACTACAACAAATAATTTCACAATTTGTATGGAAATACAAAAAACCACAAATAGCCAAAGTAATCTTGAGAAAGAAGAATGGAACTGGAGGAATCACCTGCCTGATTTCAGGCTCTATTACAAAGCCACAGTCATCAAGACAGTATGGTACTGGCACAAAGACAGAAATATAGATCAATGGAACAGAATAGAAAGCCCAGAGATAAATCCACAAACCTATGCACACCTCGTCTTTGACAAAGGAGGCAAGGATATACAATGGAAAAAAGACAACCTCTTTAACAAGTGGTGCTGGGAAAACTGGTCAACCACCTGTAAAAGAATGAAACTAGAACACTTTCTAACACCATACACAAAAATAATCTCAAAATGGATTAAAGATCTAAATGTGAGACCAGAAACTATAAAACTCCTAGAGGAGAACATAGGCAAAACACTCTCCGACATAAATCTCAGCAGGATCCTCTATGACCCACCTCCCAGAATATTGGAAATAAAAGCAAAAATACACAAATGGGACCTAATGAAACTTAAAAGCTTTTGCACAACAAAGGAAACTATAAGCAAGGTGAAAAGACAGCCCTCAGATTGGGAGGAAATAATAGCAAATGAAGAAACAGACAAAGGATTAATCTCAAAAATATACAAGCAACTCCTGAAGCTCAATTCCAGAAAAATAAATGACCCAATCAAAAAATGGGCCAAAGAACTAAACAGACGTTTCTCCAAAGAAGACATACAGATGGCTAACAAACACATGAAAAGATGCTCAACATCACTCATTATCAGAGAAATGCAAATCAAATCCACAGTGAGGTACCACTACATGCCAGGCAGGATGGCTGCTATACAAAAGTCTACAAGCAATAAATGCTGGAGCGGGTGTGGAGAAAAGGGAACCCTCTTACACTTGGTGGGAATGCAAACTAGTACAGCCGCTATGGAAAACAGTGTGGAGATTCCTTACAAAACTGGAATTAGAACTGCCATATGACCCAGCAATCCCACTTCTGGGCATACACACTGAGGAAACCAGATCTGAAAGAGACATGTGCACCCCAATGTTCATCGCAGCACTGTTTATAATAGCCAGGACATGGAAGCAACCTAGATGCCCATCAGCAGACGACTGGATAAGGAAGCTGTGGTATATATACACCATGGAATACTACTCAGCCATTAAAAAGAATTAATTTGAATCAGTTCTAATGAGATGGATGAAACTGGAGCCCATTATACAAAGTGAAGTAAGCCAGAAAGATAAAGACCAATACAGTATACTAACACATATATATGGAATTTAGAAAGATGGTAATGATAACCCTATATGCAAAACAGAAAAAGAGACACAGATGTACAGAACAGACTTTTGGACTCTGTGGGAGAAGGCGAGGGTGGGATGCTTCGAGAGAACAGCACTGAAACATGTATATTATCTAGGGTGAAACAGATCACCAGCCCAGGTTAGATGCATGAGACGAGTGCTTGGGCCTGGTGCACTGGGAAGACCCAGAGGGATCGGGTGGAGAGGGAAGTGGAGGGGGGATCGGGATGGGGAATACATGTAAATCCATGGCTGATTCATGTCAATGTATGACAAAAACCACTACAATATTGTATGGTAATTAGCCTCCAACTAATAAAAATAAATGAAAAAAAAAAAAAAAAAAAAAAACACAAGAGATGACAAGAGTTGGCAAGGGTGTGGAGAAAGAGAGCTAATGCACTCTTGGTGGGGCTGTAAATTGGCTCAACCACTATGGAAAATAGTGTGGAGGTTTCTCAGAATATTTAAAATATAGAACTACCATATGATTCAGCAGTCTTAATTTGAGTACATACCCCAAAGGAAATGAAGTCCCTCTCTCTAGGGGATTTCTGCAGTGCTGTGGTTATTTCAGCATTATTCACAATAGTCAAGACACATAAACAACCTAAGTACCCACTGATGGATAAATGGATAAAGAATATGTGGCATATACTTATAATGGAATATTATTCAGTCATGACATTTGTGACAATGTGGATGAATCTTGAGGACACTGTGTTAAGTGAAATAATTTAGACAATCGTTGTCTAAAGAAAGATGGACACTGTATGAATTCACTTCTGCATGAAATCTAAGGAAGTCACACTCATAGAGACAGTAGGTTGGTGGCTGCCTGGTGCATCAGAGTAGGGTAAAGGAGATGTTGTTCAAAAGGTACCAACTCCCAGTTATGAGTACATTCTGGGAATCTAATGTATAGCATGGTGATTATAATGAACAATACTGTACTGCACATTTGAATGTAGCTATAGAGTAGATCTTAAAAATTCTCACCACACACACAAGAAGGTAGTTATGTGAGGTGATAGATGTGTTCACCTTCCCATTTGGTAATCATTTCACAAATATGTGTGTATCAAATCATGTTATACACTATAAATGTACAACATAAATCAAACATGCAACTATAAATCAAATCTTGTTGTACACTACAAACGTATATAAAGTTTTACGTCAGTGAAAGTGAAAGTCGCTTAGTCGTTTCTGACTCTTTGCGACCCCATGGACTATTCAGTCCGTGGAATTCTCCAGTCCAGAATACTGGAGTGGGTAGCCCTTTCCTTCTCCAGGGAATCTTCCCAGCTCGGAATGAGTCCAGGTCTCCCGCATTTCAGGTGGATTCTTTACCAGCTGAGCCACAAGGGAAGCCCTACATGTCAAATATACCTCAATAAAGCTTCAGGGGGAAAAAAGACAGATTTCTAAAGAAAATCTAATACCTTAAAGTTCCTGAATCATATATAAATGTTTGAGGCAAAAAAAAAATTTTTTTACATGATTTTCTTTCTTGCATTCTTAAGATCTAGGATAGGGATTAGAAAGTAGGAAGCCTACTTACATTTATCCCAAGAGAGTAGGTAGATATGTATTATTGATGATAACTTTTCCACTTCTACTTGCAAAATCACTAATTCAAACATCTCCATTTCTGACCACAAATGCCAATCTTTTGGGTTTGCTCAGGTCAGTTCAGTCGCTCAGTCATGTCCGACTCTCTGCGACCCCATGGACTGCAGCATACCAGGCTTTCCTGTCCATCACCAACTCCCAGAGCTTGCTCAAACTCATGTCCATCCAGTTGGTGATGCCATCCAACTGTCTCATCCTCTGTCATCCTCTTCTCCTTCTGCCTTCAATCTTTCCAAGCATCAGGGTCTTTTCATCAGTCACTTCTTCTCACCAGGTGGCCAAAGTATTGGAGTTTCAGCTTCAGCATCAGTCCTTCCAGTGAATATTCAGGACTGATTTCCTTTAGGGTGGACTGGTTGGATCTCCTTGCAGTCCAAGAGATGCTCATGAGTCTTCTCCAACACCATAGTTCAAAAGCATCAATTCTTTGGCACTCAGCCCTCTTTATGGTCCAACTCTCACATCCATACATGACTACTGGAAAAACCATGGCTTTGACTAGATGGACCTTTGTTGGCAAAGTAATGTCTCTGCTTCTTAATATGCTGTCTAGGCTGGTCATAACTTTTCTTCCAAGGAGCAAGCATCTTTTAATTTCGTGGCTGCAGTCACCATCTGCAGTGATTTTGGAGCCCCCCAAAATTGAGTTTGTTAGCCCAACTCTTTCCTCCATGAGCTCAATGGTAGAAAGCAATTTGTCTTCTGTATTTACTCCCTCTCTTTAATTGCTGGATCCCCATCAAGTTTAGATTTCCTGGTTTATTATGACAATTACTGTATTGCTGATTCTCACCTTTTCTTTGTTCCTCTGTTTTTGTAATTACATCTATTGGCAATGCTTTATATCTACATGAAATGTTACATCTGCCTTATCTGTAGGCAACTGGGTGCTGCTGGTGCAGATCACACAAAGGATAGCTTTGGTATCTTTACAAACTAATGGTCATGTGCCTCGAATACTGTCAAGCAATTCTATTGCAGGATTTTATTCAACACCCACTCCCCTACCACATACACATTAGCTTTTCACACCTTCTTTTCTCCTTAGCCTATAACACCCGCACCTCACCCCCTCATTCTAAGCAAATATTCTCACCTCCTACTTCAGAGAAAAACCATCAATGGAGTGAAAGTCCCATAACTTTCCATTGGCAGACATCCATATCTACTACTGATTGTAGCCCTAAACCCTCCCTTTGTACTTGTTAAGGTGCACCTCCTTACTTTTAGGGCCCAACTACCTTCCTTATTCTGGATCCTACCCACTGCCCTCTTTTCAGAAAGCTTGCCCCTTTAAATACCCCTTCTCATGTGTGTGTACCCCTTCTCTTCAAACCTCTCTTGCCCTGCAACATATTCCCATGAGAAATATGCAGGTCCTTCTTCCACCTTAAAAATCCCTTGACCTCACATTTCATTCCTTCCATGGTCAAACTCACCCATTCCTTTCATAATCACACTTCAAGAAATTTCCTACCCTTACTGGCTCCATTTCCTTACCTCCTATGCATTCCTTAACCCATTCAAGTTTGACTTCTATTAGTATCACTTTGTTGAAATGACTGTTGCTAAGCTTCCCAAGGACAAGGATTGTCATATCCCTGAGCCACTTTCACTGGAAAAGCAGGCTTCGTGGAGACAGTCCTGGACAAACTGGAGCCATGGTCTCCTTATCCAACGATCTACCTGTTAGTACAACTAGTAACATTTTGTCCTTATCGTATTTCTTGGCAGCATTCCACTGGCCACTCCCTTGTCTTCCAATAAATCCCTCCTTACTCTCTCCCCATTCATTTTTATTTACTTGATTATCAGATAATAGTCACACAAAGCTGCTTTAAGCACCAGTCCTTTCCTCACATATATTCTGATTATGTAACTCCATCAGTTCCCGTGGCTTGCATTTTCATCTCTCCATCAATGGCATTTAAAGTTACATATCCAGCCTAGACCCTCTGGGCATCACAGGCAGAGAAAATTAGTTGACAGTTTCAGTGGGAAGTTTCACATGTGCACTGAGACATGAGGATACTCCAGACAGGAAAATAATTTGGCATTTCTTTTACTGTTCTTTAAATATTTGTCTATTATCTTGCTCATGAGAGGAAGAACTCTTACTAAAAAATTATGTAAAAATACTTATCTACTAAATCATTTTATCTAGAGTGTTTGATAACAACTAATGATAACTCTCCAACTGTTGGTGTTTTTTTTTTCCCTCTTGTAGCATTTCAAACATCTTTATTAGAAGCAATAAAAATTTAAAGAGATTTAATAACTGTTCATCTTGGAGAGTTCAGAAACACCAAGGTTCTCAATGGCATTGAGGCCTGACTCATTATTGCTTCTCTGTGGTCCTTATTAAAAGGAAAGTTGAATTACTGATTACTCTGTCAATTCCTTCATGTCAAAAATTACTTAAATATTTGAAGAAAATTTAGAATAATATAAATCAGAAGCAATGACTCTGATATAGGTCACATAGCAATGTGGAGACACTTGAATCTTAAAATTTGGTTCCCATGAGATAACCAACAGAGAAAAATCTTTACTTATAGGAAAATATATACATACGTAGAGACACAGATGTATCTACTCTTATTGAAGCATACTCTTCCCCAGGTACTATAGCAGAGGTTTTATATTAATATAAGTTGGTAATAAATTAACCAAGTTTTGATGTCACAAAGATCTGAGTTTAAAATCCGATGTTATCACTTCTTAGTAGGAATACTTTGGACACCTATCTTTCTGATTTCCCCAGGGATCATTTGCCTTCTATAAATGAAGAACAGATTTTATTTTCTTGGGTTCCAAAATCACTGTGGACAGTGACTCTAGCCATGAAATTAAAACTCTTGCTCCTTGGAAGGAAAGCTATGACAAACAAAGACAGCATATTAAAAAGCAGAGACATCACTTTGCCATCAAAGTCTGTATAGCCAAAGCTATGACTTTTCCAATAGTCATGTCCAGATGTGAGAGTTGGACCATAAAGAAGGCTGGGCACTGAAGAATTGATGCTTTTGTACTGTGGTGCTGGAAAAGACTCTTGAGAATCTCTTGGACTGCAAGAAGATCAAACCAGTCAATCCTAAAGAAAATCAACCCTGAGTATTCATTAGAAGGACTGATGCTGAAGCTCCAATACTTTGGCCACGTGATATGAAGAGCAGACTCATTGGAAAAGATCATGATGCTCAGAAAGATTGAAGGTCAAAGGAGAAGAGGGTGGCAGAGGATAAACTGGCTTGATAGCATCACTGACTCAATGGACATGAATTTGAGCCAACTCTGGGAGATAGTAGAGGACAGAGGAGCCTGGTGGGCTACAGTCTATGGGCTCTCAAAGAGTGAGAACAACTTAGAGACTGAACAACAACATCAGCAACAATGAATAATAGTAAATTATATAAATGCGGTTGTTGAGAGACTTAAGATTGTATGCAAAGCACTTGATAAAGTGCCTGGCACATAGTCCATAATAACAGACTTTATCATCCTCTTCAATAGCAGAAGCAGCTGATATTATCTCTGGCTGTGCTTCAGTCTTCATTTTATTTCATATGTAGCTTCACACCACTCCTATGTACTAGATTATCATTCCCACTGTTCTTGAGGAAACTGAGGCTTGAGGTAATCCAGCTAATAGTTGGACAAAGGGGAGTTGAATGCACGTGAGTCTAACTACAGAGCCCCTGCTCTTTCCATAGCACTGTGCATATACAGTGTAACTTGTCCTGATTTAGAGAACTGACTTCTCTTCTCCAAAGCAATTTGCACATACCTTTGCTCATACCAATTCCCTGATCTACTGACTCATTTGTGCAAAGCAAGAATTTTATGTGCCAATGAAGTAAAGAATTGTGGTCAGAGAGACATATGTACCAGTGTGGCTGTAACAAGATATATGTACTAGTGTGGCTTCCCAGGTTGCTCAGTGGTAAAAGAATCTGACTGCCAATGCAGGAGACACAGGTTCGATCCCTGGGTTGGAAGATCTCCTGGAGAAGGAAATGGCAACCCACTCCAGTTTTCTTGCCTGGAAAATCCCACGGACAGAGGAGCCTGGCAGGCTACAGTCCATGGGGTCGCACAGACTCAGACATGACTGTGCACACACACACACACATATGTACCAGTACCTCATTAAGAAGGAAGCTGCTTCTTAATGTATATGATTACATACACGTACCCACATCCTCAAGTCCATATTACAGTATATCTCTTAGAGATAAAGTACAATTCACTCAACAACAAAATTATCATCTAAAAGTATAAATGTAGAGGGAAAGACTTATTCCTTTAAATCCTTTACTTTTCTACAATCTTTTTTTTTTTTTGAGGTTCTAGTTTTTAGCAGTTTCTAATCTGTGCAATCTTAAATTTCCCTAGAGAAGTCATCTGTAGTACAAGGATGTTCTGCTTTGTTGAAAAATAAAAGAGCATTATATAATTGAGGCATCGTTTATGTAACCAGAGTTGCTGGAGCTTGCTACTACCACAGGGCAAAGCCTCAAGAAAGCATCTAAAAATGTACAGCAGACAGAGTTATCAGTAGAGAAATAAAGCTGTGTCTACAGTACCTTCCTGCCAGGGAAGAATCAGGATGATTACGCTTGTCCCAAGCTATACAGATTAAGATCTACAAGGCAGGATTTAATGCCACTTAAAATTGTAACTGCACGTTACTGCATGCATAGCTTTGTTGTCAACAATTCAAAAACAGTTAAATTTTTCCAAGCTAATATATGAGTTTTCATGTATACATTCACCCTGTACAACCTGGAAAAGTAGTGAATAAGAAATAAAAGATTACTTATGGTTATTTCAGGCCTAGGCAGTCTGTTTAAATGTGTGAGTTCCACTGGTACTTTATTTCATTGGTTTAATAAAAACTTTAGTGGATTTTTTTTTTTTTTCTGTGCTAAAGCAAACTCTTTCAAACAATACTTAGAACACAGGCACAAGTAGACAAAACAGAAAGAGTCTATTTTGTTAAGCCATGCCAGTTCTACTCTTGCAATGAAACTGGTAAACACACAGGAAGGAAGAGTATCTTTCAGTCTTCCTGAAGGTATTCTTAATTATATGTTATTAAAGTTCTCTGCATACTTCATCACTTCAGTACTTGCCTAGAGACCGATAAATCTAAAGGAGTAACATATTTTGCAAATCAAATGTAGAAAACCAAGACATGTTACATCAAATCAAAGTCTGTTTTGCAAACAAGTTGTTTTGGAAAGGTGAAACGTGAAAGTGAAGTCGCTCAGTCATGTCTGACTCTTTGTGACCCCATGAACTGTAGCCTACCAGGCTCCTCCATCCATGGAATTTTCCAGGCAAGAGTACTGTAGTGGGGTGCCATTTCCTTCTCCAGGGGATCTTCCTGACCCAGGGATCGAACCTGGAGCTATCATAAGGTTCCAGATTTTCACTGGCTTTTTTCCCCAGTCTTAGGAGAAATAGTTGACATATACCACTGTATATGTTTAAGACATACAGTGTGATGACTTGCTTTACATATATTATGAAATGATTATTACTACAGGTTCAGCTAACATCCATCATCTTATATAGATATAGAAAAAGAAAAACATTTTCTCCTTGTTATGAGAATTCTTAGGACTTACTCTCTTAACTTTCCTATATATTATGCAGCAGTGTTAATTATAGTTATCATGTTGTACATTATATTCTTAGTACTTATCAATCATATCTGGAAATCTGTAACTTTGACCACCTTCCTTCAATTTCTCCTCTCCTCATCCTCTGTCTCTGGTAACCACATCTGATATCATTCTATGACTCTGCTTTTTTGTTTTCTTTAGATTCCACATACAAATGAGACCATGTAGTCACTGGCTTTCTCTGTCCAACTTATTTCACCTAGTGTAAGGTCTTCAAGGTCCCTCCATTTTGTATAAATGGTAGGATTTGCTTGGTTTTTATGGATGAGTAATGTTTTTTTGTGTATATATACCACAACTTCTTTACCATCCAATGTACAACTTCATCCATCAATGTACACTTAGGTTGTTTCTGTGTCTTGGCTATTATAAATAATGCTGCTATGAATATGGGGATGCAGATACCTTTTGGAGTCAAGGTTTTCATTTCCTTTGGATATATTCCCAGAAGTAGAAATGCTGAATCATAAGGTAGTTCTATTTTTAATTTGAAGATCTTTTATACTGTTTTACATAGTGGCTGTTCCAATTTACAATCCCAATAACAGTGCACAAGGGTTACCTTTTCTCCACATCCATGCCAGCATGTTACTTCTAGTCTTTCTTTTTTAATTAATTTATTTTTTATTGAAGGATAATTGCTCTACAGAATTTTGCTGTTTTCTGTCAAGCCTCAAGATGAATCAGCCATAGGTATCCACATATCTCCTTTTTGACCCTCCCTCCCGTTTCCCTCCCATCCCACCCCTCTAGGTTGGTACAGAGCCCCTGTTTGAGTATCCTGAGCCAGACAGCAAGTTCCCGTTGGCTATCGATTTTACATATGGTGATGTAAGTTTCCACGTTACTCTTTCCACACATCTCACCCTCTCTTCCCCTCTCCCCATGTCCATAAGTCTATTCTCTATGTCTGTTTCTCCACTGCTGCCCTGTAAGTAAATTCTTCAGTACCATTTTTCTAGATTCCATGTATATGTGTTAGAATACAGTTTATTTATCTTTCTCTTTCTGACTCACTTCACTGTATAATAGGTTCTAGGTTCATCCACCTCATTAGAACTGACTCAAATGCATTCCTTTTTATGGCTGAGTAGTATTCCTTTGTGTATATATACCACAACTTCTTTATCCATTCATCTGTCGATGGACATCTAGGTTGCTTCCATGCTCTAGCTATTGTAAATAGTGCTGCAGTGAACAATGGGATTCATGTGTCTTTTTCAGTTTTGGTTTCCTCAGGCTATACACCTAGGAATGGGATTGCTGGGTCATATGCTGGTTTTATTCCTAGTTTTTAAAAGAAGCTCCATACCGTCTTCCATAGTGGCTGTATCAACTTACATTCCCGCCAACAGTGCAAGAGGGTTCCCTTTCCTCCACACCTTTTCCAGCATTTATTGTTTGTAGACTTTTTGATGATGGCCATTCTAATAGATGTGAGGCAATATCTCACTGTGGTTTTATTTTGCATTTCTGTCAGATGAAGCTAGTGATAAAGAACCCACCTGCAAATGCAGGAGATACAGGTTTGATACCTGGGTCAAGAAGATCCCCTGGAGGAGGAAATGGCAACCCACTCCAGTATCCTTGCCTGGAGAATCCTATGGACAGAGGAGACTGGCAGGCTACAGCGCAAAGGGTCACAAAGAGTCAGACACAACTGAAGTGACTTAGGACAGATGGAATGACTTGTGATGTTGAACATCACTTCATGTACTGCCAACCTTCTATAGTAAAATGCTTCACCATTCTCTGACCTGCTGTCAAAATACAAGTTTGGAAAAATGTATAATGCAGACTTCTGAGATTTAGGAGACTACTCACACTTTTTGCATATATGAAAAGACATTTATCTTGCTATTTGGATGCTTTTTGCACACAACTAAGATAGCATTGCTTACTTGGTATTAAAGAGCACAGAATCTGAAGGTGATGTAAATGAAGCTCAGCTTTACCACCTTATACCTGTGTGGCCTTGAACCCCTGAACAAACCGCTTACTGTCTCAAGTCTTACTTTCTAGTAGCTGTTTCTTGTTTAATGGGGGGGGGGCGGTGAATAATATTATTTACCTACCAAGGTTATCATGAAGAATATGAAATAATTTATAAAAAAGATTTAGTGACGTACCTACCCACCTGTAAGTGCTCAATAAGAGTTTGTTGAAAGAACGGAAAGGAAGAAGCTAGAGAAGAGGGAGGAAGGGAAAGGAAATTTGATTCTAAATTTAAGCATAACCAGAGGTAACTGAGGTTGAAGAAAGGGTTGTTTGCACGGGGTAGAACATGAAGAAGCAATAGCCAAACACAAGATGACTTTTGCAAAAAACAGGCTATCTAAATATTTCATAGCTTCATAAAAGTTACATAACTCAACTGTGAAGTTTGCTGGACAAACTTATTTACCTTTTTTTTTACATTATTTTCCTTTTGTTTTTTCAATGTATATACATAAATATTTTTTCTGTTAAGAAGTACATCTAGAAGATGCCAGTTAATCTTGAAGGTGCATGTAGCAAACCAGCGAGGGCTGGGCTAACTTTGGAAAAGCACACCCTTAAAATAATGCTGTTTTTTTTTTTTTTCCTCTGGCTGGCAAGATTATAATATGTGTCTGGCATTAGCTTCCTCCACCTCATTACAGACCAGTGCCAAAGGAATCCCCAAACATCCAGGTACTGTTTTACTTTGTTCTGAACCACAGTTGAAGCTTTGGTGCCTCCTGTTTCTTTTCAAATGGAAAGGATAGTCATTTCTGCCCAGCTCAAAGTTTATCTCCCTTGCAGGGGAAGGTGCATTCTGCCATTAAATCTAAAACTGCCTTGACATGTTGTTATAATACCTCATGGATGTGGAAAGTCTGCTGTGGCCTAACGTGAGACGTGGGAAAAGCTGTGATCTGGCTGCTCCTGGATGTGCTCATACACTGGCACAACGAACCGCCCTTTCTGTGGGTTGAACACGATATCCGATACCTAAATTAACTCTTACTACCCTCTTGGGTGCTGCTAAATTATGTTACCATTTTAAATGGTAATAACGGGCTTATAAACTATTTCTCTGTCAGCCCTTCTCATACAACTGAATTCTATAATGGAATTACAACCATAGGAGAGAGCCTAAAGATCTCATTTCATAGAAAAAAAAATTCAGTATGAACACTTTAGCTTTTTTAAGACAAGTTTTCTGATATTTCTGCAATGCTACCAAAGATCCCCAATATGGTAACCAAGGAGGACTCAGGAGATGGCAATACTGTGCGTGATACCTTACCTAATTATGTTTGATCCTCAGGACAAACTTATTAAAGAAGAGATTATGATGAGAAAAATAAGTCTGGGAGATGTAACTTACTTAAAATCATAAAGAAAGCCAAAAGTAATTCTAGGTATGGAATCCTGTCTGAGTAAAAATGTCTGAAGGATGTATTTATTCAAGGATAAGTTCATGAATTCTATACTTCACCAGAAAAGATTTAGGCATCTATGTTGAACGAACGGCTGTGCCAGCACTGGGACTACACCAGAGGAGACCAGAGGCAGTCTTTGTACTCATGGAGTTTCCAATCAACCGAGGAGACAGACACTTAAAGACTGCAGTTAATAAGACAGAGCTATTCCATCTGCAAGTGTTCACAGATTCCCCTCCCTCAAAGAGTCTCATGGGAAAGAAGAGCTCATTTTCCCTTTCTGGTCTCACCCTGCCCCAAATAAAAGAAAGAGAATATTGAGAAAGAGGAAGATCAGCCTATATAAAAACATATATATGTATAATTTTACTATTAAATATTATTACAAAATATACATATAAAAACATAAGTGTACAGGTAAATAAAGAACACTAGATTGAACAACCATGCACCCACCACTCTAGTCAAGAAATACCCTTTAAGATTCAATCTGCTCACTGCTGATGCGTCAGAGAAGTCAAAGTTAGCTGAAATTCTGAAATAATAATTTATAGAGGCATGTTGCTCACAAGTATGATAACTGATTATAACTGGGTATAAGTAATATATTTAACTCATTCTATTTAATCACAAACAGTATGATTATGAGTAATCAAATAACTTGTCATATAACTTTCTTTTTAAAGTTCTAACTGATTCAAACAAAACTTTATTTGGTGGTACAAATGTTAAGTGTTCTTACAAAGATTAAGACAAAAACATGATAATTCACAAGGGATCCATGCAGAAAATCAAAGCAGATCCAGGAAAGTGGCCAATTTAGTGCTAGAAGTTAAGAGCAGCTAAAAAAATTTTTTTCTAGCCTAAGTAAAGTTTATATAACTTGGTGGAGAAAAAAAATACTGATCTTAAATCCCAGCTAAACAGAAACCTATACATTCACGACACGGAGTAAGTTATTCAGTGATGATAGCCCATATATCTATAGCATTAAATAAGACATATGCTAAAACAGTTCATTCAAAATTAAGGAAAATATACATGATTGTTTAGATGTTACTTTCAACCATTCACTCATAGGCATTTGAAATCTGTTTTATTTCCTGCCACAAAAAATGTTATTGTTTTATGAATAAACAGTTTAATTTTAGACAAGCTCCTTTTCTCTAATTTATGGCAACTGGTTCAAAAAAATTCCAAAGCAACTAGGGAACTTAGTCCAGATGTCGGCACCCGGTGGTGGTAAAACTAAAGGGCTCTGACTTCGAAGAGTTAGGGAAGATTTGTCACAATGTAATAAAAAGAACAAATGTGCAGACATAAGTGGCAGAAAGGGCCAGAAACACAGAAATGAACACCATGGAGATAAGTCAATGTCTGCTGGGTGCTGTGTTTTTTAAGTTGTTTCACTCTTCAGCAACCATCCAGACACCCATATTTAGCTTCCTTTTCTGTGCCTGTGACCCCAGATTAACTTTATCTCCCATGACCTCCTCTCCTTCCACCACACCACTCTACTTAAAATTCCCTTTGGGCAAGCTGGAAGAGAAAGACTTTTATGATGGGGGAGTTTGGGGGGTTGATTTGTACTTTGCAGTTAGCAATGCGTTCTTCCCATATTTACCGAGGAGCTTAAAAAGTGTTCTCAGGTCCCTGTCCTTTGATGTTAGCCCCATCTCCAGATAGGCTCCTTCCACAACATGGCCCCGGGCAGGTTCAGGGTTGCATAGCCCTCCATAGCCACAAGCTCAAAAGGAGAACCCTCGCTCTCCAGCATCTTTAACAATTCCCGGAAAATGATTCTGATTGGCTGAGACTGGGCCTGAAACCCATGGGCAGGGAGGGAGGTGGGGCATGCCTCAATTTGGGGCACCACAAGGGAGAGAAAGAACACTACCTGGAAGAAAAGAGGGAAGGAGTCTTTCACCAGAAGAGCAGGGGTACAGTGCTCCAAAAAAGACAATTATAGGAGGCAGTTTGAAAGGAAATTAAGAGGACACTTGCAGTCCCCAAGTGACTCGGAGCTCAGGTAGACAATAGGAAGACACCAAAGTACCAAAAGATAGTGCTTGGTAACTGCCTTTTACCAGATGGTAATCCTCGGGATAAAGGATAATGAAGTAACCAAAATGTTAATGATAACAGGAAGCTACCAGTTTCCTTAGAGCAGCTGGGAGAAGGTAGTGCTACTGGAGCCAGAAACCACGTAGGAACTGAGACTCAGAGGAAAAGTAGCCGTGTGGCAGGGGCCAGTGTCATGGAGGAGGAGGTGCAGCCACGCTGGGATGCCTCCTTTAGTGGAGACAGAGGGAGAGATGTGCAAGCTTCTCTCTTGCTTCCTCCATCCAGTCTCCCTTCAGTGTATCCCACTGGCTAACTGGAGTCAGAAGTAACCAACAAATGCATACATTCATCTCCTCTGGAAGGGAGATGTCAAGATGGATTTAGAAGTTCAGTTGATTGAACACCAATGAAAGATAAAGGGAAGGAGGAGTAGAGAAAGCCTGCAGGCTCAGAGGTAAAATGGGACTGTGAAAAGAGAGGAGGCAGATCAAGGCACTGGGTACAAAGGGTCTCAGACTGTCAGCGAGTCTTGAGAAAGACACAACCAGTCTAACAATTTGCTCCGTCACATAAATTCTCCACTGGGGAATCTTCTGTCCCGACCATGCTGACTCACAGACTGGAGGCTGCCTATGGAGCAAGGGATCTCGGCTCCAAAGCTGAGGCAGATCCTAAAGGCACCACAGCTGGTTGGTTCAGCTTCCCAAACTCCCTACGGCATGTTCTCTCGTGAAGGGAGTCAAGGACGTATTATCCTCCAAGGCTGCTTCAGTGAGGGAGTTTGGGAAATCTAGACTGCTATATTCAACCTCTGAAACACAGAGCAGAACTGGAGGAGAAAGGGGAACAGATCTAGGGGCAAGTGGGCTATTGACTGGCACACAGGCAAAGAAAGTATTCATGGAGTAACTACATTCAATAATTGTAGTATAGAATGTTTTACTGTGTCTAGATTTGGGAGCATTGCTTTAAGATTAAAATTGCCTAATAAGTCTTCTAAAGAAATCAACTCTTCATCGGATAAAACAAATTTCATGTTCAAGAATGTTAAGAACACTATGAACAAATAAAAAACAGAAAGTTGACTGATGGACAAAGAATGTAAAGCCAGAGCAACCCCACACCCACATTCAGCCTCTTTCTTTTGTAGATGTTAAAACTTCAAAGATTCATTAGGTCTCATTTGTTTCTTTTTGCTTTTATTTCCAATATTCTGGGAGGTGGGTCATAGAGGAATCTGCTGTGATTTATGTCGGAGAGTGTTTTGCCTACGTTCTCCTCTAGGAGTTTTATAGTTTCTGGTCTTACATTTAGATCTTTAATCCATTTTGAGATTAGTTTTGTGTATGGTGTTAGAAAGTGTTCTAGTTTCATTCTTTTAC
Source organism: Dama dama (assembly GCF_033118175.1). Lineage (NCBI taxonomy): Eukaryota > Metazoa > Chordata > Mammalia > Artiodactyla > Cervidae > Dama > Dama dama. The sequence goes on along the minus strand of NC_083683.1, from coordinate 35,036,751 downwards.
AAGTGGTTGACTAGTTTTCCCAGCACCACTTGTTAAAGAGGTAGTCTTTCCATTGTATATCCTTGCCTCCTTTGTTGAAGATGAGGTGTCCATAGGTATGCGGATTTATCTCTGGGCTTTCTATTCTGTTCCATTGATCTATATTTCTGTCTTTGTGCCAGTACCATACTGTCTTGATGACTGTGGCTTTGTAGTAGAGTCTGAAGTCAGGCAGGTTGATTCCTCCAGTTCCATTCTTCTTTCTCAAGATTACTTTGGCTATTCGAGGTTTTTTGTATTTCCATACAAATTCTTGTCAATGTATGGCAAAAACCACCACAATATTATAAAGTAATTAGCCTCCAACTAATAAAAATAAATGGGAAAAAAAAGAAAAAAAACTTCAAAGAGGTTGAGTCAGATGCTTCAATTCAGAAAATGAGTCTGTGATACAGAGAAGGAAATGGCACCCCACTCCAGTGTTCTTGCCTGGAGAATCCCAGGGACGGGGGAGCCTGGTGGGCTGCTGTCTATGGGGTCACACAGTCGGACATGACTGAAGCGACTTAGCAGCAACAGCAGCATATCTGTGACAGAATCAAGACTAGAAGTTTTCTTTTTTTTCACTTTTACAAGATGCTCACATCAGGGATCTATCCCTTTTTTATTTTTTACTTTTGCAAAATGCTCACATCAAGAATCTAATAACCTTTAGCTTAATTTCAAATGCTGAATAGTTCTACATAACAGAAGACAGGCGATTTTGTGTCTTACGTACACGTCCATATGAGGAGGGCAAAAGAAACGGAGCTTGGGGGACAGTTCATGCCTTAAACTGACTTTATGAAAAGTGAAATTCAAAACCACCAGTCCCCAAAATAAATGGACAGTTCCGCTGTACTGCTTTAGCACATTTAATAAATCCCTAATAATTTATAAGTTGCTAGGATGAAATGAATCCACCTAGGCCTAATCTATACTAATTGATTTATAAGTTTTTTAACAGTTGTTTATATATCTATAACTATACTTTGAGTAACTTTCTCACTAAGAACAGTGACATAACAATGGCATATTAAAAGGTCTCAGGTTGAGAACAGCATCAAAACATGTATATTATCTAGGGTGAAACAGATCACCAGCTCAGGCTGGATGCATGAGACAAGTGCTCGGGCCTGGTACACTGGGAAGACCCAGAGGAATCGGGTGGAGAAGGAGGTGGGAGTGGGGATCGGGATGGGGAATACATGTAAATCCATGGCTGATTCATGTCAATGTATGACAAAAACCACTAAAAAAAAAAGAGAGAAAAAAAAAAGGTCTCAGGTTGAGAGTAATGTGTATAAATAGTTATAATAAAACTTCAAGTTAATTATCTCTGTTGGGATGGTAGTACCATCCAATTATAGCCTCTTGAAGATTTCTAGATATAGGTTACTTATCCTTTGAGGGGTAAGCACAGTTGTTTTATTACTGTTTATCTGTTTAAAATGCTGGATTGTAAAATGTCAATAGTGTAATATATTCACTCATAAATAGTTACACCCTGGAATTTTGCATTTTAATCACTTAGTCCACTTAGGACAGACTACAGGGCATTATTTAAAGATATCTTAGAGAAACTGTCTCCAGAAGACATTCAAACACACACATGCATTATCTGTGCATGTATTATGGATATCTGCAAAATAAGACTAGACGTTGTAGAAATCCTGGTGAGTTAAATTTTGTTACAAAAGGCATACAAGGATAAAAGTTTAAAGTTAGAGAACTAAGAGATTGGATCATGTCTCTGGAGCAGTGTTATTTTAACTTTATTTTTTGAAGGATAACTTACAGAACTTGCTGAGTGGCATACTTAAAACTTTCAGGGAAATTGAAAGGAAATGACAGAAAAATGTAGACACAGTTTCAAGTCCTTAAGAAATTAAAGAAGAATTTTGCAATAATCACTGCAACCTCATAAAAAAATTCACTGATTATCAATTTTTGAAAATATTTTTACAGTCTCTACATCTGAGCAAAAGCACACATACAGACTACAATCACAGTTTCTGTGTCTGCAAGGCTGATGAAAAATTAAAAACACTGCACGTGTCTTTAAAAACAAGTTCAGACTGAAGTAATATTTAGAATAACAGCCATGGAAATCACACCATAAAATGTTAAATAAGACTGAAAATGCATTTTAAGTGCATGGTTTTACAGTACTTTTCAAATGTATACTTCCATAATGGTGTACTTTCAACTAGGATCTAAAGTATCTGAAAGATAAAAACATCTTTGATGTACCGAGATACAACTATATTGTGATATTTAACCAAAAACATTCAGGGGATCTTAAATGTATTGTCAGCATGCAGTTTGTCAGCATAGAGCTTTTTATTTCAAAGATGATAGGTAAAATTGTCAACATCTTGTAGGTTTTTCCCTGAATCATATTTAAAGAGGGAAAAAAAACCCTTCAGTGATTTCTAAGTCATGAATAATTTCTTTCCAATAGTCTATTACGGAAAATGTGTATTAGTGTTTTAAATTCCACACTGGGCTCTAGATAGCTCTCCTGAATTTCCTACAAGTCATGATATTAGAGTTTCTACTGTCCTAATGTTTGAAAATTTGAAATGTATTTTCATTTCCCTAAGATTCTGTTCTTAAAAAACTCATCATTTCCTTCCAATGTATAATTTGATTTAATCTTTTCTAGATAAGTGTTGCAACTGAGTTGTGATGTGACATTGCTAGCACATTTCCACCCCTTGATGGTTTGTATTTTGTGTCATTGAAAATATATGTTTTCCTTTTTTGATTGAATATAAGCCTTGGGTATGCCAGGGGGGTGTTAATTATGTTCTATTCCTTCCTTCCCAGTTTCTTCACATCATCCCTTAGGCAGAAAAGTGTTACTATGACAGATCAGGTTTAAGGGCATCTTATTTTTTGCTGTATCTAAAGAGCTAGGGGTGGGTAGTCAGTCACCATGTCAAGTTCAATGTTAGCAACTGAAACAACGGCATGTAGACATGAAGTCTTCAGATGGTCTCATGAGATAAATAAAAAGAAAACTTTCAGAGCAGCTGTCTCCCTAGAAGTTCCCATATCCTCTCCACTCACGCACTTCAAGATTTCATTGGCAGGATAGTTGTAACCACTAGGATAATTTCATGTACAATGCAGTAATAAAAAAATTTCCCAAATACCTGTGGTTTAAACATCAAAGATGTGTTTCTCACTCATGCCCCACCCAGGTTATTGGGGGGAAGAAGTAAATGGCAATAACAGAACCACTCAGAGTACATAACCATAACCATGTGTACTCAGAGTACACAACCACTATGCATGTTGGTATGCAGAATAGCATCTACTTTATTCTGACTATTAATTCTACACTTAAAGTGTGAGTCTACAAGATAGTAGAGATAAAATGGGTAAAAAGTCATGAAGCTGTTAAAGACAGTTTTTAATAATATCAACCATGAAGTACAAAGATATTTTTGGTGTTCTTCTTTAGAAAATCATAAATTTGGTGCAAATCAAACTGGAAGTTAGACTTTATTACAAAAGAAGTTGACATATAATCCAACAACTAGCTCTAGGCCAACAGAAAATAAGGACAGGTGTCAGAGGATATTCAGCAAATTTCATAAAGCAGGAGGCTCCACATATTCAAATGACAATATCAATACTGGTTAATGGATACTTTGACACCAACATGTTGAAGAGCTGGGCATATTAAACCATTTTAATAAGGGTTTGGTGGCATTTGGTTATTATTGAATATAGGCTTGTTTACTGTCTTTGTCTGAATTTGGCAATAAGGAGTTCATGATCTGAGCCACAGTCAGCTCCCAGTCTTGTTTTTGTTGACTGTATAGAGCTTCTCCATCTTTGGCTCCAAAGAATATAATCAATCTGATTTTGGTATTGACCATCTGGTCATGTCCATGTGTAGAGTCTTCTCTTGTGTTGTTGGAAGAGGGTGTTTGCTACAACCAGTGCATTCTCTTGGCAAAACTCTGTTAGTCTTTGACCTGCTTCACTTTGTACTCCAAGGCCAAATTTGCCTGTTAATCCAGGTATCTTTTGACTTCCTACTTTTGCATTCCAGCCCCCTATAATGAAAAGGACATGTCGGGGGGGGGGGTGTTAGTTCTAGAAGGTCTTATAGGTCTTCATAGAACTGTTCAGCTTCAGCTTCTTCAGCATTAGTCAGGGCATAGACTTAGACTACTGTGATATTGAATGGTTTGCCTTGGAAATGAACAGAGATCATTCTGTCATTTCTGAGATTGCACCCAAGTACTGCATTTTGAACTCTTGTTTACTATGAGGGCTACTCCATTTCTTCTAAGGGATTCTTGCCCACAGTAGTAGATATAATGGTCATCTGAGTTAAATTCACTCATTCAAGTCCATTTTAGTTCACTGATTCCTAAAATGTTGATGTGCACTCTTGCCATCTCCTGTTTGACCACTTCAATTTGCCTTGTTTCATGGACCTAACATTCCAGGTTCCTATGCAATATTGATCTTTACAGCATCAGACTTGATTTCCATCACCAGTCACACCCACAACTGGGTGCTGTTTTTGCTTTGGCTCCATCACTTCATTCTTTCTGGAGTTGTTTTCTCCACTGATCTCCCATAGCATATTGGGCACCTACCAACCTGGGGAGTTCATCTTTCAATGTCCTATCTTTTTGCCTTTTCATGCTGTTCATGGGGTTCTCACAGCAAGAATACTGAAGTGGTTTGCCATTCCCTTCTCCAGTGGACCACGTTTTGTCAGAACTCACCACCATGGAAAACCACTAGACCACTCAGGAATGACCTAAATCAAATCCCTTACAATTATACAGTGGAAGTGAGAAATAGATTCAAGGGTTTAGATTTGATAGACAGAGTGCCTGAAGAACTATGGATGGAGGTTTGTGACATTGTACCTGAGGCAGTAATCAAGACCATCATGAAGAAAAAGAAAAGCAAAAAGGCAAAATGGTTGTCTGAGGAGGCCTTACAAATAGCTGAGAAAAAAAGAGAAGCTAAAAGCAAAGGACAAAAGGAAAGATATACCCATTTGAATGCAGAGTTCCAAAGAATAGCAAGGAGAGATAAGAAAGCCTTACTCAGCGATCAAAGCAAAGAAATAGAGGAAAACAATAGAATAGGAAAGACTAGAGATCTCTCAAAGAAAATTAGAGCTACCAAGGGAACATTTCATGTAAAGATGGGCACAAAAGGGACAGAAATGGTATGGACCTAACAGAAGAGAAGACATTAAGAAGAGGTGGTAAGAATACACAGAACTACACAAAAAAGATCTTAATGGCCCAGATAACCATGATGGTGTGATCACTCACCTAGAGCCAGACGTTCTGGAATGTGAAGTCAAGTGGGCCTTAGGAAGCATCACTATGAACAAAACCAGTGGAGGTGGCAGGATTGCAGTTGAGATATTTCAAATCCTAAAAGATGATGCTCTGAAAGTGCTGCACTCAATTTGCCAGCAAACTTGGAAAACCCAGCAGTGGCCACAGGACTGGAGAAGGTCAGTTTTCATTCCAATCCCAAATAATATTCAAACTACCGCACAATTGCACTCATCTCACACACTAGAAAAGTAATGCTCAAAATTCTCCAAGCCAGGCTTCAACAGTATGTGAAATGTGAACTTCCAGATGTTCAAATTGGATTTAGAAAAGGAAGAGGAACCAGAGATTAAATTGCCAATATCCACTGGATCACTGAAAAAGCAAGAGACTTCCAGAAAAACATCTACTTCTGCTTTATTGACCTCACCAAAGCCTTTGTGTGGATCACAACAAACTGTGGAAAATTCTTCAAGAGATGGGAATACCAGGCCACCTGACCTGACTTCTGAGAAATCAGTATGCAGGTCAAGCTGCAACAGTTAGAACTGGACACAGAACAAAAGACTGGTTCCAAATAGGAAAAGGAGTACGTCAAGGCTGTATATTGTCACCCTGCTTATTTAACTTATATGCAGAGTACATCATGCGAAATGCTGGGCTGGATGAAGCATAAGCTGGAATCAGGATTGCCAGGAGAAATATCAATAACCTCAGATATGCAGATAACACCACCCTTATGGCAGAAAGTGAAGAAGAACTAAAGAGCCTCTTGATGAAAGTGAAAGAGGAAAGTGAAAAAGTTGACTTAAAACTCAACATTCAGAAAACTAAGATCATGGCATCTGGTCCCATCACTTCATGGCTTATAGATGGGGAAACAATAGAAACAGTGACAGACTTTATTTTCTTGGGCTCCCAAATCACTACAGATGGTGACTGCAGTCATGAAATTAAAAGACGCTTGCTCCTTGGGAGAAAAGCTATAACCAAGCTAGACAGGATATTAAAAAGCAGAGATACTATTTTGCCGACAAAGATCCATCTAGTCAAAGCTATGGTTTTTCCAGTAGTCATGTATGAATGTGAGAGTTGGACTATAAAGAAAGCTGAGTGCTGAAGAATTGATGCTTTTGAACTGTGGTGTTGGAGAAGACTCTTGAGAGTCCCTTGGACTGCAAGGAGATCCAACCAGTCCATCCTAAAGTAAATCAGTCCTAAATATTTACTGGAAGGACTAATGCTGAAGCTGAAAGTCCAATATTTTGGCCACCTGATGTGAAGAACTGACTCATTGAAAAAGACCCTGTTGCTGGGAATGATTGAAGGCAGGAGGACAAGGGGTTTACAGAGACTGAGATGGTTGGATGGCATCAGCAACTGGATGGACATGAGTTTGAATAAGCTCCGGGAGTTGGTGATGGACAGGGCGGCCTGGCATGCTGCAGTCCATGGCATCGCAAAGAGTTGGACATGACTGAGCGACTGAACTGAACTGTCTTTGTATCTTCTAGTATTTTTCAAGTATTCTGAAACAGAAATGTATTTTATAGAGAAAAATGAAATAATCAATTGTTCTCTTGCTTAAAAAAGTTAATAATCATTCTCTTGTTTAACCCTGGTGAAGGAAATGGCAACCCCCACCAGTATTCTTGTCTGGAGAATTCCATGGACAGAGGAGCCTGGATGGCTACAGTCCATGGGATTGCAGAGTTGGACATGACTGAGCAGCCAAAACTTTCTTGTTTACAATAGAACAATAATAATCAATTGGTAACTTGTTTAAAAAATTAATGCATTTAATTTAGAAGGATTTTAATATAAGGAAATAATTTAAATACAGAATGGCTTAGTGCATGAAGAAGAGGGTCTGTAGAATTGGGAGAGAGAGAAGGAGGGAACAAGAGAGGGGGATGGAGAGAGGGAAGAAGAGAGGGAGAAGGAACTCCTTTAAGCAAACAAGAGTTTCACAAAATCGCTTAGTAGACTAGGATTAGAAGTTTATATGAGATTTCCACCATACATTATTTGTGGTAGGCTATAACATTTATGTTCCTATTAACAGTGTGGTATTGGTTTAGTTGCTAAGTCGTCCGACTCTTGCGACCCCCATGGGCAGTAGCTGAACCCTACACATCAGGCTCACAGTATTAGCAAAGATTGCTTTGCTGAAGCTTGGCTTGAGAGCAGTCTCCCTTTAAGAAGCAGTGCAGGCATGACAGTAAAGATCTGTAATTAAGTTAAGAGCCACAGATAAGGGTCCTTCTATTTTTATGGGCACCACATAAGCCTCAAGGATCCTCACGTGTCTTTAGAGAGAGGAGATTCCTCTTTTCAATAATATATGAGTTTGAACTTCCTAACTTCCCAGCAAGAGTTGAGATCCCAGTGTCAAATTTCACTTAATAAAAGGAAATGTGATTGTTTTGCCTGAAAAGGAGTCATTTGTTTTTGTTTTATTTCAAATATATCTTACATATAACATTGTATAAATTTAAGGTGTATAATATAATTTGTTATATATTGCAATAAGATTGTCATTGTAGCAAAATTAGTACCTCTGCTACATAATTATTCTAAAAAAATAAAACAAGGAAGGTGAGGTCTCTGTCTGCCATCTACTTTTGTCATCCTACCTGCAAAGCTGCTCTTCCCTGATTTGGAATACTAAGGTGAACTGTTAGAGCCTTATATCTTAAAATACTTTCCTGAATAATTTTCACTTCTCACAAAGACTTTCTATTTATTAATTTGTCTTACATGCTATTACTTCCTCCAGACTAATAAGAGCATAAGTAAAGCTAGACATTTCAACATACAAATTAAAAAAAAAAAAGGAAAAGTGACATTCCTTATACACTTGACTTCATAGAGAAAGTTTTAGCTGATTTTTTATCTAGATATTCATTCATTCATTCATTCATTCAAAAGCATCCATACTTACCACATATTAGGCATACTATTTGGTGCTAGATACACTGGGGAAAAGAGGATTGGGTTTAGGACATGTTGTTAAGTATGAAATCCTTAAAAGAAAATGTTCAACTATAAGGGTGATATTGTGACACTAGCTGAGAACTTAAAACAAGTTTTCTTGCTGGAGGTCTAAATCTGAAAGCCTTGACATAAATGTGATATTTACAGTGGTGAGTGTTGATAAGATCACTAAGAAAGAGGGTATAGAGGAGGAGAAAAGGAGAATATTTGGAATGTCAACAAATCACATGCAAACCTATTTTAATCTGAATTTCCAGGGAAAGAGAATACAATCTGGGGGTCTGTTATAATTCATTTTTACATAATTCTGATAAATTAAACCAAAAAAATTAAAATAAAATAGAAGAAATCATCTACTATTAAGCTTGGCCAAAAGATTTACTTAAATGATAAATAGTTCTTTTTCCATGGATGTCAATATCATTAACAAAATTCCAAAAGATTTTCTAGGAGTCAGTGAATTTAAGAAGTAATCTGATTAGCTTTCCCACTGGGGAGTAAATGAAACCTTACCGTGACAATCGATTCAAATCTATTATGACTTTCTTGTGAGTTATTAAATGAGGTGTTAAATTAAATTTTCCTTCCCATATTAAGAGTAGCAGCTATGTTTTCTCTGGAAGGTTATTAAACTACAGGGAAGATTTTATTTTTGGAGTAGAAGCAAATCAGAGTATTATAAGTGACTTCCTAAGGCTAAAAGAGTTTATTTAGGAAGTTAACATATTTTGCTGGGTATGAATATTATTATGGTAATTACTATCTTCAAGTATTTATTGTTAATAAAAACTTTTCCAAGTTCCTCAAGGGTCCTTCCAAACAGAGCTGTACATCTATTTTCAAGGAAGTATCAGGTAGACAATTTCAGATACTCTCAAACACTGGAGCCAGGAAATGTCTCAGGGTGGAAAGCCTCCCACTACATTTGTCCTATTAAAATCCAATTATGCACAGAGAAAGGACTAAGAAACACAATAAGCTGGAGAACATATGTTTAGCATAACACATACATTACAAATGGGCCTAAATATCACATACTAGTTACAGCTTCCAAGTGTTTTTCTCAGAAATCTGCAGAAAAGTATTCAATGAAAGTTAAAACAATAAAAGAAAAAAAAAAAAGCAGTGGAGTATTAGAAAACGGATTCTGATTCATGAAAATGTAAGATCAGCAACATTTTAACTGATAATTTTCTGATAACTGATAACATGACCTCATCCTATATAATTATATAATACATATTCTACCTAAACTGCCATACAGATATGATAAGCGTTTAGACATTGTAAACAGTCTTAAGCTATATCTTTGCAAAAGTACAAACCTCCAGAAAAGAATATATCAGAATATATGAGTGTTAACAAAGAGCCATTTTTTAAAGGACTATTTGTGGGTGTATCACTTCAGTGGAATCTATTTCTTCAATTGGCTTGTGTTTTTTTTTTTTTTTTTTTCTTTTAAGACAATGAAAGCTTTAACCTATAGACAAAATTAAGATAATTCAGCTCATAGACCATTAGGCTCTGTATGTAAAGTAACACTGTGATGAGAGAAAGAGACAGACTTTCATGTGACAAATGCCACTTTGATTTTAAAAACACTATTAAATGCCAAAGACAGACTGTTGAATGTTCTAGAAAACCACCACCTCAGACTTTATACCAAGATTTCAACAAAAGCTTATCAGAAGTCTAAGCATAATAGATGCCTGTGCCGAAGTCCATGGTCAGGTCCTCCTTGGTGTTCCCTCAGCCTGTTGCACCAGCTTCTTAAAAGAGCGTTTCATTTTCTCATGAGAATCTGCTCATGGTCCAAAGTCTTCAACCCTCTGACTGTCCTCTTTTGTTTAATCAGGTGGTTCCACCAAGAAAGATGATGCCCCACACCTTTCCTTGATAATTTACCAGCCTTCTGCACAAAGAATAAATGCCCACGTCCCTCACTGGTAGGAATCCCTTTTTCAGTGCTTTCAGGAATAACATCATAGCACTTGTTGAAAACCTCCTGTGTGCCAGGCACTCTGCTAGCTATGAGTGTTAAATACCCTTTCTAATTGACAAATGTCTTTGTAGGGAAATTACTACAATCTTTATTTCACAGGAAAAGAAAGCTAAGTCATGAGGTTATGAGTCATGATTCTGCCCAAAGTTACTTGGTTAGTTAAGAGTGGAGAAGTATTCAGAACAGAAGCCTGCCTCCAAATCCCAGCCATTTCCCTCTGCAGTGAGCCTAGATGGTCATTGTAAGAACTCTCTAGGCAGAAGCTAAACCTGATCTTTTTCTTTTCTAGCATTTAGCATAGCTCCTAGCCTTGCACAGGGCAGCATGTTGGTAAGTGGTTGAATGTCTGGAACTCTCTTTTCATCCTCTACTAATTAACATGGTAAATGACCAAATACTAATCCAGAATGGACAATATAGTGAGAGATAAAAAGCATTTTGATAAGCAGTTCATTTCTTCATGGCTGGATATTTGAAATCTTTGAAGGTCTGAGTTTTGGAGATAATTATCAAGAATTACCAGTGGCTCTGTTCATTAGTTTGTAGCTGAGTAAGTCTCTTTATCTGCTAGGGAGAATGGTATAGTCGATGACTTGGGTTTGGATTTTGGTCTTACTGGAGTTGAGATTGTGATGACCAGCAGAATTCATCCACTGGAGTGGGTACAGGAGGCTTCATTGTCTTCCCAGATGGTAGAAGTCATAGGGCAAAAAAATGTTTCAATCAATCTTACCAGGCAACAAATAACAACCTAAAAATTTCTTATTTGGCATTCAGGACCTTTAATGATTGGACCTGTTCATCTCTCTAGCTACTGTGCCCATTCCTTACACTCTAAGCTCTAACTAACCATCATGAACAACTGCATTTGCAATCCTCTGAATAAGCCAAGTTCTCTCTCAGTTCAGGGGTTTGGACATGCAATTGGAAAAGACCCTGATGCTATGAAAGATTGAAGACAAAAGGGGAAGGGGGTGGCAGAGGATGAGATGGTTAGATAGTATCATTGACTCAATGGACATGAGTTTGAGCAAATGCCAGGAGATAGTGGAGGACAGGGGAGCCTGGTGTGCTCCAGTCCATGGGGTTGCAAAGAGTTGAACAAGACTTAGCAACTGAACATTTCTCTGCCAATCAAGAAATCTACCCAGCTCTCATTTCTCCATACTGTCTCCCATCTCAGGAATGTTTATATGGAAGCAAGTTCAGATCAGTACAAATGTCATCTCCTTCAGGAAGTATTTCTGCACCTTGAAAATCCCCTAGCTCTTTGTGCTTCCCCTTGTCATGACACTTATTAACTGAATTGTTCTTTCATTGAACTTCTCCCTTATCCACTAGACTGTCAATACATTGATTAACTTCTACATTATTGGTTACCGTGGTTGTCAATTTATGTGCTAATTTAGGTAGTTCACAGTGCCTGGATATTAATGCTATTAAATGCTATTCTAAATGTTTCTGTCAAAATATATTTTAGATGAGATTAACATTTGGTTTTGTGAGAGTTGGACCATCAAGAAAGCTGAGCACTGAAGAACGGATGCTTTTGAACTGTGGTGTTGAATAAGACTCTTGAGAGTACCTTGGACTTCAAGGAGATCAAACCAGTCAGTCTTAAAGGAAATCAGCCCTGAATATTTACTGGAAGGACTATTGCTGAAGCTGAAAGTCCAATATTTTGGCCACCTGATGCAAAGAACTGATTCATTGGAAAAGACCCTGATGGTGGGAAAGACTGAAAGCAGGAGCAGGAGGGGACAACAGAAGATGAGATGGTTGAAACATGACAGACTCGATGAATGTGAGTTTTAGCAAGCTCTGGGAGTTGGTGATGGACAGGGAAGCCTTGTTATGCTGCAGTCCATGGGGTCTCAAATAGTCAGACATGACTGGGTGACTAAATTGAAAATAGATTATCCTCTGTATTGTGAATGGGCCTCATCTAATCACTTGAAAGCCTTAATAGAAAAACACTGACCTTCTGGAGGAAGAGGGAATTTGGCCAGTAGCTAGCCTTTGTACTGGAACTGTGTCTCTTCCATGGGTCTCCAGCCTGCAGGCCTATCCTGCAGGTTTTGGACTTGGAAGCCACCATCATTACATAAGCCAATTCCTAAAACTTTGCCTCTCTCCCTCTCTGGAGAACCCTGCCTAATATAATCATCATTTTATCTCAGGCACTGAGCATAGTGCTTGGAATATAGACCAGATCAAATAAAAGTGTATTAGGTTGAATTGATCTGACTTGCAGGAAAGAAAACTACTGTGGAGTTAATGTCAAGACTTCTCTCATAAGAGTCACAGACCTGCAGAGGTCAAACTTCTATACACAACAATTGGTTTTGCTAACCTGAGAGTCCCTTTTTCCTGATCCAGTGCAAAGAGCAGAGGAATTGGAGGATAGCACAATCCCTCATCCATCAGTATTTTAGATCCTGAACTACATATAATTGGCACTCTGACTCACCCTATTCTAGCATTCATGCTAGTGCTTATCTAACAGTCTTAAATGCAAAATTCATACTGTCTGGCAGAGAAAGACAGGTGTCTTATCTCAGTGGGATTATCTCAGGTTTCTCAAGTCATTAGGGAGGAGACTTAATTTTTTTAGACTCCAAAATCACTGCAGATAGTGACTGCAGCCATGAAATTAAAAAACACTTGCTCCTTGGAAGAAAAGACATGACCAACCTAGATAGCACATTAGAAAGCAGAGACATTACTTTGCCAGCAAAGGTCTATCTAGTCAAAGCTATGGTTTTTCCAGTAGTCATATATCGATGTGAGAGTTGGACTATAAAGAAAGCTGAGTGCCAAAGAATTGATGCTTTTGAACTGTGGTGTTGGAGAAGACTTGAGAGTCCCTTGGACTGCAAGGAGATCCAACCAGTCCATCCTAAAGGAGATCAGTCCTGAATATTCATTGGGAGGACTGATGCTGTAGCTGAAACTCTAATACTTTGGCCACTTGATGCTAAGAACTGATTCCCTGGAAAAGACCTTGATGCTGGGAAAGATTCAAGGCAGGAGGAGAAGAAGACAACAAAGTATGAGATGATGGGATGGCATCACTAACTCAATGGACATGCGTTTGAACAAGCTCTCAGAGCTAGTGATGGACAGGGAAGCCTGGTGTGCTGCAGTCCATGGGGTCGCAAAGAGGTGGACACAGCTGAGTGATTGAACTGACTGAGAAAGGAGACACTCTCAGAAAGAAAATTCAGCCTTTCTCTCTCCTAATATCCTCATTATGGTGATTTAAAATCTACCACACAGCCTGGAATTACAAAGACTTCAGACTTGGAATTCTTGGATTATTTGACAACCTGGGTTCTTAAATGTTCAATGTGAATGAGGAGATGATTATAGAAAATGACCTAGTAGAAGACTGTCTTGTTAGTCAGTCAAGTTAACATTCTCACTTAGAACAGCCTGGGGATTGATTAACTCATGGAAATGCTTGGATGGGTATGAATAAAGGATTCTGACTAGGGTTTAGGATTTATGATAGTCAGTTCGTGACTCCTGGAGACAGTAACTTGTATTCTGTGTACAGAGAAAAGAATGGTGAGGTCATAGGGCCAAGGTTTTAACTTGCTTATTTAAGAGAGACTGAATTGTCCAGATTTTCACTGTATTTTATAATTCCTCTGCTTTTCTTCCTGAAAAAAGTCAATAATGCAAGCAAAACTTTACTAAGCTATCAACAAATAACAACACTGATAGCATCAGAGAATGAGATTAAACGTGAAGGGAAATGAAAATTTGCAAATCTTCAAACTGGATAATTCATTCTAAATCCAGAGTCAACATCATTTTTTATAATAAGCAATTTCTTGGTTATATAGTTTTATTCTTACTCTAACCTTTAAAAAGTTTTATTCTGTTATACTCGTAAAATCTTAATTTGTCCAAGTCTCCTTTTAATGTTATTTTGAAAGGTTTTTCTAAACGATCTTATAAATAAGTAAATATATGTTTGCTGCTGCTGCTGCTGCTAAGTCACATCAATCATGTCCGACTCTGTGCGACCCCACAGACGGCAGCCCATCAGGTTCCCCCATCCCTGGGATTCTCCAGGCGAGAACACTGGAGTGGGTTGCCATTTCCTTCTCCAATGCGTGAAAGTGAAAAGTGAAAGTGAAGTCGCTCAGTCGTGTCCGACTCTTAGGGACCCCATGGACTGCAGCCCACCAAACTCCTCCGTCCATGGGATTTTCCAGGCAAGAGTACTGGAGTGGGGTGCCATTGCCTTCTCCAATATGTGTTTGGGAAAACATATATTTCCCAAACATATAACAGACACAGTGACATCTTTCCTGTGTGCACTTATTTCTGCTGCAGGTATGTTGTTTTGGGTTCCCAGACCCACTTCCAATGTGTGTGGGGAGTAGTGCCAGCTGGGGTTCCTACACCACCAACGCGCCTGAGAATTCAACTCGGCTCTGACACCATCTAGACTTCCCTGTAGCTCAAACGGTAAAGAATCTGCCTGCGAGGCAGGAGACCAGGGTTCGATCCCTGGGTTGGGATGTTCCTCTGGAGGAGGGATGGCAAACCACTCCAGTATTCTTGCCCGGAGAATTCCATGAACAGAGAAGCCTGACGGGCTACAGTCCGTGGGGTCACAAAGAGTCAGACATGACTGAGCAACTAACACAGTCCACACAGTCTGACACTATCTACCCAGAAATAGCACCAGACTCCACAGATTGAGGGCCCAGTCCCACAACACTGGGCCCACATCCCCACTCCCAACACACACACACACACAAAACACCAATTGTGTCTTCAGCCACTCTGACCAACTGGTTATACACACACACTAATATATATAAAATAGAAAATAAAACCTACTGTCTATCACAGGGAACTCTATCCAATACTCTGTAATAGTCTATGTGGAAAAGAACCTTAAAAAGAGTGGATATATATATAACTGATTCACTTTGCTGAGCACTTGAAACTAACACAACACTAAATCAATTATATGCCAATAAATTTTTTTAAAAGAATGTAAGCAAATCAAAAAGTCCTATTGATAAATTTTACAGTAATAACATAATCCTTGTAGAATGTGCTACATAAGATTTTGTTATGAGTCATAACTAACTGAAATTTTAAGAATGCTCCTATAATTTCTTTTCTTTTCTAACTGAAATCTTTTCCCTAATTACTCTCCACCAACCCACCCTATCAAATTTTAATAGAGTGGGTTGGTGGAGAGTAATTTACAATTTAATAGAGTGGGTTGGTAGGAAGGCCTGGCCTGGTGTGTTGCAGTCCATGGGGTCGCAAAGAGTTGGACATGACTGGGCAACTGAACAACAACAAAGGTAAAAGTATCTTCCAGATGTTTAGTTCTGCCCTCATGTATCCAGCTGTCTACTTGATATCTCCACTGGGATAGGCAACTCAGACTTAATCTTTCTAAATCTAAGCTCCTGACTCTTCTTACCTCCTAACCCAATCCTCCCCAACCTGCTCCACTTCTGAAAATGGTACTACAATCCTATCTTGCCAAGTTAGAGGTTTCTATGATGCTTTACTTGGGCTTGAGGTGTTTGTGTTTTTAAGTCCAGGTTGTGGTCAACTGACTATAAATAACAGGTTGCCATGATCTCCTTCTTGCATCCAATTAATTTGCTACAATGGCTTACAGAACTCAGAGAAACATTTTACTTAGTACATTACTGGTTCACAATTGATTAAATCATTGGGTCTTGGCAATTGATTCAACCTCCAGCCCCTCTACTCTCCTCAGGACCTGGGAGTGGGTCTAAAAGTTCCAAGCCTCTAATCACAGGGTTAGTTCTCCTGGCAACCAGCCCTCATCTCTAGTGCAGTCCCAAAGTCAATCATTAACCTAGAACACCTTTATCTCTTATCACTTTAGAAATTCCAAGGGTTTCAGTAGCTCTGTGCCAATGCAAGGAAGACAAAATACACATTGCTTATTATAGATTCACAAGATCACACAGGATAAAGCATATTTTAAACATGATTTGAGTTGTGTGTCAAAAAAATGGATCAGTCTCCCCAACATTATATAATGCCCCCAAACTAGTTAACCATGTGTTATCCAACAAACAAAACAGAAAGCAGTTTACTTAAAAAACCCCCAAAAAACCCCAATGCTTTCTGTATTTTAATTTCCCATGCATTCCTCAGCTTCACAGTTATTTATAGATCTTTTCCCAGAAAAACTTGTAGTTTAAGTGGATAAACTTTAAAACTACAGGAAGTGGCTTCACAGTGAATTCCTTTTCTTATTCATTTGAGTAAGAAGGGGTTATGAAAAAAATAATGCAGATAACCTTTGAGCGGGAGGCTGTGATCCTCACTGATTAAGGACTATAGAAATAAATTTTATATAGCAGTGTACAACCTAAATTATGCTTTTGCATATATTACCACAATCGTGCTCAGAATCAATGCCAGTATTTAGTGATGATCAAGAAGAGAATCTGTCTTTCTTATTAAAACAAACTCCAATCCACCAAGAGTTGGGCAGAGAAGAATTCAGAGAAATCTTCTGATTGGAAGAAATAACCAAAAAATGGTCCCTTCTTTCCCCTGAAGAACTTTTTTTTTTTTTTTTTTCCAGTTGGATTCCCATCTGGCTCCGAGGGCAGAAGGTAGAGAGATTACATGTAAATTCCTAAGAACATCTTCCCTCTGCATCCTTACAGCCTTGCTCATTTTGGTATGGCTAAGCTGGAATAGTGAGGGCTTCCCTGGTGGTTCAGAGGTTAAAGTGTCTGCCCGCAATGTGGTAGACCTGGGTTTGATCCCTGGGTTGGGAAGATCCCCTGGAGAAGGAAATGGCAACCCACTCCAGTATTCTTACCTGCAGAATCCCATGGAGGGAGGAGCCTGGTAGGCTACAGTCCTGTCTAAAGGAGATGTGCACTTAAATTTTAAAGAAAAAAAACAGATCTGGCATAAAAGCCACCACAGTCCACAGCTCATTTCCAAATCTATATCTGGTGCTAAAAGTTCTAAAGCAAACACTATAACAACCCACAATAACCTTTACAGAGCTCTTTTTTTTTTTAATTTATTTATTTTAATTGGAGGCTAATTACTTTACAATATTGTAGTGGTTTTTGCCATACAATGAATGAATCAGCCATGGGTGTACACATGTTCCCCATCCTGTACCCCCCTCCCACATCCCGCCCCATTCCATCCCTCTGGGTCATCCCAGTGCACCAGCCCTGAGTACCTCGTCTCATGCATCAAACCTGGACTGGCGATCTATTTTACATATGATAATATGTCTGTTTCACATATGATAATATACATGTTTTCACATATGATAATATACATGCTATTCTCTCAAATCATCCTACCCTCGCCTTCTCCCACAGAGTCCAAAAGACTGTTCTTTACATCTGTGTCTCTTTTGCTGTCTCGCATATAGGGTTATCGTTACCATCTTTCTAAATTCCATATATATGCGTTAGTATACTGTATTTGTGTTTTTCTTTCTGACTTACTTCACTCTGTATAATAGGCTCCAGTTTCATCCACCTCATTAGAACTGATTAAATGCATTCTTTTTAATGGCTTAGTAATATTCCACTGTGTATATGTACCACAGCTTTCTTATCCATTTGTCTGCTGATGGACTTCTAGGTTGAGCTTTTGACCCTAACAAAAATTGCCCACTAGCTTCTCCTGTGCCAGTACAAGTTTGTAATAGCCACTACTGATGTTCTCTGCTTCTCTGCCACTTGCCCCTCAAGATTTATTGATTTGGCCTATACTTCTCTCTCCAGCCTCAACCTAAGGAGTGCTTCTTGTTCTCTTTTGGTGCCATGGGTCATCTTGCTCCAAGATTTGAGGAAGAATCATTTGGGATCGCCTTCTCTCTCTTCCCACCACACTCTGGCCTAATGTACTCCCACGCATCCTTTAGCTATGAAGTCAAACGCTCAATCCCTTGAAAGTACAGACCTTTTTAGATGCCCTATCCCCCTTCTAAGGCTAATTCTTTTCTGTATGGCTTTCATGGCCCACACAACTTTCCAACCTAACACAGGTTCTAATTATGCATCTACTGGTGGAATATTTAACTAACGAATTTTTCCTTCACTAAACCGTATGATTCATGAAGAGAATGACCAAGTCTATTTCCCCATGATTACATCTACAAAACCTAGCTGTTAAAAAATGAATAGATGGATGTTTGAGAGGATAGAGGAGTGAATGGACAAATAAATCAGAAATGACTGCACCTTCTCCTGACAGGCATATTCTCTAGTCCCAACTATGTGAGGGCATCACATACTGTAGATACTATAGAGTTAATTATCCAACAGAAATGTGAGCATTTCATTTTACACTTTCTTGTAGCCACATTTTTTAAAAATAAAAACAAATGAAAACAATATATTTTAATTCAATCTAAAGTATACAAAAGATTATAATTTCATCACATAATCAATATGAAATATTTTAGCTTTTTTTCACACTAAATCCTAAAAATCCTATGTGTACATTTCCAGTACATCTCAATTTGGACCAGCAGCATTTCAGGTTCTCTAAAGCACATGATCTTGCAAAATCTGGAAAGCCAATGAAACAGATCTCACATATGTCTATGCATATGAAAAAAGATCTTGGAAGGAAAGGCAGCGTTCATTTTAGGCAAGAAAGTTGAAAGGACACTCGTTCAAGATAAATGAGAAGAGGAGAAAATATTCTGAAAATATTTAAGTTGTCTTAGTCTGTTTGGGCTGCTGTAACAAATACCATAGACTAGGTGGCTTATTAATAACAGAAATTTACTTCTCCCAGTTCTAGAAGTTGGAAAGCTCAAGATCAAGGCTCAAGCAGATTCACTGTCTGGTGAGAGCCTACTTACTGCTTTATAGATGCTGCCTTCTCACTATAACCTCACATGGCATAAGGGGCAAGGATCTCCCTGGGGGTCTCTTTCATAAAGGCATTAATCTCATTTGTGAAGGCTCCACCCTCATGACCTAAAGTGCCTCCTAACGGCCCCACTTCCTAAGAGCATTACATTGGGTTTTGTGTTTCAACACATGAATTTGGGGGAACACAAATATTTAGTCCATAGTAAGATGAATATTTCTGTTTATTTTTACCATGTGACCCTGATCATCCCAAATTGTCCTACAAAGAACCCAGCATGGGAAATTTTTACCCAATAAAGTCATATCTTACTAAAATATCTGCAAGATGAAAACACACAGCGGTTGAGAGAGGACCACTTGAATAGGGCTAGAGTAGAAGGGAACCAAAGTGAGGTGGCCAGCAGTGACAACACAGACAAGGAACACAAGGGAAGCAGGAAGACAGGGTGGCGTCCTTATGGTGGCCCAGAAGACTATGTCCCTGAACTCACGCAAGGCTCCCTGTGGTATTCTAAGCCATTTAAGAGGAATCTAAGGTGGGATTAGAGAGCCCCACATTTTCTTGCTAGAGTCTGAATAACACACATTGTTTGACAAAATTGTTTTTCCTGTAAGATAATGTGTTAAGTGAGGATTGTTTTATTCTCAGCTATTTTAAAGCCAGCCAGACCCACATATCAGTATTTAAAAGTGGCCATATTACCAGATACACACTGTACCTGGATTCTCATCTTTAGAAGATGGATAATTATATCTAACTGGGTAACTGAAAGAATATTATATGAGATAATGCCATGTTTCCCTAAATATATTATAGACTTTAGTGTGACCAACAATGATGGTTTGTCTGAGACTGTCCCAATTTTAGCATCAAAAGTTCTATGTCCTAGAAATCTGCCAGACCTAGGTAGATTGAAATTTTTAGTTACCTTATGTACACTTGAGATAACTTTGTGAGAATATTTTCAACTGTTTTATTCATAGTGTGTGTGTATATATATATATGCTGCTGCTGCTGCTACTGCTAAGTCGCTTCAGTCGTGTCCGACTCTGTGAGACCCCATAGACAGCAGCCCACCAGGCTCCCCCGTCCCTGGGATCCTCCAGGCAAGAACACTGGAGTGGGTTGCCATTTCCTTCTCCAGTGCGTGAAAGTGAAAAGTGAAAGTGAAGTCGCTCAGTCATGTCTGACTCTTAGTGACCCCATGGACTGCAGCCTACCAGGCTCCTCCACCCATAGGATTTTCTAGGCAAGAGTACTGGAGTGGGTTGCCAGTGCCTTTTCCATATATATATATACATATATATATATACACACACACACATAGTGCCAGTTTTACATGTAAAACATGCCACTTATTTTTATGTTAGTTGGAGCTAAAGTAAGTGGACCTGTGGAAATCTAGTTTAGATAGCACAAATTGCAAGCATAGAGTTTGGGTCTGCCTATCAATAATTTGAACTTTAAAAAATGAAACATTTATAATAACTTCAGATGTGAATAATAAACATGATGTGTGCCATTACTGAAGGTTTTCATATACTCAATTTCCATACACATTGCTGAAATTTGTTTTGTTTTATTTTGCTTTTTTAAAAAAGAAAAATAGCACCATACTAGTTCTGGTGAAAAATTTTGAAGACAATGAATGAAGTTTAGGAAGTACTGAGAGAATGTATATTGAAGCATCTTTCATAAGACCTTCTATCTTTTTGCTCTATCAATATGGCTTGCATCTTAAAACTTAATTCATAGTTCCAGAGAGATGTCAAAGCCCCAGCATCCATTATACTTGCCTTTCAGGAAGATACAGTAATTTTAAAAAGTGTGGTATTGGCAAAAGAATAGACAAGTAGGCCAAGGGAATAGAAAAATCAGAAACACACCCATGTAAGTGCAGTTGACCAAAGGAGCAAAGGCAATATAATAGATTTATAATATTATAGTAGTCTCTTTCAGAAATGGTGCTGGAAAAACTGCACATCTACAAACAAAAAATAGTTAAACATAGACACAAACCTATACCCTTCACAAAAAGTAACTCAAAATGCATCGTAGACCAAAATGTAAAATTCAAAATTGTCAAGCTCACAGACACTAATAGAGGACTATGTGATAAATTTTTAGATAAAATACCAAAGGCACAATCCATAAAAGGAATAATTGATAAGTTGGATTTCCTTAAAATTAAAAACTACTGCTCCGAGAAAGACACTATTCAGATCATGAAAAGGTAAATCACAGACTGGGAGAAAATATTTCCAAAAGACACATCTGATAAAGGACTATTACCCAAAATATACAAAGAACTTTTGAAATTCAACAATAAGAAAACAACTCAATTAAAAAATGAATTAAATACCTTAACAGAACTAACACCCAGAAACGATGTCCTTTTCATTATAGAGGACAGGAATGCAAAAGTAGGAAGTCAAGAAACACCTGGAATAACAGGCAAATTTGGCCTTGGAGTACAGATTAAAGCAGGTCAAAGGCTAATAGAGTATTGCCAAGAGAACGCACTGGTCATAGCAAACACCATCTTCCAATACCACAAGAGAAGACTCTACACATGGACATCACCAGATGGACAACACTGAAATCAGATTGCAGCCAAAGATGGAGAAGCACTATACTGTCAGCAAAAACAAGACCAGGAGCTGACTTTGGCTCAGATCATGAACTCTTTCTTGCCAAATTCAGACTTAAATTGAAGAAAGTGGGGAAAACCACTAGACCATTCAGGTAACACTAAATCAAATCCCTTATGATTATACAATGGAAGTGAGAAATAGATTTAAGGGACTAGATCTGATAGACAGAGCACCTGATGAACTATGGATGGAGATTCATGACATTGCATAGGAGACAGAGAACAAGACCATTCACAAGAAAAAGAAATGGAAAAAAAGCAAAATGGCTGTCTGAGGAGGCCTTACAAATAGCTGTGAAAAGAAGAGAAGCCAAACACAAAGGAGAAAAGGAAAGATATACCTATTTGTATGCAGAGTTCCAAAGAATAGCAAGGAGAGATAAGAAAGCCTTCCTCAGTGATCAATGCAAAGAAATAGAGGAAAACAATAGAATGGGAAAGACTAGAGATCTCTTCAAGAAAATTATAGATACCAAGGGGGCATTTCATGCAAAGATGGGCTCGATAAAGAACAGAAATGGTATGGACCTAACAGAAGCAGAAGATATTAAGAAGAGGTGGCAAGAATACACAGAAGAACTGTACAAAAAAGATCTTCATGACCCAGATAATCATGGTGGTGTGATCACTCACCGAGAGCCAGACATCCTGGAATGTGAAGTCAAGTGGGCCTTAGGAAGCATCACTACAAACAAAGTTAGTGGAAGTGATGGAATACCTGCTGAGCTATTTAAAATCCTAAAACATGATGCTGTGAAAGTGCTGCACTCAATACGTCAGCAAATTTGGAAAACTCAGCATTGGCCACAGGACTGGAAAAGGTCAGTTTTGGTCCCAATCTCAAAGAAAGGCAATGCCAAAGAATGCTCAAACTACTACACAATTGCATTCATCTCACACACTAGCAAAGTAATGCTCAAATTTCTCCAAGCCAGGCTTCAGCAATACATGAACCGTGAACTTCCAGATATTCAAGCTGGATTTAGAAAAGGCAAAGGAACCAGAGGTCAAATTGCCAACATCTGCTGGATCATTGTAAAAGCAAGAGAGTTCCAGAAAAACATCTGTTTCTGCTTTATTGACTATGCCAAAGCCTTTGACTATGTGGATCACAATAAACTGTGGAAAATTCTTCAAGAGGTGGGAATACCAGACCACCTGACCTGTCTCTTGAGAAACCTGTATGCAGGTCAGGAAAGAACAGTTAGAACTGGACATGGAACAACAGACTGGTTCCAAATAGGAAAAGGAGTATGTCAAGGCTGTATATTGTCACTGTGCTTATTTAACTTATACGCAGAGCACATCATGAGAAATGCTGGGCTGAAGGAAACACAAGCTGGAATCAAGATTGTCGGGAGAAATATCAATAACCTCAGACATGCAGATGACACCACCCTTATGGCAGAAAGTGAAGAGGAACTAAAAAGCCTCTTGATGAAAGTGAAAGAGGAGAGTGAAAAAGTTGGCTTAAAGCTCAATGTTCAGAAAACTAAGACCATGGCATCTAGTCCCATCACTTCATTGTAAATAGATGGGGAAACAGTGGCTGACTTCATATTTTGGGCTCCAAAATCACTTCAGATGGTGATTGCAGCCATGAAATTAAAAGATGCTTACTCCGTGGAATAAAAGTTATGACCAAACTAAACAGCATATTAAAAAGCAGAGACATTACTTTGCCAACAAAGGTCCGTCTAGTCAAGGCTACAGTTTTTCCATTAGTCATGTATGGATGTGAGAGTTGGACTGTAAAGAAAAGCTGAGCACCAAAGAACAGATGCTTCTGAACTGTGGTGTTGGAGAAGACTCTTGAGAGTCCCTTGGACTGCAAGGAGATCCAACCAGTCCATCCTAAAGGAGATCAGTCCTGGGTGTTCACTGGAAGGACTGATGCTGAAGCTGAAACTCTGATACTTTGGCCACCTGACTAGAAGAGCTGATTTATTTGAAAAGACCCTGATGCTGGGAAAGATTGAGGGCAGGAGGAGAAGGTGACAACAGAGGTTGAGATGGTTGGATGGCATCACCAACTCACTGTACATGAGTTTGGGTAAACTCCAGGAGTTTGTGATGGACAGGGAGACCCGGCGTGCTGCAGTCCTTGGGGTCACAAAGAGTCGGACGTGACCGAGCAACTAAACTGAACTGAACAGACATATCACCAAAAAAGATATACAAATGGCAAATAGTTATATGAAAAGATGTTCCAATCATAGGTCATCTGGGAAATACAAATTAAAACAATGAGACATACTACTACATAATTATTAGACGGCCAAAATCCATAATACTGACAGCACCAAATGCTAGTGAGGACAATAGGAAATTTCATACGTTGCTAGTGGAATGCAAAATGGTACAGCCACTTTGGAAGAAGTTTGTCAGCTTCTTACAATACAAAACTAAACATACTCTTACTGTAAAATTCAGCAATCACACTCCTTGGTATTTACCCAAAGGAATTGAAAACTTATGGTCATACAGAAACATAAACATGAATGTTTATAGCTTACTCATAAGGTTAAAACTTGGAAGCTAGTTTTAATTCAGTCCTAAAGAGAAATGGTTTCTCGAGCTGGGAAAATACATAGAGGAAGCTTAAATGAATTTTACTAAGTGAAAGAAGCCAATCTGGAAAGGGTATATGATTCCAACTATATGCTATTCCAGGAAAGACAAAACAATGGGGACAGCAGAAAGATCAGTGGTTGTCAGGGGTGGGGAAAGTAGGTGAATAGGTGGAGCACAGTGCGGTTTAGGCCAGTGAAAATACTCTGTGATACATTAATATATGTTAATATATGTCATTATTTGTCAAAATCCATAGAATATACAATACCAAGCATAAACCTTAATGTAAACACAGACTTTGCATAATAATGGTGTGTCAATATAGGTACATCAATTATAACAAAGGTACCATTTTGGTGGGCAATGTTGATAATGGGGACACTATGTGTGGTGGCAGAGATTATAGGAGAAATTTCTGTACCTTCCTCTCATTTTTCCTGTGAACCTAAAACTGCTCTGAAAAAATAAAGTCTTTCCTTAAAAAAATAATCTTGAGGATTCAATGAGATAATTGATGTAAAGCAATATGTCTATACAGAGTAGGCACTGTAACTATTAGTCCCGCCTCTTCCAATCTTCATAGGCCCCATTAAACAGAAGAATCTGTGTATTCTTAAATTTTCCTTGTGCTCTCTAATCCGGGGAAAATGTCACATTATTTTAATTTTCTTCCTACTATCTTAAAGGATAAATTCAAGTATAGTAGCAGCTAAGACTGCTAGAATAAATCTAAACCAAACAACTCAAATATATGATATAAAGTCCAATACAATTATAACATGCATCAACTTGAGAAGAACTTGCCTTCCACATCTTTTAAAAATCTTTTTTACACATATAAGCAAACTCTCATAATTCTCTCATTGAGAAAAGAAGAAGGGAAGGATAGAGGGAAGAAAAAGCAGAAGAAAGAAGAGGAGGAAAATGAGGAGAATATTAATATTTATTGAGTGTCTTTTATGTAACAGGCACCAAGCTTGATACAAAGGATCTGAACTGCAAAGGCAACATAAAATTCAAATTTATATGCAGTCAAGAATATTAGTTTGTATCTGCTCTTAGAAGTTAAAAAAAGATAGGAAAGGCTGAAAACTCTTAGGGTAAGCAAACTCTTCTTGTTCTAAACATTTATAGAAATATTTTTACCCTTATTCCCAAGGGTCTGTTATTTTTAACTTTCCAGTACTAGTAGTCTTTTTTAAATTGTTTCTTTTTATTGGTATTAAACATTTCCTAAAGTAATGTTAAAACTATTGCCTATAATGTAGTTATGAAGAAAAGAGAAAATCTCATTCATCTTAAATCACAAAATAAACCCTTCAACTCACACCTGCTTACTTCTATCACCAAAAATCAAGATAAAAGTCTCATGGTCCTATTTCAGCAAGACGTCTTTCTCAAGAAAAACTTTGGAGTCATTTGGCCAGATTCTTTGCCTAGGACTGGGTTTTCATGAGAATTAAGCCCTAATTTGCTAAGACTTCTGTCACACACAATGAATTAACTCATCTTTTATACATTTAGAATGGTACTACTTATGTGCCTCCTACGGGCAAGTTGAAAACAGGCACTCTAATGATTTTTCTGTAGTTTTTAATCTTCTTCAAGAGCAACATTTGGGAAAGGCTGTTAGGTATTTTCAAAACCCTATTGCCAGTAAATAAAATAGGAGATAAATGTAGTAAAAACAGATGTCAGTTAAAATAGAGAATGCATATAAACTGAGGAAGTAGAAACTAAAAACATTTACTGCACAATTAGAAGCTCTCTTTTCTACCAAAGGTCACTGATGACCCATAGGAGCAAATGAAATACTAATTAAAAGATTGCTGAGGAAGCAATTTCAGTGGCTTTTAGGAAAAAATACAATGATGTATAGTTATATTGCTGGATTTTTTTTCTTTCTTAAAGCAATCCTCAATAGTGAAAGTAAATAATATATGAAAAGCAATAATGAACAAGGAGCAATATAGCAATCAAATACCAATTTCACTACATCACTGGCCAAAAAAAAAAAAAACTCAACAAATTCTCACATACATAAACTTCAATTCCCACCCACTCTCCATACTATTGGATATAATTGTTACCCACCGAAGCATTAAGTTTATGAAAGGGTAGCCTGACCCTATATCGAGAGTTATATTCTATTCACACTTTCACTACCAAGAGTCAGCCCTCAGAAACCTGATTCTGATAAACTGCTACACTTGATGCAGCATTAGAAGACCAATGTTCAAATCCCAACTATAGCCATTATTGAAGAAAAACATACCAAGAATTTACTGAAAAGAGACAAAATTCAGAGGAGAGCATTGTAGTCAACGGTAGCTCTATGAACAAACGAGTACTTGAAGATGTAGTCCAATGAAATTAAACACAGAGGTAGTTTGATAAGGTGAGGACAAAGCCCAATACTTGTTGAATGGATGAGGAAGTGATGTGAATATCTTGCCTTGAACAATTATGCATATATGCTTGGCAGACTGATAGTTTTCTTTTCAAATCCATTCTCTCCTCCTTCATCTATACTTAACCAGCTAGCTTAATTGCGTTTCTCAGCTTCCCATGCACCTAGGCATGGCCACAGAGCTAAGTGCTCACTGAAGGAATACAGGTAGAAGTAATGTCTGCAACATTGGCCATCACTTTATAAAAAGGAAATTGCTAGTTTGGACTGACTAATTTTCTCCTCACACATTTCTAGTGGCCGCAGATGTGAACATGGTGACAAGTCAGCCTTGACCATATGCAGGTTGAGGACACACATTGGAGGATGAGAGTTAACAAGATGAAAGAAACCTCGGAACCCAAGTAACTTTGTGAAAAAGCAGCAGCCCTACCTGCCTGTGTCTGTTGGATTGTCACAAAGGAGAAATAATCTCTTTCATTAAGCCACTGAACTTTGGGATATCTTTTTACAGCATCTTAGCTTTTACTGACTTAAAACAAAAATGGGAATCTACCAAGAACTTATGCAAAGTAAAGGACATGATCACATATGTTTTAGGAGATTAATTTGAGTAACCACAGTGAGAGTGGCTTAGAGGACAGAAAACCTTAAACTAGGGACGCACTAGGAAGTCTACTCCTGATGACGATATCTCCTAAATACTTTAGAACCTGTAAATTCTATTGCTACATCCACTATACAACTGCCTCATCATCAATTATCTGTAAAAATCAGCTATTTTCTACCCAGTACTTTCTCCCTATATTCTTGTTCTCCTCAAATTTGTCTTTAACACAGAGGCAGATTTTTACCTAAAATATAATGTGACCAAGTCCTTTTTCTGATTAAAATCTCTAACAGTTTTATCACCTCCAGCATTTTCAAATGCTTTCTTATTTACTTCCTTGGAGAACACTGGAGTGGGTTACCATTCCCTTCTCTAGGGAATCCTTCCTGATTCAAAGATTGAACCTAAGTTCTCCTGCATTGCAGATAGATTCTTTTCCATCTGAGCTACCTGGGAGGTCAAGTCAATCAATCATTTCAAACTTTTTTCTAGAAAATATCTACTTTCACTTTCCAATACAGTGAATGATTTACTATGACTCCTTACAACATCCCCATGACTACTAATTCTACTACCTCTGTAATTTTGCTTCTGTATTGACTGATTATTCTCTTCATAATGGGCCATGATTTCCTGTTTCTTTGCATGTCAATTTCTTATTGAATTCTAGACATTGTGAATATTATGTTGCTGGGCATTGGATTTTGTTTTGGCAATTATTTAGTTTTGTTGTTGTTTTTGCTTGTTTTTCTGGGACACAACTCAATTACTTGGAAACAATTTGATCCTTTCAGGACATGCTTTTAAACTTTGTTAGGTGTTCCCAAACAGTGTTTTAATCTAGGGCTGATTTGGCCTCACTACTGAGGCAATACCCTTCTAAGAACTATGCAGTGCCCTGTGTGTTAGGAGGATCTGTATGGGTACACCTACTTGACCTATGACCTGGAAATTCAATGTAGACAATGAGATAGGGTAATTCATTGGCTCAACTCTCTTTTTCCTCTTCTTAAGGGATCACTGTCCTGCACTGCTTGTTAACCTATATATGAAAATCATTGTTTCATACATGCTTGCCATTCTTGTTGTTTAAATGGGGAAGGGATGGTGTCTGCCTCCTGTTACTCTATAATGATCAAACATGGGAGTTTCACTTTTCCAATTCTGAATATATCTTAACTCAAAAAAATCTGAAGAGAGGTCCAAAACACCGCTTCTAACTTCACATATCCTTCTAAGCAAAAATTTATGTAAGACAGGAAAGATATGAGACATGACCATGGGTTAAAATTATTAACATTACAAAGCTGTATGCTTAATACTTTAAATTTTCTTCTTTTTTGTCATCTTGACAGTTTTATTCTTAATGAGGATGCATCATATAAATATTTTGGATATTTAAGTAGTACTTTGTATCATTTTGGGTCCAACTGAGAAGGTCACAGGCAGGAAGGCCAGGGGTCTCCAAATGGAGGAAATAGGCTGCAAGTGTCAGACATTTTTATCTCTCTTATGTGGCAGGAGGAAACAAACTAGTGATATTTTTTTCCTTCTCTATACAAATTTAAAAGGAGGTTTCTCTTAAAATACTGTGTTGCCATGACACTGGGTTTCACCTGACGCTAACTATTCTCAAATCTTGAGTTAACCAATACATTTTTCTTATGGAAATGTTTGTCTTAAGCTATGTTAATGTGCTATGCATTTATCCCAGACTCTGTCTTCAAGTCGGTTCTGCCAAATGGCTCAGAACCTACTTGACAAACCAGATATTGTTCCCCTAATCTATGTAAACGAAACTATTTGTATGGTAATATGCCTTTCTACAAGTCAATCGTTTTATGGCCTGGGATGAATCATCTGGTGCCAAGATTATTACAAAATGCAACTTATGGATGAGGGGCCTGGTGCCATTCTGAGTTTTAAGACATTCCTTTCTTTTCGTTAACAGACTGCTAGTGACTATATAACATCCAGCTGAAGACTAGAAGGGGGGGGGGTACTCTTTCTGCCCCCTTCTGATGCCTGTCAGAAGCTTTCTCTATTTCCTTTATACTTTAATAAAATTTTATTACACAGAAGCTCTGAGCGATCCATTCTCATCTCTGGCCCCAGATTAAATTCGTCTCCTCCAGAGGCCAAGAATCTCGGCATCTTATCGTTCAGCAACAACCTTTCACAACCAAGAGAAGGAAAGCACTCAGGTATGATATGGAAAAAATCACTGTTTTCAGGGAATTAGGTGCTAAAAAGAAATGAAAGAGAATGCTAAATATTGTAGGACGGAGGGAGAGTACTGAAAGATGGAACAAACTTGAAAGAGGACCCCCTTCTCAACGCTGGAATTCAGACCTCTCTGGAGAAGGTGTGGTCACAGCCTACGAGATGGCTGTGAAGTTAGCAGGGTTACCATGGGTCAGAGTTGGTCCATGACCACCAAATCAAGACTGGCAGACAGGAAAATATAGGCTGAGACTGGCGCACTGGAAGGTAAGTGCTTCTGTGTGTCCGGCAGGCATGCTGCTGGCTGGCACCCACTGCAGGAGTCAGCCGAGAGCGGGTGAACCTGAATAGAAGTCCCTTCTTCCTGTGGTTTCACTCCACAGCCTTCCACTGGCAAAGGAGAAATCTTTACAATACTGAGCTCCAGATCTGCAAGCAGAGTAACACAGGTTGAATTTGGAATAAAGAAGCAATAATCTGACACGTGACTCGTGTTACTCTTTCTTTCTTTCCTTCTTTTCATTTCCTGGTAGGAGAAGTGTGATTGTGAAAGGAAGCAGAAAATAAGAACAAATGTGAATGACCTGACTACATACGAACCTCAATTCATTTTTAGTAAACATGGACTATGAAGATATCAAAATTAATTTGAGACAAAATGCGTCAAGGTGCTTCCGTAGAAAGTGTTTACACACCTTCAAGATAAAAGCCCCCCGTGATTTAGCCATGCCTTCCTCCCTACCTTCATTTCTCTCTGTTCCAGCAGTACCAATGTTTCTTTCCCCCACAAATTCTGTTGCTTCTCATCACTGCACCTTTAATTAGTGTCTTCTCTACATAGAATCTCCTTTCTACTTCATGTAACTTTATGTATTACCTTAACTAGAAAGCTCCTCCCTGACTGACTTAAGTGAATTAAATGCTTCTTCCCTGTGCTTTCATGATTTTATAGGTTTATCTCCACCAGCATTTATTAATGTATCATTTTCACTACACTATTTTATTGTTAATTACATGGACTGTGGTCATTAATCTGTTTATGTGTCGTATCTAACAAAAATTTGGTTAGTTTCATAAGTAGATAAATGAATAAATGAGACAACTATAGTTATCTAGGAAATACTTTATAGCATCTTGAAGAAGAGCATTGTAACTAAATAGTGTCCAAAAGAGATAGGAAATACGTATCATACATATTTGGTGATAACTTAGATAGGGAGTCATGGAAGATAAGGATTGCAGAAATGCTTACATGCTTTCTAATGTTTTAGTTTAGGTAAATGGATAGGAATAATATTGTTAAAGCTAGTAAATGCAGGAGAACGGGCAGACTAGATAGAATCTGAGAATAGCAGAGTACATTGACTACATATTGCTGTTTAAAACAAAAAACAGAACCCCAAACCAAAGAAACAAACAATTGACTTTAAATAGCAGTGGCAAATGCTTCGTGTAAAGAACCAAATAGTAATACTATTTTAACTCTGGGTCATACACTCTCTGCCACAACTATTCAACTCTACTCAAAAGCAACCAAGAGGAAAAAACAAACACACACACACACACAGCAGTGGGCTGGATTTAGCCCATGAGCTGTACTTTGCTACACCACACAGCAATAGTCATTCTAACAGCTCAGCTACGGAGGTCAGTACAAAATGGTGTCATTTATAGGGCTGAAAGTGGTTCTGGCTTCTGTTTTCAGCACCTGATAATCCTCTGCCTGTCCTCTCATCCACCAATAGACTAGATTGCTTTTTTGGTTATTTTGATTTGGCAGGTTTTGTTTTTTTTTCCACAAGATATTTAATATTTCAAGAGAGTGACAACATTAACTGTCAGGTGTAGGATCACGGTTGCACAACCTACTTTTCACCACAATTTATCAGTCACCAGGAGTCTCAAGGTCAGCCCAGATTCAAGGGGCAGAGAAATATAGGAAATATTATGGCCATTATTTTCAATCTACCACAGGGAGGCATAAGGATTTGAGTTTAGGAAACGTTGAAATTAAAAATATATTTTGTAGTTATCAGTATGTATGTTACAACTAAAATTGTAAGAATGAATTAAATTTCTTGGGAGAACTAAATACACATGTGCACACATCTCTTTATTACCATATCTATTTTAAAGCATAGTTTATATATATATATATATACATATAATCATATACTTCATAATGAATGAACCACTCTTTAAATATCAACATAGATTATAAACATTATGAGTGAAAAAAGAAAAATTTTACACAAATACAAGAGCATTTATATAAATTTTAAATATATTAAATCTATATATTGCTTTTGGATAATTAATAATAACACACACTGATTTTTTTGGGGGGTGAGGGACAAGATCTCTTATTTATTTATTTGGCTGTATTAGGCCTTTTTTCCTCAAACTTTAAACTTTTTATGTTGTATTGAGGTGCAGCCAATTAACAATTGTGGTAGTATCAGGTGAATAGTGAAGGGACTCAGCCATATACATGTGTGTGTATGGATCTCCTCCAAAGCCCTCTCCCATCCCACTGGCACACACCACTGAGTTGAGTTCCATGTACTATACAACAGATCCTTGTTAGTTATCCATTTTGAATAGAGCAGTGTGTACATGACCATCCCAAGCTCCCCAACTATCTCTTCCCCCCAGTAACTGTAAGTAACCATAAGTTAGCTTTCTAAGTCTGAAACACATACTGCTTTTATATGCAAGATCCTCTGCTAGGCATTTTACACATTTACTATACACTCACAACAAGATTATTTTGAACTTAAAATACAACAATATTATTTGAACTTAAAATACAAGATTATTTTGAGCTTAAAACTCAACATTCAGAAAACTAAGACCATGGCATCAGGTCCCATCACTTCATGGCAAATAGATGGGGAAACAGTGACAGACTTTATTCTGGGGGGCTCCAAAATCACTGTAGATGGTGACTGCAGCCATGAAATTAAAAGACTCTTGCTCCTTGGAAGAAAAGTTATGACCAACTTAGGCAACATATTAAAAAGCAGAGACATTACTTTGTCAACAAAGGTCCATCTAGTCAAAGCTATGGTTTTTCCAATAGTCATGTATGGATGTGAGAGTCGGACTATAAAGATAGCTGAACACCAAAGAATTGATGTTTTTGAACTGTGGTGTTGGAGAAGACTCTTGAGAGTCCCTTGGACTGAAAGGAGATTCAACCAGTCCATCCTAAAGGAGATTAGTCCTGGGTGTTCATTGGAAGGACTGATGTTGAAGCTGAAACTCTTACTTTGGCCACCTGATGCAAAGAGCTGACTCATTTGAAAAGACCCTGATGCTGGAAAAGATTGAAGGTGGGAAGAGAAGGGGACGGCAGAGGGTGAGATGGTTGGATGGCATCACCGACTCAAAGGACATGAGTTTGAGTAAACTCCAGGAGTTGGTGATAGGAGAGGGAGTCCTGGCGTGCTGCAGTCCATGGAGTCACAAAGAGTTGGACACAACTGAGTGACTGAACTGAACTGATACTAGCACAATAATCCTTTTTTAATATCAATGATGAACCTGACCCAAAGAGAGGTTACATAACTTGCCTGAGGCCACATAGTCAAGCGGCAAAGCTAAGACTTAAACCCCATTTAAAACATGGACTGCATAAAAATTAACTTCTGGATAGATGTTGACTTAGGGTAGAGAGCGATGGGAATAGAATGGGCCAAAAATGTAGGCAATTGTAACTTTATCAATATCTATACAGACAGATAGTCCAGCTTTTCTAGTAAAAAGGCCTAGAAACAATTGCCAAATAACCTATTTAGTTGTGATCAATATCCCTAAAATCCTAAGATCTTAAAATATATATGTTTTGAAAATAAACAAGGTTTAACAAAACAGGTGGCTCCCAATCCAGGTTTGTATCAGGAAATGTATAAGATGAACATGAAACGACTTAATGTACCTAATAGCAAAGATATCAGAGACTATTAAATCTAGTTTTGTTTTGTTTTTTCTTTTTTTAAAAGGACCTCTGGCCAAATGTGGGTAAAACCATACTTCAATGAGAGTGATAAATGCAATTGCAGTTTGGGCTTCCCAGGTGGTAGTGGTAAAGAATCTGCCTGCCAATATGGTACATGAAAGATAGGTGTTTGATCCCTGGGTCAGGAGGAGCTCCTGGAGTATGAAATGGAAACCCACTGCAGTATTCTTGCCTGGAAAATTCAATGGATAGAGGAGCCTGGCTACAGCCCAGAGAGTCACAAGGGGTCAGACGTGACTGAGCACACATACACAGAATAACTGCAATGGACTGAATCACACTTAGTCACACTGAATCACACACACTGAATGCACTTAGTCCTTGAGTTCCCAAGGATGAGTAAAACTTAACTATGCATCGATAAAGAATGTTTGAGAACCAGCCTATTTTCTGGAAAACTGGTAAAGGGAAACGAGACTTTTGTTTTGCCTTTCCTATACCAAGTGCATCTTGTTGTAGCCTAATAGTTGATAAAGGTAGGTTGCTTCTTAGAGAAGTTAATCAAATATTCTATTGCCTTTTGCATTTGTTATCATCATTTTATTAACCCACGTGAATTAATGAAACCATGCAAGGTCAATAACTGCTAATATTACAAAAAGAGAGCTATTCAGGTAATGCAAACTTCCTTGGTTAAGTATATATACCATCCCCAAGCAATCCTGCCAAAAATTTAAAATGAAATCAGATCAAGCCACTATCACCAATTAACAATTTACATATTATGGAGAAAGAAGTTGAATGATATTATAAGAACAGATACAGCAAAATACAACAAAATTCAGATAGATAATGAAAAGACTCTACCAAAGCCTAAGAAAAAAGAGAATTCTAGTCTGGTTTCCAGTCTGACTTGTAAGAAGCTAGAAGTCACCACACTTTCCTAACCAAAAGTAAAAAGCATAATAAACTGAAAAACCAACTTTTCTTAGCTCCATAACAGAATGTCAGTCACAGAGCAAACTGCTGTCCTCAAAATTGTAGATGCCAACAAAGGAATATCGAGAGTCACGGCTTACCAGGAGCAGGAGCCTCTGCAGGAATCAGACAGGGAAGTCGGAGCTGGAACTGATGAACTGCTGGAGGCTCAGCATGGACCCCTCTGAGAGATGAAAACGAGACAGGGACCCAGTCACCAGAGGGACACTGCACTTTCGTGAATTTTACCTCCAAGAGTTCCTCCAGGTTCCCACAGTGAGTATAGGAGAAGAATCACCTTGGAGTCTGGCAGAAGAAAGGGAAAAGACACCATTTTGAAAAACGCCCACCACAGCATTCAGCTCTTAACAAGGTCTGTCCACAGGAGAAACCATTTAACTGAAAGCTAAATAGCTGGGGTTTAGCTTAATTGACCTGGGGAGTGGCGGAGGAAATGTGCAACCCCAGAGGCCTCTAGGCATCCTATCTCACTGAAGGGGAAAGAGTTGGAAAATGAGAAGCCTCACTTAAAGACTGAGACCTCCAAGTGCTATAAAAAGCTCCCCCTGCCCCCACACCTAACCTCCACATTACCCTGGGAAGGCCTACTCACAGTAGTTCCTTTTACCCAGTAGATCATTTCCATCAAAAAGATTACAAAACACACTAAACAGAAAGATAAAAAAAACACTTTGAAGAAACAAAGCAAGCATCAGAACCAGATTCAGATACGGCAGACATGTTGGAATTAATAGACTTGGAATTTAAAACAACTGTGCTTAAGTGTTAAGGGCTCAACCTCACAGAAACAGAACAGATTGGAGGTGCCAGAGGCTGGAGGGGGTGGTGGGAGAAAAGAGAATGTGTTGAACAAGAGAACAAACTTCTAGTAAGATGAATAGCCTCTAAGGATCTAATGTTGAGCATTGAGGATTATAATTAACAATACTGTATTGTATTTTTCAAAGTTGCTAAAGAGTACATCTTAAATGTTTTCACCACCACTACCAAAAAATGGTCATTATTTGAGATAATGGATACGTTAACTTATGGTAATCATTTCACAATATATATGTGTATCAAATCATCACATTATACACATTAAACTTACACAATGTTATATGTTAACTATATCTCAATAAATCTGCTAAGGCTCTAAGGATAATGTAGGCAGCAATAACAGATAGAATATACAAGCAGAGAGGTGGAAATTCTAGGAAAGAACTAAAAAGAAATGCTAGAGATAAAAAACACTAACAGAAATAAAGAATGCCTTTGATGGTCTCCTTAGTAGATTGGACACAGCTGAGAAAAGAATCTCTGTGCTTGAGGACATCTTATTAAAAATCTGCAAAACTGAAACAAAGAGATGAAAGATTAAAAAACAGAACAGGATTTCCAAAAAAAGACTCTGCCTGCCTGCCAAGTAGGAGACACGGTTTCAATCCCTCAATCAGGAAGATCCCCTAGAGAAGGAAATGGCAACCCACTCCAGTTTTCTTGTCTGGGAAGTCTCGTAGACAGAGGAGTCTGTGGGCAACAGTCCATGAGGTCGCAAAAGAGTCAGACACATGAACCTAGAACCTATTGTAAAGAGTGAAGTAAGTCAGAAAGAGAAAGATAAATATCGTATTCTAATGCATATATACGGAATCTAGAGAAATGGTACTAAAGAATTTATTTGCAGGGCAGCAATCAAGAAACAGACATAGAGAATAGACTTATGGACATGGGGAGAGGGGAGGAGAGGGTGAGATATATGGAAAGAACGTGGAAACCTACATTACCATCTGTAAAATAGACAGCCAATGGGAATCTGCTGTATGGCTCAGAAAACTCAAACAGGGGCTCTGAATCAACCTAGACAAGTGGAATGGGGAGGGGCATGGGAGGAAGGTTCAAAAGGGAGGGAACATATGTACACCTATGGCTGATTCATGTTGAGGTTTGACAGAAAACAACAAAATTCTGTAAAGCAATTATCCTTCAATTAAAAAATAAATAAATTAAAAGAAAAAGAGTCAGACACAGCTTAACAACGGAACAACTAAAACAGGTGTAACACGTATGTAATACGAATTGCAAAAGAAAAACGAAGAAAGAAATGAGCAGAAGTATTTGAAAAAAATAATATACTAGTCTATGTTTTTCCTCCCCCTGAGAATTTCCCTACATTGTCAGATACCAAATTGTCAGATCCACCAAGCTCAGAAAACACCAAACTGCCAACACTCCCAAAAAAATTCCACAAAACAAAACAACAGACAAACAGAAAACCTAATGAAGGCATATCATTTTCCAACTTCAGAAAACCAAAGATAAAGGAAAATCCTGAAAAAATCCAGAGGAAAATAATTTTACTAAAGAGCAACAAAAGTAAGAATTATATCTAACTTCTCAGAGACCATGTAAGCAAGAGAGTAGAGTGAAATAAAGTATCAGGAAAAATGCCAACCCAGAATTCTGAACTATGTGAAATTATTCTTCCAAAGTAAATAAGAAATACTTCCTGAGACAAGCAAAAATTGAGGGAATTTGTTGTCAGAGATCTATATTGCAAGAAATGTTAAAAGACTTTCTTTAGACTGAGGAAAAACGCTCCAGGAAGTAACTTCTATCTCCATGAAGAAATGAAGGGCATCAGAGAACAAGTGAACAAGTGAAGGTAAAATAAAAACTTTTTTTTCATTATTTTCAATTCAGCTAGCAGTTTATTGTTCAAAATAGTAATAGCAATAAGGTATTCAGCATATATGTGTAGAGATATATTTACACATATTTGTGTGTGTGTATGTGTGTGTATATATATATATATATATATATATTTTTAGTGTATTAGTTCAATTCAGTTCAGTTGCTCAGTCATGTCCAACTCTGCGACCCCATGGACTGTAGCACACCAGGCTTCCCTGCCCATCGCCAACTCCTGGAGCCTGCTCAAACTCATGTCCATCGAGTCAGTGATGCCATCCAACCATCTCATCCTCTGTCATCCCCTTCTCCTCCTGCCTTCAACCTTTCCCAGCATCAGGGTCTTTTCCAATGAGTTAGCTCTTCGCATCAGGTAGCCAAAGTATTGGAGCTTCAGCTTCAGCATCAGTCCTTCCAATGAATATTCAGGACTGATTTTCTTTAGGATGGACTGGTTGGATCTGCTTGCCGTCCAAGAGACTCTCACGAGTTTTCTCCAACACCACAGTTCAAAAGCACCAATTCTTCATCACTCAGCCTTCTTTATAGTCCAACTCTCACATCCATACATGACTACGGGAAAAACCATGGCTTTGACTAGACAGACCTTTGTTGGCAAAGTAATATCTCTGCTTTTCAATATGCTGTCTAGGTTGATCATAGCTTTTCTTCCAAGGAACAAGTGTCTTTTAATATCATGGCTGCAGTCACCATCTGCACTGATTTTGGAGCCCAAGAAAATAAGGTCTGTCACTGTTTTCATTGTCTCCCCATCTATTTGTCATGAAGTGAAGGGACCAGATACCATGATATACTATATAATTTACATATATTTGTATATACACATATGCCATTTGTATACATATGTACACTATATATATACATGCTTTATATACATATGTGAAATGAATGACAGCAATTATAAAAGAAATGGAAGGAGGGATTAGACTGATCAGGTGTGCTCACACTCTCTGTGAGCATATCAGTTATACTTTTTAAAAAATTAATTTATTTTAATTGGAGGCTAATTACAATATTGTGGTGGTTTTTGCCATACACTGACATGAACCAGCCACGGGTGTACACGTGTCCCCCATCCTGAACCCCCGCCTCCCACCTCCCTCCCCGTCCCTCAGGGTTGTCCCAGTGCACCGACTTTGAGTGCCCTGTTTTATGCATCGAACTTGGACTGGTGATCTGTTTCACTTATGGTAATATACATGTTTCAGTGCTATTCTCCCAAATCATCCCACCCTCGTCGTCTCCCACAGAGTCCAAAATTCTGTTCTTTATATCTGTGTCTCTTGCTATCTCACATATAGGGTCATTGTTACCATCTTTCTAAATTCCATATGTATGCATTAATATACTGTATTGGTGCTTTTCTTTCTGACTTACTTCACTCTGTATAATAGGCTCCAGTTTCATCCACCTCATTAGAACTAATTTAAATGTGTTCTTTTTAATAGCTGAGTAATAGTCCATTGTGTATATGTACCACAGCTTTCTTATCCATTCGTCTGCTGATGGACATCTAGGTTGCTTCCATGTCCCAGCTATTGTAAACAGTACTGCGATGAACAATGGGGTACATGTGTCTCTTTCAGTTCTGGTTATACTTTTTAAAAAACTTTTTTCAGTAGTTGTCCTCTAGTTTGCAATATACATTATAACTAATCCAAATATATTTTCAAATATACAACTTCACAGTGTAATTGACATAGAAATTACACTCTTCCATATTTACTCTAAGGACTGAAAATTTAAGTCCACACAAAAACCTGTACATAGCTGTAATACGTCAGCTTTGTTCATAACAGCCAAAACTTGGAAGAAATGAAGATGTCCTTCAATAGGTGAATAAATAATAAACTGTGGTACCTTCAGACAGTGGAATATTATCAGCACTAAATAGAAAAGATTTATCAAGCCAGGAGAAGACATGGAGGAATCTTAAATACATATTATTAAGTGAAAGAAGCCAATCTGAAAAGGCTACATGCTATATGATTCTGACTATGTGACATTCTGGAAAACGAAATTATGGAGACAGTAAAAAAGATTATGCTTGTCAAGAGTTATGGGAGAAGGAGACATGAAGAGGTGGGGCATAGATTTTTAGAGCAGTGAAAATATGCTCTAAATATGCATAAGGTTTTAGAGCAGTATGATGCCATAATGGTGGGTACATATCATTATACATTTGTCCAAACCATAAACTGTATAAACTATAATATAAACTATGAATTGAGTGATTACAATGGGATTAATGTATATTCATCAGTTATAAATGTACCACTCTGGTGGGGGATAATGCATGTATTGGGGTAGAGGGTATGTGAGAAATCTCTGTACCTTCTGCTCAATATTGCTGTGAACCTAAAACTTCTGTTTAAAAAAGTCTATTTTTAAAATGAAGGAAAAAATATGAAAGGTAATCTATAGATTAAATATGTGGTTGTTCCTTGTATGGAACACACACACACATACAGGTATATGTGTCTGTGTGTGAGGCTGTGTGTGTGTGCGTGCGCATGGGTGCTAAATTGTTTCAGTCATGTCTGACTCTTTACAACCCCATGAACTGTAGCCAGTCAGGCTACTCTGTCTGTGGGATTCTCCAGGCAAGAATACTG
This sequence comes from Dama dama, assembly GCF_033118175.1. Lineage (NCBI taxonomy): Eukaryota > Metazoa > Chordata > Mammalia > Artiodactyla > Cervidae > Dama > Dama dama. Next base: position 34,996,779 of record NC_083683.1, on the reverse strand, counting down.
GAGTGGGTTGCCCTTCCTCCAGGGGATCTTCCCAACCCAAGAATCAAACCTGCATCTCTTATGTCTCCTGTAATGGCAAGCAGGTTCTATTTACTGATAGTGCCACCTGGGAAACATATATATATATATATATCCACATACCCCTTGAAAAATAATGGCATAACAGGGAAATTTGAATTTAAATACTGGCTATTCAATAATTATGAAGAATTAGGTTTAGTTGTGTAAAGTGTGACAATGAAATTGTGAGGTTTTTTTTTTTAAATAAACTTTTTTAGACATAAATACCAAAATTTTAAATAGAGTAAATCATAAGGTGCCTGAGATTTGCTTCAAAATTATCAAGGGAAATCCATGGAGGAGGAAATGGCAACCCACTCCAGTATTCTTGCCTAGAGAATCCCATGAACAGAGGAGCCTGGCAGGCTACAGTCCATGGGGTCGCAAGGAGTCGGATACAACTGAGCATCAAGGGAATAATGTGAGGGGGCATTGAATTAAATGAAATTGTCCATAAATCAATCTGCACTGATTCTGGGTAACAGGAACATGAGGTATATTGTACTAGTCTCTCTACATTTAAATATGATAGAAATTTTCTTCAGTAAAAGAAAAAACAATTAACAATATCATACATACTTAAAAACACATACCATGCTATGAATTATCATAAAAAATTAACACACTTTACCACCAAATTTAAGTTACAATACCAATACTGTTACCTCTAACGGTGTCCCTCAGTGATCTCTTCCTCTTTTAGCCATTATCCTGACCCTAAATCTTTCATCACCATCCTCAACGTTATTATTTCATTGTGTTCAGAAGTGTCCCTAAATATTTGGTTGTGCTTGTTTATGAGCTTTTCAGAAATATTGTCATAGTTTAAGTAATCTTCTAAGATTTGCTTTTCACTGAACATAATTCTAAACTTTGTTCACATAGTTCATTTCACTTAATTCATAAAATATGCCTTAATGAGAATACTTACTACATAACCATAGTTAATAATTTAAATATCCATCCCCCAAGAAAACCAAAAAGTGTTAGAGAATAGAGACCATGAGTTTTTGTCAGTTTTCTCTTGTTATGCAAAAGACAGGCTACATAGTAGGTATTTGCTAAATGCACATTTAATGAACAGGTATGAATGAATAAGTGCATAAACAAAACAGATAATAAGCGTGCTTCAACAGCAACAAAAGAAGTGGAAATAGTTCCTTGTGAGATATATATTATTTCTAAAATTTTAAAGGCAGTTTATTAGGATAGCTGTAAAAAAATAGAGGTTAGAGACTTTACTTATATTAGATGAAATTGAGAAATTGAGCAGAGACCCCTCAATCCTTGAATTTGAGACCCCCATTTCTAACTTATAACATACAGCATTAAAATATATACTTGATCAAAGAATAATCTTCTCGATTTTAGGATACAATTACATAAAATGGAAATGCTGATTTTGGTAGTAATGGGGAAAAAAATCAAAGAAACTTGAGTATCAGTCCAACAAATGATTAATAACTAATTAACTGAGAACTAACAGATGGCTGGCACTAAAATTTATTGATGCCTTAAAGTCAAAGCTGATGCAGGAAAGATTAGTTTTTCAAAAAGAATGGGACTACATTTCTCTTTTTCAGCCAGGGAAGATTCTACACTTGGGATAGAGGCCACCGATTCATTAGGTTAAGTATTTGCTCAACAGCACTGGGGTCACTCTCAGAATTCAAACATAACAGCTTCATTGTACAAACCCAAGCACTGTATTTTATGTTTATTACTTTTAGGGGACTGTAATAGTACTGAATTTAGAAAAGGAAGACTAATATCCTCATTGACATTATTGTCAATCAAAGCACTTCTTTGCGAGGAGTATGTGTCTTTTCCAACAATGACTACTGATTCTTTAGTTAAAACTTTATAAAAAGCTCAGAAGGGAAATAATGAGCTAAAATTTTAACACAATAAAAGGAACCACTGGCCACTATTACTAAGAACTTTAAAGCCTCAATAAAATTTCACCAAGCCAAACATGCAGAGAGGCAAATTTCCTATCAAATATTTCCAATCTTCATTCCAGATACTTCCTGGAAAGAATTTCCCTGTTATTCAGTGATAGCATATAGTTTGGTTTTCCTCTGCTTCTTTTACCAAACATAGAGAAACTCTACTTTCAGAGAATTCAGTGCAGGGAAAAGACAATATCATTGAGAATTTTTATCTCTTTCATTCAATTATAAATCTATCTTTATGTCAGACATAATCATCGACATAAAGATATGCATGAGTCTCAGAAGTTACCAGGTATTGACCCAAGACAAATTATTGTTTGCTTTTGATCATTATTCCCATCTGGCTATCATTTTTCATTGTACTTGTGGTTAGAGCATCAGGTCTGCCAAAGTTTGGTAAAAACTGTGTTATAGATTAGACTCTGTTGCTATTTCTTACCACTAACATGACAAGAAGCACTTGTTACATGGATCTAGAATAACGCTGATAGTCATTGGAATGACCACACTGAGGTATTTTGGCTTAATGTGAAGTTTCTTAATAGGTGAGCATTATACTGACATTGGTCTTCCCCAGTGGCTTAGCAGTAAAGTACCCACCTGCTGAGGCAGGAGATGTAAGAAAGGGCTTGATCCCTAGGTTGGGTAGATCCACTAGAGGAGGGCATGGCAACCCATTCCAGTATCTTTTCTTTTTTTTTTCATTTATTTTTATTAGTTGGAGGCTAATTACTTCACAACATTGCAGTGGGTTTATCTTTTCTTAAAATGTATTTATTTTTTAATTGAAGGATAACTGCTTTACACAATTTTGTTGTTTTCTGTCAAACATCAAGAATCAGCCATAGGTACACATATGTCTCCTCCCTCCCATCTCCGTTCCCATCCTATCCCTCTAGATGGTTGCAGAGCCGCTATTTGAGTTCTCTGAGTCATTCTTGCCTGGAGAACCCCATGGACAGGGGAGCCTGGCGGGCTACAGTCCATGGGGTCGCAAAGAGCTGGGCACAACTGAAGTGACTTAGCACCATGCATGTGTACTGATAATGATTACTCAAAACTCTGGGGACTCTGGAGAGCCAGAGACAGAAATCTTGGGCCTATCAAGCAGCGTCATCAGTTAACTTCAGTATAGCATGTTGATATGATCATATTCTCTGTGTGCCATAATATAAGAATGATTGTGAAGAACGAGCCAAAAAACAAAGGAACTGTCCTAACGTATTTAAATATTAACTGAAAGAACTCTTTTCTCAATGGTTACATTTTCAGTTTTTCATATACTCCCACTGGTATTAATTAAATATTATAATTATAACTATTAAAGTAAGTGAACAGCCAGTACATATAAATTCCAAAAATATTTTGTAACAATAAATATTGATATAACTATAAAAACTATAAAAATCTTTTGTTCAAGAGATTTTACGTTGTCATTCTTACTTACTGTTAAGATGATTAGAGATATCCTATTTATCTAATCAACTTCTTCTATGATAAATAAAATTTGGATCCACAAAAATGAATAAAGAGTGTTAGAAACAGTAAATGCACAGACAAATACAAAATATCTTTCTTCTTATGTAGGTTTCATTAAAAGATAACAAACTGTTTCAAATGAAAACAATAATAATCTAGTATGGAGTTTCTAATGAGTGTAAATTAACTTATGTGACAACAGCAACACGAAGGTCCAGAAGAGAGAAATGGAAATGTAAGATCCTTGTAGTACTTGAAAATAGACTATACTAAGTTGAAGTTGTATACCATAAGCTGTAGAGCAATCATTAAATTACACAACAAAAAGTATAGATAAAAAGGAAACAAAGAAGATAAAATAGAATCAATTAATACTAAATTAATTCCCAAATGGGCAGAAACATGGAGAAAGGGGTGAATAACATAAGGAACAGATAGCAGATAGCAAGATTAAATATTTAAACTTAACCATATCAATAATCACATCGTAAATGTTCAAATTACTTCAACTTAAAGGCACTGGTGCCTGATGAACTATGGATGGATGTTCATGACATTGCACAGGAGACAGGGAATAAGACAATTCCCAAGAAAAAGAAATGCAAAAAAACAAAATGGCTGTCTGAGGAGGCCTTACAAATAGCTGTGAAAAGAAGAGAAGCCAAAAGCAAAGGAGAAAAGGAAAGATATACTCAATCTGAATGCAGAGTTCAAAAGAATAAAAAGGAGAGATTAAAAAAAAGGCTTCCTCAGTGATCAGTGCAAAGAAATAGAGGAAAACAATACAATGGGAAAGACTAGAGATCTCTTCAAGAAAATTAGAGATACCAAGGGAATATTTCATGCAAAGATGGGCTCAATAAAGGACAGAAATGGTATGGACCTAACAGAAGCAGAAGATATTAAGAAGAGGTGGCAAGAATACACAGAGCTGTACAAAAAAGATCTTCCCAACCCAGATAATCACAATGGTGTGATCACTCACCTAGAGTCAGACATCCTGGAATACAGAGTCAAGTGGGCCTTAGGAAGCATCACTATGAACAAAGCTAGTGTAGGTGATGGAATTCCAGTTGAGCTATTTCAAACCCTAAAAGATGATGCTGTGAAAGTGCTGCACTCAATATGTCAGCAAATTTGGAAAACTCAGCAGTGGCCACAGAACTGGCAAAGGTCAGTTTTCATTCCAATCCCAAAGAAAGGCAATGCCAAAGAATGCTCAAACTACCACACAATTGCACTCATCTCACATGCTATCAAAATAATGCTCAAAATTCTCCAAGCCAGGCTACAACAATATGTGAACCATGAACTTCCAGATGTTCAAGCTGGATTTAGAAAACGCAGAGGAACAAGAGATCAAAATTCCAACTTCTGCTGGATCATAAAAAAAGCAAGACAGTTCAAGAAAAACATCTACTTCGGCTTTATTGACTATGCCAAAGCCTTTGACTGTGTGGATCACAATGAACTGTGGAAAATTCTTCAAGAGATGAGAATACCAGACCACCTGACCCACCTCTTGAGAAACCTATATGCAGGTAGGAAGCAACAGTTAGAACTGGACACGGAACAACAGACTGGATCCAAATAGGAAAAGGAGTACATCAACGCTGTATATTGTCACCCTGCTTATTTAACTTATATGCAGAGTACATCATGAGAAACACTGGACTGGAGGAAGCATAAGCTGGAATCAAGATTGCCAGGAGAAATATCAATAACCTCAGATATGCAGATGACACCACCCTTATGGCAGAAAGTGAAGAGGAACTAAAAAGCCTCTTGATGAAAGTGAAAGAGGAGAGTGAAAAAGTTGGCTTAAAGCTCAATATTCGAAAACTAAGATCATGGTATCCGGTCCCATTACCTCATGGCAAATCAATGGGGAAACAGTGGAAACAGTGGCAGACTTTATTTTGGGGGGCTCCAAAATTACTGCAGATGGTGACTACAGCCATGAAATTAAAAGATGCTTCCTCCTTGGAAGAAAAGTTATGACCAACCTAGACAGCATATTAAAATGCAGAGACATTACTTTGCCAACAAAGGTCCATCTAGTCAAGGCTATGGTTTTTCCAGTGTTTATGTATGGATGTGAGAGTTGGACTATAAAGAAAGCTGAGCGCCGAAGAATTGATGCTTTTGAACTATGGTGTTGGAGAAGACTCTTGAGAGTCCCTTGAACTGCAAGGAGATCCAACCAGTCCATCCTAAAGGAGATCAGTCCTGGGTGTTCATTGGAAGGACTGATGTTGAAGCTGAAACTCCAATACTTTGGCCACCTGATGCAACGAGCTGACTCATTGGAAAAGACCCTGATGTTGGGAAAGATTCAAGGCTGGAGGAGAACGGGACAACAGAGGATGAGATGATTGGATGGCATCACCGACTCAGTGGACATGAGTTTGAGTAAATTTCAGGAGTTGGTGATGGACAGGGAGGCCTGGCATGCTGTGCTTCATGGGGTCGCAAAGGGTCGGACACTACTGAGCGACTGAGCTGAACTGACTGAAAGGCGCTGGTTGTCACATGGAATTTAAAAATGCAAGATCCCTGTTGTGAGTTGAATTACATTCCCTGGAAAAAAAAGAAAGGTTTAAGTCCTACCCTCCAGGGCTTCAGAATATGATCTTATTTGAAGGAAGTTTTGTTACAGAGGTAATCAAGTTAAAACAAAGTCATTAGGGTGGGCTCTAACCAGATATGATTGGTGTCCTTTAGAAAGGAAATTTGGAAAGAAAGACAGGAAAAAACATGCATAGATAGAAGAAAACACGAAGATACAAGGAGAACACCACGTGGAGATGGAGGATTAGAATGATGTATAATATCTGCAAGCCTAAGAATGTCAGAGGTTACCTGGAGCGAGGACAGAGGCTTGCAACAGCTGGCTCCTTCTCTAGCACGATAGGAGGGAACAAGGCCTTGCTTACATCTTGACTTAAAACTTCTGGTCTCCAGACCTGAGATACAATAAATTTGTAATTTCAACACTTCCTTCTTCATAATAGATTAAATGGATGGATTAAATAAAGCAACTTGACCTAATTGACATGTATAGAATGTATGCTTTTGTTTATTACAGCCAATGAAAGTATAATATATATTCTTTTTAAGTGAAAATCAAAGATGAAGTCTATTATGAACCATAAAAAAGTCTCCATAATTTAAAATGACTCATATCATAAAAGTATGTTCTCTGACCATGATGAGATTAAACTTGACCTCAATTATAGAAAGATGAAATATGAAAAAAATCCCCCAATATTTGTAATCCAAACAACATAATTCTAAATAACTTGTGAGTTTCAGAAAGAGATCAAGAATATAAAGAATGAGGGAAATGACATCACTAGAAATTCCATGATGTAAAAGGATAATAAAGAAAGATTATGAACAAACTTCTTGTCAAATTTGATTAAGTTAGAGAAAATGGACAGATTCCTTGAAAGACACAAGCTGTCAAGGCTAACTCAAAAAGTAATATTTAATATGAATAACACTGTATCTACTAAAGGAACTGAACTTTGCAAACTTCCCACATAGAAAACTCTAGGCCCAGAGAGTCTGACTCCTGAAAGCTATCAATTATTTAGGAAAAAGTAACTCTGATTCTACATAAATTCCTCCAGAAAATTGAAGTTAAGGAAATCTGATATTCCAGCCAAAAACATTAGTAGAAAAGAAAAAATGCATACCAGTAGAAATGGCCATAATCAAAAACCCTACAAATAATAAATGCTGGAGAGAGTGTGGAGAAAAGGAACCCTTCCATACTGTTGATGGGAATGTAAATTGGTGCAACCACTACGGAGATCAGTATAGGAGTTCCTCAAAAAAACTAAAGACAGTTACCATATGATCCAGCAACCTCACTCCTGGGCATATATCCAGAAAAGACAAAAACCCTAATTTCAAAAGATATATGCACCCCAATAGTACATGCCAGTATACCAGTACTATTTACAATAGCTAAGACAGGGAAGCAATTCAACTGTCTATTGACAGATGAAAGAAGATGTGGTATATATACATATATTGAAAGTCACTCAGTTGTGTTCAAGTATTTGCGACCCCGTTGACTGTACAGTTCTCCAGGCCAGAATACTGGAGTGGGTAGCCTTTCCCTTCTCCAGGGTATCTTTCCAACCCAGGAATTGAACCCAGGTCTCCCACTTTGCAGGCAGATTCTTTACCAGCTGAGCCACAAGGGAAGCCAGGGAATACTGGAGTGGGTAGCCTCTCCCTTCTCCAGGGGATCTTCCCGACCCAGAGACTGAACCAAGGTCTCCTGCACTGCAGGCAGATTCTTCACCAACTGAGCTATTAGGGAAGCCCTCATATAGATACAAATATATATATATATTACTCAGCCATAAGAAAGAATGAAATAATGTCATTAGCAAAACCTGATCTACCTAGATATTATCATACTAGTGAAAGAGGTCAGACCAAGACAAATATCATAGAGACCACTGATATATGAAATCTAAAAAATGATATAAAGGAACTTGTTTACAAAACAGAAACTTAAAGACATAAACAAATTTATGGTTGCAAAAGGGTAAAGATGGGGGGAAGAATAAATTAGGAATTAACAAATACAATACATTATATATAAAACAGATAAACTACAAGGACCTAATGTATAGCACAGGGAACTGTATTCAATATTGTGTAATAACCTATAATGGAAAAGAATCTGAAAAAGAAAAAATATATATATGTGTATTTAACTGCATCACTTTGCTGTACACTGCAACACTGTAAATCAACTATTCTTCAATTTTTAAAAATTATTTAGAAGAAAACAAGCCACTATCTTTGTGTTCTTATTAAAATTTTATCAAATTATAAAATAAATAAAAAGGACACCATACCATGACCAAATGGGGTTAGTCTTCCAGTGTAGTTAGCTTAACATTAGGAATTAATTATCACACTTCACCATATCAACAGAAAATAAAAAATGAAAACCATATCATCATCTCAATAGATTCAGACAAATCATTTGACAATATCACTCCAATTCTTATAAAAGCTGTCAGCAAACTAGAAATATAAAGGAACATTTTCAACCTGATAAAAGACATTGTATTAATTTTTTGTTGCTACAATAGCAAATGCCACAAACTTAGTGGTTAAAATAACACAATATATTCTCCTTTAGTTCTGGAGGTCAGAAGATTAAAATAGTTGGCAGGGCTGTTTCTTCTGGAGGCTCCAGGGAAGAATCCATTGTTCCTTCCTTCTCATATTCTAGAGGCTCCCTACATTCTTTGACTTGTGGTGAATAGATAAATACATTGTGGTATATCCATGAAATATAATACTATAATACAATAGTAAAAAAAGAAATAGACTACTGATACATATAAAAAAATGAATGAATCCTAAAATAACTTTGCTGAGTGACAAAAGCCAAACCAAAAAAGACTACATGCACTATGATTTCATTTACTAAAAGTTCTAGAAATTACCAACTAATTTGTAATGATAGAAACCAAATTAGTGATTGCCTAAAAATGGTGGGGAGCAAGAGGAGTGGAAAGTGTCTAGAGAGAGATATTACAAAGGGGCATGAGAACACTTCGTTCCGTTGCTCCATGTTTGTGCTCAGTCGTGTCCAGCGCTTTGTGACCCCGTGGACTGCAGCCCGCCAGGCTCCTTGTCCATGGGATTTCCCAGGCAAGAATACTGGGAATGGGTTGCCATTTCCTTCTCCAGGGGATCTTCCCAACCCAGGTATTGAACCTGTGTCTTCTATGTCTCCTGCACTGTAGGGGGATTCTTTCTTCGTTTATTTTCTTGACCTCGGTGTGGTTTAATGGGTGTATACACATGAGAAAACCTCAAATTGTACACTTAAATATGAGCAGCTGTTTCATCAGTTATACCTCAATAAAAGTTTTAAAACAGATTAACTAAATCCTTTAACAGTTCTTGGCTTTTCATGTTCCAAAATATAAAATACATATTACAATAAACAGTAAGTGTGCTAGCTTATTTTGTATCTGAGAGTTTGGATACATATCCAAGATGTTTGACCTCAAGAGTCATACTGCCAGACTTTAATCATGGATTAGACTCCACAGAATTTGTACATGTGTAGGACTTCTGAAGAATGAATCTGAAATGAATCAGAAACAAATTAAATTTAATGATATTTAAGGAAGAGCTCAGATCTATGTGATTATTTGAGTTTTCTTAGACATTAAGATCTTTTAGATGTCTGAACATATTTATTTAGTGCTCTAGAATTTTATTAAAAAAGGAATGTCTGTTGTTGGGAAGAGGAGGGAAGAGGAGTTAGGCTAAGGAGGGAGAATTAATGGTGAAGTTTAGTTTTGTTTTGTTTTTTATGAGCACAAAAAGGTAATATCCAAGAATCCCTGCGGTCCAGGAATAGGCTAAAAAACATGTGTGAATGTTTCATAGATACGTGTATTTTTCCTGAGGAGAGAGCCCATAGCTATGATTAAATATTGGGAGGCTTCATAATCTAAAATATTAATGACTGCTCAGTGATTTGTATCAAGAAAGTATTTATGGCAAAATCTGGTGGAAGCAGTCTAATCTGTTTGATTGTTAGTTCTTTATTAAGATGGTTTTATGATCAACTGGCTGATTTTTATGTACTTTGTAATATATTGTAACCACATATTGTGTCTGTTAGGTTCCCTTGGTATGGAAAATAGGCCCTCACCACATGTGTTATTCAAGCTTTTCTCCCCATTAAATGCTAGTCTTGCCGAGCAAAAGAAAACTGAACCAATCAGATCTTTCCAACCAGTTCTTTCATCATATATATAGAGTTATCCAATTTAGTAGATACAATCAACAGTTTAAATTATTATGTCAATATTTTTATTGCAAATATCCTGTTAGGATGACATTCAGTAAATTAGTGGAAAGTCACCCAATTTTATTAAAGCTAATCAAACAATTTATCCAACTGAACCACCTACATATGCTTTCTTAAATCCTTACCACTTTTCAACATCAACTTTACCAAACATTGTAAAATGATGATTGTAAAAGGCAAATGGTATGTGGATATACCTTAACAATGAATCCTTAACAATCTTTACTTCTGTTTCAATTGTCCTCTTTTACATTTTCTCTCTCAATTCTTATAATAATTTATAGCTAGTATGATCTTATTTATTTCTGACAAAACCTTATTAAGACATTGGTCAAATTGGTTAAATGATTTATCAGTGAAACAAAATATGTATAATTAGAACTATTCTGGAAACTCCAAGTACCTCTCAATCACTCCCCTCCAATCAATCAATTATAAATGTCCAGATGCTGAGAACTCATTCCTCTGTGTGGTGTTAGTACCAGTTCATTTCTAAGATGTTGCTTTGAACAACTTGGGATAGAAGAGGTTGATGGAAATATACATGGAAGCAACCTAGATGCCCATCAGCAGACGAATGGATAAGGAAGCCGTGGTACATGTACACCATGGAATATTACTCAGCCATTAAAAAGAATTCATTTGAATCAGTTCTAATGAGATGGATGAAACTGGAGCCCATTATACAGAGTGAAGTAAGCCAGAAAGATAAAGACCAATACAGTATACTAACGCATATATATGGAATTTAGAAAGACGGTAACGATAACCCTATATGCAAAACAGAAAAAGAGACACAGATGTACAGAACAGAATTTTGGACTCTGTGGGAGAAGGCGAGGGTGGGATGTTTCGAGAGAACAGCATCGAAACATGTATATTATCTAGGGTGAAACAGATCACCAGCCCAGGTTGGATGCATGAGACAAGTGCTCGGGCCTGGTGCACTGGGAAGACCCAGAGGAATCGGGTGGAGAGGGAGGTGGGAAGGGGGATCGGGATGGGGAACACATGTAAATCCATGGCTGATTCATGTCAATGTATGACAAAAACCACTACAATACTATAAAGTAATTAGCCTCCGACTAATAAAAATAAATTAAAAAAAAATAAATGAATAGAAATGAACTGGGAAACAGATCTGAACTCAGTTGAAGTGATTATGTTTTCAAATATTTATATTCAGTATGGTTGTTTCAATAGTCTTTGAATTATCCTCACTTTTTAACATTATCTTTCTGCAATCCTTGTTTTTACCCAATTTAACACAGTTTTCATTTTTTTTAACAACCAAAGCCCTCTTCCACTCTCTCACTGTAGCTCTTTCTCAGTATGCTTTTATTTACCTTTCTAAAAAAAAAACATCAAGCAGCAAGTTTATCTCCTTTGTTGTGTTCATCTGCCACCCCCTACCCTACCTTCTACCCTGACAGCCGAGAGGTGAGGTTCTGCTTAACTGTAGTCTCATTGGTATGACATTAACATGCGCTTCTTTTCTTTTTCATATCTGATTCAAAGATATATTAACAATAAAGAAATAATTTACCAATTAAATTATCTCAGAGGAAGAAATGTGTGGATTGTAGCAACTGACTTTATTAAAGTAAGTCTGTGAAAATATTAGGGCTTCCCAGGTGGTTTAGTGGTAAAGGATCTGCCTACCAATGCAAGAGATGCGTGTTTGATCCCTGAGTTGGGGAAGATCCCCTGGAGGAGGAAATGGTAACCCACTCCAGTATTCTTGCCAGGAAAATCCCACGGACAGAGGAGCCTGGTGGGCTACAGTCCATGGGGTTGCAAAGAGTCGGACATGACTGATCACGAACACATGTGAAAATATTGCTTACTAAAAATCTATAAAAATAAAAACTCTAAACCCAAACATCTCTTCAAAGATAATCTTTAAAAATTATTTGTTTCATTGTTTTTTAACATCAGACTATTATGAATATTTTGTTTAATGTTACATAATATTCACTTTGTAGCATCTTATTCAATCACAGAAATTTACCCATGATACATTCCACTGGCTTTTCACTGGACACTTTCTTTTGTGGGTCATCTAAATATGAGTGGATGGTGACCTGAGGACATTGGTTATAGTTCACAAAGACTTAATGTTTGTGCCTTGCATTTATTTGTATGATGCTGTATGCATTCAAGGAAAAAAATGACATGATTTTGTATTTCTTTTTAGGATCAATAAAGGATGGAGAACCACTGTGGGTCTGCAGACGGACTTGTGAAGAAATTAGCAAGAGGTATAAAGGGTGTGGTCTTACTGTATTTCTTGTCTATCACAAAACCCAGGAAAGACTAAGGAGTCTTTCTGTACCTAAGAAACAGTCCTGGGTTTAGAAATTCAAAAGTCATAATGAGATTACTATTTTTTCTTTTTTTTAAAAAAATCTAGCCAGGTTAGATTCCCTCCCGTGAAGTTAAATAGACTCCTCTTTCTTACAAACACATCACAATGAAAGCCCGGCTAAGAATCTAAATATTTTCAATGCTGCCTCCAGCACCATTACTTTGTAAATCAAGAACTTTCCTGAGCGTCTTTTATTAGTTTTTGCTTCTGGAAATTATAACTTGACACTTTCATCCACTATCTAGCCCAAACTGTAGGATGACTGCATTTCAAACTACTTTATCTCTACAGTTGAAAATTCCCCTTGCCGTCAGTGTTTCCATCTGGACAATGACCTTTCTAAACTGATAAAAAAAAAAAAAAAAAAAAAGAGGCAAATTCTGCAGAAAGTTCACAGCAGCATCATTACAGAATCACATCCAATTCTTGGCATCAAGGCAAATTCACAACCATATTGTGAACTATACCCATGATACTTGTTTCTGAAATAGCAGGACTGAAGAAATATCAGTACTGTATTCCAAGCGTAGTTTCTTCCGATTACTTATTCTGCAGGATTCTCATCTCTATACTTCTCTCCACTTACTTCTCTGTCTCAACCTTCCGAAAAAGCAACAACAACAAAAAAACTGGTCTGTCTCTCCAACATCTCTCACTCCACAATGGGATAAAATCTTCCTAACTTCTAGAGAAACCTCCAGCTTGCCGCAATCATGTTAAATACTTGTCTGAGATTCTTACTTCCAGCAATGGCATGATCTGTTTCTAAAAGTGACAGTAATTTGGATCTCCTTAGATTTTCCTAATTACTGAGATTTTAAGGCTTATGGTTCAGTGTCTTTCAATTCCAGCTTTGCAGTTATCCTAGATAATTTTAGCATTTCTAGGGAAAACATATCCAGGATGGTAATTTCGTATTCTTTGCCTTCAAAACTAGTGACTTGTATCTGTATTTCACATCAGGAGCACAACTAGATGACCTGGGATTTCAGACATCATTTGGAACTACTCTACCTACAAATTTTAGCCCTCACTTTCCATTCTCAACCAGAGACTCCTATGTTTCATCTTACTTACCTCTCAGCAGTCTTTAGCATTGTTATTATTGCTTTTGATCTATTTTCTTTCACCGAATCTTTGTTATCCCATATCCTCAGTTCCTCCATGCTAACATTCCCCATGCTCTATCCTTTGTTCTTTCATGCTATTGAGTGATTACAATGATTTCACTCACTCCCAAGAACTGAAGACCGTCTCCCAAGTCTACACCTCCACCCAAAACCTTTCTCATAAATACTAGTCCTGTTTAACTCCCTGCCTACCAGTATATTGCCTTCCCAGGTGGTGCTTGTGGTAAAGAATCCGTCTGCCAATGCAGGAGATGTAAAAGATGTGGGTTCAATCCTTGGGTTGGGAAGATCCCCTGGAGAAGGGCATAGCCACCCACTCCAGTCTCTTGCCTGGAGAATCCCATGGACAGAGGAGCCCCTGCAGCCCATGGGGTCACAAAGAGTTGGACACGACTGAATTGACTTAGCACATAACACACCAGTATATTACAGACGCATTTTAAACCCTGTGTCTAAAAATTAATAATCTTCTAATGAAATTCTATTCTTCCTCCTGTATCTCTGGCATTACGAACATCAATCCAGCCACTAACATAATAAATCTGGGAGTTATCCTAAACTGTTCCTAATTCATTACTCCCCATACATGGTTAGTCCATATCTCATTAATTCTTGCAACTCCCTTTTCTCCTTTTCATCTCTGGTACCATAGCCTTGATATAATTTATGATAATTATTTCCAGCAACTTGATAAATGAATTCAAAGCTCAGACTCAGTGCCTTTCTATTAAACTTGATTTTTATGTTTTAATTGTTATTATTCTCTTGTACAGCTGGAGTTAATCCTGTACCAATATAATTTTTTCTGGAGACTGTGGCATATTTTCTGAATCTTTGTTTATCTGAGGATGCCTTTCTTTTGCCTGTGTTGCTAAAAATAATCTAGCTAAGTACTAAATTTTAGATCAAAGGCATTTCCACCTAGGTATTATAGAAGGCACACACTAAAATAAAAAGAGCACATTTTGGAATCAAATGTAGGTTAGATTTTAATTCTATAATGACTTTCTGACTGTAGGATCTTTGTTATGCTAAATGTCTGAATCTGTTTCTCCAAATGAGATTACCTATTCCATAGGGCTGTTTTTTCAGTTAAGAATATAAAATGTGTAATCATGTTCATGTAGAAAGCACTCAATTAAATGGGAAGTATGATTATTATTGGATATTGCTTGTTATTCTGGTACTGCGGGTTGAAGAAACAGTATTCATGTATCTTAATTTTAATTCCTATGCTGGGATCAAGATTTTGTTGTTTGTTTATTCATTTTCAGTATTTTGGACAAAAAGAGGACTTTTAACTTCTAGTTATAAATCAAAAATTACTCCAGGGTATGTATGTGTGTGTATATTCACACACTGCTTTTTATTTATAGCTTTCATTATGAATTATTCTGATCTTGATGAGATTTCTTTTCTGCTAAATCTATTATCATTGTATTGATTCTCTATTCTTTTAAGTTCATGTTTCATCATCTGTATTATAATTTTCTTATTTTTGCCCTTTCCCACTATGTTTTGGAACAGTTTTGGAAGTTTCTTTAAATCACTGATTTAATTTTATGAAATTTCACTTCTGCTTCTTTGCTTCTGCAATATATTTTAATCATGCTAATTTTTCTTACTTCCTTGGAATCTTTAGTCATCTCCCTTTTTACCTGTTTGTGTTATCCTTTCAACCAATCGTATTTTTCTCTTATGAAAAGGCCAAGACTTTTTGCATTTTATTGAGCATGTCTACTCATTTTTTTAAACCTTAAAATGGATTATATTCTTAGTTTTTTGGTTTTTTTTTTTTTTTTTTTTTAGAAATTTTCTCTCCCTATCCTTTAGTTCCTGTTTCCTTCCCTTTCTCTGCAGCATTTTTACATTGCTGTCTCTTGCTTCTTTTTGAAGTAAGAGATTGAACGAAGCCAAATCTTTTCAAATTTTACACTTCTCAACTAACAAATTGTATGGATTGCCCTTGGTTCAATTCATACATTCTTGGATAATGGTTAAATCTCTCTTTCAAATCTATACCTGAAGAGAAGGTTGCTATAAACAGAACCTGAGTCAATTCTCAGTTTCTTTCAAAGATATGCCTAGTTGGGCTAAGTACCACTGTGGTGGCTATTTATCCTACAAAAAAAAATTTCTACTCTATTCTAAATGGCAAGCTAAATAAACTACTGCAATTCCTAGGACATACTCTTTCTAGGAATTTCTGATAGTATCCAACTCTTGCTTTAGTGTTGTATTTTTGGAAACTTATCTCTTGGACAATAATGCTTCATTATAAAACCTCCATGAAGTATAACAATACAATTTTAGTTGTCCCAAAGTGCAATAAATGCATGATAAAATGATAATAACCTAATATTCTGCTTGCTACTGATGTTGAGCAATCACTGAAACTGCAGTGGGTCAGGTGCAAAGTATAATCTCTATAAAGTGAAATCTGGTGAAATTTGTATAACCTAGTGAAGTGAACTTAAGTAAGTTGTTTTTTTTTTCCCTAATCATATCAACTGTCACATATTTAAACAAGGACTGTTCCCCAAACCTGATTTTAGGTGATCTATGAACCTGAGTGTTCAGTGTTGTTTTGTATCATTTTCTACCATTGTCTTCACAGATATTTCAGTGGGAAGTAAGGGAGAAAACACTAGGAACCACCAGCCAAATGCTATTTGAATGAAAAGTTTTAGATGGGGACATTTTTGCTTCATTTATTAGCAGTTTTTCATTAAAAAATATTAAGAATTGGTTCCCTTATTGGTTAGCTAGGTGTCTATTCAATTGTTTTATTTATAAGCATCTTCTGTAACTTTGTCTTCAAGTTCCCAGGTTGCTTTGTTGTCAATCTTGTATTCTTATCATGTGTTACTACTAAGAGTTATATTGTAGAAATAATACAGAAGAAAAACACAGCAGAAGTTTGACAGCATGTGACAGGCTTGATTTTATATAATTTTTCATTTGAATAAAGAGTTGTTTATTTTTTGAGAAAAATAACTAATGCATTTTGGACATCTATCTGACCAGCACCAGGCTAAATACCTTGCGGAATCTTCTCCTATTTAAACTTTTGAAAAAAGGCACTTCTAACTATCAGAGGTGAGACAAAATGAGCCTCAGAGAAGTCAAGTGAGATGTTCAACGTCCTGCAAGTTGTAAGTGGCCATCTAACTTTCTAGCCCAGTTCGGCTCTGTGTGCCTAGTTCATCTCAGACCATTCCAGCACACCATGATGAACACTTAGCATATGGAAGCAATTCACATTCACATTTTGTGCACTGTCTTTAAGCAAATTCTTAACCAGATACAATCATTGAATTGCATGAAAGATGACATTTCCATATATTTGTTATTCTGCCTTTTGATGAAAGAAAAAGTTTGGCAAAGTAAATAGTTTTGAAATGCTATTTGAAATATTTTTGAAAATCTTTCTACTCTCTCATAATACACCATAAAGTAATTGAAAAATTAAATATTTGAATCATTTTCTCATTATGCAATAACAATCTATTCTTTGGAAGTATTTTGTTTTGATAGCTGGAATCCATAATATGGGGAAAACAGAAGCTTTTGGATAGAAGGAATTTAGAGAGAAGTGGGTTTGGGGCCCTGTCCCTACCCTGCCATCTGGAAATGCCAGGGAACCTACCCCTTTGTTATATAAGCCATAAAATAGTCAACTCTAACTTCCATCAGGATGCTACCTACCACTGTTCTCAACAGAACACCACTGTTCTCTGATGACCATAAAGCCTTCTGGGAACGAACTAGGGTCAAATTTTCTGGAGGTAAATTACTATCAGTATGTAAGAGGCTAAACAAGGAAGGATTAAATCTGTAGCCTAACTGTGGAGAGGAAGTAACTGAGAAACAGCCTCCAAAGAAACTCAAGCAAATACAGGATATTTATGGACCAGATAGAAAGAACTTAGTTAGGGGAAATAAAGTGAACTTCAGGGGTGAGTCATGGCAGGACTTCTGCTTGAAAATGAGACACAAGAGATCTTGGATGGGGCCCAACAGACAAGCCAGTTAGTTCACTCAGAGTTATGTCTGCTCACCACAAGTGCTCAGAGTTGGAAAAGCAAAGAAATCCTGGATAGTGAGCGGACCTGGGACAAGGGAACATACGCCACTTCCCCCAGACCTCCATTATCATGTCATACACACATATATATAGGCAAGTATATTTTGCAAAAATGTGCTTCAGTTCAGTTCAGTCACTCAGTTGTGTCGGACTCTTTGCCACCAAATGGACTGCAGCACGCCAGGCTTCCCCATCCATCACCAACTCTCAGAGATTGCTCAAACTCATGTCCATGCAATCGGTGATGCCATTCAACCATCTCATTCTCTGTCATCACCTTCTCCTCCTGCCTTTAATCTTTCTCAGCATCAGGGTCTTTTCCAATGAGTCAGCTTCTCGCATCAGGTGGCCGAAGTATTGGATCCTCAGCTTTAGCATCAGTCCTTCTAATGAATATTCAGGACCGATTTCCGTTTGGATTGACTGATTGGATCTTCTTGCAGTCCAACGGACTCTCAAGGTCATCTCCAACACCACAGTTCAATTCTTCAAAGCAACAATTCTTCATCACTCAGCCTCTTTATGGTCCAACTCACATCCTTACATGACTACTGGAAAAACCATAGCTTTGACTATATGGACCTTTGTCGGCAAGGTAATGTCTCTGTTTTTTAATATGCTGTCTAGGTTGGTCATAGCTTTTCTTCCAAGGAGCAAATGTCTTTTAATTTCATGGCTGCAGTCACCATCTGCAGTGATTCTGGAGCCCAAGAAAATAAAGGTTGTTTCCATTGTTTCCCCATCTATTTGCCGTGAAGTGATGGGTCCAGATGCCATGATATTAGTTTTCTGAATGTTGAGTTTTAAGCCAGCTATTACTCTCCTCTTTCACTTTCATCAAGAGGCTCTTTAGTTCCTAAAGGAACTAAAGATGTGCAAAGGACTGTGCTTATCCTTTTAGAATTTTAAAAGAGGGACAAAACAGGACAGGTAACTTGACAGCCTTCCTGTATGCATCTTGTTCAGGCACTGTTCTATAAGAAAAACAGGGTTTTTTGTGTTTGTTGTGGGTTTTTTGGGGGGAGTGGTGGGGTGGTTGGCCACATCAGGCAACATGTGGGATCTAAATTCACAGAGCAGGAATCAAACCTGTGCCCCCTGCATTGAAATGGCAGACTCTTAACCACTGGACTGCCAGGGAAGTCCGTCAAACAGGCTTCTTAACAGCAGCTTTCACTCTGACACTTAGAGAATTGCAAATATCTGTGGGATCTTCTTACTTGAGTATTTCCCATGAATAACAGCAGAAAGGGAATCTTTGTCTTCTAGGCTTAACAAAGATAAGTAAAAATTGCAACTCATTACAGAATTAAGTTTAGAAGAATAAAAGAGAAATAGATATATATTGATGGTCTATTATATATAGCATGACTATATGAATATATAGAAAATACATGTTATGTAATAGACATCTAAAATGTGGGCATAATACATAATCACTTAGAGCTATAAAACTGTGATTCTGGTATTAATGATCAACTCCTCCCAAGGATGATTGGTGATACTTATCCACTCCTACTTCTCCTATTCGTTACAGAGACACCTGGAGTCATCAGATCCTTTTACTAGAAGTGATATACAAATCACAGTTATTTCTATGTCTCTAAGTTAAACCTAAGTGTTCAAATTTAAGGCATAAGAACTGACTTCATCTGTGCTGGTTCTCTTGCTTTCAGTTCAGTTCAGTCGCTCAGTCATGTCCGACTCTTTGCGACCCATGAACTGCAGCACGCCAGGCCTCCCTGTCCATCATCAACTCCCGGAGTCCACCCAAACCCATGTCCATTGAGTCGGTGATGCCATCCAACCATCTCATCCTCTGTCGTCCCCTTCTCCTCCTGCCTTCAATCTTTCCCAGCAACAAGGTCTTTTCCAATGAGTCAGCTCTTCACGTTAGGTGGCCAAAGTATTGGAGTTTCAGCTTCATCATCAGTCCTTCCAATGAACACCCAGGACTGATCTCCTTTAGGATGGACTGGTTGGATCTCCTTGCAGTCCAAGGGACTCTCAAGAGTCTTCTCCAACACCACAGTTCAAAAGCACCAATTCTTCGGTGCTCAGCTTTCTTTATAGTCCAACTCTCACATCTATACATGACCACTGGAAAAACCGTAGCCTTGACTAGATGGACCTTTGTTGGCAAAGTAATGTCTCTGCTTTTTAATATGCTGTCTAGGTTGGTCATAACTTTCCTTCCAAGGAGTAAGTGTCTTTTAATTTCATGGCTGCACTCACCATCTGCAATGATTTTGGAGCCCAGAAAAATAAAGTCAGCCACTGTTTCCCCATCTATTTGCCATGAAGTGATGGGGCCAGATGCCATGATCTTAGTTTTTTGAATGTTGAGCTTTAAGCCAACTTTTTCACTCTCCTCTTTCACTTCCATCAAGAGGCTCTTTAGCTGTGTCTTTATTTCTTTCCTACAATATAGATCCTTGCAGATACAAGGATTTTCACTAGATTCACTTTCTTCTGAGTCATTTTCTGAAAAACATCTATTACAAAATATCTTCTTGGACCCCTCTAGTGGCCCAGTGGCTAAGAATCCACCCACCAATGCAGGGGAGATGGGTCTGATCCCTGGTCCTGGAAGATTTCACATGCAACTAAGCCCATGAACTTCAACTAGTCTAGAGCCCATACTCCACAACAGGAGAGGCCACTGCAATGAGAAGCCCAACATCATAACTAGAAACTAGCCCCTGCTCGCCACTAGAGAAAGTTCATTTGCAGCAACAAAGATCCAGTACAGCCAAAAATAAATAAATAAGTAAAATTCTTAAGAATAACTTCTCAATGCCTTCCTGTTGCTTAAAGATATTTTTGACTATTGGTGGAAAGTGAATATTAAGGACAAGATCTAAGAAAAGACTTTCCTTTCTTCATCCCTAAAACACCTTATGATCACTTAATTTGATTAAAAATTGAATATATCCTTGATAGTAAAGGTTATCTGAATCAATTTTCTTATGATTTTACTGTTTAATAGTTGCATGCACTCTGAATTAGCTGTAGGAACTAGGTGATACAGAAATGCATAAACATTTCCACCAGAAGTCATTCAATAATACCTATCAAATTTTAAATTACATATGCCCTGGCATTTCTATTTACATGAGTTTGTCCTTAGATATATATATGTACAAATCCTTAAAGATATACATACAAGCACATTTACTGCAGCATGATTGGCATATTGGAAATAGTTTAAATGCTCATAAGTAAACATTTGGTATTTTAGTTAAGCATCCTTGTGATAGAATACTAAGCAATTTTAAAAGAATGAGGTAGATTCTTATGACTCACTATAAAAAAGACATTCAAAATATATTAAAGAAAACAAGGCACAGATTCTTGTGTATAATTCAATCACATTTGTGTTTAAACATATGTATTTGAAAATGCTTATACATACCTAAAACATTTATAGAAGGATATGAAAGATATGGTTCACAGTGCTTATCTCTGGATAATATCACTGAGGTAGGAGGGGGGGAAGGATGATTGTCATGTATAAAGTCCACATTGGTTGACATTGCTAATCATATATTATTTTTATAATAAGAAATTTAGTATATATTTTCTACTCTATTGACCAAAGAGTTTCATGAAAGTAAGTATTCCTAACACCCAGCCCCTAAACAGAGAAAAGAGATCTTACAAGATATAGGAATCCAAGAAGGAAATATTGGTATCAGTTTCCCTACCCACTACTCACCTAATCTTCAGTC
Organism: Dama dama; assembly: GCF_033118175.1. Classification (NCBI taxonomy): domain Eukaryota; kingdom Metazoa; phylum Chordata; class Mammalia; order Artiodactyla; family Cervidae; genus Dama; species Dama dama. Next base: position 34,975,101 of record NC_083683.1, on the reverse strand, counting down.
CATGCTAGTTTCTGTAAAAGTTTAAGCATTCCCTAGGGGCTTCCCTGGTGGCTCAGTGGTAAAGAATCCTCCTGGCAATGTAGGAGACTCAGATTTGATCCCCGGTTGGGAAGATCCCCTGGAGAGGAAAATGGCAACCCACTCCCGTACTCTTGCCTGGGAAATTCCATGGGCAAAGGAGCCTGGTAGGCTACAGTCCATGGAATCACAGAGAGTCAGACACAACTTAGCAATTAAACAACAACAGCAAGAGAATGACTGTAATTGAAAATGGAGATCTTGTAAATGATGTCTTTTGATCTTGACTTGAATAATTTCCTAGGACTGCTGCAATTACTGCAGAAGGCAATGGCACCCCACTCCAGTACTCTTGCCTGGAAAATCCCATGGACGGAGGAGCCTGGTGGTCTGCAATCCATGGCGTCACTAACAGTTGGACACGACTGAGCGACTTCACTTTCACTTTTCATTTTCACGCATTGGTGAAGGAAATGGCAACCCACTCCAGTGTTCTTTCCTGGAGAATCCCAGGGACAGGTGAGCCTGGTGGGCTGCCGTCTATGGGGTTGCACATAGTCGGACACAACTGAAGTGACTTAGCAGCAGCAGCAGCAGCTGCAATTACTATGAGCTGGATGGCTTAAAATAACAAAACATTATTTTCTCACAGCTCTGGAGACAGAAGATGAGAGGGTTGGATGGCATTACCTACTCAATGGACATGAGTTTGAGCAAGCTCCAAGAGTTGGTGATGGGCAGGGAATCCTGGCATGCTGCATCCATGGGGTCACAAAGAGTCAGACACAACTGAGCGACTGAACTGAACTGAATAGAAGTCTGTAACTAAAGTTATGGCAGGGTCACGCTCTTTCCGAAGGCTCTAGGGGAGGATCTTTCCTTGCCTCTTGCTAGATTCTGGGGTTCCCCAGGTGGCTCAGTGATAAAAGAATCTGCTTGCAATGCAGGAGACTCAAGAGACGTGGGTTCAATCCTTGGGTTGAGAAGATCCCCTGGAGAAAGAAATGGCAACCCACTCCAGTATTCTTGCCTGGAGAATCCCATGGACAGAGGAGCCTGGTGGGCTGCAGTCCATGGGAGTCACAAAGAGCCGGACACACGGAGCACTCATGCACACTACTAGCTTCTGGTCATTATTGGTAATCCTTGGCCCTCCTTGGCTTGCAGCTCATTCCAGTCTTGCCCCAGTCTTTACATGGCTTTCACCCCGTGTCTGTTACTCTGCTCTTATAATCATAAGATAGGATTAGGACCCACCTAATACAGTAGACTTCATCTTAACTTAATTACATCTGTAAAAACTCTGCCAAATAAGTTCACAGGTACAGGGGGTTAGGGCTTCAACATACCTTTTTGGTGGGACACAGTTTAACCCACAACAAATTGATTTGTTTTGGATCCTCTATTTTAAATTGCTTATTCCATGAGGTGAATCCTGGAGAATTGTATAATGATGTGTGTAGCCACTGATTTAGCAGTGCTGATCCCACAGTAACCTCAGTCTCTGATGTGGCTCAAGGCTCGGCATGCTGCTCCTCTCCGTCCTCCTCAAGAACATCTCTCACACTGTATTTATATCAGAAGGGGAGGCTTATCTTTCAATGGGCTTCGTAAAAACCCAATGAGAAAATGGAATACTGTACTTAAATACCCTTGGTTCAACTGCTTTATATAATCTAGGATGATGATGCTCAGGAATTAAGACATTAAAACTTGCTGTATGAAACACATGATCTCTGACGTAGTAAGTGTTTAAATACACTCATTATCTGAAACGAAGCACAGAGTAGAACTATTCTCTGTTAACAAGGGAAAATAGCCGTAACATCATACTTTAGACTTTCATGATACATGGAAGCCAGTTTTGACTTTTGTTTTGCTTAATTCTTCAAAGGGATGACCAGAACTTCCCTTGTGGTACAGCAGATAAGAATCTGCCTGCCAATGCAGGGAACATGGGTTCCATCCCTGGTCCAGGGAGATTCCACATACGATGAAGAGACTAAGCATATGCGCCATAACTACTGAGCCTGTGTTTTAGGGTAAGATATGCGCCATAAGAAGAACTCTGAAGCCCAGGCCCCGCACCTAGAGAAAGCCTGTGTGCAGCAAAACAGACCTAGCACAACCATAAATAAGTAAATTTTTTAAAAAGAGCAGGAATCATCATAAAGAGTCAATTACATAGTCTCCTTCTTACCCACGTAAGTAAGCCTTGTGTGAGTTTGTGAAGGTAGAATCCTTCTGCTCTTTGACTTTTGAGAAATCTCTTTGGCTGCTTAATTGTATGAATATTCTGGGCCTCGAGCAATCTGAAAGCCAACCAACTGTTGCTTCTTGCCTGCTGAAAACTCATGATGATGCTGGATAATACATTTTTTAAGTTTTAAATAATAGCTGAACTCACAAGAAATAGAAAAAAAAGTTTAATTCCCAGGTGTTAGAAATCAAGAGAAAATTTAAGCCAGTGTGATCAGCAGCTGAGCAACCCAAAGAACTCTTCAACCGTGTAAACATGGGGCTAATACTTTGTTGTTATCGTTTTATATTTTATTTACTGTTAAGTGGCTAATGCATGCACATGATTCAAAAAGTTATAACTATTAATATATAATAAGTTTTATTCTCACCCCATCTGTCACTTCCCCTTCTTCTTATAAATCATGTATTTTACTAATTTATTATGATCATTCCAGTGTTTCCCAGGTAATATTAAGTACATATCAAAGTACATTTGTTCTTCCTCTATAGGCAAAAGGTAGCTTATCTTTTTATGCAATCTTATGAAATTTCTTGTTTCAGTTAGCAGTATATCGTGGAGATATTTCCACATCAGTACATGGAGACTTCCTTGAGCTTCTAAAACACTGCATAGTATTCCTTTGTGTGGGAAGCAGTCATTTATTGATCAACACAGGTTGCTGCAGTAGATAAACTTGTAATTATATAATCACGAACATTTGTAAATATAGCTGTAGGATTAATTTCTAGATAGGGGATCCTTGGATCATAGAATAACTTCACTTTTTTTGAGAGCTGCTACCAGATTGACCTCCATAGAGATTTACTATTTTGACTGACTTTGTAATGAGTGTCTCTTCCTCTGCAGGTTAACACAGAAAGCTTGTCAAATTTTTGGATTTTTTTCCAGTCTTATAGATGGGAAATGGCATCTCATATTTGCATTTACTTTATTATGTATGGTAATGAGCATTTTTTCATATATTTAAAGAGGTTTCATATTTCCTCCTCCAAACTGTTTGTGTCCTTTGTACATTTTTCTATTGAGCTTTTGATGTTTTTGTTACAGATTACTGAAAACACTTGATACGTAAAAAAAAGCATTATCTAGATGCTGGTACTTCCATACTTCACAAAGAACAGAAAATACTACCGAAAGCCTATACCCTGCAAAGAATGATTCTCAGAAAGAATCAGAAAAAGAAATGAGTCATAAAAATCTATCCACTAGGTCAGGGAAGAGACAAGAATTTTTGGTTGTTTCTGACAAGCTTATTCCTGATTAGACTCTAAGGAAGAATAAAAAGTTCTCGGGGAGAAATTTCTGTGAGTTTATATTTATAGCACCCACTTAGCATGGAGATTCTCAAAGCTTAGATTAATGTAAACACTAGTCTGCCTGTTCAGTTGTTCTGTACTATCTGACTCTTTGCAATCCCATAGAGTGTAGCCCGCCAGTCTGATTGGTCCATGGGATTTCCCAGGCAAGAATACTGGAGTTGGGTTGCCATTTCCTTCTCGAAGGTACCTTCCTGACTCAGGGATCAAACCCAGGTCTCCTGCTTGGCAGGCAAGTTCTTTACCACTGAACCACCATGGAAGTTTGGCTCATACATAAGTCTTAACAAATTTTAAAATGAAGATATTCTACACCATACATTCTCTGATCATAATTCAATTGAGTTAAAAATAAATTAAAAATATATGTTTGAACCTTTTAAGATACAATTCTAATTTTTCATGGTCAGATCAAAAAAGAAATCAATAGGTAAATTAGAGAGATTTTGAACTGAATGACACACATATTTCTTATTTAAAACTACGGTATGCAGGTAGGATTGTGCTTTAAGAACAATTTGAAGCTTTAGATGTTTCTGTGAGAAAATAAGAAAGCCTGAAGTGAGCTAAGTGTGCAAAAAAAAAATAAGCTTACAAAAGGAACAATATAAATCCAAGGAAAGAAGTAGGAAAGTACTACGTAAAGAACAGAAATCAATGAAACTGAAAATAACATGGATGATCAAGAAACTAACCAAGCAGACCAGTCAATGGTGAGATTAATCAAGAGGAAAACTAGAAGATGCAAGTAAATGTATAAATCAAATCCACTGACTAATGCAAAGTTAAATGAGAACAGAATTATTTTATCAACAACTCTAAGCCAATAAATTTAAAAACTGGGATGAAAGGACAATTTCATATAGCAGTATGTCAAAAGAAAATGGAACAAAGAGAGAACCTAAAACAATTCATAGGCTAAAGTATTCGATAAAAAAACACCCCAAGTTTAAATGTGTGGACTGTAGGAGAAATGGTGTTTCATACGGTGGGGAAATAAGGCAGAAGCCTTATTGGACAACATTTGGCCTCTTCTAAATCCACCCATCTATATCCTGGGTACTCTCAGCACAGCCAGCTGGGAAGTGTTGGGCCTTCCAAGTGGAGAGGGGAACCGTACTACTTCACAGTCTATTTTCTGCTGAAATTCTAAGGCATTAAAATGCATTTTGGAGGACAATTTCAGAGCCCAAAGAATTGATGCCTTTGAACTATGGTGCTGGAGAAGACTCCTGAGAGTCCCTTGGACAGCAAGGAAATCAAATCAGTCAACCTTAAAGGAAATCAACTCTGAATACTCATTGGATGGACTGATGCTGAAGCTGAAGCTTCAGTATTTTGGTCATCTGATGCTAACAACTGAATCACTAGAAAAGTCCCTGATGCTGGGAATGATTGAGGGCAGAAGAAGAGGGCATCAGAGGATGAGATGGCTGGATGGCATCACCGATGCAATGCACATGAATTTGGGTAAACTTCAGGAGACGTTGAGCTACAGACAGGCCTGGCATTCTACAGCCCATGGGGTTGCAGAGAGTTAGACATGGCTGAGCACTGAATACAGCAATAGCAACAACATATGCGAGATATAAACAGTTTATCACACTTTCTCTCCTTCAGGTCAGTTCAGTTACTCAGTCATGTCTGACTGCAACCCCATGAGCTGCTGGACACGAGGCCTCCCTGTCCAGCACCAACTCCTGGAGCCCACCCAATCTATTTCCCCATCTATTTGCCATGAGGTGATGGGACCAGATGCCATGATCTTAGTTTTCTGAATGTTGAGCTTTAAGCCAACTTTTTCACTCTCCTCTTTCACGTTCATCAAGAGGCTCTTTAGTTCCTCTTCACTTTCTGCCATAAGGGTGGTGTCATCTGCATATCTGAGGTTTTTGATATTTCTCCCAGCAACCTTGATTCCAGCTTGTGCTTCCTCCAGTCCAGAGTTTCTCATGAGGTACTCTGCATATAAGTTAAACAATCAGGGTGAGAATATACAGCCTTGACATACTCTACTTATTTGGAACCAGTCTGTTGTTCCATGTCCAGTTCTAACTGTTGCTTCCTGACCTGCATACAGGTTTTTCAAGAGGCAGGTCAGGTGGCCTGGTATTCCCATCTCTTTAAGAATTTTTCAGTTTGTTGTGATCTACACAGTCAAAGGCTTTGGCACATTCAATAAAGCAGAAATAGATGTTTTCTGGAACTCTCTCGCTTTTTTGATGATCCAGCGGATGTTGGAAATTTGATCTCTGCTTCCTCTGCCTTTTCTAAAACCAGCTTGAACATCTGGAAGTTCAAGTATTGCTGAAGCCTGGCTTGGAGAATTTTGAGCATTACTTTGCTAGTGTGTGAGATGAGTGAAATTGTGTGGTAGTTTCAGCATTCTTTGGCATTTCCTTTCTTCGGGATCGGATGAAAACTGACCTTTTCCAGTCCTGTGGCCACTGCTGAGTTTTCCAAATTTCATGGCATATTGAGTGCAGCACTTTCACAGCATCATCATTTAAGATTTGATATTTCAATTGGAATTCCATCACCTACACTAGCTTTGTTTGTAGTGATGCTTCTTAAGGCCCACTTGACTTTGTATTCCAGGATGTCTGATTCTAGGTGAGTGATCACACCATCATGATTATCTGGGTCATGAAGATCTTTTTTGTACAGTTCTTCTGTGTATTCTTGCCACCTCTTCTTAATATCTTCTGCTTCTGTTACGTCCATACCATTTCTGTCCTTTATTGAGCCCACTTTTGCATGAAATATTCCCTTGGTATCTCCAATTTTCTTGAAGAAATCTCTAGTCTTTCCCATTCTACTCTTTTCCTCTATTTCTTTGCACTGATCACTGAGAAAGGCTTTCTTATCTCTCCTTGCTATTCTTTGGAACTCCCCATTCAAAAAGGTTTATCTTTGCTTTTCTCCTTTGCTTTTGGCTTCTCTTCTTTTCACAGCTATTTGTAAGGCCTCCTCAGACAGCCATTTTGCTTTTTTGCATTTCTTTCCTTAATTGCTCCATTTTCAACAAGATTCCTTCTAAGTCCGACTCTCAGGATGTCTAAGGTATTGGTGACAATACACAGGCAAGGTTAAACCCTTGAGTTAAAATGGAGATGACTGATAATCCCAGATATTTGTGTGGGTACGTGTATGCTTAGTTGTTCAGTTGTGTCTGACTCTGCAACCCCATGGACTGTAGCCTACCAGGCTCCTCTGTCCATGGAATTTTCCAGGCAAGAATACTGGAGTGGGTTGCCCTTTCCTACTCCAGGAGATCTTCCCAACAAAGGGTTAAAACACCTGTGTCTTACCTCTCCACATTGGCAGGCAGATTCTTTACCACTGCGCCACCTGGGAATCCCCCAGATATTTGAAGCAGTTTATTTACAGGAGGACAAGGAATTATTGTTATCACAATGCCTCTATAATAAGGCTTATTAAAGAAGTTTGTACTTTAACAATTGAAGTTTATGCCTTTGGCTACCTAAAAGAAAGAGGTAAATTAAATTGATTTCTGCTTATTAAGGTAGGAAACATAGAATGATGGCAGTGTGAGAAGGAGGAAGTTTGGATTTAAAGATTACATTTACGCAAGGAAGATAATGAGCTGAATTAACTAATCAAACAATTCTATGAAACAACGACAACAAAAACCCAGAAAACTCCACTATCCTACAAAGCATTTATATTGTAAGGACTAATCAATTATCTTAATTTCGTCTGAAAGGCATTCAAGTTCAGTTTTAGTTAAAATTATTAAATGAACTAAGTGCTTTCAAAGTCTTTCCGTTCCTTCTCTCATTCCTTCTCTCTTTGCCTTTGTTCTCTCTTTGTTTTTACCCCTAGGCATCAATCCTAATACCCCATCTTTACTCTCTTCTCCCATGTTTGCCTCATTTAAGCATTGTCCCGTGTTCCAAAATAACTTCATACTTTCTCGTCAAAGTTTAAGGATTTCCGCTGTGACTTACAGCATTTTCAGCTGTGACACTTCTAACAGTTAAAGTTCACATCAGCAGCAGGCTCCCATGGGGATTCCGAGTATGAGAGCTTTGATTCTTCCTTTTCTCAAGAAACAATTATAGGATGCAGGGGACTGAGAAGGATACGGGTCTAAGAACAAAAAGTTCTCTTCTGTTTTGAAAGTATGTCGTTAGTAATAGTAGTATTATTACTAGTAACAAAAGTTGTTATATTTTGCAGTTAATCACTGCATTAATGTGTGAAGACAGCATAGTTAAGGGTGGTGAATTAGAGTAAGTACGGGCTGATTTTCATCCTAAAGGCAAACAGTCTCTTTCAGGAAATCTAAAACATTTTTTTTCAACTGTTTTAATTTCTAAAGATCAAGTTGCAAATTGAGAAATTCCATGCAAAATGAATGTACATTTTTGTCTCTTTTTATCTACTTAACTTGCTTTTATCTCCCAGTTTTAGGCCATATTTAAGTGTAGATAGGAGGATAGTTAACTTTTTAATAGGGCTTATAATAGGCCAGGATATTCTAACTTGCCTATAGGACCTGTGAGAAGGAAACTGATTTACCTAGATGTCAATTCATTTTGTTTTGTGAAAGTGGAAAAAAGTAGAGTTAGATAAAGACTAACAGAGTTAAATAATATTACTCAGATACCTTGAGGACAACTATACACTAATACGCAAATCAAGTTTTCTAAATTGGAGGAAGATAAGGGGGAAGGGGAAGGAAAAAAGAGGGAAGGAAGGGAAAGAGGGGAAAAAGAGAAAGGGAAGGAAAAAGAGAAAGAAGGAGGGAGGGAAAAGTTAAGAGGAAAAAAGATAAATTCATAACAAGATATTGTGTCTTCAAGGGAACTCTCAATTCCTGGAGGAGTCAGGGACTGAATTTTACATGGCATTGCTTTTGAATCTTCCTCTGAATCTACTCCAGGAGTGGCTATATGGTGAGCATCCAATAAATATACATTGTTTGTTAGAAACAATCAAATATACAAGATATATATGGAGATTTTTTTTGTTTGTTTGTTTTTTAGAGATTTTTTGTTTTCTTTTAGAGAAATCCTAAGCTATGAAAAAGAAAAAAAAATAATGTATTTCTCACAAAGTTGCACAAGCTACAGCATAAAGGGTCATATTTGTCCTGTGAGACGGTTCCGCTTGATGCTTTACATGCAGCATCAACTCACAGTTACCCTTACAAGTTCTGGCAACTCATAGGTCAGGCTACTGAGGAGAGATCTCCAGGGACTAAAACTATTAGTGGAGTGTGCTAGCTGTAAAAAGAGGAGAAGTGAAAAGCAAAGGAGAAAAGGAAAGATATTCCCATTTGAATGCAGAGTTCCAAAGAATAGCAAGGAGAGATAAGAAAGCCTTCCTCAGTGATCAGTGCAAAGAAATAGAGGAAAACAGTAGAATGGGAAAGACTAGAGATCTCTTCAAGAAAATTAGAGATGCCAAGGGAATATTTCATGCAAAGATGGGCTCAATAAAGGACATAAATGGTATGGGCCTAACAGAAGCAGAAGATTTTAAGAAGAGGTGGCAAGAATACACAGAAGAACTGTACAAAAAAGATCTTCATGACCCAGATAACCACAATGGTGTTATAACTCACACTCAGCTAGAGCCAGACATCCTGGAATGTGAAGTCAAGTGGGCCTTAGGAAGCATCACTATGAACAAAGCTAGTGTAGGTGATGGAATTCCAATTGAAATATCAAATCTTAAATGATGATGCTGTGAAAGTGCTGCACTCAATATGCCAGCAAATGTGGAAAACTCAGCAGTGGCCACAGGACTGGAAAAGGTCAGTTTTCATTCCAATCCCAAAGAAAGGAAAAGCCAAAGAATGCTCAAACTACCACACAATTTCACTCATCTCACACACTAGCAAAGTAATGCTCAAAATTCTCCAAGCCAAGCTACAGCAATATGTGAACTGTGACCTTCCGATGTTCAAGCTGGTTTTAGAAAAGGCAGAGGAAGCAGAGATCAAATTTCCAACATCCGCTGGATCATTGAAAAAGCAAGAGAGTTCCAGAAAAACATCTATTTCTGCTTTATTGACTGGAAAGCTGAGTACCAAAGAATTAATGCTTTTGAACTGTGGTGTTAGAGAAGACTCTTGAGAATCCCTTGGACTGCAAGGAGATCCAACCAGTCCATCCTAAAGGAGATCAGTCCTGAATATTCACTGGAAGGCCTGATGTTGAAGCTGAAACTCCAATACTTTGGCCACCTGATGCGAAGAGCTGACTTATTTAAAGAGACCCTGATGCTGGGAAAGATTGAGGGCAAGAGGAGAAGGGGACGACAGAGGGTGAGATGGTTGGATGGCATCACCGACCTGATGACATGAGTTTGAGTAAACTCCGGGACTTGGTGATGGACAGGGTGGCCTGGCGTGCTGCAGTTCATGGGGTTGCAAGGAGTCAGACATGACTGAGGGACTGAACTTAACCGAACTGAATGAATCAGAGCATTCTCCTCTCTTTTATCACTGATGTTTAACCTCTCCTACGCAAAACAATTGCTTTGTCATACATGACTTTTAAACTCGAAGATGTTAGTCACTCAGTCGTGCTCAGCTCTGTGACCCCATGGACAGTTGCCCACCAGGCTTCTCTGTCCATGGGATTTTCCAGGCAAGAACACTGGAGTGGGTAGCCATCCTCTTCTTCAGGGGGTCTTCCTGACCCAGGAATCAAACACAGGTCTCCTGCATTGCAGGCAGATTCTTTACTGTCTGGGCCACCAGGGAAGCCCCACTTTCAAGATTAAGTACCCATAAAATTTATTGTGCCTAAAATGACTCTAAAAGGAGGTTCAGACATATAGTTCTAGTCTAGTCAGGATCTGAGTAAATTAATGACATCTAAATGACTCTAAAATCAAGAGATTATCCTTGGAAAAAGACTCAGAAAAATTCAAATGTGTAAATAATGTTGAGTATATCAAATTAATGGGAACTTTTTTTTCCAGATTCTTAACTTCTAAGAATCATTCTTCCTCTGAAAACCAGCTCATGGAAATAGATTTAGCAAAAAACCATAAGGAATTAATTAGTTCAAAAACTGTATATGAATGCATCTTAAGGGAGGCATAGTGTTAAATGCCAGGAAGAAAAAAGAAAGAAAGAAAAGATCCTATTTTTCTCTAGTGATGAATGGAGAGAAATGAATAGATTCTTTTTATTCCACAAACACATCTGAATATTTACATGTGCTAAACATATGATAGTTTCTGAAGTTGAAGAAATGGAGAGGACAGACCCAGATCTTGCTTAAAGAAGTTCAGCATTGAATCTGGGCACAGAATATAAAGAAGTGATTGGAGTATGGTTTACTAGACATTAAGGAGGTATAAACTGAATGCTATGAAAACTAGCTGATTATTGAAACCCAGGTCATTTGCAGTTTAAAGTTAAGTACAATAACAGAGGTATGAATATGTAATGTGGGAGCATAAAGGGCTTCAAAATACTTATTGGAAAATCACTGAAGGCTTCCCGGAGAGGAGGATATTTGAGCTGTGGTAGAAAAGATGTGTAGGATATGCCAGGTGAAAAAATTCAGGTGGGGATGCAGAAGGAACATCATATCAGAAAGCATAAATCTGTTAAAAAGCCTGGCTTGGGCAGGAAACAGTAAGTAGAACAGGGTACATATCAGGAAATGGTGTAAGTGACACCAGAATGAGATTTTAGCTACGGAATGTGAAAGGTAGGACTTCCCTTGTGGCTCAGACAGTAAAGAATCCAGCTGCAATGTGGGAGACCTGGGTTCAATTCCTGGGTTGGGAAGATCCCCTGGAGAAGGTATTCTGGCCTGGAGGATTCCATGGACAGAGAAGCCTGGCATGCTATAGAGTCAGACACAACTGAGGGACTTTCACTTTCATAGAATTTCAAAGGTGGCTTGGAATAAGCCAGAAAAGAAAGCTGCACTTCTAGGAAAAAGGAAAAGGAAAAAGGCAGGGAGCCAAAAGAAGCAGAGGAGGAATGTGATCAAAATTTTCTTTTCCCTTGTCTCTTTCTCTCTCTCTTCCCCTCATTCCTTTTTTCCTAATCTCGTGACTCCCTCTCTCCCTTCTTTGCTTCTTTCTTTCCACTGTTCTTTAGAAAATGAACTGGAATAAAAGGAGAAACTGAGGAGAGAGAACCCAGTTAAGAGATAGTTGCTGAAGTTCAGATGAGCAACAATAAGCACCTGAGAAAAGGCAGTGATAGTGGAAATGAAGAGGTGAAGACAAAATCAAAGAGTATTTCTGTGATAGAAATCATAGGGTTCAGTTACAATATGAGCAAGTTTACTGGAGAGTAACATAGCAAGAGATAAAGAATAAGATGTAAGAATCAATAAGACTGAAAAGATTTTCAGCTTGAAGTCTGAGCAACATCACTGACTTAGATGAATGATTCAGGAGACAAGTAGTTTTAGGAGCAAGGAAAGTTTTAGGAAATTTACTTCATGAATTTAAATTCCAGGTATCTTGACGGGTATTAAAGAAATGAAAGAGGACATTTCAAGAGATTGATTTTTCAATGCATGATCCAGTGTACAGTGAGAGGCTCTGAAAATGTAAGTGAAACACATCATAGCCTAGAGGTGAAGAGTGAGGAAACGGAAGGAATTTTTCTAATGAACTTTCCTTCCACTGATAAGAAAAGTCACTGTTACTACTGAGTTCAGAGCAAAGTCAGGCTAAGCTTAAGAAAAGTGAACACGGATTGGAGAGACCAATTGAATGTGGAGAAGGAAAATTTACTAAATGTAAGTGAAAGGTTTACCATGTAGTCAAAGTCGAGATGAGCATAAAACACCTAAATTTATAGCTCCATGATTCCCTATAGCAAAAAAGAGAAAGTAATGGTTCCATTAATCTAGAAGGTAAAATTCAATTCCTGTCTGGAAAGCCACAATTGAAAGCTTCTAAAGTTGTGCCACAAGCTAAAAACCTATGTACTAACATCAAGGATCTGTAAATAGATTAGATTTGGTTAAGCACCAATTTTTTATATGGGAGAGAACTGGAAAGAAACAGGCAGACTAGAATCAGACAGACTATTGGTCATTAAAATCTCATTATTAACAGAAAATTGCTATACTAGATCACTTTGTGTTATTTTAGACAGTTTGGAAACATGAAACTTATCTTCAAATTTATCTCAATTAAAGATCAGTTCAGTTCAGTCACTCAGTCCTGTCAGACTCTGCAAGGCCATGGACTGTAGCACACCAGGCTTCCCTGTCCATCACCAACTCCCAGAGCTTGCTCAAACTCAAGAATTGAGTGGTTTGACCCAGCAATCCCACTCTTGGGCATATACACCGAGGAAACCAGAACTGAAAGAGACATGTGTACCCCAATGTTCATCGCAGCACTGTTTATAATAGCCAGGACATGGAAGCAACCTAGATGCCCATCAGCAGATGAATGGATAAGGAAGCTGTGGTACATTATCATAATGGAATATTACTCAGCCATTAAAAAGAATACATTTGAATCAGTTCTAATGAGGTGGATGAAACTGGAGCCCATTATACAGAATGAAGTAAGCCAGAAATATAAACACCAATACAGTATATTAATGCATATATATGGAATTTAGAAAGATGGTAATGATAACCCTATATGCAAGACAGAAAAAAAGACACAGATGTACTGAACAAACTTTTAGACTCTGTGGGAGAAGGCGAGGGTGGGATGTTCAGAGAGAACAGCATTGAAACAAGTATACTATCAACGGTGAAACAGATCACCAGCCCAGGTTGGATGCATGAGACAGGTGCTCAGGGCTGGTGCATTGGGAAGACCCAGAGGGATGGGATGGAGAGGGAGGCAGGAGGGGGGATCGGGATGGGGAACACATGTAAATCCATGGATGATTCATGTCAATGTATGGCAAATACCACTACAATATTGTAAAGTAATTAGCCTCCAATGAATAAAAATAAATGGAAAAAAAAATAAAGGTCACAATGTTTAACTTAAAAAAATAAAAAAAAAAGAATTGAGTGGTTTGATTTCCTTGCAGTCCAAGGGACTCTCAGGAGTCTTCTCTAACACCACAGTTCAAAAGCTTCAATCTTTGGCACTCTGCTCACTTTATGGTCCAATTCTCACATCCATACATGACTACTGGATAAACCGTAACTTTGACAAGACAGACTTTTGTTGGCAAAGCAATGTCTCATCTTTTTAATATGCTGTCTAGGTTGGTTTTAGCTTTTCTTCCAAGGAGCAAGCAAGTGTCTTTTAATTTCATGGCTGCAGTCACCATCTGCAGTGATTTTGGAGCCCAAGAAAATAAAGTCTCTCACTGTTTCTATTGTTTCCCCATTTATTTGACATGAAGTGATGGGACTGGATGCTGTGATCTTTGTTTTTCGAATGTTGAGTTTTAAGCCACCTTTTTCACTCTCCCCTTTCATTTTCATCAGGAGGCTCTTTAGTTCCCATTTGATTTCTGCCATAAAGGTGTTATCATCTGCATATCTGAGGTTATTGATATTTCTCCTGGTAATCTTGATTCCAGCTTGTGCTTCATCCAGCCCAGCATTTCACATGATGTACTCTGCATATAATTTAAATAAGCAGGGTGAAAATATACAGTCTTGACATACTCCTTTCCCAATTTGGAACCAGTCCATTGTTCCATGTCCAGTTCTAACTGTTGCTTCTTGACCTACATACAGATTTCTTAGGTGGCAGGTAAGGTGATCTGGTATTCCCATCTCTTGAAGAATTTTCCACAGATTGTTGTGATCCACACAGTCAAAGACTTCGACATAGTCAATAAAGCAGAGGTAGATGTTTTTCTGGGACTCTTGTTTTTTCTATGATCCAACGGATGTTAGCAATTTGAGCTCTGGATCTTCTGCCTTTTCTAAACCCAGCTTGAACATCTAGAAGTTCTCAGTTCAGGTACTATTGAAGCCTGGCTTGGAGAATTTTGAGCATTACTTTACTAGCATGTAAGATGAGTGCAATTATGTGGTAGTTTGAACATTCTTTAGCATTGCCTTCTTTGTGACTGGAATGAAAACTGACCTTTTCTAGTCCTGTGGCTACTGCTGAGTTTTCCAAATGTGCTGGCATATTGAGTGCAGCACTTTAACAGAATCATCCTTCAGGATTTGAAAAAGGTCAGCTGGAATTCCATCACCTCCACTAGCTTTGTTTGTAGTGATACTTCTAAGGCCCACTTCACTTCACATTCCAGGATGTCTAGGTCTAGGTGAGTCATCATGGTTATCTGGGTCATGAAGATCTTTTTTGTACAGTTCTTCTGTGTATTCTTGTCACCTCTTCTTAATATCTTCTGCTTCTGTTAGGTCCGTACTGTTTCTGTCCTTTTTTGTATCCTTCTTTGCATGAAATGTTCCCTTGGTATCTCAAATTTTCTTGAAGAAATTCTAGTCTTTCCCATTCTATTGCTTTCCTTTATTTCTTTGCGTTGATCACTCAGGAAGACTTTCTTGTCTCTCCTTGCTATTCTTTGGAACTCTGCATTCAGATGGGTATATCTTTCCTTTTCTCCTTTGCCTATTGCTTCTCTTCTTTTCTTGGCTATTTGTAAGGCCTCCTCAGACAACCATTTTGCCTTTTTGTGTTTTCTTCTTGGGGATGTTTTTGATCACAGACTCCTGTATAATATCACGAACCTCTGTCCATAGTTCATCAGGCACTCTGTCTATCAGATCTAGTCCCTTGAATGTATTTCTCACTTCCACTGTATTATCATAAGGGATTTGATTTAGGTCATACCTGAATGGTCTAGTGGTTTTCCCTACTTTCTTCAATTTAAGTCTGAATTTGGCAATGAGTTCATGATCTGAGCCACAATCAGTTCCCAGTCTTGTTTTTGCAGACTATATAGAGCTTCACCATCTTCCACTGCAAAGAATATAATCAATCTGATTTCATTTTTGACCAGTGGGTGATGTCCATGTGTAGAGTCATCTCTTGTGTTGTTGGAAGAGGGTGTTTGCTATGACCAGTGCGTTCTCATAGCAAAACTCTGTTAGCCTTTGCCCTGCTTTATTCTGTACTCCAAGGCCAAATTTGCCTGTTACTCCAGATATCTCTTGACTTCCTACTTTTGCACTCCAGCTGCCTATGATGAAAGGATATCTTTTTATGGTGTTAGTTCTAGAAGGTTATGTAGGTCTTCATAGAACCATTCAACTTCAGCTTCTTCAGCATTTGTGGTTGGGGCATAGACCTGGATTACTGTGATACTGAATGGTTTGTCTTAAAAATGAACAGAGATCTGTCATTTTTGAGATTTCACCCAAATATTGCATTTTGGACTTTTTTGTTGACTATGATGGCTACTGCATTTCTTCTAAGGGATTCTTGCCCATAGGAGCAGATATAATATTCATCTGAAATAAATTCACCCAGTCTGGTCCATCTTAGTTTACTGATTCTGAAAATGTTGATGTTTACTCTTGCCATCTCCTGTTTGACCACTTCCAATTTACCTTGTATCATGGATCTAATATTCCAGCTTCCTATGCAATATTGCTCTTTACAGCATTGGACTTTACTTCTATCACCAGTGACACCCACAACTGGCATTGTTTCACTTTGGCTCCATATCTTTATTCTTTCTGGAGTTGTTTCTCCACTGATCTCCAGTAGCATATTGGGCACCAATCGACCTGGGGAGTTCATCTCTCAGTGTCATATCTTTTTGCCTTTTTATACTGTTCTTGGGGTTCTACAAAGCAGCTAATGATCTAATTAATTTATTATGTTTAACTAGTCTTGCCTCTTAAACTGCATGGTATCCTTAAAGAGTGTTATATTTTCAGCCATTCTCTAAAAAACAACAACAACAAGAAAAAAACATATTCAATTAGTACTTCCGACTGAATGTAGCCAAAACTTTCTTTTGCTCCCCTTGGTCCTTGACCAATATCCTGAGTTTACCCAACATGATGCATTCTAACTGGTGCCTGGCCTTTTGCTGACTCAGGTCCAATTAATAGTAAACACAGATGGAGAATCTGTAACAAATAGTGGAATACACAGACATTATTTTTTTCCTTTGTCCCTTGACCCTTTAAGCTGAGAAAAGTGCCAACAGAAATGTAGCAAAGCACAAACATTCTCTGCTTGATATGCATGGGCTTATCTTGTGTGACCTTTTCTGAATGGCACAAAGGGAATTGCTTCAGATATTTAGGCAAAATATGCATGCTCAAGCACAGGAGTCTCCTTGTATCCTGAAAACTATATTTAGTTTTGTTTTCAAAGATGATTAGCTCCTTAAAGGATAAAAGGACAGCTTAAACATCATTAAGTAAAGTTTACAAGTTAAATATGTCAAAAGAATGTCTGGAAGCCAGGCACACAAGCTTAGAAAAGGACTCCTCATAGAGCTTAGGTCCATGTGAACATAAAACTAGTAAAGAAAATTCTCCTCCTATTAAAAAAAAATAAGGAAACCAAAGTAGGGGATGACAGGCTGATGGTGGGAGTTGAGACAGGAAATGAGATTAACTCTTAGGAATTAAGATCAATGAATGAAGATGGAGCTTCTCTGGTTGAAGGTGAAACTGTCTCCAAGGAGAGGGAGCATCAAGGAAACATTAGAGAGGTTTCTCCAACGTGGAACCGCAACTCCAAAGGACGATAAAGCTTTGCCTCCAGGAAATATGCAAGCGAGACTCAGGCCTCCCTGGGCCCACCCTGGCGCCTGGCACCTGGAATCTGTGGCAAGAGATGGTGGTGGTAATCACAACATTTTTTTTGTCAGTGGGACAAAATGGCAGCTGTGGAGGATTTCCAGTAGCATGTGATAGAATTACCAGTGGCAGGACACCAACTAATAGTTTTGAAAGATAAGAAGCGCTGGAGTCTGGAAAGATGCCCCTGGCCCCCCACAGTGCATGGCAGCACTGACAACTTAATTTGAGATCAAAGAGCTGTAACGGTGTTTATGAAGACTAACAGTGATCAATTCTCTAAATGTTGCTTGATTCTGATGATTAATCTAAGGTAAGTAGGTAAAGTCTTTAAAATTTTTTTAAATTGGCGTATAGTTGCTTTTTCAATTGGAGTATAGTTGTGTTGGTTTCTACTGTACAATGTAAATACACACACACACACACACACACACACACACACACACATATATATATCCCCATCCTCTTGAGCCTCCATCCCACCACCCACATCCCACCCCTCTATGTCATCACAGAGCGTGGAGCTGAGTCCCCTGTGTTAGACAGCAGCCCTCACTGGTTATCTATTTTATACATGGTAGTGCATACATGTCAATGATATTCTCTCACTTCATCCCATTTCTCCTTCCCCTCCATATCTGTAACTCTGTTCTCTATATCTGTGTCTCTATTCCTGCCCTGCAAATAGATTTGTCAGTACCATTTTTTTAGATTCAATCTATATGAGTTAATATATGACATTTGGTTTTTCTCCTGACTTAACTTCACTCTGTGTGATGGACTCTGGATTCATCCACATCACTACAAATGACTCAGTTGCATTCCTTGTTATGGCTGAGTAATATTCCATTGTATATATGTACCACATCTTTATCCACTCATCAACTGATGGACACCATGTCCTGGCTATTGTAAATAAACTCTTAATCCAACTTCAACAGACAAGTTTCATCACAAATTTACATTCCTGGGCTGCTAAGCATGCATTTCACATAGTTAACTAGATAAAGCTATAAACAAAGCACACCAGATTGGTTGGGAGAAGAGGCTCTAAAATCAGACTGGGTTTGTATCTTATTCTGCCATTCATTACCTGTTTGACTTTACTTGCTAAATTTCTCTGTGCCTCAACTTCCTCATCTATATCCTGCAAACAATAGTGATAATGTCTTTGGGATTGGTAGAATGATGAACACGTATAAAAGACTTAAACCAATCCCTGGTACTAAGTAAAAATTGAATAAATACTGGTAATTATTATTACATGCCTCATCAAGGAGAGTTTATAAGGCCTTCCTTTTTGACACTGTCCCCCTTAAACTAAGACCCTAATAAAAGTACTAAGGAATGGGAGACAGGACCATATGTGATTCAGTGATAAATTCTCAATAATTTTGCCTTTGTGTGTGCTTGTTTGAGTGTGTATTGGGGTAAGAGAGATACCTCTGTTCTTTCCTTCTCCTGGCTGTGGCCTGGGAAACGAGTAGACAAGAACGCCAAATTTTGCACTGTAGAAGAAAAAGATAGATGATAGAATTACCTTGGTAATGCCCTGGCTCCTGGGTGAGTGGTATGTTTGCCTTCCCCTTTGTTCTGACTTTCAGGGTTGCCTGCTTTAATGAAACAGTTCAGATTGAATACATTCATTCTGGAATAAACATTACTAAATTTGGAAGGAAGGCAGTTTGAAACTAATGGAAAGTGACAAGAGCAAAATGCAGAATTCAAATTACCAGCATTTATTACATAGGGAAAAGAGGAAGTCTGAAATCAATGTTACTTCATAATATAATACTGATGTGTAATTATTTCTAATTTTATGCATACTTAATCAAATACTCATGGGCTAGATGAGTCTCTATTAATTATTAAGAGAGTACACACAAATGAAAATTTCATTAACAGAGATCAAATCTTATAAGGAATCACAGGGTACCTGAATGAGATTTCCTAAAATCAAAAAAAATTAAATGAAAACTAAATGTGAGGGTTTGGTAAATAACTTACAGCATGAAATGACTATAATGCAGCCACTAAAATATGCTATAGCTCAAGATTTTTGAAATCTAAATATGTCCATGATACATATTCTGTGATTAAAGCAAATGGCTTTATAACATTAAATAACTTTAATTATTTAAATTTAAAGGAGAAGGCAAGATTTTGTGTCTCCCTGTAATTCTGTGTGTATGTCTACTAAACATCTTGGAAAGAAATATATAAAAATGTTAATGCTGTTCATCTTGGATGATAGGATAAACAATAATATTTTTCTTTGAAATTATTTGTTATTATTACCATAATGTAAAGTTGTATAAACATATATTTGAATGCTTGGCAAAACCATAAAGCTCAATTGAATAATTTAAATATAATACCACAAAATATAATACGTAGAACAGTCAGGTCTACTGGCTAAAAACTTCCTTCTGAAACTGCCTGAAAATAGTGGGAAAACTGTTGAGTTCATGGTAGTGATCTTGTACTTGGCCTACTATGAATAGTTTATCAAGAGCCTAAAAAATTACTTTCATTCCAGTCTGAGCTTTCTGCAGTGTAGGAGGCCCGGGTTCGATCTCTGGGTTGGGAAGATACCCTACATTCTTGCCTGGAAAACCCCATGGAACAGAGTAGCCTGATGGGCTACAGACCATGGGGTTGTAGAGAGTCAGACACGACTGAGTGACTAACATAACATAAATATATATTCATTATGAGTTTAAAGAGAAAAATCTAGAAGGCAATTTCCATTTTTAAAGTAGTTTGGTTGAAAAAGTTAAGCTTACTCATATATTTAAAAATCTGACTCTTCATTCATATAAATAATTTTTGAAGAGCAGCTAAAATAGTGACTAAAAGAGATGGCAAATCTTAGGGGAATAAGTTTGCTATTTTAATGTGCAAACTTGAATCAAATTAGACTTTCAGGAATGATGATGATATGAGAACATTTTTGCATAGCACACTAACCAAAATAACAAGCACAACAGAAAACAAAAGAATCTCCACTTATAAGGAAGTTAGTCAATTATCAAAATCCTGTACTATAGAAGCTATATGTTGCTATTTACAAAGATATTTTATATAAATAAGAGGAAAAAGCTTAGTTTTGACACATATTTTCCACAATCAAAAGTGGGATGCTGTTGGGGAAGAAAATCAAAAATCGTTTCTTTGGAGATAGGGTCCCTTGTAGTTTGGTTGCGTTGTAGAAACATGGGTCACCATTTTGGATACCCTAGATCACAAGTTCTGTGAAGTCGGTAACTGTAATGTTTTTTGTTAACAGCCTTATCACCAGTTTCTGGAGTATAATAAGAGCTGAATAAATATTTGTTGGCATGGTTTTCCCGCCTACATAATGGCAGTGCTTAGAAAGAGAAACAAAATGGCAAAGTCATTCAAGTTAACCCAGCCTCGCTTCATCACCAGGGGCAAACAGAGGTTCATCACAAAGCAGTTCACCAGACAGATATTACAAAGTATTTATTCATCAGGTAAAAATTCTGTGAGCCTTGTAGCATTATGCTGATATACAAGGCACTACTCTAATATGGAGATATTAGATGACCCAAACCAGACTCTCTAAAATGGAGGAACAGCTGAAATCCAGAAGACTTAAGATTTGAAATAACTCAAAATATCATGCTTTTGATCATTGCATTGTACTGCTTCTTTTTCTGAGGAGAATGTAAGTAATCTTCCCAACGACTGAATTATAATAACAGATGTGGTAAGATAACATTAGACTAAAACACTACCTTGCTCTTCTGTTCTTTTTTTTTTTTTTCTCTCAGTCGCTAAGTTGCGTCCTTGAGACCCATGGACTGTAGCCCACCAGGCTCCACGTCGCTCTTCTAGATGGCCCTAAATTAATTAGAGTAACAAGAGAACTTCTCTGATGCACTTTCAATCAATGATTTGATGATCCAGACTACACAAAATAGATAAGACTACACAAAAGCTCCGTGAGACTCACAGGAAGTCAGCATGCAGCCTAACCAGGATCTGGTCTCAGGCTGTGTCCTATGGCATCAAGAGGTCGTAGAGTCCTGCTGGATTTAGAATGGACTCAAGATTTTATGGCCGTGCCTTCTGAGAATATTTTCTATATTTTACTCTATATATGTTGTCAAGGTACAGACTCATCAAAAATCATAACTGCACCTTATTTTGGTTAGACATTTGTCAATGTCACTTTGACTATATGTTTTTTTTAATTGTGGTAAAAAAAATATACAAGATCTACTCTTTTAACAGATTTTTAAGTATATAATACAGCACTGTTAACAATGAACACTATGGTGTACAGAGGATCTCTACGACTTTTTCATCTTGCAGGACTGAAATTTTATACCTACTCAACAGCAACGTCCATTTCCTCTTCCCTCCGCTCCTGACAGCCACAGTCTACTTCCTGCTTCTACGAATTTGAGTACTTCAGATAAATCATGTAAGTGGAACCATGAAACATGTGTGTATAATTTATACCACTTCTGTAATTATGTGTATATATAAAATTATACCAGAATTCAAATCAAAATAAATGAGAAAAGTGGGAGAAAAGTGTTAACTGGGACTGTAGAAAAGCTAACCAACAAGATATCAAGTAGGAATGCCTTAATTACTCATCTGTATATCCCATAGATCAACTGAAATGAAAAAACAGCACCCAGATGCTAGGAAGGCCAATTATAGTCATCATTCAAAAAGCCAGAAAAATGAAGATGTTCCAAACATGTTGAATGTTCTAAAAGATATGAATAAGGTTAAACTATGTGCTATTGAAAGGTCCCCTGGAGACAGACCCATTTATAAAAGGAAAAGAGAAGACTCACCATGGGATCTAGTGCCTCTAATATCCCATGCACTTAAGCAGAAATTTGCATTCCAAGAAGAAGATTCCTTTGAGAAAGAAAATAATTGTTGGGAGTCTTCTCCATTTTCTAGTCCAGAAACTTCAAAGGTGCGCTTATAATTTTAGACATCATATCTCAAGTCAGAAGTATATTGAACTAAAGGAAGAACCAACAAACCCAGCAGGTGTAGACCAAGCCATGAGCAACAGGGGCTATGTCTATACCTAGAAGGCAAGACCGCAGAAGTATACCTACACACCTCTTCCTGCATGTGAAAGGATCACATCTCCTGTTAATGAAATTAAATGTAGTCCATACACTGGGGTATGTTCGTGCAAAGGTATGAAGGATCTTAACTTGTCTCTGGTTTTATAAGATCCAACAGTTAATGGGCTACTGATGATAGCTAGGTGTATGGATCTTTTTCATTTTTTTCCACATATGCTGGGCTTCCCTGGTGGCTCAGCTGGTAAAGAATACGCCTGCAATGTGAGAGACCTGGGTTGGGAAGATCCCCTGTAGAAGGGAACGACTACCCACTCCAGTGTTCTGGCCTGGAGAATTCCATGGACTGTATAGCCCATGGGGTCGCAAAGAGTCGGACACGATTGAGTGACTTTCACTTCACTTCACTTCATATCCCATAAATCCCTGCTCTAGTAAATCTATGACTATAATAAATATATACTTATTTACTTACTCAAAAAAAGTCATAAATAATTTAGTCATAAAAGCAGTTCATTTTTTTTAATAACTCACCTGTGTGGAAGACTAATACACAGATTTTAATAACCACAGCCTTAAAGCAGAAGTTTATTTATTACAGGTGATGTAGTGGATAAATACTGTAGGTCAAGGCATAACTATTAGACAACTGAAAATTATTATGACTAACTCAAGCAAGAAAATTAAATTTATTAAATTAACACAACGATGTGCAAAACATAATAAACCTTCATCCTGCCTTCACAAAGTCTGGGAATGAAGGCTGTTCTGGGTCTTCAGCATCAAAAACTTGAAATCTTCTCTTTCCTATTGATTTTAGCTACAGCCAGCACTCATAACCCTCAGTCTCTATGTGGCTCTGTTTAAGTGTCATACTTCCAAGAAAAAGAACTGGATTTGCCCAATATAGATCAGACATTCCTGTCTTTGGTAAATCAGCCAAGTAAGTGTTTCAGGGCAGAGGCTGGTGACATTGACACAACCACGAGGTAAAAACGGAGCCACTAGCCCAATTTGTATCACTGCAATGGCTTATCCTCCTGGTCAGAGGTTCTCCTGGCGTAGAAGTAGATAGTGATGCTTGAAGAGTCCTCTCAGAATATGGCTTGACCACAGTTGGGTTTGCTCTAAGACTAAACCAAGTGAATTTATATCTCTTACATTGATGTGAATAAGCAGAATATAGTTTGCCAAATCCTACAAACCTGACCTATGACTCAGATTTAATATTACCATTCCCTCCTCTTCCCGCTTCCTCCAGTTTCTCTTATAGAAACAGTGGCCACCTTTTCTTTGTTTCATTTTTCTCAAGGTTGCTTCATGGAGAGCTGTCTCCTTATTGACTTATGCAGTCCTGTGTTTCCTCAGTAGATGTGAAAGGATTACATCTTGTTGGTTCATTGCTCATGCTAGGAATTATTAGCCCATATTGTGGCAAACATTTCCTAAAAAATGCAAGATTGTATCTATCTCTTCTAACTCAAAATGGTATATTTTTTTAACACAGCCTTTTGAACAGCTCATAATTCTTAATTTTTTAAGGTGAAATAGTCATAAAAAATATACTTGTAAAACTTCTATTAAGTAGGAGTATCAGAAAAGATATATGGCCAGATGTTTTAGTTATGTTAGTTCATAACACATTATTCCAAAAGTTAACAGCATAAAAAACAAACATTATCTCGCTCTCTCTGTGGGCTTAGGAATTCAAGTGCAGCTTAGTTGGGTGCCCCTGGATCAGGGATTTTCATAACGTCATAGTTAGGGTGGCAGATAAGACTGTGATTCTACTTGAAGGCTCCACTTGGAGAGGATCTGCTTCAAACCTGCCTCAGTATGATTACTGACCAGATTTAATTTCTCATGGGCTACTGAACTGATGGCCTTAGTTTTTTACCGGCTGATGGGTAGAGGCCTCCCTCTTTCTCTTGCCTTATGAGACTCTCCATAGAGCAGCCCAAACATGCCATTTGGCTTCTGTCAGCAAGCAAGTGAGAGTGTAAGAGAGATCGCCAAGATAGAAATCATAATTTCTTTGCAACCTCATCTTACAAATGACATCTCATCATCTTTATGAGAATCATTTAGATCCAATCTAAACTTAAGAGGAAATATTTATATAAGTTTGCAGATCCCAAGAAGCAAGAATCATTGGCATTGGAAGGTGAAGTGTTAACCACTGGACCACCAGGAAAGTTTCCCAGGAGCAAGAATCATTGGGAGCTCTCTTGGAGTTTCCTTATGACACCAGGGAAAATCAGATCTGTGATTCTTGAAATTTGAATTACAGGTATATTCTGACATTTAGCAAACAGAAGGAAAGTCAGAAAATAGTGCACAACAAAGTAACATTAAAACTAAGGAGAGACTTTGAATAAAAATGAAAAGCATTTATTAATATGGTTCTACAAACCAGGAGAGAAAGTGATTTGATTTCTGAGACATATTTTCATTCACAAACATGAAAAATTTTACACCACACATCCACTAGGCCACAGATTTCTGTACAAGTGTTAAGAATGTGCCTAGTTACGCTCTACAAGAGTAACTGCTCATCATGACTTGTGGTTACAAATACAAATAGTTAAGTAAAGATATTGACAATGCAGAAATGCCCTGTAAGAGAAACCTTTGTCAACACAAGAAAAAAACGTGAAAAAGTATTAAATAATTTTAACAAAAAAAAATCTCATAAGAAAGTGCAATAATTTTAAAAACTTACAATAACACTAAAGCAAAATATTTTTAGGCAAAGGAGTTTAAGACCTATGGCTCTAAAAGAGACTAGCCAATTATACCTCTTCATAATGAAAAACAAGGAGGATAACCAAATTCCTTAACAATTAAGAAAGTTATATTTAGATATACTAATCTTCTTAATTAAATACTCTGATATACTTACTCAGAATGAAAGCTATTTGGGGTGAGGGAGTAGCTGAAAAAGTAAATAGAGAAAGAAAATTAACAGACACTGGTAGAACAGCTTAATACATCCAATTTGGAGATGTTGAAATCAACACATTTTATTTAAGAATTGGCAGATACACTATACTACTAGCTACTCTGAAGATTCACCCCCAGATGGCAGGAAATTCTCTTAAGTGTTTTATTTCAAGGGGAAGAATGGATAGGTGAAGTAATACATTGGTACCCTATTTGGAAATGCAGGGAAAATTTTTTTAAATAAACATTTTCAGATCAATTCATCAGAAAGTTTATAGGAACATAATGATTAAAAGATTTTAAAAAATGTCAACAAACTAGTGGCCCCAATATACCTAGCAATTCACCACGGTTTATAGAAGGTCAACAATGGGAAGAGCACTGTGCACCACAGGCAGCCAGAGGACCACAGTTTACATAATTATTTTGTTTTACAATAATATTTTTCTAGTTATTATTTGGAAAAAAATTGAAGGGTATAGAGAAGAAAATGTAAAATTGCAAAAACATAGTTAACATTTTGGTATGTTTTCTATTAAAATTTTAAAATTTATATGTGTTTTTACATATGCATATGTGTATATAAATTTTAAATATTGGCAAGTAATTTTTAAAAATTACTTTGCAAAAAAAATAAAATAAAAAATAAAAATTACTTTGCACCTTTCGTTTTTCACACCTATGATGTCAGGGTTTTTTTTTCTTGTGTTACTACATATCCTTATAAAAACATCCTTTCAGTCTTTATCCTAAAGACTTTTAGAATATATTTAGTATTCTATTTGTGAGTGTAACAAATTAATTAGTTTATTTAATTGTAGCATTAACAAAATTTAATATAGTAATGTAATTATAAATATATATTATATTCTTAATTTACATAAAAATATAATTCATTAAATCTCCTCATATAATAGATATTAAGCTATTTCCAACCTTAACATTTATTTTGTCTATTTTTGACATTCATGCACTGGTAAATATCTAAAGCAAAAATGTGCTGGTCATTTACAATGACTCAATCTGTGCTTTTAGAATTCTTTCTTTAGTGAGAACAAAAAGCAGTACAAATAATTGTTTTGATGTGGTAAAAGCTAAAGGATAAATATCAATTTCAATGCAAGCACAGGTGATGCAGAACTACCTGCCTTCTGCCTACCTGTAAGGGTCTCCCAGAGATCTCTCTTGCTTGAGTCTTTTAGCCGGAGACATAAGAGGCGTGGATTTGACCCCTGGGTTGGGAAGATCCCCTGGAGAAGGGCACAGCAACCCGCTCCAGTATTCTTAGCTGGAGAATCCCCATGGACAGAGGAGCCGGGTGTGGGGGTGCTACAGTCCATGGGGTCACACGGAGTCTGACGTGACTGAAACGACTTAGCACGCACACACAGACAGACCATGAGCTTAGAGAAATCCAGGCACAGAGTATAAGGTGCAAGCATGACATTTGAACAGTGATTGACTGTTTTATTCTTGAAACATTCTCCTCTCTTGATTTCCACGACTAAATTCCTCCTCTTTTCCTCCTGTCTCTTGCTGGAGGGGGAGTACATGTATTATCCATTTCTCTTGCTTCCAGTGGATGGACTTCACTTACAATTAATCCCTGGCCGCTTGCCCCACCCTTTAATCACTCTTCCCTGTGAAGACTGCAGATTGCGTTATGGTTAAAAGTCACTGGCCCACCTTTTATGTCAATCATCTGCTATCACTGAGGATTTGAATGTCTTTTCTTCTTTCTCTAGCTGACCAGTAGGAGGCAGAGGAGCTTAAGTTACTTTTTCAATACCAGAAGAACTTTCTGAAGACATAGATGGGAGGTAGGAGAGGAGACAGGGGCTACAAGGACCTTCTAGTCAGTCCATTTAGCTCTCATCTAACTTCAGGAGTTCAAGAGCAATCAAGATAGTATTTAATTTGGTGCAGCCATTATGGAAAATAGTGTGGAGATTCCTCAAATAACTGAAACTAGAACTACCATATGAAGCAATCCCACTGTTTGGTATATATCTGGGGAAAAGAGAATCACTAAGTTGAAAAGATACATGCACCTCAATGTTTGTAGCAGTGTTACTTACAATAGCCAAGATATGGAAGCAGCCTCAGTGTCCATTAACCAGACAAATGGATAAAGAAGATGTGGTATATATAGAGCTTAGCTGTAAAAAACAAATAAAATTTTGCCATTTGCCACATGAGGGATCTGGAGGGGACTGTGTTTAGTGAAATAAATCACAGAAAAAGATAAATTCTGTATGTTATCATTTATGTGTGGAATCTAAAAAATAAAACAAATTAATAAATATAACAAAACAGAAACTGACTTACAGATATAGAGAATAAACTAGTGGGGAAAAGGAAGGTATGAGGGGCAAGACAGGGGTATGGGATTAAGAGGTACAAACTACTAGATATTAAAAAAAAAAGCCAATATTATGATCTCCACTTTCTAACACTCTTTTCAGTTGCTTCTGAAGTGGACAAAGAAAATGGGGGTACTGTGTTATTGGCCACCTGAAATCCCAGTAATTTGTATCCCATTTGTAATTATTTTCTGTGTGCCATGAGAATTGGTGGTTGGTTGGATATGGAAGGTGAGAGAGAACTAGAATGATTCCCCAGATGCTAAGAGAACCTTTACAGGAGAAGTGGCAGAAAGCAGTGAATAACATAATTCTGTTCTCTGAGCTTACGGCATCTGTGGGACTTCAAATAGAGACGTCAAGTAAGAAGTTATAAGAAGAGTTACAGCCTTGTTATGCAAGGTGCCAAAAATTCATTCCAGAATACATTTCATAAGTTAAGAGAAGAAAGTTGACTTACAGATTACTAAAGGCAACACAGCGTAGTAACAAATAGCCATAGTCTCATAAAAAGACCACCATATCCTAGAAGAAAAATTTTAGGAATTAGAAATATTTAAAGCATTTCATTAATTTGAAAATCTGTGTATGTGAGGAAAACCAGCAGTGACAATGTTTGCTGATATCTCTGTTTCTCTAAAATGAGACTGATATTCAGTCCCATTTCCTTCCTCTGCCCTAATCTCCACCGCAGTACTATTACATGATTAACTGAAAAATGTCAGTGACTTGGAAGCCTAAATAAAATCTTACGAGGCGAGGTAAAGGAAATGTTCAAGATTATAATTTAATGTGTGAACTCTGACAGTGGGAAGCATGCCAACTTTTAAAGAATAATTTATGAGTCAAAAGGAAGCAGGAAAGTACCTAATGAGTATATGAAAGTACTAGCTACTAAGATAAAATATATCTTCCAAGAGAAGTGTATTTGCAGTGGGTGACAACCTTCCTTATCATTTTTATCTTAATAAATATGTATATGTTCGTAGCACTTTGTCATGCAGCTAGTTCAGTAAAAGCTACACACATTTTGTCACATAAAACAGTTATATGTCAACCCAGGCTTCTGTAAGTTTTCAAACCTTAAAGGCCAGTTTGCTATTTCACTGTGCTGACAAACTTGTGTTCTTTACAAACAGTATAAAGAAAATCTGCAGAATTTTAAAGGAGGGAATGAGAAATCACATCCAATTGGGGGACCAAAGAAGATTTTAGAGAGGAGGTGAAACTTGAACTAGACCATCAAGAATTCTGACAGATGAATCTGTGGCAGAAAGAAAGGAACTGGAAATATAAATGTTTCTCAAAGTACATTAAACACTGTAATGCAAAATTGATATTTTGAAATTAGTTATTTCTCTTTTCTTGCTACCTTAACACACTGCACTGAAAGCAGCCTAAACTCTTTGGAACCAGTAACCCAAACGAAAATGAGCCCCAGACCCATCTGGGGAATTCATGGCAATCATCAAGGGCCCCATCAGTTCCTCCGTATCATGCTCCTATTCTCATTCTTACTTTCAATATGGTTCTGACTCTTAGCCCTGGCTCTTATTTGAAGCTACATGTTTCACCTTTTGTATCTGGAAGTCTATATTCAGTCTCCCTGACTTTAGTTATTGATTCTCTTCAATCAGTTTTTGACGTATTAGTTCAGTTCAGTCGCTCAGTCATGTCTGACTCCCTGTGACCCCATGGACTGCAGCACACCAGGCTTCCCTGTTCATCACCAACTTCCAGAGCTTGCTCAGACTCATGTACGTATTTTGACATATACGCCAATGGTAAAGAACCTGCCTGCCAATGCAAGAGACACAAGAGACATGGGTTCAATCCCTGGGTCAGGAAGATCCTCTGGAGGAAGGCATGGCAACCCACTCCAGTATTCTTGCCTGGAGAATCCCATGGACAGAGGAGCCTAGTGGGATGCAGTCCACAGGGTCACAAAGAGTTGGACATGACAGAAGCGACTTAGCAGCAGTAGCAACCCTGTTACACTTCCCACTCTAGACCGTCTCCGGTAGGATGGTTCTTTGTTTTGGCCCTTTGGGATCCAGTCCCAGTGCCAAGATTAGTTGGTAGCCAGAGTAGCCTAACACAAATCCACATGAAGGATTTGGACAGTATCAGTGTCACATGGAAGTGACTTTTGTTTATTGTTTTTTTTTTTTCTGATAACAGAACACATGTTCATTGGAGGAAAGTATAAAAAAGAAGAGAAAAATCAGCTGCAGTTCTACTATTCATGATAAACACGATTAACCTGTTGATCTAGTTCTTTCTAGTAATTTTTCTATGTTTGTTTATATATATATTTTTAAAACTAAATGTGTTTCATAACACATATACAGTTTGTATGTTTGCTTTTACATACTTACCTTTTTATCATGATCATTTCCCAGTATCATTAGATAGTTTTGGCTCAAAAAAATGTTTTTTCATGGCCATATATTTCAACATATAACTATAACAAGATGAAACTCTATTATTAGGCATTTATGTTGTTTTGATTTTTTAATGAGAAACACTGCTATCCAGTGGGCTCTGTAGTTCAAGTCATAATCAAGGGACTAAAGGTATAAAACTAAATGTACTAAAAATAACACAAATTCTATACTTGAATCGTGGAAAACATCCTTAGGGAACCAACACAGAGGTCACTGAAAATTTCTGTAACATTCCTAATCACTTCAGTCTATGCAAATATCCTGTTTCTTCTTAAAGTTTTGCCCACTAAATACATACAGCATTCATCAGTGGATCTTGTCTATAGGGAGTATTACTGTGATATTAATGGTGATTTTTTATTTACCTCATTTCTTCTTCATCTATTATTTGGAATTTTTCTGTAAGAAAGACAAAAACTTGAAGGAAATCAAATGCGAAGTTTAAAAGCCTCTTGTAGAAATTTCAGATTATAACATAAATAAGTACTATAGATGTGCTGCTGCTGCTGCTGCTGCTGCTGCTAAGTCACTTCTATCGTGTCTGACTCTGTGCGACCCCATAGACGGCAGCCCACCAGGCTCCCCCATCCCTGGGATTCTCCAGGCAAGAACACTGGAGTGGGTTGCCATTTCCTTCTCCAATGCAGGAAAGTGAAAAGTGAAAGTGAAGTCACTCAGTCGTGTCCGACTCTTAGCGACCTCATGGACTGCAGCCTACCAGGCTCCTCTGTCCATGGGATTTTTCCAGGCAAGAGTATCGGAGTGGGGTGCCATTGCCTTCTCCAAGATGTAATGTACAACATAATAAATATAAAGGGAGGAAATCCTACCACTTGCAAAAACGTGGATGAAACTTGAAGGCATTATGCTAGCTAAATAAGTCAGACAGAGAAGGACAAATACTGTACAATTTCACTTACACATGGGACCAAAAAGAATCAAAAACAAACCCAAACTCATAGGAAAAGAAATCAAACTCGAGGTTATTGGAGGCAGAGAGTGTGGGGCAGGGGAACTGGAGGAAGGTGATCAAAAGGCACAGACTTCCAGTTGCAGATACAATGAACAATGCGATGACTATAGCTAGCACTTCTGTATGATACAAAAGTTTTTAAGTGAGAAAATCCTAAGAGGGAAATTTTCTCATCACAAAAAGAAAACTTTTTTCCTCTTTCCTTTCTATTCTATGTATATAAGAAGTTAAATGTTAGCTGAACCTATTGTAATCATTCCACAATATATGTAAATCAAACCACCATGCCCAACATCTTAAAATTATACAGTGATATATTTCTATTTCTCAATAAAAGTGAAAAATAAAATTACGTTTGATTAGTAGCATACTCTGGAATTTCTGGAGTCAGATAAGGTAAAAGAAAAAGATTTTCAGAGATGTCAAAACTTAGAACTGGCTCACTAGTCCTCCTCAGGGACTGAAATACTAAAGACAAAATGTTTAGTATGTTAAGATGAGAGTTTACTGGATGAGCCAATTTTCATACCAAAATAAAGATCAAGTTAAGCAATCAAACACAAAGAAACTTGAATCCTGAGTCCTGACACTTTTGAAATCTAAGAAAATAGATGAGCAAATACTAAGTATGGTTGACAAGATAAAATCAACCATGTAGGATTTAAGAAGAAATCTATATATAGATATTTCAAAGACAACAAACTACTATAAAAATGGAATAAGAGGGAGAAGGAAACATTTGTTATTAATTATTCTAATTAGGGCTCTTACACCAAAGAATCTAGGCAGTAGATTTCATTTAGCTCTGCCCCTTAGGAACTGGGAATTTAAACTCCTCAAACCTCAGATATATCCTTCACAAGGCTGGAATAATGATAGTAACCTACCTTATGGAGTGCTTGTGAGGACTAAGTGATGTAATAAAAATTATGCTCTGAGATCTAAGATCAAGGATTGAATTAAGCTCTCAACAAAAAGTTGATAATGATAATGATTCAGTTCTTCAGTCCAGTTTCACAATTCCTCCAATACAATGCAGTGGGGGTGGGCAGAATCTAGGAGTTAAGAGCTCTCAAGTTTGTATCATTTTTTAAGTAGCAGAGTTGCATTAGTGAAGTCATTTGGACTGAATTTTCTCATATTTCTAGTACAATTTTAGTCCCTCAATGCTCAAATATATTGCACCTCTTTATGCAATATAAAATTAATAAAGAGTCAGTTATCTCTGGAAAGCAAAATACATGCCACATGACAACAATCTCACTTTTAAACTATTAAGAAAAAAAAGAAAATATCATTTTTCAAGTATTTGAACATTATTTGTCACACTTAGGTTGATTAAGTCATACAGATTTGAATAGTTTACACATATGGTAGAAGTTAAAATCTGTTTTGACATTTTCTTGGCCTACTGTTTGAGAATTTTTAGAGTAATTCTTCATAAAATCTGATAGGAAACAATTGTTTTGAAGAATTGCTTCTTGAGACCTTTTTTTATACTGATGGAAACACTGTTTCCCTGTCTGTTTAGTTTTTACCAAGTTACTTGAACAGCTACACTTGCTTCCAGAAACACTTGAAAATATTGACTTTAATCATACATTAATTGAGAAAAAATTCAACTGAGAAAATTACTCAAGAAAATGAACAAAATGTAGAGAGTTATCTCAAACAATCCTAGAGAAAAAAAATTTTTTAATACAAACTAAATTAATTTTGAAAGTTGTGTATATGTGTATGCTCAGCTGTGTCCAACTCTCTGCAGGCTCATGGACTGTAGTCCTCCAGGTTCCTCTGTCCATGGAATTTTCCAGGCAAGAATACAGGAGCAGGTTGCCATTTGCTACTCCAGGGGCTCTTCCTGACTCAGGGATCAAACCCACATCTCTTGCATCTCCTGCATTGGCAGGTGGATTCTTTACCATTTCCCTGGTGACTCAGACAGTAAAGGATCCGCTAGCAATGCAGGAGACCTGAGTTCAATCCCTCAGTCAGGAAGACCTCCTCCAGAAGGGAATGGCTACCCACTCTGGTGTTCTCGCCTGGAGAATTCTACGGACCAGAGGAACCTGGCAGGCTAGTTCATGGGGTTGCAAAAAGTCAGACTAGACTGACCAACTAACACTTTCACTTTTTCTTGACTACTAGGGCTACCTGAGAAGATTGAAAGTTAATAGACAATAAATGGAAGACACACCACAGTTTTTGGTTTGAGGTTTTAAAAATGTACATTTAGTTGGGGATGGTGGTAGTGGTTTAGTCGCCAAGTTGTGTCCAACTCTTGGGACTCCATGGACTGTAGCCTGCCAGGCTCCTCTGTCCATGGGATTATCCAGGCAAGAATACTGGAGTAGGCTGCCATTTCCTTCTCCAGGGAATCTTCCCAGCCCCAGGGATCAAACCCAGGTCTCCTGCACTGCAGGCAGATTCTTTACCAACTGAGCTACTAGGGAAGCCCAGCTGGGGATATCTGTAAGATAAGATAAGATACATGAGCAAAAGAGCATCTAATTTCTTAGGAAAATATTTAAAGAAACATGCAAATCTTATGGTGTTTCCCCTTCAAGTTTGAAGTACCTTCCATGGGAAAGCAGTGTGAGTTTAGTTTTATTTGGGAAATTTTAAATTATTCTGGTACTACTACTACTATTGTTATTTTCAGAGTCAAAGTAAAGAAAACTGAAAGTAGAAAGTAATCATTCTCATCATAAAACACTTTCTTTTTGTATCATTTTTAAAATTATGCTATACCTGTAAATATTATTTTATAGTTGGGTGAATTTTTCTGTTAACACTTCTAATTGTCTGATTTTTATGTCAGTGAGACTATATTATTTATAATTAAAGTTTATCTGTAAGTAACTAAGGAATAACATAGTTATTTCATTAAGTGAGACATGCACCAAATTGTGGATGAAAAAAAGTAATTCATCTTACATGAAAAATTTTCTAAATTACACAGGAAGATTTTCTCGTTGAGAGAAGGCTGGCATTAGAATAAATTACTGAGGTTGGCTAGAGATTATAAATCTTTGGAAATATTTATATGTCAAATAAACAGTGATGTGATGTGCATATTCTTCACTTTGCATATCTGTCAATATAGATAAATAAATACACATTTACTTATTTATTATTTATATGTTTCTCACTTCATTTAAGCTTTTGCTTAGAAATGAGCATCTTGAAAAGATTTACCCAAATCATTCTATTTAAAATAGTCCCATTACTTTACATTATTTTTGTTTGTAGCACTTTATGGCTACCTAATATTAATATATTTATTTATACACTTATTTTGGAGAAGGAAATGGCAACTCACTCCAG
Source organism: Dama dama (assembly GCF_033118175.1). Classification (NCBI taxonomy): domain Eukaryota; kingdom Metazoa; phylum Chordata; class Mammalia; order Artiodactyla; family Cervidae; genus Dama; species Dama dama. The sequence continues at coordinate 34,940,691 of NC_083683.1, read as the reverse complement.
TATTCTTGCCTGGAGAATTCCATGGACAGAGGAGCCTAGTGGGATGCAGTCCACAGGGTCACAAAGAGTTGGACATGACTGAGCGACTGGCACATACATACACTTATTTTTTCCCCTCTCAATAATGTAAGTTCCATGTTGGGAGGGACTTTGTTTTGGGCTTCCCTGGTGGCTCAGCGGCAAAGAATCTGCCTGCGATGTAGGAGCCGCTGGAGATGAAGGTTCTGTTGTTAGGTAAGGAAGATTCCCTGGAGGAGGGCATGGCAACCCACTCCAGTATTCTTGCCTGGAGAATCCCACAGACTGAGGAGCCTGATGGGCTACAGTCCATGGGGTAGCGAAGAGTCAGAGGCAACTGAAGCAACCTAGCACGCAGGCACAGGAACTTTATTTACTAGTGTATCCCAGAATCTATTAAAGTGACTGGAATACAAATGTGATCAGTAAAAATATATTTGACTAAATGAATGAAAAACTGTCTTCCCTAGTAGAGGTTGTTGTTGAGAGCCAGGATATTCACATTCTCCAGCAAAATATTTTGCCTTGTAAATAGCTTGCTTATAATAGATAGAAAAGAATTTTATTTTAATGCTACAAAAATCCTTAGAGGACAAAGATAATATGGCATTATGTGGAAAATATTTAGAGTTCTCATTTCCTAAGATGTCACTTATCTAATATAGGCATGTAGTATAACCTAATGTAATGTTCAGATTTCTCCTATGAGGTCAGATAAATTCATTTTCCAAATGATGACCTACATGAGCAAAACTATACATATTGATATTTCTCAGTGCTTGACCTTGCCTCTTATTGAAACTCCTTCTCAGTGGAATTATCTGCTTCTGGTCCCAATCCACTCCTCAACAACACCACTACTTCAAGAGCTCAAGAAGGCTGAATAACATTTCATGATCTAACTTGGATTATCAAATTTTAATATCTGTACGACCCTCTTTTTAGTTTCCATTTTGTATTACGGATCTGATCAATTCCTTAGCTTACCTTTCTCTCTCTCTCTAAACTTAGAGGTTAATATTAACTATATTAATAGGCATCAGTATTAACTTATTCACTATTAATAGATAGGCATGAAGTTCCCTTTCATGTCTTACTTCCTATATTTTATATGATATATTATCTCTTCGAATTCTAACTAGCATAATTAGATAACTGGGGAAAATACATTCAAATTACTTTTATTTAAAACATATGTTTCTAAAAATAATTTTAACTTTAAAACAGAAGTCATTTGATCTTAAACTCAGAACATGATCTGCTCACTAAGAGCCAATGTTTATTTACACATCAACACTTTCTAAATTAAATAATTACTTGGTTATTATAACAAAGCTAAATTAGAATTGATTTTACTTACAATTGGGTTGGACTTCCCTGGTGGTTAAGTGGTAGAGAATCTACCTGCCAACATAGGAGACCCAGGTGTGATCCCTGGGTTGGGAAGATTCCCTGGAGAAGAAAATGGCAACCTACTCCAATTTTCTTGCTTGAGAAATCCCTTGGACAGAGGAGCCTCGTGGCTACAGTCCATGGGATTGCAAAAGAGTTGGACCCAATTTAGCAACCAAATAACAATTAGATTACTCTTCTAATAATTTTTATTTGTCTAAATTATATTACAGCATCACATGATCTAGTAATCTAAATTTTTCTTTCAAGCTGAGACCTATTTACTATCATATACACTACTTTTATCATACTACTAGATTTATTATCTATTGCTAATGTGTTGCAACTAGTATTACCTGCCAAATGAAAAAAATAAAAATAAAAAAAAACAGAGATTCAGGGAAATAAATTATTCAAACACTGGTAACATCTTTTATTTTCCTCTTAGTTACACAACTGTGCAAAACTGAGAAATAAAGTACTAAATTATGTTATCTTTACATTTTTAAACAATATCAATCACAGCTCATCTCTTTTTGCATCTGTTTTAACACTAAAATCGACATTTTCTCACATCATTACAGTCTATTTTTTAATAGCTTTAATTTTCCAACAGTTTTTCCAGTTATCTACCACTGCATACCAGAAAACTTAAACCTTGTTGCTTAAAGCAAGAACTGCTTTATTGTATCTCAAAATTCTGTAGGTTGACTGGGCTCAGCTGAGAAGTTCTAATGTACTACATCATGTTGACTGGGGCCACAGTCATGCGGAAACTGCACGTCTCATATTGGATTTGAACACATGTACCAGGACTCACATCCAGCCAAAACTCAGTCTGAGACTTGAACCCATGAGCTGGGCCTCAAACCAGCCAGAACCACTGTCTTTTCTTTGAGATCACACACCTGGTCTCAGAACATAATAAAGCTCAGTTCTTTATGTCTCGGGCTTCCCTTGTGGCTCAGCTGGTAAAGAATCTGCCTGCAATGTGAGAGACCTGGGTTGGGAAGATCCCGTGGAGAAGGAAAAGGCTGCCCACTCCAGTATTCTGGCCTGGAGAATTCCATGGACTGTATAGACCATAGGGTCGCAAAGAGTTGGACATGACTGTCTTTCATTTTCACTGTCTTTATGTCTCACTGAAGAATGAATTCAGTGAGAGACAAAGTGACAGATAAGTAGAAGATTGATTTAGAGAGAAACACACTCCACAGACACTGCGTGGGCCATCTCAGAAGGCGGGAGGCCCCAAAATATGTTAGTTTTTAGGGGCTGGATAATTTCATAGGCTAATGGCTGGGAGGATTATTCCAACTGTATTGGGGAAAGGGAGGGGGTTTCTAGGAACTGGGCCACTGCCCGTTTTTGGCCGTTTATGGTTGGCCTGAGAACTGTCATGGTTCACTGGTGCGTCTCTCAGGATACTGGTGCATTACAACGAGGGCATAATGAGGCTCAAGTTCTACCGGAAGTTGAATCTTCCTCCACCTTGGGTCTAGTTAGTTCTAACCACCTTTGGTCAGGCCCTATGGCTATGTCATTCTTTTAAGGTTGTGGCCTGTCCCCTTCTCTCCTGTTTCAGTCTGGGGGCTCACTTGGGCTGAAATGTGCCAGGAGACTCACTCACATGGCTGACAATTGATCCAGGTTATCAAAAACATCATTTTTAACAGCAAAGATTTATACTCCATCATAAGAGAAAAATCTCTAGATGGTGGAATTGCATGTGATTTTTATTTTTTTTTCTTCCACCTTATCTGTAATGTCTAATTACCTTGTGCACATATATTGCTTTTGTGGCAGGATATTACTCAGTAATTATTATTCATAATAGTAAAAAGAATCTTTCTAAATCAGATTAGCATTGTATATACCAGCAAAAAATAAATAGTACAGTATTTAAAGAGGTAAATCACAGGGACTTTATATGTAGTTTAGAAGATTTAACAGAAGTTTTTAAAGAGTGCTCTGTCCTTTAAGTAGCATTAACTCTGTAAAAGCTAAAATGTTAATTCCTATCTTATAATTAAATAATATTTAAAGCATATCTTTTTTTCCTTCCTTCTCCTTCTCTTTCCCTTCCACCCACCCAAGTAAAGAGTAGGAAAACATTTCAGTGCTTTTTACTTTTTGTCTGCTAATTTTTACATTGAAAAGAACAAAGTTAAGAATATCCTTAATAATCAGGTTTATGGACAGATGGCCATACAAAAATAACCAAGTTTGCCAAAATGATGGCAAAAATGCCACATTTCTCTGAACACTGTCACTGAGCAACAGCAATAAAATTCAAGGTTTTTATGCCCTCTTCCTCAGAGATGAAGAATGTGGTGAAATAGCAGTATGAGATCAGTTAATATTTTCCCCATTTATTTCATTTGTATTAGTTAAACTAGGGAGTTACATGAATAATTCAACCTTTCAGTAGTCTAGTCTTTAAAACCCACCAGAGAAGTTCCTGGTGGTTCAGTGGCTAAGACTGCACTCTCTCAATGAAAGGGGCCTGAGTTTTTACTAGATCCCCACATGCTGCAACTAAGGGTTCACAAGCCACAACTAAAAGATCTTGCCTATGCAACTAAGACCTGGCATAGTCAAACAAAGAAATTTTTTTCCAAAAACAAAAACCAACCCCAGTCCCACTAGGCTGTTACTCTCTTTTCCTCTGTGCTATCAAAATTGTTGTTGCTATTGTTGTTCACTAGCTTTGTTTGTAGTGATCTTTTTTGTATAGTTCTGTGTATTCTTGCCACCTCTTCTTAATATCTTCTGCTTCTGTTAGGCCCATACCATTTCTGTCTTTTATTGTGCTCATTTTGCATGAAATGTTCCCTTGGTATCTCTAATTTTCTTGAAGAGATCTCTAGTCTTTCCCATTCTATTGTTTTCCTCTATTTCTTTGCACTAATCACTTAGGAGAGCTTTCTTATCTCTTCTTGCTATTCTGTGGAACTCTGCATTCAAATGGGTATATCTTTCCTTTTCTCTGTATCCTGGAATGTGAAGTCAAGTGGGCCTTAGGAAGCATCACTATGAACAAAGCTAGTGAGGTGATGAAATTCCAGTTGAGCTATTTCAAATTCTAAAAGATGATACTGTGAAAGTGCTGCACTCAATATGCCAGCAAATTTGGAAAACCCAGCAGTGGCCACGGGACTGTAAAAGGTCAGTTTTCATTCCAATCCCAAAGAAAAGCAATGCCAAAGAATGCTCAAACTACCACACAATTGCACTCATCTCACACACTAGCAAAGTAATGCTCAAAATTCTCCAAGCTATGCTTCAACAGTATGTGAACCATGAAGTTCCTGATGTTCAAGCTGGATTTAGAAAAGGCAGAGGAACCAGAGATCAAATTGCCAACATCTGGTGAATCATCAAAAAAGCAAGAGAGTTCCAGAAAAACATCTACTTCTGCTTTATTGACTATGCCAAAGCCTTTGACTATGTGGATCACAACAATCTGTGGAAAATTCTTCAGGAGATGGGAATACCAGATCACCTTACCCACCTCCTAAGAAAAATTTATGCAGGTCAAGAAGCAACAGTTAGAACTGTACATGGAACAACAGACTGGTTCCAAATCAGGAAAGCAGTACATCAAAGCTGTATATTGTCACCCTGCTTATTTAACTTATATGCAAAGTACATCACGTGAAATGCTGGGCTGGATGAAGCACAAGCTGGAATCAAGATTGCCAGGAGAAATATCAATAACCTCAGATATGCAGATATGCTTATGAGAGAAAGTAAAGAAGAACTAAAGAGCCTCTATATGAAAGTGAAAAAGGAGAGTGAAAAAGTTGGCTTAAAGCTCAACATTCAGAAGACTAAAATCATGGCATCTGGTCCCATCACTTCATGTCAATAGATGGGGAAACAATGGAAACAGTGACAGACTACTTTTTTGGGCTCCAAAATCACTGCAGATGGTGACTGCAGCCATGAAATTAAAAGACGCTTATTCCTTGGAAGGAAAGTTATGACCAACCTAGACAGCATATTAAAAAGCAGAGACATTACTTTGCCAACAAAAGTACATCTAGTTAAAGCTATGGTTTTTCCAGTAGTCATGTACGGATGTGAGAGTTGGACTATAAAGAAAGCTGAGTGCCAAAGAATTGATGCTTTGGAAATGTATTGTTGGAGAAGACTCTTGAGAGTCCCTTGGACTGCAAGGAGATCAAGTCAGTCAATCTTACAGGAAATCTGTCCTAAATATTCATTGGAGGGACTGAGGCTAAAGCTAAAGCTCCAATACTTTGGCTACCTGATGCGAAGAGCTAACTCATTGGAAAAGACCCTGATGCTGGGAAAGATTGAAGGCAGGAAGAGAAGGGGATGACAGAGGATGAGATGGCTGGATGGCATCACTGACTTGATGGACATGAATTTGAGCAAGCTCTGGGAGTTGGTGATGGACAGGGAAGCCTTGGCATGCTGCTGTCGATGGGGTCGCCAAGAGTCAGACATGACTGAGCAACTGAACTGAACTGAACTGATTGTTGTTCATTCACTAAGTCAAGATCAACTATTTGTGACCCCATGGACTGCAGCACATGAGGCTTCTCTGTCCTCCACGAGTTCCTGGAGTTTGCTTAAATTCATGCCTATTGAGTCAGTGATGTTATCTAACCATCTCATCCTCTGTTGCCCTCTTCTCCTTTTGCCATCAATCTTTCCTAGCATCAGAGTTTTTTCTAATGAGTCAGCTCTTCGCATCAGGTGGCCAAAGTATTGAAACTTCAGCTTCAGAATCAGTCCTTCCAATGAATATTCAGGACTGATTTCCTTTAGGACTGACTGGCTGGATCTCCTTGCAGTCCAGGGGACTCTCAAGAGTCTTCTCCAGCCCCACAGTTCAGAAGTACCAATTCTTTAGTGCTCAGCCTTTTTTCAGAGAAGGCAATGGCAACCCACTCCAATATTCTTGCCTGGAAAATCCCATGGACGGAGGAGCCTGGTAGGCTGCAGTCCATGGGGTTGCAAAGAGTCAGACATGACTGAGCAACTTCACTTTCACTTTTCACTTTCATGCATTGGAGAAGGAAATGGCAACCCACTCGTGTGTACTTGCCTGGAGAATCCCAGGGATGTCAGAGCCTGGTGGGCTGCCGTCTATGGGGTCTCACAGAGTCAGACACAACTGAAGCGACTTAGCAGCAGCAGCAGCCTTTTTTATGGTTCAACTCTCACATCTGTACATGACCACTGGAAAAACCACAGTTTGACTATACAGGTCTTTGTCAGCAAAGTGATGTTTCTGCTTTTTACATGCCATCTAGGTGTGTCATAGCTTTTCTTCAAAGAAGCAAGTGCTTTTTAATTTCATGGCTGTAGTCACTGAACATAGTGATTTTGGAGTCCCAAGAAAAGAAAAATCTGTCAGTGCTTCCACTTTTCCCCCTTCTATTTGCCATGAAGTGATGGGACCATATGCCATGATATTAATTTTCTGAAGGTTGAGTTTTAAGCCAGTTTTTTCACTCTCCTCTTTCACTTTCTCATGAGGCTCTTTAAGTTCTCTTTTGGTTTCTGCCATTAGAGTAGTTTCATCTGCATATCTGAGGTTATTGATATTTCTCCTGCAATCTTGATTCCAGCTTGTGATTCATCCAGTCCAGCATTTCCCATGATGTACTCCTCATATAAGTTAAATAAGCAGAGTGACAATATATAGCATTGTCATACTCCTTTCCCAATTGTGAAACAGTGTTCTAACTGTTGCTTTTTGACCCACATACAGTTTTCTTGGGAGTCAGGGAAGGTGGTCTGGTACCCCCATCTCTTTAAGAATTTTCCATAGTTTGTTGTGATCCACAGTCAAAGGTTTTAGCATAGTCAATGAAGCAGAGGTGTAGATATTTTTCTGGAACTACCTTGCCTTCTCCATGATCCAAGGAATGTTGGCAATTTGATCTCTGTTTCCTCTGCCTCTTTAAAACCCAGCTTGTACATCTGGAAGTTCTTGGTTCACATACTGCTGAAGTCTAGCTCTAAGGGTTTTGAGTATAACCTTGCTAGCATGTGAAATGAGTACAATTGTAAGGCTTCTTAAATTACTCCATCTTTCGGCTTCCTCAGCTGTAAAATAATGAGTTACATCCTTGGATGTTTTCTAACTTTGCAGTGCTTTTACTCCAGATGTGAGAAAGTGACAGTAGCTGTGACTTCCTAAGAGGTCTTGTTCTTACTCTTCACTCTGTTCACACCCTCTCTCAGAACCCCACAAACAATTCAACTCTGTATCCTTTGTTAATGTCTATTAAGCTAAACATGTGTTTTTACTTAAGTGATAAATTAGGTCAGTCAGTGGTTAATTGAGGACTTTGAATTTACTAAAATGTGACTTTAATCCCAGTAATCAGTAATTTTAAATCTCCAATGAAAAATGGGATTTCATTCTTCTGATTTTGATCAGAGGACTTCCACATACTCAGGAAAGGCAACTACAGGCATTAAAAAGAGAAATTACTCATTTTAAAATCCGAAACTGGTAGGAACTTCTGAGAACCAAGAGAACAGTCTTTTGGAGAAATGATAGGAACTATTAGATTAAAATGTTATTTTTTTAAAAGTATTATTGTGTCTTTTAGTTCATGTTGGTGAAATTCAAATCTCTAAACTCTTTTCATTCATTCACACATTCAACATTCACTGTATTAAGTACTAAAATTTATATTAAGTACTAGAATATGGAAGTAAGACATCCTCATTACATTCATGAATCTTAAAACGTCTTCATTTATAGAAGGGGAACATCTTAAGAAAAGATCATTTAGCAACTTGCCTGTTTCTATAATGAAAACATCTCCAAAATATGCTAATAGATTTTCAAAGCCATTTAAAAAGGGTGTTAGTGAAAAGAGGTAGAGATGAGAGCCATTTAGCTTGTCCTGAGGAGGTATTTTCTATATTTAGAGTATTGTCAAAGAATACAGACAATGTACTCATTGTCTGTAAAGATGATCTTTGGTGGGGTAGAGGTGAAGGGAGAGAGTTTATGTAGATAAGCTGACAAAGGAACATTTCTTTGCAATTCTGTATTAAATTTCACTTTCTCTAGTGAACTAACTGCCTTTATTAGTGAGGTCTCCAGTTCTTTCACTGCATCTGTACTTTGTTACGTGACTTGGTTGCTAAAGATGGCTAAGCTTTATGACATCAGCTACACCTCAGCAAAGTGTGTGTACATTATTCCTTGACAGGGCTCCTTCCCCAAATCCCTGCCATAACGTTTGGTTGGATAAGTCATAGACATCAAAGATCACTACCTTCACTTTAAAAAATCTCTTCCTTAAAGTTTAGTTCACAGCTAGTCCATCTCCCCTTGATCCTTTTCCTCTGATCCTATGCTGGCTCCAAATGGCCATCCAGGTTGAGGATCTCCCAGACTGTTTTATAGTCCTATAGGGAGGTATTAGTCTCTTATCAGAGAATCTTTCCCAGAGAAGTTGCCAATCCAATCATAACATTCTTTTCTTCCCCTCAAAATCTCCACCCGAGTATAGGAATCACATTGTGTACTCATTAAGAAACCATTACATAGCTCTCTCTGAAGCTAAAGTGATGAGAGTGTGGGAAGTAATCTTTACTGAAAAGAACAAGATTATAGGAAATCCAGTATTTGAGAAAATCTTAGCCATTGCATTGTTCAACCAGAGGAAAAGACAGATGCAGAGTACCCAACTTGGGTAATAAAAAAACTGCTGTCAAACTTTTACAGAAAGGAGACAATCTTAATTTTATCTTTGTCAATATCTCCGAGATAAATATTGCTGAGCAGCAAATGATGCTAACTCTCTGTTATAAAGTCTGAATGATAAACAGTTCCTGCTGGGGACACTGAGAATATCGGGCAATTGTATTTAAAACCCTGATACACCTCTCTGATATAAAGGAAGTGGCTACTCCAATTCAGACAAGATTCAACACAGATATGAAAGATGGAGAAATGAATGGAATAATTGAGTAATTTTAAAAGAGATTTGAAAAAAAAAAAGAGATTTGATCTCTTTAATCTGTTCTAATCTCTTTAGAGATCTTCTTTGGCCACATATGCCTAAGGATTTTTACCAGAGAATTAAGAATGGAGTTTCCAAAGGACTTCATTGTTTAGAGCAGGTTGTATTTATAGTTATTCTAGAGGATGAGATGGGTGGATGGTATCACCAATTCCATGGACATGAATTTGGGCAAATTCCACCAGATGGTGAGGGACAGGGAAGCCTGGTATGCTGCAGTCCATGGGGTCTCAAAGAGTTGGACACGACTTGGCGACTGAACAACAACATAGTAATTTACATATTTTTCAAGTCTTAAGTGTATATTTGTTTAGCTTCAAGATATTCTTACTTTTTAAAATAAAATCCCAAGTAAAACAACTCTACACTAAAGGCAATTAGGTAATGTGATAGAAACAAAGGAATGACTAACATTCACAAGTCCTGAATACCTGGAGAAGCAGAGCCCTTTAAGAAGAGTATTTTAATACAATGATTATTGATTATTGATTCTTGCTGAGCTGTGCAGCAACCTTTCAGGGACCCTGCTATAAGTTGGCCAATAGGAGTAAATTTTGTACAGTAATTTGGGTTGTCATTGAGCTAAAATATTTATGTACCTCCATTGTCACTGAGAGGATTTCTGGTTCTCTAAACAAAACTGTAGGACAGGAATTATAAGCAGCAATAAAAATTAGTACCACTTAATATAATCCTAAAAGAAACAGATTCAGAATATAGATTTTAAAAGTGCTTTAATTAAAATATTAACTAAATTGATGGTGGAACTGAGAACTTAATGCATCCTAAAAGTTATTCTAGACTTAAGGTGTATTTGTTTTCTCCTGATTTCAGATGTATTAGCCACTCTTGCTCAACTCCTTAAGACCCATCTCAAATGCCACCTCTTTGCTGAAGCTGACTTTGTCCTCTCCCTGCAAATACATGCACTTGCTCCAGCTGCACTCACTGTTCTCTACATGGACTCCTAGAACACTCTGTACATAGCTCTGGCATAATTTATTATTAGAGTGAGTTGTTGTTACATATTCCTTTCCCACTAGCTGTGAAATTATCTAAGGCATGGACAGCATTTTATGTTTATCTCAGTGCTTAATACAGTGTCCAAAACTGAGTGGTCACTAATTAAATATGAAGTTTGGTGGAATGGTGGATCTGCAGCCAGTTACACTAAAAAGTGACCATGGATAACACTAGCGACTGCCATAGATAACATTTGTTTGCCATAAAAATTCTACATTGTTTGTTTATCTTTGGTCCCTTAGATCATTGTCCACGTGCATCTGTATCTTCAACATTCTCTGTGGATTATGTTCAGCCGAAAAACAAAATGCCTACTGTCTTAAATTAAACAGACTTCTCTTCTGTTAAGGGATCTTTAAGCAAGTCACAGAATTTGATGCCTTTGTACAGCTATGGAAATAAATTATAAAATGTAATATAAAATAGATGGTATGTCTGGATCAAACTTTTAAATTGTATTTTATTTAAAAGTGCTATGATTCATCAGGAAACAGATCAACCACTAAGAAACAAACAAATAGAAAAAAATGCGAGCAGCTACTGAAGCTTCATACATGATGGGTCACGTCCTTCAGAGTACCTGATAACGGGTTTTAAAGGGCTTCTGACAGATGACTAAAGGAGTTCATCTTTATTACCCTCGTAAGGCTAAAAGAATATATTGCTGTTAAATAGTGGCCAGCTGACAACAGGGAGTCTTGAAGTCTTCTACTGACTTTATTTTGAAGTACCCTAACTAAGGTTGCTTACAAAAACCTAACTCACTTGTGGTAAAGTTCCAATAATCATGAACACATGGTGATCATTAGACTCACTAGAAATAAAGTTTTCCTTTTTGTGTGTGTGTTTATAACCATTTGTTTATAGCACTATTAATGTAGTGTTTTTATTGGTGTTTGTTTAGATGGAAACTATGAAAATTTTGGTTAGGTACAAAAGATAAAGAATTACTTTGGGATTTCACTGATCTTTTTAATCTAGCCCACACACAGGAGGGAACACTATCACAGATATCCTCAGCTAATGAAAGGATTACAGTGTAGAGAAGGTACTGGCTTAACACTGAAGTCCAATTTTAAATATCCTGTTTGGTAATTAAACAATTATTCCACTAGAAAAACAAGGGCATCCCTCATTCACCAGTAAGACATTAAGGATAGCATCAATCTCAATCAATACCAGGAGGCTTTTTCCTTTTTTTGTAAAAATGGAGAAGCAGATTTTAAAATGTATACAGAAATGTAAGACCCCAGCATATCCAACACAGTCATGAGAAAGGAGATTAAAATTGGACAGCTTGTATTACCTGGTTTCAAAACAAAATATAAAGCCACGATTATTTGAGGGCTTCTCCCATGGCTCAGTGGCAAAGAATCTGCCTGCCAATGCAGGAGACTCAGGTTCGATCCTTCAGTTAGGAAGATCTTCTGGAGGAGGAAATGGCAACCCACTCCAATATTCTTGCCTGGGAAATCCCATGGACAGAGGAACCTGGAGGGCCACAGTTCATGGCGTTGAAAAAGAGTTGGATACAACTTAGAGACTAAACAGCAACAACAATTATCTGAATAGTGTTGTACTGGCATGTGGACCAATAGATAGATAAATGACAAAACAGAGAGCTCAGAAACTGACTTACACTTTCATGTGGTTTGTTGGTTTTTGACAAAGGCTCCCAAGCAATCTGTAAGAAATGAAAATCTTTTCAGCATATGGTGCTAGAAAAAATAGATATCCATATGAAAAGAATATACAAAAGTTTAAGTCACACTATTTGCAAAAATTCATTTGAGATGGATCATAGACCTAAAATGTAAAAGCTAACATTATAAAAATTTTATAAGGAAATATAACAAAATACATTTGTGACCTGGGGGTAGACAAAGATTTCTAAGAAAAGGCAGTAATAACCATAAGACAAAAAAATGACAGCTTAGAACCAATCAAGATAATAATTTCTACCATGAAAATGTATCATGAAGAAAATAGACAAGATACATAATGTGAAAAAAGTATTTATAAAACTTATGTCTACTAAAGAACTGGTATCCTTTATTATAAACATAGATATGACCATATCAAGAGTATGGTGGTTTTCTTTGCAGTTAACTGATAGGAATTTAATGAGAAACAGTAGCCAGGTCAGCCTTGGTCTAAGGAGGTTCAGATTGTTGAGCCCATGCATAGCCTCTATCCTTGTCATCATGACCACTTTTTCTCTGAGTTCATTGAGCAACCACTGAGGTGGTTGGGGAAAGGAGGCATCTAGCCAAGAAGCAAGACTACAGTGGTGAGAGCAAGTAAGAGACAGAACTGTTTAGATTGCTTCATTTCCTCCATTAGAATATCAAGAGCTTGAAGGACGTGTCTCACAGAGCCCTCCTGTAGTACAGAAACACTTCCTACCCAGTAACAGAAAAGCAGCCAAGCTTGCTGATACTCAAAGGCAGAAGGGGGAGATGACATAGGGAAGGGAAAACAAACAAAAAAAAAGTCATTTTTTCTGGCCCCAGGGGAGAAAAGGAGACAGCAAGAAAGAAAGGTAAGCATGAGCTGAGTGTATGACAACCTCCTCTGGTCCAACATCTTCTGACTTAGTTTAAGAAAGAGGATTAGGTGATTTAGAAAAGTGAAGGCAACATGGGGGTCAGGAGAGGATAGTGTTCCTCAACCTCTTAAGTTATAGAAAGAGTTTACCTTGGGTAATGCTCTTGTAAGAAATGTATAATGCTCTTGTGGGAAATGGCAACCCACTCTGGTATTCTTGCCTAGAGAATTCCATGGACAGAGGAGCCTGGTGGGCTACAGTCCATGGGGTTGCAAAGAGTCAGACACAACCGAGCAACTAACACTTTGATGGGCTTCTCTGGCGGCTCAGTGGGAAAGAATCCGCCTGCAATGCAGGAGACTCAGGAGATGCAAATTCAGTCCCCAGGTCAGGAAAATCCTCTGGAGGAGGGCATGGCAACACATTCCAGTATTCTTGCCTGGAGAATCCCATAGAGAAACCTGAAACCTACAGTTCAGAGGGTCGCAAAGTGTTGGACATGAAGTGACAGCCCAATCCTCTTGTACTACTCTGGGGCTGGGCCATACTTACTTGATGTTCTATGAGATAGGTGAGATAGGGGTCTTAGGAATTAACTTTCTCAAACCTATCCACCTTGAGTGACATGGGTGAGCATTCACAGAGGGTTTGCCACGGAGCCAGTTGGAAGGAGCACAGTGATTCCTGGCAGAGGCTTAGGGTTGAGAGACAGAGGACATGGAAGCACCTCTTGATTCTGCAGCCGGAAGGAGATGAAGTCAGCTAGGCAATGCCATTCAAAATCTGGCCAAGACAAGAGGTGCCAGTTTACAAGTTATAATACATTAGTTACAGACCAGAAATGGAGACTGCTCTGAGACCAAAGGTAACCAGGCATGCCCCACAGCTATTCTGTCTTCCTTTTCAACACAATCTTGGGAATTCCTTACACTTTTCCTTGGTTAGAATACTCATTTCCTGAATCCCATATTTCTTTGTTTTCATCCTCAAAATTTTCTGGAGCCTAGTAATTTCCTGAAGAGGCATGTTTGGGAGGAAAAGACTCTGAGAAATTGGGCACCTGAAAATGTCTTTATTATATATATATCCCTCAATTAACAGTTTTAGTTTATTTCTGAAGACCCTGTTGCTAAGTAAACTGTTATTAAATGAAAAACTAGTCCCATTAATTTAATGGGGGAAGCAATGATACATTCTTTCCCAATCCCAAATACACATATTATTTTCACAGATAGAAAAATATATCAACTGGGCATTGAAAATGTTTCATTTCAGCTCAGTTCAGTCGCTTAGTCTTGTCCTACTCTTTGCGACCCCATGGACTGCTGCTCACCAGACCTCCCTGTCCATCACCAACTCCTGGAGTTTACCCAAACTCATGTCCATTGAGTTGGTGATGCCATTCAACCATCTCATCTTCTGTCGTCCCCTTCTCCTCATGCCTTCAATCTTTCCCAGCATCAGGGGCTTTTTCCAATGAGTCAGCTCTTCACATCAGGTGGCCAAAGTATTGGAGTTTCATCTTCAACATCAGTCCTTCCAATGAACACTCAGGACTGATCTCCTTTATGATGGACTGGTTGGATCTCTTTGCAGTTCAAGGGACTCTCAAGAGTCTTCTCCAACACCGCAGTTCAAAAGCATCCATTTTTCAGTTCTCGGCTTTCTTTTTACTCCAACTCTCACATCCATACATGACTACTGGAAAAACCGTAACTTTGTCTAGACGGACATTTGTTGGCAAAGTAATGTCTCTGCCTTTGAATATGTTGTCTAGGTTGTTTGTAACTTTCCTTCCAAAGAGTAAGTGTCTTTTAATTTCATGGTTGCAATCACCATCTGCAGTGATTTTAGAGCCCCCCAAAATAAAGTCTGCCGCTATTTCCCCGTCTATTTGCCATGAAATAATGGGACCAGATGCCACGATCTTAGTTTTCTGAATGTTGAGCTTTAAGCCAACTTTTTCACTCTCCTCTTTCACTTTCATCAAGAGGCTTTTTAGTTCCTCTTCACTTTCTGCCATGAGGGTGGTGTCGTCTGCATATCTGAGGTTATTAATATTTCTCCCGGCAATCTTGATTCCAGCTTTGTTCTTCCTTCAGCCCAGCGTTTCTCATGATGTACTCTGCATACGAGCTAAATAAGCAAGGTGATGATATGCAAATGTTTATATAAAAATATAAAAATGTTTATATAACTAAATATAATAATTTTAAAGTGAATAAATGCAAAGTGTAGCACAATAAATACTTATTGTACTCACCAAGGCATGAAAAGTAGATTTGATGGTGGGTTATGGCTGGTGGAAGAAAGTACAAGGAAGAAATTCTTTGAGACTTTGGTAAAATAAAGCTATGTATAAGAGCACTTTGAAATACATTAACATAATATAACATAATATACATGCTCTGAAGGGTCATAGAAAATCTCCTCTTTGTCCTTCTTGGCTGTTTACTTATATTTAAGAATGAAGTCCTAAAATGCTGATAGGGGTGAGATGCATTGATTGGGGGATTATGACCATGTGGTGATTGTGTATGCTTGTTTTAGGATCCTCAAACTATAGAATCTGTGGCACTTTTAGACTGGTTTGTTTCCTCGGAAAGTACTCCTCCAATCTTTGACTAAGGAATTCATATGATAAATGGCATAGGCTTAGCTGTCAGTATTATTTAAGTTAAATATAGGAAGAGGGTTGGGATCTCATAGTTCACTCTTTCAATTAATCATCAAGTCTTTAATATATGTCTCCAAGTATAGTGCCAGTTGGATTCAATTTCTCCAGAAAACAAATTTCTTTTTAAATGACAGGATGCAGGAAAGTAGACACTAGCAAAAGGTAAGGATGGAATCAAGATGCCTAAATACCTCTTAAAGAGACTTTCAATCTTTCTATTTTCCTGGGTAACTAATGTCTATGACTCCTGAATCTTTATGGTGCTATGACACTGCTGTTGTGTCTTGTGACATCTCTCTTTAAAAAAAAAAAAAAAAAAATTTCTGTTTTTTTTCTTCAATTAAATCAGTTACCAATTCATCCATCAGATTTCCATCTTCGAAAATTTGTTGATGTGCAATATTTTATGTTCCATTATCTCCCATTCCTTTTGCCCCTTCTAATTCACACATTGTTATTCCTTTACAATAGTTTTGGAAACAGAGAGAGCAAACAGGAATTCATCTGTAATCTTTAAGAAGACATTTTCTTCTCACTCTTTTTCTCAGACTCAGTAAAAATTTGCTCATATCAAATGACTTTGAGTTAAAATTTCAACAGAGATGGAACAGTAAATGTGACAGACTAAAGTGACAAAAAATTAGAACCTAAGAAGTGTTCTAGTTGGCCTGAAAGTGAAATGTGGAATAACATGTTATTAGGAGTTCCAGTATTATTAAGTGATACCACACTGATTAACATGTAGAAGGAAAAACTTCAGATCCAAGTAAGTAAAAAAAAGTGAAAGTCGCTCAATCATGTCTGACTCTTTGCAACCCCATGGACAATAGCCCACCAGTCTCCATTGTCCATGGAATTCTTCAGGCAAGAATACTGGAGTGGGTAGCCATTCCCTTCTCCAGGGGATCGTCTCAACCCAAGGACTGAACCTGGGTATCCTGCATTCCATCTGGGCTCTGCCATTTATTAACTGTGGGACCTAGAGAACGTTGCCTTGGTTTCCTCCTTTATAAAGTGAGGATAACTAATGCCTTCTCGATAAGTTTTTTTTATAATATCAAGTGCTTAACTGAATACCTCACTCAAACACAGTGCTCTATGGTAGTTATTAAATTTGGCTACCCATCATAATATTTTGTACTCCTGAAGAGTTTTACATTTTACAGCACCATTATTCTCATTGTTTTATAGAGGATATATATGGTATATACAGTATATGCACACCATATACTATATTATGTGGCATACAGTACAGGTGAGCAATTTGAGAGGCACTAGTGTTCCTGCCTGGCGAATCCCAGGGACAGCGGAGCCTGGTGGGCGGCTGTCTCTGGGGTCGCACAGAGTCGGACACGACTGAAGCGACTTAGCAGCAGCAGCAGCAAGAGACATAAAGCAGGACTGGAATCTAAAGCTCCACCTTTGAAGCCACCTTTTCCTATCCTACTCTACCTGCCAATGACATTGTAAATATATTTCTATAGTGCTAGCGGATCTATGCCAAAAGAAAAAAACACAATAAAACTCATAGTCGAGATAAACTTTTGATTGCTACGAAGTGCTGACATTATAAACTGACGCTTCACCTGGCTTTTCCATTGACTGTATTCTCTCCTTCTCTGTGATCTTCTTTGGGCTTTTAGCCTAAGGATATCTTCATAACTACAGGCAAACTTCCACAAGAGTCCTTGACCATGAATAACACGTGTAGTATCATGTTCAGGTATTTGCTTGAGGTCCCTATGGGTGTCAAATCTAGCAAAGAAACCCTGGAACAATACATCTACTGGTCCTTCACTAAAATCAACTGTGCTGAAGTTCTAAATCTAAAACTTGAACACCAAAAGGAAAATTATAAATATTAAAACCACTTTTTATCATTATCCAAACCAGTTAAATTCCCTTTAATCCAGGGAATAGAACTGTAGTATCTATGCCTGACTATCCTCTATACCATCATGGAGTTACTAAAATAGTTATCTTATGCAAAACCCTTTTTTAAAAATTGGTTTCTCTTTTCTTCTTTAATTAAATTAATTAATTTTTGGCTGCACTCGGTCTTTGTTGCTGCATGGGCTTTTCTCTAGTTGAAGTGAGTCAGGTCTACTCTTTAGTTGCAACTATTCTGGAGTGCAGGCCTCTCGCTGCAGTGGTTTCTCTTATTTCAGGCTTCAAGGGTGAAAGCTTTGAAACAAGGCTTCACCCTGAAGTCTAGGGTGTCCAGGCCTCAGTAGTTGTGGTGTGTGGGCTCAGCAGTTGCAGTTCCTGGACTCTAGAATGCTGGCTCAATATTAATAGCTGTGGCACACAAGCTTAGTTGCTCTGTGGCATAGGAGCTCTCTGGACCAGGGATCAAAGCTGTGTCTCCTACATTAGTACACAGATTCTTTATCGCTGAGCCACGAGGGAGACACCCTCAAAACCTTTTTTTCTTTTTTAAAAAAAGAAAACAAAAACTCTAGGTTGAGCATGGCAACAGACAGGATTAAAATGTCAAAATAATTTTTTCAAATAAATTATACTGAAATTTTCAGTGAGAGGAAGAGAGAGGAGCTCTGCACATGCATGAAACACTACCTAAATTAATAATATTGCATGCAAACACAAGCACTTTTTGTCCTATTTTAACAACTTTCAATAGTTTGATTCATCCATACTTATTCTTTTGACACCTTCAATTAATATTCAGATTTATAGCCTGAAAATTTCTTCTGGGCATAGAGAAATCTTCTTTTGTCTATTCGAAGACAGGGAAATAGATTTTCCACCTCATTATCTTTAATTATATAGTTTGTCTTCTCAGTTATTTGCAGGGAGAAAATGACTACAAGGCAGTTACTTATAAGAGAGTCTTTAAAGACTTTAAGGAAAGGCATCAGGTTTGAGAGTGAGTTTAGTATTTTTTAAGGCCAGAAACAGACTGAAGATTTTTTTTTTTCCTAGCACAGTAAACTATAATTTTTAAAATTTCATGTGTGAAAACTAAGTTGGCATCTTACAGATTTGGGGGCCCAGTATAATCACATGAATTTTTCAAAAATGGAGAATTTTCTTGGCTGTGATGAGAGAGATGCGACAGGAGGATCAGTGAAATGCAACATGGGAAGGACTTAATAACAACATGACTGGCTTTGGGGATGGAGGAAGGGGAGCACAAGTCAAGGAATGAAGTGACCTCTAAAATCTGGAAAAACAAAGAAATGAATTCTCCTCTAGAATCCCCAGACAGGAACATAGCTCTGCCAACACCTTGATTTTAGCCTAGTGAGACATAGGCTTCTGTTTGATTTCTGATCCACAGAACTGCAAGACAATGAATTTCTGTAGTTTTATGTTATTACGTTGGTGGTAATATGTTATGGCAGCAATAGAAAACTAACAATCACTAATACATTTTATAATCTATGTACTTCTTTAGAGTTCCAACTGTGTTAAAATAGAAATTGTCTTGGTAAAAAGATTTCCAATACCAGAAAGAGTAAGTAATTAAACATTTTCAAAATATGACAGGTCTAGGAGTGAATAGCTTTATACACAAAGTCTTTGCTCACAAGAAGGCATACAGTTATCTTCATGACAAGTAAGTGCTAAAACTCAAAAATAACTAAGTTATGGGGAGTTAATGTACAGCTTGAAGACTATAGTTAAAAGTATTATATTGCATACTTGAAAGTTGCTAAGAGAGTAGATTTTTAAAGTTCTCATGACAAGAAAAATTTGTAACTATGTGAACTGAAGGATGTTAACTAAATTTATTGTGGTAATCATTTCACAACATATTCAGATATCAAATCATTATATTGAACATCTTTGTTGTCGCTGTTGTTCAGTCACCAACTTGTGCCCCCGTGAACTGCAGCACGTCAGGCTTCTCTGTCCTTCACTATCTCCCAGAGTTTGCTCAAACTCATGTCCATTGAGTCAGTGATGTCATCCAATTAAAATGTCCATCCTCTGTCCACCCCTTTCTCCTGCCCTCAATCTTTCCCAGCATTAGGGTCTTTTCCAATGAGTCAGTTCTTTGCATCAGGTGGCCAAAGTCCTGGAGCTTCAGCTTCAGCATCAGTCCTTCCAGTGAAATTCAGGGTTGGTTTCCTTTAGGATTGACTGGTTTGATCTACTTGTTTTCCAAGGGACTGTCAAGGGTCTTCTCCAGCACCACAATTCAGAAGCATCAGTTTTTCAGTGCTCAACCTTCTTTATGTTCTTACTCTCACATCCGTACATGACTACTGGAAAAACTATAGCTTTGATTACACAGACCTTTGTCAGCAAAGTGATGTCTCTGCTTTTTAATATACCTTTTAATATACGGCCTAGGTTTGTCACAGCTTTTCTTCCAAGGGGCAAGTGTGTTTTAATTGTATACTGTAAACTAATACAATGTTATATGCCCATTATATATCAATAAACCTGGAAAAATATAAAAATTCAAAAGAAAAAGTGCTTTCATAATGCCAAAAAATTAATCTTATATAAATTGTAAAATAATATGCAATATCTCTTGTCACAAAGGAACTACTAGACTAATTTCCTTTACTAATTCTAAGATTCTATACTAGTCATGCTTAAGTCCCAAGTGATGAAATATTTTTTATCAAGGCTTAAATAAATGATTTAATTAAAGCTGTTTGTGACATGTAGTAGATACATCTCAATTCCAGGACTTTTGTGTATGAATAAAACCAAATATCAAGATTCACACATGTTGAAGAAACCCATCAACATCTGGAAATTAAGATCATGGAAGAGATAGTATAATGACAACAAAGGAATGAAGAATTAATCTGCTGGGAATGTTTGCTTTCTGGAAACTAAAGGCAATTTTCCTCCAAAGTGAGATATGTTTTGAATACAAAAACAGAATAGAACAAAACAAGTTAACATAACCAAAGTGAAACATCTATAAACTTATAAAACAATATTTTTATCATAATATTACACTTGTTAGCATATTTAATTAGAACTCCAGAATAAGGCACCAAGATATTTAGATCTCCAGTGTACAGAGCACTCTGCTAGGTATTGTGCTTGATTTAGAAAATCTAGTCTCTGACGTTAAGGAAGGAGTCAAGAGAAGAGCAAGCAAAATGACAGAGAATTACTGCATGGCTCTTATTAAGAAGTATATGTTATTAAAATCATGTAGAAGACTGATAAGAGTAAAACAAGAGATAGGGAAGACAAGAGATAGGCAGCCATACCCAGAAGTAAATTGGGTTGCCAGGTTCATGATGCAAATGGATATGTGCTGAGAAAGCCACTTTTAGAGAAAAAATATTTTCCCTGCCAGCATTCTGCATACATGTGTATGTGCTAATTCACTTCAGTCATGTGCAACTCTTTGCAACCCTATGGACCATAGACTGCCAGGTTTCTCTGTCCATGGGGGATTCTCCAGGCAAGAATACTGGAGTGGGCTGTCATGCCCTCCTCTAAGGGATCTTCTAGACCCAGGGATTGAACCCATGTCTCTTAGGTCTCCTGCATTTGTAAGCGGGTTCTTTACCTATAGCACCACCTGGGAAGCCCTCCCAGCCCTCTAAGATGACTTAAACTTTTATCATTAATCTGACCCATTAGCTATTCATTTAACCAGAACATACTTATTGAATACCACACACCAAGTTGCATGGGTACCAGTGCAAGTATTTTCTTTTCTTCCTCATTTCTTTCAGTTTTGGGTCATTTTAAAGATGATTGTTTCCTGAAAGAGTAACATAGAAAGTCATTAACAGATGGTAACACAAAATTATTACTTGTAAGTTCCTTTCCTTCCTCACCCCTAACTTCACTGAATTAAAGTTAGTTTTTAGGTATGTTCCAACTATCTATTTTCTACATTATTGCTAGAGATAGTCTAAAATCATAACTCTCATCATATTCTCATATTTACTATTAAGTGATCAATTCTTCAGGCCCTAAAAGGGCCCTAATAGCTGAAGTGAAACTAAGAAAAGTTTTGACAGTGCTGGGGAAGAATTCAGGAAATGACTAGCACTCGATCACTTTTATGATTCTGGTAAAAGAGATAATAGGTAATAATACAAAGGATAATGAGTGGATGAACATATTTTTTAAAGGTATCAGTTTTGGTAAAGAAAGATAAGAGTTTAGTATTTGATATTAGTATGATTGATCTATAGAAAATTATTGAGAATTTGGAACTTAGGGTAAGCATTTAGCAATTAATCCACGCAAAGCTGACAGTTCATCATGAGAAAGGAGGAGTTTCTGAAAATAATAAATGTTAAGGGAAAGGAGGAAAGACTAATAAGACATTAATTCCTGAGAATTCCTAAAGGATCATAGGGGAAAAAAGGAATCAGAGAAAGAGTATTCAAGGAAAAACTGATAGAAGAAATGAATGCTATAAATTTTGCATTAAGGCTTTAAGAAATTCTATTTTATTTGCAGTCAGAGAGTTTATGTATGGGATGTTGTAACTAAAATAAAGTGTTCTGTGAAATTCTTTCTGATTCTCCTTTGGGTCAGGTAGGTTTTGATATTAAGCAGGCTAAATGGTTCCAATTCTTCTTTTCTGAGAATTAAATAAACCAGAGCAGCTTTTTGGACTGTTTATAAAAGAAGGAAAGGAGCTGCCAAGATACAGTTAATAATATTGTATATCTTTGAATTTGTCATGGAGGAACTTTTAACAAGCCTTAGCATGACATCTTATTTTGGCATAACCCAGCCAGATTACTTCCCAAATTTCTTATTCTTAAAACGGCTCATTAGTGTAAGCTGGTAGCCAAAATACAGCAATAGCACAGAAACATTGCTTATTCAGTCACAGTTGCTTTAAGTGATTTTACTTACTGACTCATTAAAATGAACTATGATAATCCAATCTTTTTATTTACAATTCGTAGATAAAGGCTAAAGGTGTTTTAGCCTCATAACTATATATAGAATTGACTACAAAAACAAAACAATCATTTTGTGATGTTATCCATAAACCCTGCAAGAAAAGACAGGAATCAAGGAAAGAAAAAGCAAAAGAAGAAGAAAGTTTATATAGTCCTGCAATTCTTAATTTCCCATTATCAAAGTGTTTCAGAGGTTGGTATACCCAGGGAGGGCATATACTGCCAACCTCTTGTCCGTTGCTCACTGTCATTGATCACTCTCCTCCTTTCTGCTGAACAGGGATGAACCAGCGTAGGATTCTAGGCAGCCACTATCAACTGATCTGAGTTAGCATACTACTTGAAAACAAATTGCCATTCTCACAACATACAAAAATTATCCAGGAAAAGACTGATTCAGTTCAGTTGAGTCGCTCAGTTGTGTCTGACTCTTTGTGATCCCATGGACTGCAGCATGCCAGGCCTCCCTGTCCATCACCAACTCCTAGAGTTTATTCAAACTCATGTCCAGTGAGTCAGTGATGCCATCCAACCATCTTATCCTCTGTCATCCCCTTCTCCTCCTGCCTCAATCTTTCCCAGCATCAGGGTCTTTGTAAATGAGTCAGCTCTTTGCATCAGGTGGCCAAAGTATTGGAGTTTCATCTTCAACATCAGTCCTTCCAATGAATATTCAGGACTGATTTCCTTTAGGATGGACTGGTTCGATCTCCTTGCAGTCCAAGGGACTCTTAAGAGTCTTCTGCAACACCACAGTTCAAAAGCATCAATTCTTCGGCACTCAGCTTTCTTTATAGTCCAACTCTCACATCCATACACAACTACTGGAAAAATGGTATCTTTGACTAGACGGACTTTTGTTGGCAAAGTAATGTCTCTGCTTTTTAATATGCTGTCTAGTTTGGTCATAACTTTTCTTCCAAGGAGTAGGTGTCTTTTAATTTTGTGACCGCAGTCACCATCTGCAGTGATTTTGGAGCCCCCCCAAATAAAGTCTGTCACTGTTTCCATTGTTTCCCCATCTATTTGCCATGAAGTGATGGGACCAGATGCCATGATCTTAGTTTTCTGAATGTTGAGTTCTAAGCCAACTTTTTCACTCTCTTTCACTTTCATCAAGAGGGATTATTTTAATGCATTTTTGGGATAGTATATGATCATAGTTTCATGAATCCTTAACCAAGAAGGACATACAATGATCTCTCCTATCGATCTATCATCTAGTCATTCACCCATCCTTCAATCAAGCAATCTTTTTGTTCACATCCCCTTAGTAGAGGCTCCTGTGAGTTATTGCTTTAGAAAGAGCTTAAAATTGTCATTTTGAGTTTCACTCAAATTATTAATTATACTGCATGAACTCTATTTAGATGCAAAGAATTCCTAATTACACTTGTGATGGTCTTATATTGGCTTTATTGTGAATTTTTAAGAGAAATCTCTGCTTTATTTCATCTAATCTGCAGCATCCTCTAGGGCCAACTCTTTCAATTCCTAAGACATAAGGAAAGCACAGCTATCATGTATGCGCTTGTATTTACCTGGAATGTTGCAAACATGTGATTTGCAGTAACAGGAACTAGGAAGACAATAGGCAAGTCACTTAAAAATATGCCATGAGAGCAAGGCTAAATGATCACTTACTCTTCTTAGGAGAGAAAGAAAGCCTTGATAGAAGAGGTGATGTTTTCCAGAAAAATAAGGTTAGAGGTCCTTCAGTGGAAGGGGGGAAAAAGGGGGGGGGGTTTGATAGTTGTTGTCAAAAGTATTCAGAGGACCCATGGGATACAGAGGTGAATAATGAATCAATCTCTTATGTAAGACCAGATGTGAAATAACTTTAGGTTCCAAGATAAAGTGTTTGGATTTTTATGCAGTAAATGAGTCAGTAGAGATTTGCTAAACTGGGCAGTAAGTTCATACTCAGATTTGGAGTGGAGGTGAGAGTAACCTTATTCTTTTATCAAATTTGGCTTTTCTTCTTTTATTCTTATCAGAAAAGAATATTTATGTTTAAACTTATAAATATAGATAAGTATAATAAAATCACAGAAAATAAAAATCAACTACAATCCCATCCACTCAGAGATGAATCTCTGTTAATATTTTGTCAGCTAATATAAAGTACTTTCCCCCATGAATTAGGATAAATATAAATATCCATGTGATATATTTAATAGTAATTATAATATAATTAAATATAATTATATCTTTTAAATAATATTTATATTTAAATATGTCTTTTAATGAATCTTATTATATATAGCTTTTTTTAGTCTACTTTTGTCCACGTAATACTGTAAACATCTTACCACTAAAGTAACATTATTTTCAATTTTTCAGTTACCATAAATAATACTGAAATGGTGGTTCTCTGTATTTATATTCTTATATATCTATTTCTCTAGTACTAATTCACAGAAATGAAACTGGTGGATCAAAGAGCATGCATATTTTAAACCTTATGCTCCCGTTTTCTATTTATTCCCTCTAAAAGGCTGTGTCCATTTACATTTCTAATAGCATTTATGGGAATGTATGTTCCTCCCATGTCTGCTGTTATCTGGTGTTAACATTTCTTAAACACTCGCTCATTTGATTGGGAGGAAAGCCTCACTCTAATTGTTTTTGATACTTGTTGATTGTTCCTGATGTTAAACATTTTTAATATTTGTTTTGCCTTTTGGGGGCATATTATCTATTCATTTTCTACTGGAGGGATTACTATTTTATTTTTTATTTGGAAGAGTGTTTTAAGTATGCAAGTAAACTTTCAACGTTATGTAGTGTATAAATGTATACTATGTAAACATATTATGCTCTATATATGTTTCAAATATTCTTCCACATTTAATTTTTATTTATGATGTTTTTAAAGCATGAAATTTTCACTTTTGGATAATTTTTTAACTTAGTGACTTTATAATCTCAGAAATGAATTTTGAGAAATGATGTGACAGAGGGTTTTAAACATTAATCCCAAAACCATATATTTAAAAATTAGTTTTTCTTATGAAACTTAAATGCCCCCTTTATCACATTTTAGATTATTAAAGTCAGTTTCACAGAGGGTATAAGCACACGGGATTTGTCATCACAGAAAGCCAACTTTTACCATTTTGACCTCTTTAAATCTTAACTTCCATGAGAGGGAAAGATGAAAACAGCACAATAGCAATAGCTTATTACATTAAATTAGATAATGCTGTAAAATACTTAGCACAGTGCTGGGCTCACAATAAGCATCAGTAGTTCACAGTGATGTTACTTTTATATTAGAGTATGATTTTTTATCTTTTATCCTCTTCATTGTTGGTGTATCTATTTTTGCATCAGTGACATAGTTTTGATTATTTTGTTGTATTAAGTCAAATCCTTTTTAACATATAGTAGAGCAATCTTATTCAACCACTCAAAACTATTTGTTGAATGCCTTCTATTTGTCTCAAAAAACCAGGATATGAAGGTATATGGTTTAGCAAATGAGCCCTGGTCCCTGATCAATTAGCCTTCAATCACTTCTTTCTGAGGATTTGACCATGATAAAAGTTTTTAAACTACCGGTACTTTTTATTTGATTCTGAAGATATCTTTGTCCAAAAGCAACATAACTTTAGCAACATATCATTCAAGCTAGTTTATATCTACTGATGGTTAGTTTCATCCATTTTAATATTGAATTTATTAATTGCAGTATCAAAGAATAACTTTTTATAATCTTATGACAATACGCTTGAATATATCTTACAAGATTAGAATACTGTCCTCTTCTTAAGTAAATCATGTTAATATCTAACAAAAATAACACTTTAAATTATTTCACTTGACATGCTACATAAAACAGATGTGTTTGCTGGTAGATTTTTGAAAAGATGAATTGAACATTTGTATTTGTTAATATTTACACTGTATTGTCCAGGAGACAGAAATATAAGCAGAGAATATGCATCATGTTTGAAAAGCAAGGAACTCTGAAAGAAACAGGTCTGGATTTTGAACCCCTTTTTTATTCATTCCCAAGGTGTTTACGGTAAAATTACTGTAATTTTCTTACTGTCGTTATAACAAATTACCACAAAAACTTCATGGTTTAAAACAAATAAACGTATTCTTTCACAGTTCTGGAGGTCAAAAGTCTAAAAGCAAGTTGTTTCTAAGGCTATGTAACTTCTGGATGTTTCTGGGGAGAAGCTCCCTCCTTGCGCATTCCAGTTTCTAAAGGCTGCCTCTCGTGGTCCCTTCCTCCATTCAAAGCACACCACAACAACCTCTTGCATTGTGAGTCTCATTTTTGCTCCTGACATTCTTGCCTCTCTCTCATAAGGACACATGATTATATTGGATCCATCCAGATAAACTAGGCTAATCTTCCACCTAAAGATGCTTAATTTAATCACATCTATAAAAGCTCTCTTGACCATATAAAGTGACATCTTTATACATTCCAGGGATTAGGATACGGGCATCTTTTGGGTGCCATTACTCAGCCTACCACAATCACTATAGTAGGGAATTCATAACTAAATGGAGAAGACACGCAGCTGATCCACACACTTATTTACTCATCTTTAACCTGCTACTTTCATAAAAAAACAGTTCATTGTATGGATACACATTTGGGCAAGTACAAGTTCCTTGAACCCTATATGTGTCCTTCACAGGTAAAATGGAACTAATGCCTACTTACTCAGAGATGTCCTGAGAACTAAATGACATAGTGTTTAAAGAGCTATTCCCATTCTATCATTAAGATTATGTGGGTATTGTGCTAAAAAGTGACCCTTGAGGGCAAAAGGGATAAACTCGGTGCTTTTGTTGCATGTTTGCCGTACACTGAAACTTCATTCCAGTCACACTGAAATTACTTGAATTAACTTCTATGCTTGAAGAGAGAAAGATGTAAATAATAAAAATGTAAATATAATAAAATGTAAAAAATGTAAATAATATATGCCATCCCACCTATCATTCCACTCAATGGGTACATGAAAGAGTGACTGTAGACTACTTGATTCTGCTCTTACTTAGATTCTATTTTCTCATGTCTTCCACAGCATGAGTCTCTTAGGATCAACTGTTTAAATATACACACTCTTTCAGATATCACTGCAGTTATTCATTAAATGTTTGTTTCTAAATCTGAAGTTTAACACAATACCTAACATGTAGTCAGTGTTCAATGTATGACAAGTATTACTATTATGCAAATAAATACTTGTTTAACAAAAAAGTGCTCACCAATAAACTGGCAACATATAAGGAGAGAGAATAGACTAGTGGAAAGAACATATTTCAAAGTCAGATACATCTGAGTTCAAATCCTAAATTTCCCACTAGCTATTTCTTTGGATATTTTACTTAACCTCTCTAAACCTCAATTCTATCATTTTAAAAAGAGATATTGTAATTTGATCTTTTTAGCTGTGAGGATCAAATGAGAAATATACTTAGATGCCTAGAGAAGTTTCTGTCAGTAAAGAGTAATTATTATAACCTAAATAAATATTTTCTTCATCTAAATATACTTAGCAAACAACTTTCTGAATAACAAATATAGCTATCATAGGTGGAAAAAACAGAATTATTTAAATTCTATCTAATCATCTAGATTTCTGAAGTATATGAATTTAAAGGATCTGTGGCCCATTAATGGTTTATTACTAAGTGGATTTTGAGTACTTGTACTGGTGAGGCTATTTAAGGTCACATGCACAATCACCAATGTACCTTCAGTGAAGAGGTTTACAAGAATACAAACAAATACTAGTAGCACAGTTCTTAATGTTAGCAACAGCACAGTCAACCCACGTTCTAGATCTTCTGTGACTGGGATATGCAATAGGCTCTACCGATAAGGGATTTGGTGTTCCTCTCTTCAATTACTGTAGCTTGATTGACTCAACTTCTCTATTTTCACAAAACATTTAATTTGGAAACTACTCAAGCCACCACAAAGGTGCTTGGGTTTCCTCTTACTGAATCACCTTAAAATTATCTCTGATTCACAATAGCCAAGACACAGAAGCAACCTAAATGTCCATTGACACATGAATGGGTAAAGATGTGGTACATATATACAACAGAATACTACTCAGCCATAAAAAAGAATGAAATAATGTCAATGTCCAATCCCTAAACTGTCTGTAAGTGTCAAGGCATTGACTGCTTGTTCCTTTCCCATTTGCTGCTACATGGAATTTTGGGCCTACATTTCTGTGTCTCATCATTCCAGCTGTGCCTTAAGGTAGCAGGTAAAGTGTTGTCTACCTCACAGGCCCTATCCTTTGACCAACACCTCAGTCACCTTTGGCTCCTTAAGATTTTCAATGATTTTCTTCTCAGGAGTGTTCCTACATGGGACCCCACATATAAACTAACCTGGAAGGAGGATAACTAAGGACAAAGGAATAATAATAAAAATAAACACACCAAAAAGAAGAGAGCACTACACAGAGGAGAGAATTATTAAAAGAACATACTTTACAGGATCACAATATGGTTACCTGAGTCCCTGAAATCTTCACAACCTCCCACAGTTACCCTCGTATATTCTGACCCTACGGACATATATTCTAGGAAGGCAGTGTCCTAAGCTGCGGGCTCTGGAGACTTAGCCTGCATGGTAATTAATTAATTTTTCATTTTTAATAATTCTCTGGCCTATAATCAAGTGTTTCCTCTTTTACAGATCTTTATACTTATGTACCCTTCAAATTTTCACTGTGCCTGGTGTTCAGTTTTGTTTGAAAAGAAACACAAAGAATTTTTGGAACCCATGTAGATTCATGAAAGAAGAGTTTTTAGGCAGAGAGAATGGGAAGTGTAAAGGCCCTGGGGTGGGAGTTCAGCAAGCAGGCTGGCTGAGATGGAATGAAATGGATGAAGTGGAGAGAGACAGGAGATTAAGCCAGGAGGAGGGTCATGTGGGACTTTTAAAAGCACATTAATCAGACTTTTTTTTTGGTACAGATTTTTGAAAGAGGATACAAAACTCAGAAAATGTGAAGAAGAATTCCTATATTCCCACCTGTTGAACAATTTTACCAGTTCCAATCTGTCTTTGATTAATGTCAGACTGACTTCGGAAAAACATGCTGCTTTGAAAAAGGTTTTTCTTGGATTACAAAGCATTGAAAATGTATTTAAATATTTAAAAAAACTATGAGTGGATTTTATTTAATTTCGTGTAACAGGAAATCCAATGCAATGGGTTTAAGAACAAAAGGAAAATAATTACTTCATGTGTCTAAAAAATTCAATTTCTGGCTTCTACTGCATCTTGACTAGGTACCAAATGATGTCACCTGGACCCAGATTCTGTTTGCTTCTGTTCATTCATTGTGCTCCTTTACTGTCAGATCTTATGCCCTTCATGCTCTAACTCCAGAATTAGATGGTCTCTCAAGCAAAACTAGTGGAAAAGAGCAAGAGATTTTGGGAAGTTCCAGCATCTCACTAATTTTGACACATACAATTCCTGAACTTATATCTACAAATGGCAATGGTCCAGGGGATTAAATGTACTTAATTCTTTTAGGGTGGCTAAATTTCTCCCTTCCAGCAGAGCATTCCTGAATGAATCTCCAAATGGCAGTACTAGAAAAGAGTGAATTGATGTTGAACAGCAAACACAACCAAAGAAATATCCATTCTTTTGTCTAGTCCATATTCCCATTCAATCATATTAAAAAAAACCCCTGCCTACATAATAAATCTATGCTATGTCCCATCAAAAACACACTCTCCTCTGCCTTCCCAAAGTATTAATAATAACACTTAAAGTCCCATTCATTTACAGCTACAGCTAGAAGTCAAAAATATGTTTAGCGCACAGTCTTCTCAGTCAGACCTGTCTGATTCCTTTGTGCCCAGAGAACTAATGCTAAACAGTACATTTCTGAATCCCTAAACATCTAAAACACACTTTTCCCATAGGCTGTCATTGGACAAGGGGAACAACAAAAAGCAGTTTCTGGTACATAACTTACATTGCATCTTATGTGGAGGATAAGGTAAGGACCCCTCAGTCTAGAAGTGAAATGCAGTTTCTTGGTCAACGAGTCTGGCTGTTCTAGACCTGCTCTCTGAAGGATCTCTGTTTCATTGTTGAGGAGAAAATGGTAAATCACAGGTCAATAAACCACTTCTCCCCTAGTGGAGATAATAGGAAAAAATTATTTTCACCAGATCTCCTTACATACAGGAATTCCCTACCTATAAAATGTTTGAGTAGGATATTTCTGATCCATCTGTTTTTCTTATTGTACGCAAATCTGAAACTTATGGACTTTAACCTATATCTGGTGTTTGCTTATATCTTCTGATATAAAGTTGAGAATAAAGTAAGATTTATGATTTGTATGTGTCTGCTTTGACAATTCAATATATTGAGTAAACACAACTGTCTTCCATGACCACATCTGAGATGCCTCTTGTAATTCTTTGTCAATGTACTTTAACTACAGGTTCTGGAGTTTGAGGATTATTTTAAGGTTTGAGCAACCTCAGCCTCTTGTTTGTAGGGCTTGAGATTTCTCTAATAATAAAATTTATTTAAACTCTTGGTATACTTTTAACTATTTCCATTCACTCTATATGATGGTGTAGTAAACAAAGAGATATCAAGAAGAATCATTCTTTCAAACAGGAAATCACCCTTCTAGAAATTGACCATGGCCACTTTTGTGGCTTGAATTTTGTCCCTCTAAAAATATACTGAAATTATAAATCTCTGTACCTAAGAATGTGACCTTATTTTCAAATATGCGGTCATGCTAAAGTGGGTCTTTAACCCGATACTATAGATTAAAAGGGAAGGAGACAAAGACACACATACACATAGTCACATGGACATAAGATGAGAGAGAGAGAGAGGGGAGAGAGAGAATGCCATGCCATATGAATGTTGGCAGCGATTAAAATGATACATCCACAAGCCAAAGCACATAAAAAAAGACTGCTAACAACTGCCAGAAGCTAGGAGGAAGTTATGAAACAGATTTTCCTTCAGTGCTTCCATAAGAATCAACTCTGTCAACACTGTGATTTCAAATTTCTAGTCTCTCAACTGTGGGACAATGCGTTCTGTTGTTTTCAGCCAGCTAAGTTTGTGCATCTTGTTACAGCAGCCCCGGGGACCTAATGCAACCACAATGCACTGCCACTCCCTTTGACCTTGAGCTGAATGTCCCTTTTCTTAGTATTTGTGCCTCTGGATTGCATCTTCTCAATAGGAGTAATTTGTCCCTACTTCAGGCAATGTTTGGTTAAATGGAAGAACATGAAAGGGACCTGAGATACTAGATTACAATTTCAACTACCATTCTTGGTAAGTCTCCCAGCTCTGATTTTGCTTGAAGTTAATTTTAGTTTGGGGCAGAGAACCTGGAGTGCTAACCCTTGCCAATCCTGCTACTTACTGTATAAGCAGCTATCTCAGGCGTCAGACTGCACGTAGACAGGGTCCTTATACTAAAATAATTCTCAGACCTGGTTGCAGAGAGAATGGATCCACCTTAAGACTTTCTTGTTCTTGTTGACCTTCCTAAAGGTTCTAACAAGTTGATTTTTCAAAACAAAGACTCTTAACATATTGACTTTTCAAAACAAAAATTCTCTTACCTGTTGCCTTGTTCAGCACAAGACACTCAGTTTAGCCAGTTGTCTTACACTTAAAACTGCTAACTTCCAAGACTTGGATGGAAAGTCCCATGCTGCCCTTCATATGACTTCAGGAGCTTGGCCAGACTACATAGAAGGTCTAGCCCCTGTTCCAAAGTTGGCACAACGACTCAGATATAGCTTAAGTTGCTTCCACTTTATTGTCTTTTCAGATGCAGTTTGACCAGGTCTCCAACAAGATCTCTGACCCAGTTTCCTGTCTCTGTGATCTGCCTACTCTCTCCTGACTCCATTCTCCATAGAACCTCTTGTTATGGTGGGAAGGTGGCTGCTACAAATATAAACTTACATTCTCTCTCATTTTAAGTCAATAAAAGCCTCACTTGGAGAAATTTGAGCATTACTTTGCTAGCGTGTGATGAGTGTAATTGTTCTGTAGTTTGAACATTCTTTAGCATTGCCTTTCTTTGGGACTGGAATGAAAACTGACCTTTTCCAGTCCTGTGGCCAGTTAGTTTTCCAAATTTGCTGGCATACTGAGTGCAGCACTTTCACAGCATCATCTTTTAGGATCTGAAATAGCTCATCTGGAATTCCATCACGTCCACTAGCTTCACGCTGCAGGATGTCTGGCTCTAGGTTAGTGATCCCATCATCGTGGTTATCTGGGTCATTAAGATCTTTTTTGTATAGTTCTGTGTATTCTTGTCACCTCTTCTCAATCTCTTCTGCTTCTATTAGGTCCATACCGTTTCTGTCCTTTATTGTGCCTATCTTTGC
Organism: Dama dama; assembly: GCF_033118175.1. Lineage (NCBI taxonomy): Eukaryota > Metazoa > Chordata > Mammalia > Artiodactyla > Cervidae > Dama > Dama dama. Next base: position 34,907,733 of record NC_083683.1, on the reverse strand, counting down.
ATGAAATGTTCCCTTGGTATCTCTAATTTTCTTGAAGACATCTCTAGTCTTTCCCATTCTACTGTTTTCCTCTATTTCTTTGCATTGATCACTTAGGAAGGCATTCTTATCTCTCCTTGCTATTCTTTGTAATTTTGCATTCAGATGGATATCTTTCCTATTCTCCTTTGCCATTTGCTTCTCTTCTTTTCTCAGCTATTCGTAAGGCCTCCTCAGACAACCATTTTGCCTTTTTGCATTTCTTTTTCTTGGGGGTTTTGATCACTGCCTCCTGTACAATCTTATGAAACTTCATCCATAGTTCTTCAGACACTCTGTTAGACATAATTCTTTGAATCTATTTGTCACTTCCAATGTATAATCATAAGGGATTTGATTTAGGTCACACCTGAATGGCCGAGTGGTTTTCCCTATGTTCTTCAATTTAAGCCTGAATTTGGCAATGAGTTTGCTGACAATGAGCCATAGTCAGCTCCAGGTCTTGTTTTTGCCAACTGTATAGAGCTTCTCCATCTTCAGCTGCAAATAATATAATCAGTCTGATGTTGGTTTGATCATCTGGTGATGTCCACGTCTCAAGTTGTCTGTTGTGTTGTTGGAAGTGGGTGTTTGCCGATTAGTGCGTTCTCTTGGCAAAACTGTTATTAACCTTTGCCCTGCTTCATTTCATACTCCAAGGCTAAATTTGATACTCCAGGTATCGCTTGACTTCCTACTTCTGTATTCCAGTCCCCTATGATCAAAAGGACTTCTGTTTTTGGTGTTAGTTCTTAGAAGGTCTTGTAGGTCATCATAGAACCATTCAACTTCAGCTTCTTCAGCAGTAGTAGTTGGTGCATAGACGGGTTACTGTGATATTGAATAGTTTGCCTTGGAAACAAACAGAGATCACTCTGCCATTTTGAGATTGCACCCAAGCACTGCACTTTGGACTCTCTTGTTGACTATGATGGCTACTCCATTTCTTCTAAGGGATTCTTGCTCCCAGTAGTAGATATAATGGTATCTGAATTAAATTCGCCCATCCGGTCCACTTTAGTTCACTGATTCCTAAAATGTCCATGTTTACTCTTGCCATCTCCTGTTTGACCACTTCCAATTTACCCTGGTTCATAGACCTAACACTCCAGGTTCCTATACAATCTTGTTCTTTACAGCATCAGGCTTTACTTCCATCACCAGTCATATTCACAACTGGGCGTTGTTGTTGCTTTGGCTCAGCCTCTTCATTCTTTCTGGAGCTATTTCTCCACTCCTCCAGCAGCATACTGGGCACCCTACTGGCCTGGCGAGTTCATCTGTCAGTGTCCTATCTTTTTGCCTTATCATACTGTTCATCTAAACCTAATTAACTGCCAAAGGCTCTGCCTCTAAATACCATCACATTAGAGCTAGGGCTACAACATATGATTTTGGTGTAAACATATTCAGTTCACTGCACAGTGAAAGAAGTCAGACAAATATATATAAATTTTTAAAAAGGTAAACCAATCTATAGAGACAGAGAGCAAATTAGTAGTTTAGGGACAGGGCTAGAAGGGAGGGATGGAACTGGAAAGGGGACAAAGGACATGAGGAAATTTTGAGGGGGTGGCAAATAGGTTCACTATTACAACTGTGGTGATTCTTTCACAGGCATGTTATATTGTCAGTACTTAAATTACCCAATTTAAATATTCTACTTTTCATGAATATTTTGGTTATTTGTCGGGGCCCTAATAATCCTCCTAAGAACCTTCTGGTGGCTGTCTTTTAGTGTGCATTATATGTATTTCTTTTGTCCGTACAACCTGGAGTGGGATTACTAGGTATGGATACTTACATAACCCTGAAAAGTTCCCCCAGGCATCTCAGGGGGCGCAGGGGCAAAGGCGGCACCTGCCAATGCAAGAAACACAAGAGACGTGGGTTCAATCCCCGGGTCAGGAAGATCCCTTGGAGGAGGAAATGGCAACCCATTTCAATATTCTTGCCTGGAAAATTCCATGGACAGATAAACCTGGTGGGCGACAGCCCATGGGGGAGCAGAGTTGGACACGACTGACCAACTGGCAACAAGCACAAAAAGTTCCCCTGGGCTCCGCTGCTCCTGCCTTAACCTGTAGTTCTAGGCATCCACTATAAACTGCTTTACCTGAGATTTCATATAAAGGAAACTGCACGTAATGCACTCTTGTGTGTGGCTTCATCTGTTCAGATTCATCTATGTAGTTATATATGTGACTTTTTTTTTTGTAATTGCTGAAACGTATTTCATTGTTTGAATATTACAACCTATTGATCCATTCTGCTGATGAACATTTAGCTTACTTCCAGTTTTGTGCTGCTATGAATAAAACTCCTATGAACATTTGCACTATGGTCAAAGAACATCATCTCTTAGAATTTACTAAGGGCCTTTGTGGCCTGATAGTCTACTTTTGTACCACACTATTTATTTGCCCTGTCTCCATTACATTTCACTGGAGTGAGCTTTCTTCTGATTACAAGTCAAATTTTTTTGTGTGTATACTTATTTTTAACGTAAGTCCCATAATTATGTTTATTTACCCTGAAAGTGAAAGTCACTCAGTTGTGTCTCTTTGCAACCCCATGGACTATACAGTCCATGGAATTCTCAATGCCGGAATACTGGAGTGGACAGCCTTTTCCCTTCTCCAGGGGATCTTCCCAACTCAAGGATCGAACCCACATTGCAGGTGAGCTGAGCCACAAGGGAAGCCTGAGAATATTGGAGTGGGTAGGTTATCCCTTCTCCAGGGGATGTTCCCAACTCAGGAATCTAACTGGGGTCTCCCGCATTGCAGGTGGACTCTTTACCAACTGACCTATCAGAGAAGCCTTATTTATCCTACTGATGTCTTAAACTTGGACACTGTTTTGAGTATTTGAGTAGATACTAAACCATTAGCAAGATTTCATGTCCCTTTGGATCCTACTTCACTTTTCTGCTTTAAGTTGGATATATTTTTTCTTTATTAGAGTAAACTTATTCAGTAGGCAAAGCTTCCCTGTTGGTTCAGATGGTAAAGCGTCTGCCTGCAATGCAAGAGACCTGGGTTTGATCCCTGGCTCAGGAAGACCCCCTGGAGAAGGGAATAGCAACCCACCCCAGTATTCTTGCCTGGACAGCTTCATGGACAGAGAAGCCTGGTGAGCTACAGTCCACAGGGTTGCAAAGAGCTGGACACAACTGAGTAACATTTAGTAGGCAAGAAATTTGTAAGAGGATGGGGGAATGGAATGCCTGTGGATCTGGGGTTCAGTAGACCACTGGACTCATATGTCAGGTGCTTAGAGGAAATCTGGGCTAGAGATTTGTACATAGCCAAAACCCGGGCTTCCCTTGTAGCTCAGCTGGTAGAGAACCCACTTGCAATGCAGGAGACCTCAGTTTGATTCCTGTGTCGGGAAGATCCCTTGAAGAATGGTTACGCTACCCACTCCACTATTCTTGGATGTCCCTGGTGACTTAGATGATAAAGCATCTGCCTGCAATGTGGGAGGCCTGGGTTTGTATCTGGGTTGATAAGATCCCCTGGAGGAGGGCAGGGCAACCCACTCCAGAATTCTTGCCTGGAGAATCTCCATGGACAGAGGTGCCTGGCGGGCTACAGTCCATGGGGGAGCAGAGTCAGGCATGAATGAGCAGCTAAGCACATTGACAAAACCACTGCTCCAAAGAGGGGGGAAGGAAGGGTAGAAGAGAGAACACCAAATATTAAGGTATAGGCAGAGAAAAAGCCTGCAAATGATACTGTAGAGTCACCAAAGGAAATGGTGTCATACAAAGAGACCATTTAAAATGTACACACTACATCTACTTCCAGGAATTCATTTTACAAATACTGCTATTAGGCTAAGGTATATTTTTGTTGACAACCCAGCACTGCTGATTCCACTTCCAAAGGGCAGTCACTTGGCTTGCCAGGGCCCACAAAAACAGGGCTCTGGTCAAGAATGGCTTCATGGTTACAAATCTTTTTTTAGCCTCTTTCAAATCCATGCAGAATTCTACCTCAATTTTTAGGCATTGATAAATTCCATAGCTCTCAAATAGCTGCTACTACACTGCCTGCAACTTTACAAAATACGAGGCTCACTTGACTTACCTGTCAAGATGGCCACCCATTAGGTATTCTGTTCAAGGCAGAAACATGGAAGGTAACAGGTTCTTACAGAATATAAATGCTACTTTATGGGAAATATGCTATCCATTACTACAGTCACAGAATTCACCAAGAAAGTATATGAATTTGCCTGAAATCATCTTCAGAGACCTATAGGTATATTTCATCTTATACTGATTCCTAATGGCAGTGAAGAGCAAGAATGAGGTAGTATGCTTTTAAGGTGTCTTAGTTTGAGTTCTTGTTTGTGCATTTTAATAATTTATTAAATAAGTTTATATACCTCATATCTAATGAATATATTTTATTTTAGATTATTTATATACCTGCTGGCTTAGATGCCTATGAACATCTAATCTAATTAGTATTAAATTTCTAGTAATTTGTTTGCAATCATTGATATTACATATGCTAATACATATATAAATCATATACAACAATTGCAAGTCTGAATCTTGCAATTACACTAATAACTAGTATGTATCATTTACTATTGTCCCAAGTAATTTAAATATGCTAATATGTTTAATATAAATATACATCATCTATTTACATTTGCTGAACTTATTAAACAAACCAATTTAGAAATGTCATAGAATTAAACAAAACTTTTGACATGTAAACACTGCGTCACCTTCCTGAAACAGATGTTGGTATCTGATAAAAATTAAAAATTGCTTGTTGGAAAGCTGTCCATAAATAAGTTTCATCTTCATCAAAACTAAAAATATATTGATTCTTCTGCTTTTCTGACAATGCAACATGATCAAACTATGAAAGTGAAAAAGTGCTAGTCATTCAGTCATATCCGACTCTGCGACCCCATGGACTGTAGCCTCCTCTGTCCATGGAATTCTTCCAGGCAAGAAAACTGGGTGGGTTAGCATTTCCCTTCTCCTGGGAAGGGATCTCCTGATCCAGGGATCAAACCTATGTCTCCTGCATTGGCGGGAGGATTCTTTACCTGCTGAGCCATCAGGGAATACCAATATATATAATCCAATATAATAAAAACAACAGTGACTGCATCCATCTGTATCACTGGTTACACAGCTGTTAAAACTGTTTAATTCTTTGAGACACATAAAAACAATTTAGCCAATCACATCCAATAATTTTCATGACTGAAAAAGGAAATCACAAAATTCACTGAGTGACGTTAATTGTGGTTGTGGTCAAAAGTTTTGGTAAGAGTTATTTCCAGTGTGCATGGCTGACCATGCACTATTTATAGATACTTGCCTATTTATTACAATAGGAGATATATATCTACTGTAATACATACAAATATATACACAACATACATGTTACATATATATACCTCCTTTTAATAACTTTATGAGGAAAAGTATGTTCCCCAAGCTGCAGATAGGGAAACTGACAACACAGGGTTAAGCAACTTCTCCTAACTTGCACTTTTTTAGCATGGTGGTACCAGTATTCGAATCCAGGTAGATTCATAATTCAGACTAATTATTTCACTACACTGACTTCCAACTGTGCATGTATATAAAATTTCATATTGGAATTTGTCTCATTTTCTTAATTGAGTTTCTGTCACTTTGGGTTATAAATGTATCACTCTTAGGAACTAAATTAACACATTGGGCTTCCCTGGTAGCTCAGATCGTAAAGAGCCTGCCTGCAGTGCAGAAGACAGGTTTGATCCCTGGGTCGGGAAGATCCCCTGGAGAAGGAAATGGCAACCCACTCCAGTACTCTTGCCTGGAAAATCCCATGGACAGAGGAGCCTGGCAGGCAACAGTTCATAGGGTTGCAAAGAGTCAGACATGACTGAGCGACTTCACTTTCTTTCTTTCATTTCTCATATCATTGCTAATAAAACTACCTACCAGCTCTTCTTTCTTTGTGGGGGCTGAAATGTTTTGAATTGCTATTATATTTTTTTTCATTTTAACACTAAAAGGCAATTCAGGTTAACATTTAAAAAGTATCAATTTAATACTGAATACTTAGAAATATGGTACACACAGATGCCATAGAAATATAAAATGCATACAACTAGCAACTATTTTATGAAATTTTAACAAGGATGGTGACATTTTCCAACAAAACTCTACAGACAAAGGTACCAGATATATTTGAGGTTTCATTTTAAATACCACTTAGTCATGCAGACAATTAGGAGGTTTTTAAAAAAATAAATATGACAAATATATGGATTTCTGAAGTATAAATTGACATACAAATCTATATATTTTCATAATATTTTTCATTAAAGCATCTTTAAAGAAGCATTCTGGACATGAAGTTGAGAGCTCAAATTAGATGAAAGGCATGAGGTTTTATAGACTTGAGTAAGTCACATTCCAGATATCTACATAAAGGTAAAGACAAAATTGCAAACATATTTGTTTTATCCTCCAAGTTATCAACTTCATAAAAATTACTTACTGGAATAATTATTATAAGACAAAATTCCCAATTCTGAATGTTAGTAAGGAAACACATATAGGAACAGTATGAGAGTTAATTCTTCCTTCTGAGAAGCAGTGAAGGAAAATGTAGCACAATTACCCCTTGGGGATTGTCAAAGCTTTCCTACAACTCCTAGAGAGTAGGTTCTTTTGTAAAACAGCAAGAACTAAAACTACATCTCCTTACTAATACATAAACCTATGATAAGCTTTCTTTTACAAACTTAAAGATGCTTACAACTCTGGAACAAGTTAGTGAACTGGGCTAAAATATCCCTACACTCCATTTCCCCAAAATGGCAGCTCCATAGGAAAAAAATATTCATTCCCTTTTTCACCTGAACAATTTGAATAAAATTTGTATTATGAATTTAAAGAGAAGAAATAATCTTATACATAAGTTTGATGAAACTTAAGAGGAAATAAATACTAGGTATCAGAAGAACATATTCCTTAATGAAGTTAAAGCATCAGAAATTAATTGGATTATATCACTAGTTGAAAAGTTAACATGGGAGAGGGAAGATTTTCTTGAACTAATTTAGACTAGTGGTCCTTAACCCTCACTATGAATTAGAATCACTCTGAGAGCCTTTGGAAAAACTGAAGCACAGCTTGACAATAAGAAATTCAGATTTCACTGTTGTAGGGTGGAGTCTAGATGATTCTAATATGAAAGGAAGGTTTAGAAACAATGATTTGGAAAAATTATTACAGTGAATTTGATTTAAATAAATTAGCCAAAATATGAACATTTCCAACATGACTGGCATTATTTTAAGTTCTATATGGAGAACATTTTTTTCTGTAAAAATCATTAGATAATATTAATATATCTTTTGAATACTTACATAATTTTATTAAAATATTATTCAAAGTTTTTATTATGGTCTGCTGTCATAAAAGATTGCCTTTTCACAACTATCCTCACTTGATATTGTAAAAGAAGACAGTAAACTCAAACTTCTCAAGATATGTGCAGAAAATGTAACAACAATTTCATTTTTCAAGTCATAGTATATGAGGTATTCGCCATCATATATCTAGAGTAACAAAGCTGTAATTTAAAAATTGAAATTAGGTATTGCTTTAATGCTTTAATGAATCAAAAATGAACTTAACCACTGTTGTCAGTGCTTGGTTTATATTGCCTAAAAAATAATCTATGACAGAGCCTCAGAGAACCTAGTAAAAGTGGGTCTTTAATGCAGACCATGTTTCTTATGATCTATTTATAAAACATTTAAGAAAAAAGTTACAAGAATGTGGTTTTTGAAACATTAGAAATTATCTCAAAGGAACAGAAATAGTTTTTGAAATGCTACATTATTAGAAATTAGTTACTATTGCAGGATGATAGCTTGAGCTTTAACATTTTAAACTAAAACCAACTATATTAGTATTATAAAACACAATTTAACTCAAGAAAAAAATCAGATTTAAATTAATAAATTGATTTGTATCTACTCTTCAAACACTTTTCAGCTTTAAATGTGCTAAAACCAGCAGACTAATTTACTAATCCTATATTAGGCTAATTACCTTTTCTTCTAGCTGGACAGTAGGCCAAACATGATGAAATTTTGGTTAAACTATAATATATGCCTTGGAAGCCTGGCATGTTGCAGTCCATGGGGTCTCAAAGAGTTGGATATGACTGAGCAACTGAACAATAACAACAAATAATATATGTGTGCAGAGAAAAAAAATGCAATAGCATTTCCCATACTTGATGGAATTAAAAGTGTTAAAAATTTTATGAAAGCTCAGTAGTCAAAATAAATATTTAATAAAAATATACACCATAACTAGCTATCAAGAACTTAGTGTTTAAAAATAAACTGTCATATTGTTTTGCCTTCAGTTAAACAGAACTCAATTTAGGTATCTAATTAAGGTGTGTTTTGGAAACAAAATTAAAATTCAAGTAACACTAGAAAGATTAACACTAACATGAAAGAGAATCTTCCTACATTTTTAACTCAAAAGTTTAATGAAGTTATACTTACTGGGATTTCTCAATATGACTATGACCCTAAGAAACAGGAATAGTTTGGGAAATAAAAGTCAGAGTCAATGATTATGTGGTTCAGGCTGTGAAACTCAGTACACAAAAGAAATGAAAGTCCAGTATAAATGAGCACCATCAGAAATGTGTGTATATATACTTATTTAAAACTTTCCCTGATTAAAAACTGCCATATAGATAGGGAAGTTAAGGACAAGTACACAGTTATGGAAATATTAATACATTCTAAAGCTAACATGTCAAGTGACTTATTTTAAAATGTCTCATCTGGCTTTCCTTCTAAAAATCAAAAAAGAATACAAAGTAAAGAAAGCCAGCCAGTATTCTTTTGTAGTGCAAAGTCCCTTGGTTAAATAGAAGGTCACAAAGGAAAAAAGTATGTGTTCAATAGTGTTTTCAACTCACAGTCAGACTCCAATAGTTAAAGGAAATCGTGGTTAGCTAATCAATGTGAATTCACAGAATAAACCAGCACATGTTGGATTTGCCACCATGGGATTATCATTCAGACCTCAGATTATTTTTAATTGAGAGTAGTCAGTATTATTCTGCTGAAAGAATCTGCCTTCTGTAAGAAAAGATACAGATTTGCCACCTGTGATTACTGAAATTTCTGCTACAGTCCCCAAAACTCAAAGAACTACTGTCAAATACAAAACATATCCTGGGGTAATGAAAGGGTCTTTAATGAAAATCTTATTTTGATACTACGTAGAGGCAGCTCATGAGAGACTCTTAGTATGCTTGCTATTTTTCAAAGCTCCCAGTATAAGTAATCACATGATATAGACTGAAGTTCTTTGAAACCCTGTCACATGATAAAGAGTAATGCTATTCACCATTTAAAATACGTTCAATCTCTTCTAGTCTTTTTAAAGCAGCAACTCTTTTCTTCTCAATTTCTTTGATTTCTTTTGTTGTTTTCTGGGGAATTTCTTTGTCTATATTTTTTCCTAATTGTTTGCTGGCTTTAGATTGACTCTTATTATCATTTGTTTTTATTATCTGTGTAGGTCTGGGCTCGCTTTTTATTTCTTTTACATTTTCAGTCGGAATTTTATCTCCTTCTACACCTGAAGTCTTACCAGCTGGGAATATAGGTTGTTCTACAAAACTAGATGAAGAAATTTTATCCCTGACTATACTCAAGTGGCGTTGAATATATTCTTCATGCGGTGCTAATGCCAATGTTTCAACCAGGCATCTTTCAGCTTTTAATAAGTCCTTCTCTTCAAAATAAACAACACAGAGATTGTGTTTTCCTTGCACATTGCTTGGATCCATCTCCAAAATCTTTTCAAAACATTTTTTTGCTCCATATATATCTTTCTTTTGATTCATCAGGATGTCTCCCTTTAAAATGAGACCCTTGATATGATCAGGATAGTATTTGAGTAATTCCTCCAAGACTGGCAAAGCCATTAATTCCTTTGCAGTCTGAGAATACAGGAGAGCCAGATTAAACAAAGCACTTCTGAAGTCGGCTTGTAATTTTATGGCTTTCTTCATCCACATCTCTGCTTCAGAGTCCTTTTTGTCATCCATGGCAAGCATTCCCAAATTGAAATAACCATTAGCATCTTGTGGCTCTTCATTTATATAGCTTAAAAGTCGTTTTCTAGCTTCAGGTCTGAGTCTAACTTCTCCTAAGAATTTTTTAAAAAGAAAAAAAAATTATATCGTTAGCAAATGAGTAAGTCTGAGGTAAAAAATGGAGGTGAAATTATTTATCTAGATTATAAAAACATAGTATCAAAACAGGTGATGGACCGGGGGCATGCAGCAATCCATGGGGTCGCAAAGGTTCAGACACAACTGAGTGACTGAACTGAGCATCAAAACAACTAATTGATGTACCTAAATTAAAATGCAGAAAGCAAAACCCTCAAAGTTTTCATAAGACAGACAGTGTGTTTGATGCACTGGATTGATAGCTCATATCCTTTCCTTTAAAGTAGTACGAGTTCCTCAAAAACTAAAAAAGGGTGAAATATTTCCTGATAAGTTTAGATTCTAATTGGGAGTTGAGGAAGAATAGAGGATTAAGAGGAAGATGTAGGGAATTTGAAAATAGAGACATATATTCAATTATGATTCTGTTAATAGTATGACTTTACTCACTAAAATAATTACTTGCCTGGGTTAACCTATTGAATCTTCTAAGAATTACATGAGATATATAAAAAATGCTCAGCAAACAGTAACTATATTGGATAAACAAAATGTTTCAGTCTTACTAAATTAGATATTATTTTGTATATTACTTAAAAATTTTTAGGAAATTTCAAATATAAGAAGAATACCATTATATCTAAAGTCTATAAATATAAATTAAGATTCAGGAAGCAAATATTTATTGAGATGACTTCTACTGCAAGTAAGTACCAAAAAAATTTCAACTTCTACAACTACACACCCCAGGGTATAATCTTGTGTTAAATTATAGGCACTTTTCATGATTACTAAGGTTAGCTAACTGTACAAAAACATTAGTTTTCTAAATTAAGCTTTTTTGAATGCCAAGCATAAAGATCTTTATCCTTTTATTTGATAACATGATGATTAAAGAAATCTGAAATAGATCAGTAGGCTTAAGTTCTTGTTTTGGACTAATTCCTAACCTAGCCATATGAAGTTAGGGTAGTTATTACATCTATTTGGTCCTCACTCTCTAGCCTATAAAATAGATGACTGGTAGAAATAAACTCAAAGACTCTCTTTAATTATAAAATATCATTCTTATATTTTTTGCAGAAGTTTTATGAAAGTATTTAATAATTAATATAAAGATATTTCCAAACATAAAAATTAAGAAAACCATAAATTATATATACTGTCTTCTGCAGCAGAACTAAAATTCTGATATATCAAAGATCCTAGTTTATTGTGATGGATAATTTGGTTCTGCTAATTTATAGAAAATACAGGAAATTATAATAATATCTCAGAAAACAGTAACACTGGATATAACATGATATTGAAAATATTTGGACTTATAGATCAAGGGAAAATAGAATACTACTTTGTTTAAAACATACAATGCTCTTGACACCCTAGAAATAATTACTTAAAACTGTTTTTTTTTTTTAAAATTCAGGTTATTTGAATAGCATGATACTTATGCATAAGAAATATACTTCCAGGTATAAAATGACAAAATAGATGAATAAAGTATTGCTAAATAGACTGTCTGAGAAGTCATTTTTAGCATGTACCAGAGAAATTAACATTTAGAATGACACATATGCTAGGGTGTATTACCTGAAAGGTTTACATCAAGTATTTAAAATATTCTTCTTATAACAGTTTATACAGTTTTGATAAAAACCATCCATTCATAAAATGTTTGCTGGGGTAACATAATATATGACTTTATTATATTTCAAACTAGAGTATGTTTAAATATAGAGAAATTTTGAGAAAACATACCTGATTCTTGCATTAATATAGCAGAATTAAATAATGCTAGTTTATGCTTTGGATTTAGTTCTAAAGCATGATTAAAGTTTTTCAGCGCATCATTTGGTTCCTTAAGTTCAATATGAACAATTGCCAAGTTGTACCAAAGATCTGCATTATTTCTGTCCAGCTCTAGGGCTTTAAGATATGCTTCTTTTGCTTTGACAGGTTTATTCATTTTTAGAAGCAATTCTCCTCTGTGGAAAAAACACAAGTTTTACTTATACTATCATGTCAGTCTGTAGATACTATTTTCACAAGTTTTAAGCTTTTCCACATAGTCACAGCTTTCCTTTTAACTTAGATTCTTAAATTATTTTTCAAAAATAGCTATCTGAAACTGTCCTTAAACCTAAACACATTAATTTTGCACATTTGGTTTGATATGTTTTCAAATATTATTAAAGAAGGAAAAAACACGCCTGACTCCAGGGTAAGATGTCGGGAGGTATCCAAGAAAGGGGAACAGAAAATATATCCTTTGAATATATCTTGAAAAACAGCAGACTAGTCTGCATCAGAAAAATGATAATAAATAGAGTGGGAGATCAATTTGTCAGAAGATGAGTAGCATCTGGAGAAGGAAAATAAACATAGTAGTGATGGGGAAATTCCAGTATTCAAATCTTTGTTAGCAATGTCTAACTATACGAAAAGCAGAACATTTGGAATTGTTTACCCCTTATAATTATTTCATTTTCTTCAATGAATTCTTACAAAGGAATTAAAAAGCTGATCTGGTAGGATAGAAGGGCAATACTGCCACCTGTAGATACTTTTGAGGAACATATCTGGAACTGATGATCAGTCTGAAAATCATTCTAGTCAGGTTATATTTTCTGTTACAGAACTTAAAAGGTCATTTTTACATATGTGCAAATCAATTTAAGAACTGATATAAGAGTCAATTTTAATACTACTCTTTCCTAAAATATTAGCATAGGCATGAAGTCAAACAAACTATTAATATTCACACTTCCTAGAATAAGTGTCCAAAATGTGATTTTTAAAATAAATGCATGCAGATTATTAAGCAATTCTTTATAAGTTAACTTAATACAGGTTTTATTTATTGACACAACCCCAGTAAACTTAGTGAATTTCAGCAAGTACTAGATAATGTTGAAGAAAGACAGCTTTCAGCTTATGAACAGATTTTATTTCAAAAACTTAAATTCTGAATGCATTTTCCATATAAACAATGTGACAAATTATAATTAGGACTGGAACAGGCTTCAAAACAAAGTTTAAAACAATTTTTTCTCAAGTATAACACAAATGATAACATTTACATGAGAAAATATCTAAGATTCTGACACTTATTGTCAAATTTTTTGTATTTTACTGGCAACTGAAGTTTCTTTGTAATAAAAACATAAATAACCAGTCAATTCCCTTGATAGTTGGATATTATACAATTAGTTCTTAATTATTTTATATATGATTCCATAATTATACAATGATTTCTTAATCTATAATAATTAAGAAGTAATAACTTCTTGCAAAAATAACAATTACTTTGTTACAATTAAGAAGCAATTATAAAAGGTAAATTCTGGCTGTTTTAGGTAAAAATGAATTTGGTGCTGAGAAGCAAAAGAAACTGAAGAGCTTTTCCTACCCTTCCTTTTGTATAAATAAACCTAAATTTGCTGTTTTACGATATGGATTCTCTTGTCAATTTAAAATAAATTAAATTTGTTAGTCTAAAACAAGCTATGTTTCTATGCTCTTGGTTGTCAACTAAGATTTACTAGAAGAAAAAAAAAGCCAAATTAGTGAAGATAGCCTAAATGTATATGCAGATGAAGCTTCCATCTTTTTTTTTTTTTCCATTTATTTTTATTAGTTGGAGGCTAATTACTTTACAATATTGTAGTGGTTGTTGCCATACATTGACATGAATCAGCCATGGATTTACATGTGTTCCCCATCCTGAACCCCCCTCCCATCTCAATGTACGTACCAGCCCTGAGCACTCGTCTCATGCTTCCAATCTGGACTGGCTATCTGTTTCACACTTGATAATATACATGTTTCAATGCTGTTCTCTCAGATCATCCCACCCTCGCCTTTTCCCAAAGAGTCCAAAAGTCTGTTCTATACAGTATATTAACGCATATATATGGAATTTAGAAAGATGGTAATGATAATCCTATATGCAAGACAGAAAAAGAGACACAGATGTATAGAGCTTCCATCTTTTATAGTGAAAGCCTAAAGCGAACTACAATACCTGCTAATGTAAGCCTGCTTGAAGTCTGGCCTCATGCTTATTGCTTGTCGGTACAGCTGATCTGCTTCTTCCAGTCGGGACTCATTTGCTCGGATCAGGTTAGCCAGATTAATATAAACATTTAAATGGTTAGGTGCAATTCTGGCTGCATATTTTTTACCAGGAATAATCTGTTAATAAAAAAACAAACATTTTTATAAGTTGATATTTCAGTACCAAATAAAATCTGAAGTAGAAGTCCTAGTGTCTTATTTAAAATTTACAGAGCATAAAAAGCTAAACTGTTATATTAAAATAAAACATAAAAATATGAAATAATCTGCAGTATTCACAAAATATAAGTAAAATAATGCTTTGAAGCAATGAAGGATGTATTTTTTCATTCATGCTATCTCAGTAATTATCATTAGATTTTCATTTATGTGTTATTTTATGAAGTCATATAAATCAGAACTTCCACAGGCTAAAGTCCCTTAGTGTGCTTGAGTCAGACCAGGAACAGAACTCAGGTCTTCTTCCTCAGTCTAGTATATTTGTTACACCATGTCAACTTCCAAATTGTCAGCAAGATGTTTCCTGGTTGTGACTGTTAACTTTACTTCAGAGCTTTACTAATTCCTCACTTGTTTGCTGGAGTTAAGACATAAAATTACCTAATTAACTCTAAAAGTTATTATGTATAATATATGTGAACCCCAATTCTCAATGAATATAATAAATTATATCTGATAAAAACCCACTGAACACAATTTAACTTTAGAATCTTAGAACTGAAAGAATTCTTAATGTATCATGTGGTCTAATTGTTTTTAAAACATTTATCCAACTATCAAAATCAAACTATCAACTCATTTCAATATTGTTACAGTATTAATATAAACTACTATTGAGAAAATTATAGCCCAATGTAAACTATCTTTTCTGATTACACACAGCTGATAAAGGGCAGTGTCAGGTTTTCTAACTTTGTCTTGTGATATCCAAGAAATCTTGTACTTGTGACATTATAGCAACTGACAGGCACAGATATATATCTACTCATTTTATCACTTTGCTTTGCTCATTTATTTTTTGATAGGAGTTAATGTTTACTGCTTAATGTATATAAATAAAATTATTTTCATTTAAAGTCACTTAAAGTCATAGATAACTTACAATAAAAAGTATCTAAAACTCATAATTTCATAGATTTAGTTTTCATAGACTATGAACTTTTTAAATTAAGTGAGCTAGATAGGTAAATGCAATCTTTTATAACAAAGTAACAGATGGTTCACTGGACACCTTAGTTTTAATCCAAATTAAAGAAAAGATACAGATTTTCCATCTGGATAATTCTATTCAATACAAACATCCAGCAGACACGACACAATAGGAATAATTTTTGACAACTTACTTGAGGCATCAGCGACTTAGCTGTCATGTAAGATTCTTCAGCTTCTTTGGTTCTATTTAAATTTTTGTAAGTTCTTCCTACATTCATGTGGGCGCCAATATCATCTAAAATAAAAAAAATCATCTGTTGGCAGATACACTACCTAGTGTCCCATGTAAACTATCACTGCGACTAAGAAGACATGTCTTGAGCAGCAAACTAAGCAAAAAACGCAAGATCAGGCAATAGGTCCTGCTTTCTCCTTAAAGCTCTTCTAATACAACTTACTGTAACTTATGAGCAAGGCTACACTAGAAGACTACAAAGTACTGGAAGAATAGGAGACCACATATGACATGAAAAAAACCTATCTGAATGGTTCCTGGAAGGGTTAAGAGACAAGACAGGAGAAATAAAAGTAATGAAGGAATTTACGTTTTGTTTTTCTTCACTATATTTTACTGTCTTATACTAAAGCTTACTTCCATTTCCTTAATCACCTGGCTTTGGAATTCACTCAGAAAGTATGGCTCAACTCTAAAAGTGAAAAGGATCACTGTGATTCCCAGAATAATCTCAAGTATTACAAATTGCAAATATGCATCCATGGTGGGAAAGGGACAAAGAGACTGTGAAAAACTTTGGAACTTTAAAAAAAATTTTTGTGAATATGGTTAGAGTGTAAGTTATCAGGATTCTATAGTATTATTTAAGATGCAGCAGCCCAGCTCCCTTAAATGATGATATATAACCATATAATTTAATTAAAATTTTTAAAAAGGTTGTGTTAATATCAGAATGTCAGGAAGTTTTGTCTCATTTTGTGATATAGAAAATTGAGCCCTCAGCAAATTTGTTCAGAGACAGAAAAATATGCAATTTAAATTACAAAGATATGAGGGTTCACTGTACACTAGTTTTAAGATATACTTTCCAGTAAATATTTCAAAGGTTTGGAATAAAGATAGAAAGAAGGGAGATCTTAATTTAGACAAATTTTACTCAACATGAATCGCTAACAGACATGACAAGGTTTCAAATTATGATTACTACTTGCCTGTGACACCGATGATGATTTTGCAATTGTGGAATAGTTCTCTGCCTGCAACTCCCAGGACACATAGGGGCCAAGCATTTATATCTTAGGCATTCCCCTAGGAGGAGAGTAACAGTCCTAAGATCTTGCTATATTATGTTTCAGGTTGGCAATTGTGTGTACTGCACAAAAGCTGTTAGATGCAATACAGCTTCAGTTAGAGAGCTAAGGGACAAGATTAGGGGAAAAAGGTTGATTTTTTTGCTTTTAGATACATTACTGAATCTCATGGGGTTTCAGGAGGGGGTCAAGTCAAAAAGAAAAAAATGCTTCCCAATACTGGTTGCATTCAGAATACTTGTGTAGCTTTGAAAAATTCAGACATCTTATCCCACTCAGTTCTATCAAAACAGAATCTTCACAAATAGGACTGCAAAGATGTTTTTTTTAAAGTTTCAGAGGCAATTCTGATGTAGAGCGAAGGTTGAAATACACTACATTACCAAGAGCATATAGAGTTTTGCTCTTAAAAAGCTCTTTTTAAAAAATCTACTTTTTATTGAAGCATAGTTGAATTACAATGTTGTGTGAATTACTGCAGTACAGCAAAGTGCCTCAGTTACACACACATAACCACTCTTTTTCATTCTTTTCCATTATGGTTTATCAAAGGATATTGAATATAATTTCCTATGCTATACAGTAGGACCTTGTGTATCCAAGCTCTTTATTTTTTTTAAACATCAGATAAATCTATACCAATTACTCTAGAGATCAGAAAGTTACCCAGAAAAAACTAAAGAGTGTACAGAACCTGAAAAACTTAATTATATAGTGAAAATTTAATCTAAGAAAAGAATAAACTGGAAGTTTAAGTAAATAGAAGTGCAAGTAGGTCAGCTAAATATTTAATATATCACTGAAAGGAGCCCCAATTAATCTTAGAAAAGAAAGAGGTTATCCATTAGGATGAAAGACATGGCAAATTACTACACACTGGTCAGGTTCTTAGAATTACGGAAAGGAGGTATTGATGAAGACTACAGACATTCAGTAAGGCATCCTTACGTTCTCAAAGAACAAAGATAGAAATTAGATAGTTTTTAGCATCAAAAGAACTACATGACACATCTAAAAAGAAAAAAAATGAAAAAACACAATTTTTAAAGCAATTTTCTATATAAGTTACAAAGTTTTAAGACTCCAGGAGGAAACAGCATTACTGTTAAAGTAAATTTAAATTTTGAAGAAAAAAAAGTAAGCAAGCAGGCAAAATATAAAAATCAGTTACATTTGAATGACCAAGAAGCTACAGAGTTTCCAAAACAATCTTGCTATTGAGTGCACCAGCCAAACCAACAGCAGCATGAATCTAGCAGTCTGTCTTTAATTCAACTTAAAGGAGGACTGGCAAATATCAGGCAACTCTGTGCCTAATAATTCTTCAGCCATCAGCAGTAGAGCTACGTATTCTCACACCGATAGCCTAGGCATCTGTGTTGCTTTCCCATTATTTCCTGTGCACAAATTTGTCAATTTATTTAAAAAGATAAATTATAAACATCTGGAAACTTCTGATCAAAATCATCAAAAATCATTCCCTTCTTGATGGCATCAAATCTGAACTACAGGCCCATGATTGTTTTCTGATATAAACAGTCTCAAAGCTTTGCTGGAGTTAGATAAAAATGAAATTACTGATTTTAAGGCAAAAATAAACCATAGGGGAAATCTGGTGTTTCCTGAGAAAAATCTACCCTTATAACATGTTTATGGAAACTTTAATTCTATTTGCAAAAATTTGAGCTTGTGAATTGATATTTTAAAAACACTTGTAACCATCAAAACAAACAAAAACCCATAATCAATTGTTTGTGTAACACGCATGTCGCCTGGTCAAAGACCTCTCTATAGTTTATATTCTTTTTCTGGCTAAGCAAGAAAAGCCTTCAGATTGAATGTCTTCTTTTTTTGTTTTTTTTTAAGCTGCTTTAAATGTTAAGAATCTCTACTCTCTGTGATCCCACACTTCCCTAGGGTTTTAATTACTACCTACATGCTTGTTACTTCAAATCTTTATCTTTAGTCCTGACGATTCATTCCCCTTATCTCCAAACTTATAGATCTGTCTCCATCTGTACATCTAATAGGGGCAAAAAGACTTGATTTCCTCCTCTCCATGTTGTTTCACCTGTCAAACCTATCTATGAAGAACATAGCTGAAAAACACAGAATGAGTCAGACGTCTCTGAATGCCAAATTCAATGTTTCTAAGATTACTCACTTTTTCATAATAAATTGTAATAAATGATTTGCCTATTTTTCCAGCTCACTGCTTATTATTAATAGAAACAGCAACTTTGAGAGGATAGTAGATAAGTCATACTAAAGGAGATAGGTTTAATAAGTATCTCAAAAACAGCCAAAAGTGACAACTGACAATGAGAGGAAAAATGATTTTAAGCTAAACATCCATAATTTACATCCACTGGTAAAGAACCCGCCTGTCAATGCAAGAGACACCAAAGATGTGGGTGCGATCCCTGGGTTGGGAAGATTACCTGGCGGAGGGCACAGCAACCCACTCCAGTATTCTTGCCCGGAGAATCCCATAGACAGAGGAGCCTGGTGGGCTATAGTCTATGGGGTCGCACAGAGTTGGATACGAATGAAGCTACTCAGCACTGGCTGCTGCTGCTGCTGTCGCTTCAGTCGTGTCCGACCCTGTGTGACCCCACAGACGGCAGCCCACCAGGCTCCCCCGTCCCTGGGATTCTCCAGGCAAGAACACTGGAGTGGGTTGCCATTTCCTTCTCCAATGCAGGAAAGTGAAAAGTGAAAGTGAAGTCGCTCAGTCGCGTCCGACTCTTAGCAACCGCATGGACTGCAGCCCACCGGGCCCCTCGGTCCATGGGATTTTCCAGGCAAGAGTACTGGAGTGGGGTGCCATTGCCTTCTCCAACTTAGCAGTAGCATACAGCACCAAACACAATTTCATTCAGTTTCAACAATACAATGAGACAGAAATTACTATGCAATTTAGGATAAGTCTGAAGGGGCCTAAATCCCATTTCCTAAGTCTCAAAGTCCCGGCATGCCTGACATAAAGATGACTTTGCTTCTCTAAAAACTCCCAGAATGAACCTAAAAGACTTTAGAAAGCAATGAATTAAAACTGCCAGAGTTAGTGGCCACTGACTGTGTATAAAACTGTGCTAGATGATGTAGTAGGTAAGAAGATGAGCCAAATGTTCATGCTACCCCTAGGGAGCCCCATAGTTTAAATGTAACATACATATTTTAAATAAATAAATATTTTAAATAAACATTTAAATAACAGATATCACAGGAAAGATATCAAAGTTGTAAGGAGTCTTGAAGATGAGAAACATTTGCTTCTAATTGGAAAGACAGAAGGGTTTTTTTCCCCTCTAATAAGAAGAGAAGCCATGTGAGATGGGTTGTAAGAGATGGGTAGGATATGGTGGAAGGTGGATTGGAAGGAAAGGAGAAGGGAGGAATTCTAGGTTCAAACAACATGAACAAATGCAAAGAGGTGAGGAAGCCCACCACATATGCCCTATATTTCAAGAAAAAACTAAACTGCATGAAGAGCCAGGGGAGACAAAACTGGAAAGATGGTCAGACCATCAGTTATACATTTCTACAACATTCTCTAACTAGAATTCAGCTTTGCCTTGGGGAAACTGGTAGTTTTTCCAAGTGATGAATGTGATCTTTTTATCTTTTGCAACACTGGGCCTGGAGTTAAGTGTCCTCCTAGATCCATACCACTTGCAGACCACTGCTACTGCTTAAAACCACTCCTTTTTGAATTTCAGGTCATTACACTCTGTTATCCAATATCCCTCCTTATTGTAGTGACCAACTGCAAGCTTCTGGTTCCTTGTTGTTCTCACCTCTCCAACATCACACAGTTGTCAAAATTCTTTAGTGATTTCAAATCTATGTAAGGTGTATCTTCTAACACTAGCTTTGATATCCTTTCTTCCAATGATTTTCACCCCCATTCTCCTTTAATTAGTCAGTTCAATGGTCACACTCTTGTCCAGCACAAACATAGGGGGCCATGCACAGCACTCCCCACCCCGCCAAGTATATTGAGAAATGTGTGTGTGTGGTTTTGGTTACCATGCTGAATGGAAAGTAATGAGTATATTTGGTAGGTGGGGGCCATATTTGGTACATACCCTGGAATACAGACAGTTCTGCATACTTGAAATGCCAACAGCATTTCTACTGAAAACAAGCAATGCTTCAGCTAGACCCTCCTCAGAAACCAACAATTTCAGATCTATAAACCACTCATCTGACCATCTTTTCCTCATGTTTCACCCTCTCTCACATCTCTTCATAACCAGCTTAGACTATGTCTCAATATTCCCTTAACCCTTTGTTTAGTAGTACACATCTGACAAAATCCTAATCCTGTTTAACCAAATTCTCTGTGCCTGTCTATACTATATATAAAGTAGTGGGAGAAAAACATAACCACATCAATTGGTTTAATTTTAATTAAGCACTGCTAGCCTCAAGAAGGGTGTTACAGCTGCTTGGCAATCACACTGCGTTTTCCTAGTCTATACATTTTCCTAGATCTTAGTGTCTCAATACGTGATTCATGGGCTAAGTATCACCTAGGAACTTATTAGAAATGCAGAACTTCAGGCCCTACTCTAAATCTCTATACACCAGAACATGCACCATTAGATCTCCAGGTGATTCACACACACATTAAAGTTTCTGAAGCCATGTCCTAGATGACTACTTCAGACTCTCTCCTGGTCTTAGATCTCCAGAACGTCCTCTCCCTTCCCCACACTCTACTGTTGATCCTGCTTTTATGTCACTGAGAAAACAAGCAAACAAAGAATAACTTCCAGAAGTTATCTGTCTATTATTCACCTGCCTATCTATACTCATGTTTCTGCACTCTGCTTTCCCTGTTACTGTATGGTAACTACTGATTCAGCTGACTGAAATCCTCATCCTGAGTACCAGATCCTAATTATCTATTCTCATCTATTCAAGAACATCAATCCTTTACTCCGTTCCCCAACCTTGAATTACTACTTTGCCCAGCTTCAATGCACTAGTCACATACATGCCTTGTTTCTTTCATCTTTAAAACCAAAACAAACAAAAAAATAAAACCCAAAACCCCCAGCTTCCTACTGCCCTCTCTTGACCCCACACTCAACACCAACACATCTTATCAGTTTTTAATATCAACTGCCTCCAGTTCTTCTTCTACCCTAACAGGCCTTTGTATCTATCACTCCACCAAAACTGCTCATCAGTGCCATCCAACAATCTGTATTTAAAAACATCCCTAAATGTCTGATATAAATAGCTCTAACATATAACCCAATTCAAAAAATAAGCCAGCACCAAACATTATAGTATTCAAGTCAGTTGGAATAAAGCTTGAAAATAAACTCCACCTACTTTCTACAAATGTAATCAAATTTTCAAAAAGAAAACAAACTATTAACAATAGCTTTATTAATCAATAATGCTTACCTGGCTGAACATGCGTAGCCTGTAAGAAGTATTTCAAAGCTCTCTCAAAGTTTTTTTCATTTTCCAGAGCATGACCCACATTATTCCATAATTTGGCATTATTTTTATTTACCTTAAATACAGAAGTACAGATAGAAATTAGTTAAATTTTAAAAAATGAGTCTAATTAACACAGATTTTGTTTGGTATACTATTAGGAAAGGAGTACTCCATAGAAGTGTCTATGAATGGATGAAGGTAGTTCAAAGGTACAAACTCTGAGTTACAAGTAAGGTCTAAGGATGCAAATATATAGAACAGGGAACACAGTTAACAGTACTATATTGCATGTTTGAAAGTTGATAAGAAAGTAGGTTTCAGAAGTTCTCATCACAAGAAAAAAAAGTAACTAAATGAAGTGATGGATGTTAATTTATTCTGGTAATTGTTATATATATATATATATATATATATATATATACACACACATATATATATATATATAATTATATTATACACTTTAAAGTTAAGATGAAGTTATGTGTCAATTATATCCCCCAAAACTGGAAATCATTCAGATTTCTTTCAGAGGAAAAAAAAGTGTATGTACATGTGTGTGTGTATATGTATATATATAACTCCATATATGTAACTCCAATTAACACAGATAACTATCTGATATATTATTAGGAATAGAGTGTTCCATGGAGATGAAGAAGGGGTCAAAAAGAAAACGGCTTCATGAAATTTAACCTCTCCTCCTTTTCAACATCAACATGCTAAAACTTCAGTTCATCTATTTTATATATTAAAATTTTACTTCATCAAAGCATAGAGTTGTTTGAAAATTCCTGCTCTATTATTTATAGTCTTTTGGGAAAGAAGGAATTTGCACGAGAGAACATGTTTAAACACTGCACTGATGACTTATTTTGAGGCTTGACATAAAGCTATTTATGTAGTCTATTAGAGTAATGGGAACTGTGCAGAGTACAGAAACAGCCAAAAAGGAAGTTAAGAGTTTAAAGATTTGAAGAAAAGAAGCAACTGAAAAAAAATCTTTGCTTATAACTTTTACAGAAAACAAATCATATGATTTTTAAAAGAACTTTTCTCATTTATATTGTCCATTCCATAGAGATGCAACATCCCTCCTGTCTGCCAGTACCTATCTTGCCTATAGTTTTATAACCATTGGTTATCCTCAGTATGATAGGGTGCCATTTTCTGCCATGTATTTTATTTCATTGAATCTAAGATGCCATCAGTTGTAAGGCTCATCGTTATCTTATATATCATTAAGAAACAAAAAAGGTCATTAATTGTAAGATGCCTTTCACTGTAAGATTTATTCTGATTTCAGACATGTTAAAAGCTTAAAAAAAAAAGTACACCTTAAGAATAAATGAAACAAAGTATTCACATTTAAACATTTTATCATTTCAGCATCTAACAATTGTATAGCATTTGGTGAATTATTCATATATGCTCCAGACATACAACTAAGTACTATTCAGAGCACTGGTTATGGTATAGATTATACAAAGAACAAATTATTTTTATAAACTTTTTGATGAAGTATGTAACATTGAGAATTAATTGTCTAGTTAAAAATAAAGTTAGAACACTGTAGCAGAAATGGCAATAGGAAATAATCGGTGATATATTTTGAATAACATTTTACCTTCAAGGCTGACATAAACAGCGTATATTCAGACTCCCAATCCCAATTCCTGTGGAGTGTTTTTAAGGCATGAGTGAATATCACCAAAGATAGACAAACCCAGGATAACTTTTTAAATACACTGTTTAAGGAAGAAAAAGCAGAACAAAAAAACATTGTCTTCATCACCAAAAAGAGGTAAGAAATATGTTAAATATCTCTAAATGTTGTGTTTGAATTTATTCTAAAGACTAGGGATTCTTCTAATAATCATCCAGCTTGAGAGAGAATAACACCAAAAAAATTAAACATTATAAACACTACTGTATAAAGTTCAATGACAAAAAAACTGATAAACCAAATTTTTAATCGTGACTTCTTACAGTTCTTTTGGATCATTACCTATAACCTGAATACCCTTAGTGGTGTTTATAAAGGGTCAGTCTTATCCCTGGCTATATTTAAAACCATTACCGCTTACAATACACACCACAGGTGACCATGACACTCTTCAGAGAATCCTGTGTGTGTGGCTGTGCTGGGTCTTCGCTGCACACAGCTTTCTTTAGCTGCGGTGTGCAGGCTTCTCAACGTGGTGGCTATCCTTGCCGCAGAGCACGGACTCTGGGGCACGTGGGCTCAAAAGCTGTGGTGCGCAGGCCTAGCTGCCCTATGCACGTGGGATCTTAGTTCCTGAACCAGGGACTGGATGTCTCCCCTGCACTGGCTGAGGGATTCTTAACAAGTAGACCACCAGGGAAGTCCCAGAATTTTACATTTTAAAAAGCTAGAATTATTCATTAAAAGTCATAGTAAAATTAACCCTTTATAAAATAGATGCAAATTACTTCCACAGCTTTAGGTTAATCACTTGGGACACAATTTGTCACTTACACAACGATCCTTATACTTCGATAATCACTATGATCTTATTTGGTATTAGTAGGATTAATGTTCTTTGAGCTTTTGCTTTTTGCCTCAGTTACAAAGTTCTGTTTCTTTCACTTTGATAGATCCACTTAACCAGGATAAAAGTACATGGATCAGAAGGACCATGGACATGAGAGATAGTCAGATATAAATTTAAATCAAGACTCTGCTGTTTACTAGCTGTGTGGTCTTTTGTAATTCAGGTAACTTATATGAGCTTCAATTTTCAAATGTGCAAAATGAAGTTAAGGGATTTCTAGATTAAACGAGAAAACAAATCTACATAAATGTATTACAGAGCTGGCACATGGGAGGCACTACAAGATTGGTAGTGATCATAACTGGATACATGGGTAGAAGCTACGAGAAAGTTTATATTAGAGTGAAAATTGTAGTCATGGATGAGATTGTCAGGGAGAACATGCAATGTGAGAAAAACAGCTATTTGTAAAACTCTGAGAAATAAAAAACATTTAAAGAGCTGGTACAACAGCAAGAATCTGAAAAGAGGTTGAGCAGAAATGAATACAGGTGGCGGAGAGTCAGGACAGAGACTTTGACAGCTGCCAGGAGATACACTTTAAACCAAGCAGGGACCGGATTTAGCCACAAGACTCAACGTGTTACAAAACAGTCAAGTGATGAAGACAAGTCAATTCTGTGGGCTGAAAGGGGACGGGAAAGTAAGAAAAAAGAAACAGTGACTATATACAATCAGTGATTATTCTGTTCCTTAACAGTGAGTTTAAGGCAACTAGAACATGGTGGTTTCTATGAAGCAAGAAATTACTTTTACTTTCTATATGCATTTTACATGTATTAATCCAATATGACTCATTTAAGACGACTGTATCTTAATTCATTACATATGAAAGCAGCAATGATCATTTGAAACTTTAGTCTCAATAATGTTCTTTGTAGCATCTGCATCTGAATTAAAGTCTCTTATGTGTTAGACTGTAAAATAAAATTATATAAATATGAGGAAAAACATAGATAAGGTAGGAGTTAAGGAGCTAAGGAGACTATCAATGTGAAAAACAAAAAGGTATAAAAAGATGACATAAAAATAGAACAGACATTTTAAACACTTAAATGCATCATACTAAATTCTACAGTTAGTAAGCATTAAATGCACTAACATTTTAATTCACCTTTTGTTTGATATTTTCTGCCATCCATGGGCTACCAAAATACAGAACCCCATGCTAGGAACATATAATACTCGCTCAGCAACAACAAATCCAACTGGGAAAAAAAGATTTGATGCAGGAATAAATGGTAATGCCATTAAACAAAGCGCCTACAAAGAGAAAAAAGATAATTTATTAAATTAAAAAATATACACACATCAACAGTCAAATCCAAATATTTTATCATTTAATTTGGATAATACTGGTGGATCAATTTTAATAACACTATAAAGAATACTGATTTAAACACAGAGAAGGAAACTTAAGGATGGTAACAATAAACATGAGGATGTATGTCAGCAAGGTGAGATGACATCTTCCTAAACACTAGAGCTGACACCTCAGCCTCATCAAATAAAAAATTTTTGAAAATATATCTAAAAAAAAATCAGTAATTTTTATATGTCTAACTAATGTGCGCAAAGAGTCAGACACGACTGAGCGATTAACATTTTACATAACTTATGTGCACGTGGTAAAAATAAACTGACAGGAAAAGATATTAGTATTACTACTATGTGTAACGAATACTGGAAATTGATCAGCTACGTTTCAACAAGACAGTAGACTACTTCTATACGTTACTTCAGCGTTGCTCTGCATAGTATTCTGATAGGTCACATACATTTAACAGACTTAGTATATGAATAAAAATAAAACTGGCCCCTTTAAATCAACAGTCACTTATTCCGTAAGAATTTCTAAATTTCCAACACTGTGCACTGTGTTAGAAATAAACATCACAAAATGCTTAGATGTTTTTGCCATTTTGAAAATGGGATGGCATATGGTTTCCAGATTACAGTCATTACAAAAGATAAGAGAAAATAACTAGCACACAAATAACTTATGGAAAGAAATAAGCTGGTTGTCAGTAGGATATCTGTTTCTACGGACATCTGCTTCCATATTCTCTTACTCTGATTTGTTTTATAGTACCTTGTGGAATAAATATGTTGTTTTTTCAATTTCAGAAGTCTGAGAGTCTTCTAACAGTTTGAGACAAACCAATGCTTCTTATTATACTTTACTACTGAAAATCAATGTAGAAATGTAAATAGTGAAAAGAATACTTTCTCCATGAATCACAAATTAGTAATTTGTAATGATCCAACACTGAATCTGAAGAAAAGCACTACCATCAAACTGCTCATTTATTAGCAATTTGTAAGTCTGAAATTTTAGTGCTTTCTTTCTATTCAAAAAGGTAAAACATTAAGAGTGCATAATTCACTTTCCACTTTCCAGAAATGTTTGACAAAAACAACCAGGTAGCTGTGAAACAGAGGTATTTGTTCCTAAATACATGATCCTTTTTAAAAAAATTTCCTGTTAATTCATGGATGCCCTAAGGCAATTTCATTTGAAAGAATAAAGTGTTAAATTCATCCAAAGAGGCATCATGGATTGATGAATAAGCTACACAAAAAAAGAAAAGCCATCTCTCAAAAAAAAATCTATTGATTCTTCAATAAGAAATGTCTCAATGATTGACTTACTCAGATGTTCTAATACGCTGTTAATGTATGCCAACCAAGTTAACTATAATGCAATATCTTCTCAAAGAATGGAAACAGCAAAGAGTTCTGGAGGCAAATCTGGAGTAAACTACTCCAATCACCTTGTGACTCCACTTTTTTAAATAAATAAATGGATTAACTACTTATACTATTGAGATACACATGACATCTTATTTATTAAGTGCTTAACATACCTGGTGCTTGGTAGACACTCCTTTGGTTTACTTACCTCTTTCAGATAGCTTCAAATAATATTACCATTAAAAACAGTATGTTTAGTTTTATACATACATTAATTTATTTTCAGACTATTTTCTATAATAGATTATTACAAGCTATTGAATATAGTTTTCTATTTTTTATTTTATGTATAATATCAATAGCTTGTATCTGTTAATGCTATATTCCAAATTTATCCCACTTCTTCCTCCCCTTTCCCACATTGCTAAATTGCTAAGAGTCCTGTCCAACTCTTTCGCGACCCCATGGACTATAGCCCGCCAGGCTCTGTCCACGGGATTTCCCAGGCAAGAATACTGGAGTGGGTTGCCATTTCCTACTCCAGGGGATCTTCCTGACCCAGGAATCAAACCTGCGGCTCCTGGGTCTTGCATTGGCAGATAGATTCTTTACCACTGAGACACCAGGCAAGACCCTTCTCCTTTGGTAGCTAACTTTGTTTTCTACAAAACTAACACAGTATCATAAATTGACTCTATTTCAATTTCAAAAAATTTAAGAGTATGTTTAGGACTATATTTAAAGCAGTTATACCTAAAGTCACAAGGGTTCTTTTTTTATTCATACAAAATATAACGTAATTAATGTAAATCTATGTTAATTTCATTGGCAATATCCTTTCTATTTTTTATTGTTTGCATTATACAAATCATTATTTTACTTGCCAAAACTTTGTATTTAACTACTCTTTATTTTGCTTTTTAGTAGAAACTCAGTTTTAGATATATTCTACCATGTATCTGCTTCGTTTTTATTTATGTGAGCTGCAAAGCATTATTAGACAAAGTCCCAAAGCAAAAATAAATCTTTATCATCATAAATTCATAATCAACTTCAAATTAAATCCTTAAGACTGCTCAAGATTCTAGGTTTCTTTGGTAGGCTCACTCTCACTCTCTTTTACTATTTTCAATCTTGACTATTTTTCTCAAATTTCTGACCCACATCACTTTTAGGAGGTGACTACACTACCAAACTTTCAGAAAAAACAAAAGCAATAAAACAAGAATTTCTTTAATTCTCTGCTACTAAATCTATTAACATCTACGTTCACGACCATTTCCATCCTTCCTATAACATAAGCAGTGTCTCCATCTATCTGAGGCCAAACCTGAGCTCTAACACCTCTAATCTTAAAATCAATCAACCTTTCATTTACCTAATCACTTTCTTATAACAACTTTCTATGCTAAAAACGCTTTTGCCTTTCCAACCTTAAAAATCTTCTCCTTTGACAATATTATCTTTAAGTTATCTTAACCATTCATTATGACCCTTAGGTAAAAACAAGTTCCCACACTCTTAGGGAAAGATTTTTGTGGACATGGTTAACAAGCAGTTGGTTGTAACCTCACTTAATGTTTCAACTCAGAGTACCTTTTTGTAAGCAAACCCATTAGTGATATCTCTGTGTATAAAGGTCAGCCAACTGAGTACTCCCATGAAAGTGATTCTAAATGCCAACCAAGCAAGTCTTCCCCCCAATATCAACCAACTTCAGCCTCGGAAGGTCCATCAATTCCAGGTCTCTATGCTTCCCCCAAGCCCTGACCCCCCAACAAAAGATCAGTTGCTTTGTTATACTTGAAGCCACTGCCTGACTGGCTATCTTCTCTAAATTAGACCTTGTCTCCTTCTTTGAAACATTCAGTTAAATCATTCCTAAAGGTTACCTACACTAGCAATCTTCCCTTCCTCATCTCCTAATCAAATCACTCCACAGATACAGATTTCATTTAAGTAACTACATGAATGAAAAATGAAGGCGCTCAGTCGTGTCCGACTCTGTGACCCCATGGACTACAGCCTACCAAGTTTCTCCACCCACGGGGTTTTCCAGGCAAGAATACTGGAGTGGGTTGCCATTTCCTTCTCCAGGGGACCTTTCCAACCCAGGGATCAAACCCAGGTCTCCAGCATTGCAAGCAGATGCTTTACAGTCTGAGCCACGAGAGAAGCCAAGTAACTACATAAAAGAAGTCAAATCCAACTGATCTCACTATTTGACAGCAACTGTTGGTGTTAACCATTTTTCCAGAAACGTTTTCCTACCTTTCTGTCCATTTGGTCTATTCCTATTTGGTACTCTTGCCTGAAAAATCCCATGGATGGAGGAGCCTGGTTGGTTGTAGTCCATGGAGTCGCCAAGAGTCGGACATGACTGAGCGACTTCACTTTCACGCATTGGAGTAGGAAATGGCAACCCACTCCAGTGTTCTTGCCTGGAGAATCCCAGGGACAAGGGAGCCCGGTGGACTGCCGTCTATGGGGTCACACAGAGTCGGACAGGACTTAGCAGCAGCAGCAGCTATTTGGTTTATTTTCCTTTACACAACACCTAAATATGGAAGCTTTTCAAGACTGACTGAGATACAGCCTTCTTCTCTATCATTCTATTCAGCCCCTTCAACTATTTATTGAGGGAAAATTAAGAACAAATAGTCTAAGGCATGCATTACGTGTATGAATTAACTTCTATGCATCTAGAATGGTGATAGCTAGTTACCACCTCCAAGAGATGTGACAAAATCCCAGTTGAGAAAGCCTGCTCTATAACCCCTCCAAAGGTCTTCTTCTTTACATCTTGTTTTCAATTACTATCTCTATGGCAACTGTCAAATTTCTCTGTGGCAATTTATCAAATTTTTTTATGCATATCTCAGGCTTTGCCACAAAACTCCAGGCACTAAGCGCCATTCAAAATCTCCGTTAGAAAATTTCAAAGATACCTCAAACTCAACAAGTCCAGGCACTAGTAAATATATCTTTCTTCAATCCCTATTGGAGAAGGAAATGGCAATCCACTCCAGTATTCTTGCCTGGAGAATCCCATCAACAGAGAAGCCTGGTGGGCTGCAGTCCACAGGGTCGCAGAGTCGGACACGACTGAGTGACTTCACTTCACTTCAATCCCTATAGTCTTTCAAATTTCTCTAGAATGTGAGTTCTCTGGCAATGGGGGTCCTGTATTTCTTTTTACTGTCATATACTCAGTGCCTAAAATGCTACCTGCTACATAGGCTACAAATCAAAAATTTTATTGAATGAATAAATGAATCTAGTGGCTGCAGCCAGAATATACTTGCAAAGTATTAAAACACTTTCTGGCAAACAGTAAATTCTTAAGAAAATGTTGAAGATGATTATTTCCTTCCATAATTTAAAGTAAGAGGCAACACAATTATTATGAGTAAGAAGTGAGGGCAGAGCTAAGAAAACTGCAAAGAAACAGATCTCATAAAAACAAAAAAAGACTTTCAAATAATCAGAATTCTCTGAACATAGTCAAGAAATACCTCAGGGAGTAATGAAAGTTTTGCTAATGAAAAATAAAGAGCTATGCATTTCTAGGGGCTTATCTTACATGATCCTCTTCTCTGTGCCAAGAAAACAAAGTAGTATACAGTATACTGAATAATTTCTTTAAAAGGGTGTATAATCTAGTGGGGTAAAGGTAAGAAATAAAAAACAAAATGCTAAAAAGGATGCTCCATGATTTCAGAGTTCCCACCAAATTAGGGAAATTCATAATCACTCTTTGTGTCACATGCTGAATGTGCAGCATTAATCAAACTCTGACATATAATTATAGTATAGCCTAAAATAAGTTCATAAATTAGGATGACACGAACAAAGACAGACAGCAATTTTTCAAAGATGCTTTTGAAAAACTAAAGGCACTCAATTAATAAACTGAATATAGTATCATCTGAAAATTTACGCAACTTTCTTACCATTAAAACAGTCTTGGAGGAATTACTAGGATATCTGAGACTAAATACTCCCAAAGCTCCCAAAAAGCAAAAAAAAATAAACGTGGCAAGATTTCGAACATCTAGAAATGACTCTATCAGTGGTATTGTTCCCATGGTCCAATCACAGCAGAGCTCTGAAGGATTTAATAGAAGCCAAGCATTCACAGGAAGCAGGTAGTTAAAAGTCAGCTGCCTTGTAGGAGTTGGGCTTACAGCAGCTGGGTTATCAAACCTGTGTAAAGAATGAAAAAAAAAAAAAAGTTACTGAAATTAAAACACTTTAAACACAAAGTTAATATATAAAAGATACAAATACTGAACAACAATAATAAAAACAGCATTTTACATGTAATCTTGCTAAAGACATAAACTCTTTATGGAAACCTTAGATTCTTGCCTGAGTTCAAATTTCTTTATGAAACGTCTAATTGAGAGGTATGATATTTATGAAGAACTGTTTGAGAGGCAAGCAGGTTACCTATTTCTAGTTTATTATGAGAATGATTCAGACAGGTATTCTATAATATTATGACATTCTGCAGAAATGCTTTTATTAAATTATGGCTTTCTGCTTCAACATCATAAGAAAAGTTTTGTACGATTCA
Organism: Dama dama; assembly: GCF_033118175.1. NCBI lineage: Eukaryota > Metazoa > Chordata > Mammalia > Artiodactyla > Cervidae > Dama > Dama dama. The sequence goes on along the minus strand of NC_083683.1, from coordinate 34,875,601 downwards.
TTGTTGTATGAATGCTTCTGAGAACACTAATTAATCTTTTCCTTTAAGAGATGTTTCTTTCATCACCAAATGTTAATGAAAATTATGTTTTCTAGAACTATGTTTTCTTTTGTCACAGAGACAACTAAATCATCTGTGAGCTTTTTCTTTTTGTTTTGACTTCTACAAAGCTAAAAACCAAATTCTAGTACAGAGTAGTAACTGCACAGCCATACGGCACATTTTATTTGTGCTCTACTTAATACAACTTATATCCTAGTTTATATAGGCCATGATATATTACTAGTCTGTTTACTGCAAATTAAGTCAAATCATTTTTTAAAAGTACATTTAAATTAATCATTTCAGATTTTTAATTCTTTACACTATGTTCTAAATTGTATTAACATATCTAAATTGTGTTAACATATAGTTGTTTAAATCTTCCCTGGTGACTCAGATGGTAAAGAATCCGCCTGCAAGGTAGGTAGAGTCACTGGGTCAGGAAGATCCGCTGGAGAAGGGAATGGCCACCCACTTACGAATTCTCGCCTGAATTCCATGGACAGAAGGAGCCTGTGAGCTACAGCCCATGGGGTCACCAAGAGCTGGACATGACTGTGTGAGTATTTCCTTCCTCTACTATAGTTGCTTAAAAACCCAACTCTCATTTTAAAATGAATAAGTCAAAGAAAAATCAACCTCTATCACTTATTTGACTTGGTCTTCTTAAAAATATCAACTGGTTGAGAAAAATGAATTATTTTTTGAACAAACAATATTTTCTAAACTTTCCTGCTGGGCTAAGTCGCTTCAGTCGTGTCCGACTCTTTGCAACCCTATGAGCTGCAGCCCTCCAGGCTCTTCTCTCCTTGGGATTCTCCAGGCGAGAATACTGGAGTGGACAGCCAATCCCTTCTCCAAAACTTTCATACCTCAATACATACATGTATGAAAAATACTATATCTTCAAAGTCAGGATTTGAATTCTCAACATGACCAACAAAACTGAACACAAAACCTTGTCCTGTCATCCACTTGTCAGAGTTCATTTAGAAAGATTAATTATTTAGGATAAATTATTTGATAATTGAACTTCAGTCAAAGAATACATGTCAAAGCAAGTCTAATCATATTACAATCAACCTCAAAGGATAACAGAATAAAATTTATATAACACACGTACATATACACAAATTTTAAAATGCTTATATTTGGAAAATACGGTGTTAAACATAACATACTCCATATACCCGTCTACATATATATACAAAAAATAAATACATTCACACCTATAAGGCACATTTTCATATTATAGAACCAGAGATGCAAAAGAGTTGATTCAAATTCCCTAAAACAAATGATAAACAGGAAACATTAGGACTAAGAAGTGTAGAAGGAAATACAAAATATCTATCTACAATTCAATCTACTTTCCACACTATCATGCTTAAATGAGCTTTTAGTTTAGCATGGCTAGACTCAGAAGTAAAAATTCTGGTAGTAAAAAGTAAATATTCTTTATAGAAAAAAATGCTATTAAGGATAGTTATTATACAATGGAATATTACTCAGACATAAAAGAACAATGAAATAATACCATTTACACCAACATGGATAGACCTAGAGATTATCATACTTGGTGAAGTAAATTAGGTAGAGATATGATATCATATTCCACATATGATATCACTTATATGTGGAATCTAAAAGAAGATACAAATGAACTTATTTACTAAACGGAAAGAGACTCAGACATAGAAAACAAATATATGACTACCAAAGGGGAAAAGGTAAGGGAGGGATAAATTAGGAGCTTGGATTTAACAGATATACCTTACTATATATAAAAGAGATAAACAAGGTCCTATTGCATAGCAAAGGGAACTATATTCAGTATCTTGTAATAACCTATAATGGAAAAAAATTGGGCTTTTGTTTAAAAAAAAGTTCTTGCATGTAATGTCAGTCACTTGAATAAAACTATGAATAGGCAACTTTATAAATTTTCTTTTAAACTTTGGATGAGTGAGGTGTGGAAAAATGCTATGAGAGCAGGAAAAAAAAGATAAGAAGAATGTTAAAATTCAGTATAACTTTTGCTTCTAGCCTTAAACAAAATTAAAAAAAAGGAAAATTAAACTTTCCTTTAACATTCTAAGCATCAAGCAAAGAAGGACAATGACACTTGATTGATAGGAAAAATAAAAACAAAAAACAGATGAGGGGAGTCCTATCTAAAGAGTTTATAACTTGGATAGAATTTTTAGTCTGTGCAGCAACAAGAGAGAATCTGAGTGGAGACCATTTGTATCCCTAAATTGAGAAGATGGAGCTGGGAGCCCTAGAAGTCCAGGGGGGTTAGAATTAGCAGGCAGAATACCAGGAAGAAGAAAACTGTTGAGAAAGAGAACTCATATCTGTAAAGGCTCTCTCTCCAGTTTTCAGTACTAATGAGAACTGATCAGCATATATACACAAAGAAATACCTAAGGACAGTATAGGGGGTTGATTTCTGTCTCCCCAAAGTTTATGTCTACCCAAAACCCCAGAATGTGACTTTATCAGCAAGAAGGTCTTTGTCAATGCAGTCAGAGTTAAGATGAGGTCACACTGGATTAAGGGTGGGCCCACTATCTAATGAGGGCATGGTGACCCACTCTAGTGCTCTTCCCTGAAGCATCCCCATGGACAGAGGAGCCTGGCAGGCTGCAGTCATGGGGTCGCAGAGTCGGACATGACCGCGCGACTAAGCACAGCACAGCACCATCTAATGACTGATGTTCTCACACAAAGAAGAGAAAATACAGAGAAACACACAGGGAAAAAGGCTAGGCAAAGACGGAGCAGATTACAGTGATACAGCAACGCGCCAAGGAATGTCAAAGATTGCCAGCAACCGCCAGAAGCTAGGCATAGAACAGATTCTTTCCCAGAGCCTTCCGAAGGAACGAACTGTGCCTGACACCTTGATTTTTGGACTCTGGCCTCCAGTGCTGTGAGACAATAAGTTCCTGCTCTTGAAGCCACTCAGTTTCTGGTCAATTGTTACAGCAGGTCTAGGAAAACTAATACAGTTTGGAAAGTACCTTCTGAGAGGATCAGATAAAAACTCACAACTGGGAACAGTTCTTCAGCAGCCAGAGTGGAAATCCTCATAACGCGAAGTCTATCAAGGAGAGCTCAGAAGGGTCTTGTGTCAGCAAGGGAGCAAAATTAGCCCTATCCTAAATGCTGCTATGCTTCCCAGGTGGTTCAGTGGTAAGAAATGCTCCTGCCAATGCAGAAGTGGGTTCAATCCTTGGGTAGGGAAGATCCCCTGGAGAAGGAAGTGGTAACTCACTCTAGGATTCTGGCCTGAAAATCCCACCGACAGAGGAGCCTGGCAGGCTACAGTCCATGGGGTTGCCAAAAGAGCCAGACACGACTTAGCTGTTAAACAAACACTGCTATGGTCTCCTAAAACAAAGCTTAAAAGCAACACCTGAAGATGAAACATCTTTCAAATAACTTACATGCATCTGAGAACAATGCTCTACAATATTTATAGGAATACATAAGGTAAAATCAGATACAGTACCTATTAGAAAAACTACCAAGCATGTGAAGAGATAGAAAAATACAATCCATGAGGAGAAAAATTATTCAATCTAAACTGATCAAGAAATTACACAGATGACAAAATCAGTGGAAAAGGACATTAAAGTCCTAACAGTTAGAAATATGGAATACATACACAAACAAACACACACACAGCTCAAACAGAACTCAAATAGAGATGAAAATGTCTGAGATGAAAAATAAAAGAAATTAAGGACAGATTAGACATGCAGAAAAAAATTAGTAAACTTGAAGCTACAATGGAAGAAATTATCCAAGATGAAAATGGGAAAAATAGCTTTGGAGGGAAGAGAAATAAATATAGAGTAACAGTAGTATTTCAAGAAGCCTAAAGTACATGTAATTGGTGTCCGCAGAGGAAGAAAGGAGAGCAAAGAAAAAATGTTTCAAGAAGTTTATAACTGAAACAATTCCAAAATGTATATGAAGTTAAGACCTACATATTCTAAAAAGCTAAATTAACCTAAGCACAAGAAACATGAAGATAAAACAAACAGTAACTGAAAGCTTGCAACTTCTGGCCATTTTCACCCAGTTTGTTATAAGTCCTGAAGTTGTAATGTACAGGATCATGATTGTAGTTAATAATACTGTATCATATATTTGGAAGTTGCTAAGAGTATAGATCTTAAAAGTTCTCATCAAAAGAAAAAAAACTTTTTGGTAATTATGTGTGGTGATGGATGTTGACTAAATTTATTATGGTAATCATTTGTGTGTGTGTAAGATTCATTATGTTGTTCACTAATAAAATGCTATATGTCAATTATGTCTCAATTAAAAAATACAGAGAAGAGAAACAACGATAAAGAGAAACTATTAAAAGCAAATATTGAAAAACAAAAGACATACTACATGCAGAAACATAAAGATAAGGATGAAAAGATTTTCCATTTAACATAACACAAGCCATAGAATATAGACTAATATTTTTAGGTTAGTGAATGAAAACCAGCATTGTAGAATTCTACACTCAAGGAAAATATCTTTCAAAAATAAAGGTAAAATAAAGGTATTATATATACAAAAGCTTAAAGAATTCATCACCAGCGCAGTCCTACATGTTAAGAAATGTCAAAGAAAGTCCTTCAGTCACAAGGAAAAATGGTACCAGATGAAAATCTTGATCTAACAAAGGAAGAACACTAGAAATGGTAACTCTATGGGGTAACACAAAATTTTTTAAAAATTTAATCTTTCAAAGATAACTGTTTACAGGAAAAAATAACAATGTATTGTGGGATTTATAATGTATACTCAATAAAAAATATGAAAATAGCACAAAGGCTACATTATTATTTAAAGTGTTTGTATAAAAATGCATTTATTATATATATATTAGTACTATATATATTTACATTTATAATTGACATACATACAATTATAATATTCCTTAAAGATAAATTGTGATAAATAAATGATGTAAACCAAAAAAACCCCTAAAGCAATCACTAAAAATACACAGCAAAAATTTATAGCTAATAAGCCAACAAGGAGATAAGAATGGAGTAATACAAAATACTCAATTCAAAACAGAGAAAAAATAGAACAAAGAACAGATGAGACAAAGAGAAAACAATTAGTAAGATGGTAGATTTACAACAAACTGTATCAGACAGCTGAAGCCACCATTTAAAAGACAGATTATCTGACCAAACAAAAAAGGAAGACCCAACTATATGTAGCCTATAAAAAATCTACTTTAAATATAAAGATATAGATAGAATTAAGAGGTAAAAGAATGAAAAAAGATAAACCATTTATCACTAACAAAAAGACAGCTGGAGTAGTTATATTAATATAAGGAAAAGTGAATTTCTTAGTAAAGACTATTACTAGGGATAAAAAAGCTCATTTAATAATGATAAAGGGATCAATTCATCAAGAAGACATCAAAATCCTAAATATTGATATACTTTATTGTAGAGTTTTACAATAAATACAGGAAGCAAAAATTGACAGAACTGAGGAGAAATAGACAAATCAATCAGTCTGTAACTCTGATCAGTTACAGTCAGAGATTTCAACATCCTTTTCTCAATAATTAATAGAACAAGTAGACAAAAATGACCAAGGATATGGAAGACTGAACACTTAACCAACTGGGGGAGCATTATCTTGACTGATGCTTCCATGAGTGTACACGTATATCAAACCTATTAATCTTAACATTTTAAATACATGAGGGTTCTTAAAAAGTATAAATTATAACTCAATAAAGCTGTTAAAAAACCTTAGTGTAAATCAAAGACTTTCTGAAACATTTGCAATCACTTGAAACTCAAAGTTTAAAAAAAAAAAAAGGAAAAAAGAAAAAGAACCAGAATTTCATACCTGGTGAACACTGGAAGTTGCGACTGAATAACCTGGACTCTAATCACAACAAGTAACAGTGTGCTGAACATCAAAACAATGAGTTTTATTAGTGTCTGCAGCATAGAAAATGGAATACTACCCTTTCCACGAAGAAACTGTCCAGCAGTAGTACATAACAATGGCAAAGTATACTAGAAAAAGAAAAAAAATTAAGTAAAAAATAGAAATTTACTGTAACATTTTCAACAACTGTACTTTCTAATTGTAAGATTAAATAAAAATTGACTATAATTATAAAATCAACATGGAACTGGTGGAACTGATAATGAATAAAACTGAGCCCAACAGTCTTATCCAATAATGAATTATACTATACAGTATTACTGGTGCTTTTGCAAACTGCCCAACAGTTCCTTTATTGAAACTTAAAAATCTGTCCTTAAAAAACTGAAGGTGTAATATAAGATGTTAAGTAATATTCAGTGGGTATGAAGGCAAAATATGCTTGTTTCTTGCAAATTTTTGCTAAATATTATTGGTAAAGCAATTTATATGATGATAATTTAGAAAATAAATCATTAGAATCTGAATCAAACAATATAAAAGACAGCAACAAGGAAATTTATATTTCTCCTTACCCCTTGGGCAATAAATACTTCATATACACAGCAAATTCCCACAACTGTTATTCCTTGTTCTTTACACAGTGTTGCAACAGCCACTAAAAAAACTGTCAATGCAATTGGAGTCCACGCTACAATTCAGGAACAGAAAAATATAAAAACACACAAAAATAATTTTACAATATCATAAAAGAATAAGACAACAATTAGATATTACTGAAAAACTTCAAATGTTGTAAGCAATTTTTGCTTTATATATTCAAAACAGTACATTAATATATATAATTTGAACTAAAAAATTTTGTGAAGAGGAAAATTACCTAATCAAATGCTAACATTTAAAAACAACGGTAGGGTGGCCAATTTGGAAAAGAGAAATTTAGTGTTGAGTGCAGTGATTAATGAACTATCAATCTGAAATGAAGATAAATATCTGAAATTATCATAGAGATATCTATACACTTTATTATATTTGTAAGTAATTAAAAATTTGAAACTGAAAACTACTGGGCAAAGTACATTACCATTGTTACTGGGAAAAAAAGACGAGGAAAACTAAAACAGGTTAACAATATGCATTTAAATCAATACTATAACAAAAATTTGTAATAGAAAATTCACAAGTTCTATTTAAGGGGAAAATTTACATTCATCAATTGTGAGTAAATGTCTTTTGTACTGTGTGCTTCTACTTAGTAGTAATCTGATTAAAGAATAATGAATTGTGAGACTAAATCTGGATTTACCACTAATTTGCTTTGGGATTTTAGGCAACTTTTTTGAGCTTCAGCTTTCTTATCAGAAAATATGATTTATAACTCTTCCACATGGTAGAATGATTGTGTGACCTCAGTTTTTAATAAGAACATTAATCAAATAAAACTCAAATAACTGACTTAAATCCAGGTATAAATAACAGAATTCATGAAGCTATTACATTTTTATTTTTGTCATTGGGTTTAATATAGAACTATGTTTTCGAAATCATTTTCAATTTTGAAGAACTCTATAGATTAAAATTACCTAAAAGGAAAAAACAAAAAAACCAACCTAGAACACCATTAGAAGTATTGAGTATAACACTATTCCTTCCTCAGAAAATCTCTCGTATTCTAGTTAGGCCCAAACTGTTAATACTAATGTAACAGATTATATTAAGGGCTGAATTACCTGGCTAAAAGTCAACAAGAAATTCACAGAGCCAAGAAATTAGTAGATGATTATTTACAAAACAAACTGAACCGAAAGCTGGACCTTGAAGGACATATGAGACATAAAAAAAACTGGGAAAGGGGTATGTATGAATAAAGGTGTAGAGGAGGGAATAAGCTTGGCAAGTGAAGGATACAGAGAATATAGTATGACTGAAATGGTATGCATATAATAAAAAAAGTGGGAAACAATGGCCTTGATAACAGGTATATTAAACAGTTTAGATAACCAGTTTAGTGTATTTCATAGCATTTCAATCACTCTATGGGATATGAAGGCAGTTGGAATCATATTCAAGATGAGGAAAGAATTTTGGAGGTTTAACTAGAGTCATACACAGTAAGCAGACCATGACTTTAACTTGGTTCTTCTCATACTAAATACAAAACTAAATACAAAACTTGCTAATTTGTATTATACTTTCACTCCAAGGAATAGAAACCAAACAGCTGCATTCCATGATGCTGGATTTAATTTAAGCAACTAATAGTTCTAATAAAGGCAAAAGTTTTGCTAAAACCAGTCACTTTAGTTCTTCAACCTTTGGTGACTATGAACGTACACACTGATTTTTATAATCAGATCTCTGTGGCTGAAGTCACTATGGTGATTTAGTCCCAAGTAAGTACTCCTGCTAAATAAATTGACATTAAAAAAAAATACATGTGTTCAGTATAGAATCAATTTCAATAATCAAAATCTATTCCAATTTCAAACACAGGATTCCAAGCTGATTTTACATGTGTAAAGACACATATCTTCGGCAATCATGTATTTATTTTTAGTTATTTTTAGTATTTACTACATTTGCAGGGGTCACGTACGGATGTGAGCGTAGGACCATAAAGAAGGCTGAGTGGCGAAGAATTGATGCTTTTGAACTGTGGTGTTGGGGAAGACTCTAGAGAGTCCCTGAAGAGCAAGGGGATCAAATCAGTCAATCTTAAAGGAAATCAACCCTGAATATTCATTGGAAGGACTGATGCTGAAGCTCTAATACTTTGGCTACCTGATGTGAAGAGACGACTCATTGGAAAAGACCTTGATGCTGGGGAAGACTGAGGGCAGGAGGAGACAGGGCAACAAACGGTGAGATGGTTGGGTGGCAACAACAACAGTGATCAGAAGCGGTCCTGGGAAGCCTGGAAATTTCCATCCTGGGTTTAATTAAGTCACTGGATGGACACAGTGGCCCTGGTCTTTTTCATTATTAGACAGTGGTCAATAACTTTCAGAGAACATGAGATCAAAAGCCTTTTAAAATATGATAAGTAGATATCTGAAGGGTACTACAGTTAAAAAAGAGAGTACAAACACAATAACATACACTAACTAAATAAGAATTACCTGAAAAGATAAACTAAGAAGTTAAAATAATTTAAAACAAGTGATTCTAAAGGAAATAAAGAAACTAGAGTTACAAAGAATAAGAAATTTTAAAAAATAACCAAGTAAAATTACTAAGAATGAAACAATATAATAAAATGAAAGGCTACTTTAGCTAGAATGAAGAGTTTCTCTAAGAGGGAAACCGCTGTGCTGAGGCCTGATGATGCAAAGAATATAAGTAACTATGTGAAGATCTGACGGAAGAAAATTCAAGCAAGAGGGGACAGCAAGTGTAAAAGCCAGTGCTTCACCTGTTTGAAGATCAGCAAGGCTTGCTTGGCTATAGTGAAGAGACTAGGGTAAAACTGTAGGAGGCACGTTTAGGGAAGTAGGCAGAGGCCTGATTACAATCTTGAAGTTCACAATATATTCTAAGTTTATCATTCATGTTTAGGATGGTATTTAAAGATGATCTTGGCTTGCAATTCCATATTAGTTACTGAACTACCTCTCACTGCATGACAGGCAACAGGGAAAATAGGGTTACTGCTTCCGATGAGCCAGGTACAGATTTAAATGCCTTAACATGCTTAACTCAACTAATCCTTCTCAACAGGTAGAGACTCTTATTACCTACATTTTATAAAGAAACTAAAGCACAGAGGTGATGTAATTTGACCAACACAGTAAATGAAGCTACTAAACGGTGGGCCTGAAACGTGAAACTGGACTCCACAGGCCATGCTTCTAACCACTTTGCTACGCTGAACCCAAACTGTTTTAAAAAGGCATTACGCGTAGCAGCATAAAGCAAACCTACTCACATGACAAATCTAAGAAGCTGTTTAGCTGAACTGCTTATTTCTTGAAACCTCATTTTCATACATATAAAAATGAGGCTCCTTATCATCAATGCCTTGGGTCTATAGTGAGAACATTCTCCAAGAACACAGGAAAAAAACCTCAGAAATAAATTTTAAGATTAACCAGATTAAGACCATTATGTGAAGTCCATTTCATGTTCACTGTATCCACAGTCTTTAAAAATCATTTTTATTGCCTGGAATTTGTTTTCTGACAATGCCAAGCATCACTAGGACTAGTGGGCTAATGTATACAAGGCATTTTCCAATGCAGATGACATAGAGGGGAGTCAATGAACAGCTGAACTATGACTGACACAATGAAAGTTATACTCTAAGAGGATTTTAATCTTGCCTAAACAATACATGTTATAGCCTTCACAGGCGTTATTTATAGAAAGACAACTAAGTATTGCTACTTTAATTATTTGGAGGTAATGGCAGACAGAACTCACAATAACCCTAAAACTCCTATATTCTAGGGAAATTTTAAAAAATTAGATCAACTAGAAATTGCTAGTCATGATAAAATATAAACTACACTCAATTTTTAATACTGACAATATTGCATACTTTTCTTATGTCCACAGATGCTAAAGTAACATGATATATAAACAAATATGGCATAATAAGAACCACTTGAAGTAAATACAAATTACTTGAGTTTCACAGCTAAAGGAAAAGCGCTGAACCTTAGACATTTACCTATGGAGTTACCTGGTCCTTTTGATTTAGTGTATGACAAAAACGCAGCCAGAAAAAAGACAGAGGACAGGAGCTCTGCTCGTCCTACAACACCTGTTACCTGGGAGGGAAAGGCAGGGGGTCCATATTAATGAAAAGCGTTTTCAAATTTTAACTATATAAAATTGCAACCGCAGTTTAATTAGAAATTAAGCCGCTGTAACTTTTCAAGTGCACATTTCTGTTTTTTAGGCATTCCTTGAGTGCCCTCATGTGGTGAATTTGGGTATCTTACATAAAAATATATTCATCAGTAACTATTAGCTTTTATTATTTTAACTATCAATAATTATAGACTCCGAGGAAGTTGCAGAAATAGTATAGAGAAGTCCTGTTTACCCTTTACCCAGCTTCCTTCAACAGTAACATCTTACACAAATATATAGTATACCATCTAGACTTAGTTCTAAATTTTTTTTTAAAATTCAAGTGTTCTTAAAATATAAGTATATAACAAACTCAATACAATACATCATATCTCACAAATAAAACCTGCAAAGTTTAAAAAGACAATACACTTTAAAATACCCTTTTAAACTTAAAAAAATTTAAATATAAAATCCCTCCAAACTCTTTAACGTATTCTGAACTCACTATAAAACTTAAAACAACCTATCATTTTTGTAGATGTATAGAAAAATGTTCAGTTAAATGCCAAAAGGCTCAGGATATTGGGAGAAACACACGACGACACTGCATCGCACACACACAGCTCTGCAGAGTTTAAACACACAGACCACTGTTTCAAACTAAAAGCTCATAATAAAACAACTGAATAGAGTCCTCCTTGCTCTGCTGAGAGGCAACTTTGGAGTCTCAAGATTACCAAATTAAGTAAGGTTATAATTTAATATGTGTTGGTCATGAGCAATACTGACAATAGTAGAGACACCGCCTAATTTTAAACATATGGTAATAAATAATATGAAATTACTGAGCATCATTTGTTAGGATGTCTGCTTACGTTTGCATGTATTCTGATACATTTTCATGCCTTACATAAGTTTCTATTATTTTCTGTCCTTTGAAACACAAACAAAGCCAAGTTGACAAATACTTAAAATCTTTATTCACAAAAAAAAAAAAATTGCAAAGAAAAGAATCGTATTCATTTCCACTTTACATTGCTAAAGCTGAATAATTACACGCTATACTCATGAATAAATGTTTGTTTCAAAAATTGTTTTAAATTGAAAATTTTTACACAATAGGAAAGCTATATCCAGTGCATTAGGAAGGTAAGACACTGTACCAACTTAAGGAGTCTTTAAATACTTGAAGTCATGGTTAATTTTTTTTCCTTAAAAATATATACCATTATAGTCATGTGTAGGAATAATGCAAAAAATAAATTTTACTTACTGCTTCTGTGTGTATTGGGTGCACTGCAAAAAGTAAAGAGGCAATCATACTACTCTGGTTATTCAGAAAAAGTCTGCAGACTTTCAGAAATATCACACTAACCACAGCATGAAAAATCATATTTAGGAGATGATATGACATTGGTGTTAGTTCACTGAACAGATAATTTAAGCGAAATGTCAATACTGTTAAGGGACGGTAAGACTTGTGGCTTCTCTCCTATAAGGAAAAAAAACAATCACTGATTATTAAAGTATCTTGGTTCTTCTGGACACATAAACTAATCACTGCTTTTACTACTAAAGAATCTACATTTGGCTGAGAAATAACAATAAAATAATGAAGTCTCAAGAATAACACAAATGTAAAAGATAGCTTTATGTGTTTGTGTGTGTGTGTGTGTGTGTTTCCCTATTTGTCCAAAAACAAGGCAATCTGCTCTTTGATATATAGTTGAGTTCAGTTCAATTGTTGAGTCATGTCTGATTCTGCAACTCCATGGACTGCAGCATGCCAGGCTTCCCTGCCCATCTCTTACTCCTGGAGCTTGCTCAAACTCATGTCCACTGAGTTGGTGATGCCATATATATATGTGTATCAGTATATATATACACACACGCTGATATATAGTAATCAAAGAAGAAAAACATTTGATTACTAATTCCTCTTCAATACACAGATTAAGAAAATAGGATAATAGTGGCATTAATCAATTGTAGTACAGGATTTCCCTCTAAAGCCTGTTTCCCAAACTATTACCAAAAAGCATTCATGTAACTGCTGGCTAGATTTTCAAAAGGAAATGTAAGAACAGAATGATTACCCAGTGCAATTTAAATAACAATGACTCAAAAAGGTACTGCCTAGTTGTCTTATGAAAATATACCTCCATAATGTATAAACCTGAATATATTAAACCAAAAATTCATAAGTACTACACAGGGAGTATATAAGAGAAAAACTTGCTTAAAGAATAAACATCTTTGCTATTGTAGTCTCTACTTGTAGTAGATCAAATTTTATGTTAGAGACTGAATTTCTTCATAAAATAAAAGCTACATTTAACAAGAAATATTTTTACTCTAAGACAAAATCAAAGCAGATTAAGAATAAAACACAAGTTAAAAAGATAGAAAATATTATCCTAGTCATTTTTTGGTAATTTTATATAAAGGCATCCACACTCACATTCCTTGCTCTCCTACCTCTACCGTATTTCGCTATAACCCTGTTTTATAGCTATAGACTTAAACCTGCTCATCCCCAACAGGGAACACTGGGAAGCACAAGAACCAAACATTAACCATTTTGAAACTAAGAGCATTTTAATATATCCGTCTGTACTGACTACATACAACATGAGAGCTACCTACCTTGAATGTTTTTTCTCTTTCTTGCCTAATTCCTGTACATCCTTCAGATTTCACCTCAAACATATAGAAATGTTTTTAAGGCAATGTATTAAACTGAAATCACTTATACCAGAAAGCACCTTTTAAGGTCAAAATATAATGTCATGACTAAAACCACAGTAGATACTAGCATAATTTGGGAACAGAGGGTATGGGTACAGGGGAATGAATTATCTAGAAAATAATGTAGTAATTATCAAGACAATAATATCATGACAGGACCATATTTTCCCCTTGTTATCAAAAGACATTTCTTCTAAAGGCTAGAACTGGGTGAGAACAGAAAGGCTGCAGGAAAATAAATAACCTGCTTCTCTAGTAAGAAAAAATAATACTTGTTTGTGACTGAAAGAATGAAAGATTCCATACCCCTTCTTGAGAAGTTTCCAAGTTTGGAGAATTTGGAAAGGGGCCATGAATGACAAATGACAAAAAGAGTGTTACATGCTGTGTTTCAACAACTATGTGCTACGTATTACAGACAGATTCATTAATGAATCCTCAAAGTTTATTCTTTTATAGATCAGGAAAATACCCCATCACCTAAAAGCTGTGTTCCCACCTACTTCACAGCTTTTATATCATACAATTAAAATTAGAATCCAGTCTATATGATCCCAAGCTGCAGGTGTTTGGTCCCTAATAGTTTAACATTGACCTTCAAAATAAAGTTACTAGCAAAGGAAAAATACCTTCATAAAAACAACCTACACTTTTGGGTTCTCAATATAAAATCAAAATAATTATTAGATATGAGATATGGCACAAATAAAAATTTTTAATAAATCATTTTTTTCTGCAGAAAAAGTTAATATGTGTACTTCACATTTTTACTCAATCTATATTGAAGCTATATAATTTTTAAATGGTTAATGCTTAGTTGCTCAGTTGTGTCCGACTCTTTGCAACTCCATGGACTGCAGCCCGTCGTGCTCTTCTGTCCATGGTGAGTCTCCAGGCAAGAATATTGGAGTGGGTTGCCATGCCCTCCTCCAGAGGATCCTCCCAACCGAGGGATCGAACCCAGGTCTCCCACATTGCAGGTGGATTCTTTACCAACTGAGCCACCAGGGAAGCCCTTTTAAATGGTTAAATATACTAGAAATAGTTATCTCCTTGGCTTGACTCATAAGAAAGAAAAAAGAAATGAAGTCAGTTAGCAAGAAATAGATATGTATTGCCCTTATTGTTCTCCTAATACATTTGGTTTATACACACACATATTAGTTTTAAAACATTTAAGCCAAGGTACACAATCAAGGAAAGAATTAGGTACTACTTTAAAAATGATAATCATGTTTTCCGCTTCCTATCTCATTTATTACAAACATTCATGTCTTATATAAAATTTCTGAGGAAGAACTCTATAATTGTCATGATGACAATGTAGACAAAATATAAGAACTACCAAAACATTTTAAAATCTGAGATACATATAATTCATACTTACTTCAGACATAGGGGTCCCCCAGAAATCATTCTGAAATAAAGTTTTTAAAGGTGTAGATGGATGCAGGTCTTTATTATCCAGTATTGCTGAAACATCGTCAAAAACAAAACCACAAAACAGGCTATTCCAATAGCAAACAGCAACCACACCAACTATTAAGGTTACTTCTTTGAGGTTAATATCAGCCATCTTTTCCATAAGCACTCGTGGACAGTATCTGGGGAAAAGAACATGAAGATACAATGAAATAGTGAAGTTGCTCAGTCGTGTTTGACTCTTTGCCATCCGATGGACTGTAGCCTACCAGACTCCTCCATTCGTGGAATTTTCCAGGCAAGAGTACTGGAGTGGGTTGCCATTTTCTCCTCCAGGGGATCTTCCTAACCCAGGGATCAAACCCAGGTCTCCTGCATTGCAGGCAGACGCTTTACCCTCTGAGGCATGAGGGAAGCCCAAAATGAAATAAAGAACATTTTTTTAAAAAATAAGCACAGTTTTAATAGAAGGATAATAAGTAAAATAAAGACAAAATGTGAATTCTCACAGAGAATTAATTCTTTAAAACGCAGTTCAAAAGCCATCCACCTAAGAAGCATTAGTAGACCACCTCTCCATATTCCAAAGGTAGAGGGAAATGGCAACCCACTCAGTACTCTTGCCTGGAAAATTCCATGGACGGAGGAGCCTGGTAGGCTACAGTCCATGGAGCTGCAAAGAGTCGGACAGGACTAAGCAACTTCACTCACTCACTCACTCTCTTTCATGTGTGTTTTCACACCTCTGCTACAGTTGTTTATCACATCAATCAATCTTTAAGCCTATCTCTTTAGTTAACTAGTTAGCTAACTTCTTCAGCTGTCAGGTTACCTGGGAAACAAAGATAACTAAAGAAAATCTGGTATGATATGTCCCAGCAGGATCTAAATGAATCCTTGTGGGAAAACAAATGCATACTTTAAAAGACACTGATCATGGGTTTTCTAAAATGTAGATAAATCTCAAGTTTTAGTATCTTATGAATCTAAAGATCAACTATTACTTATATCAAGAGTCCAAACTTGTAGCCTGAAGCCTTGCTCAGATTGATCAAGTCTTTTTAAAATGTCTGTCTTGAATGCCTTTAAGCTCACTGTATACTAGCCAGTTTAACTACAGTTCCATTATCTTTCACTGAGGTTGAGTTATTCCATGGATTTATGTTATCTGCATGGCCCCTGGGGTATAGAAGCAGTTTATGATCCAGATATAAACTATGGTTTTCCTTTTTCCCAATGTAACAAAAACCTTTAATCTACAGACTGGCCTTCATTCATACATGACAATGCATAATTTAAGTCACTGCTTTAAAAAGAATCCAGTGAGAGAATGTTTCTAAAGTAGAAAGAACTATGTGAACTGGAGGTTACTGAAGAAACAACCCTATTTTAAAAATAAGGATGGAAGGCACTGTAAGAAAGTGAGCTGATGAATTACTTTTCTAGCTTGAGTAGTGTCATTAGCATAGCTTTAGTTTAACACTTGTGGAAGGAAGAATAAGGTCCTCCCCAAATATGTAAATCATCTTAACCTGTGAATATGTTAACTTACATAGCAAAAGAGACTTCACAGGTGGGACTAAATTTAGGATTTTGAGATGAGGAAATTATCCTGGACTATCTAGGTGGGCCAATTCAATGAAAAGAAAACTCACAAGTGAATGAGGGACACAGGAGAGTCAAAAAAAAAAGCAGAGGTCAGAGTGATATGATGGTTAGCTGGGGGCCACAAGTGGCACAGCAGAAGCTGGAACAGGCAAAGAAACACAGTATTTATTAGAGTTCCTCAAAGGACTACAGCCCTGTTGAGGATCTGACTTCCAGAACCGTAAAATAATAAGTCTGTTATTTTAAGCTACTACATTTGTGGCATGTGTTATAGTAGGAACAGGAAATTAATGTATCACTCACAGAGCCAGAAGATCTGGAACTTGAGTTAAATCTGTAGGAGTTCTGGTCAGATCAGAGAAGAACAACAAGAGGCTTCAAATCAGATGTAAAATTTGTATAAAAATGCATACACAAGAGCCTATGAGAAGGTATTAAATTATTTTAGTTAAGAAAACTTTGAAGTGAAGTCCCTCAGTCGTATCCAACTCTTTGGGACCCCATGGACTGTAGACCATCGTGCTCCTTCATCCACGGGATTTTCCAGGCAAGAGTACTGGAGTGGGTTGCCATTTCCTTCTCCAGAGGATCTTCCCGACCCAAGGATTGAACCCAGGTCTTCCGCATTGTAAGCAGATGCTTTATCGTCTGAGCCACCACTTTAGACTACATTAAACCTTTTAAGTGCTGCACTCAATATGCCAGCAAATCTGGAAAACTCAGCAGTGGCCACAGGACTGGAAAACGTCAGTTTTCATTCCAATCCCAAAGAAAGGCAATGCCAAAGAATGCTCAAACTACCCCCCAATTGCACTCATCTCACACACTAGCAAAGTAATGCTCAAAATTCTCCAAGCCAGGCTTCAAAAGTACATGAAGTGTAAACTTCCAGATGTTCAAGTTGGATTTAGAAAAGTCAGAGGAACCAGAGATTAAATTGCCAACATCTGCTGGATTATCGAAAAAGCAAGAGAGTTCCATAAAAACACCTACTTCTGCTTTACTGACCATGACAAAGACTCTTGACTGTGTGAATCACAACTAACTGTGAAAAATTCTGCAAGAGATGGGAATACCAGACCACCTGACCTGCTTCTTGAGAAATCTGTATGCAGGTCAAGAAGCAACAGTTAGAACTAGACATGGAACAACAGACTGGTTCCAAATAGGGAAAGGAGTACGTCAAGGTTGTATATTGTCACCCTGCTTATTTAACTTACATGCAGAGTACATCATGAGAAACGCTGTGCTGGATGAAGCACAAGCTGGAATCAAGATTGCCCGGAGAAATAGCAACAACCTCAGATATGCAGATGACACCACTCTTATGACAGAAACTGAAAAAGAACCAAAGAGCCTCTTGATTAAAGTGAAAGAGGAGAGTGAAAAAGTCGGCTTAAAACTCAACATTCAGAAAACTAAGATCATGGCATCTGGTCCCATCACTTCATGGCAAATAAATGGGGAAACAATGGAAACAGTGACAGACTTTTTTGGGGGGCTTCAAAATCACTGCAGATGGTGACTGCAGCCATGAAATTAAAAGACGCTTACTCCTTGGAAGGAAAGTTATGACCAACCCAGACAGCTTATTAAAAAGTAGAGACATCACTTTGCCAAAAAAGGTCTGTCTAGTCAAAGCTATGATTTTTCCAGTAGTCACGTATGGATGTGAGAGTTGAACTATAAAGAAAGTTGAGCATCAAAGAATTGGTGCTTTTGAACTGTGGTGTTGGAAAAGACTCTTGAAAGTCCCATGGACTGCAAGGAGATCCAACCAGTCTATCCTAAAGGAAATCAGTCCTGAATATTCACTGGAAGGACTGATGTTGAAGCTGAAACTCCAATACTTTGGCCACCTGATTTGAAGAACTGACAGGGTCTTTCAAAAGACCCTGGGGGAGGAGCTAAGATGGTGGAGGAATAGGACGGGGAGACCACTTTCTCCCCTACAAATTCATCCAAAGAACATTTGAACGCTGAGAAAGCTTCACAAAACAACTTCTGACTGCTAGCAGAAGACATCAGGCGCCCAGAAAAGCAGCCCATCGTCTTTGAAAGGA
Organism: Dama dama; assembly: GCF_033118175.1. NCBI lineage: Eukaryota > Metazoa > Chordata > Mammalia > Artiodactyla > Cervidae > Dama > Dama dama. The sequence goes on along the minus strand of NC_083683.1, from coordinate 34,856,984 downwards.
CGTAGGACAAAATAAAAAAGATAAAAAGAGAGACAAAAGAGCTAGGGACAGAGACCCGTCCAGGGAGGGAGTCGTAATAGAGGAAGTTTCCCAAACACCAGGAGTCCCTCTCACTGGCAGGTCTGGGGGAAGTTTTCGAATCTCGGAGGGCAACCTAACTTGGAGGAAAAATAAATAAAACTCACAGATTACATGCCTAAAAGCAGCTCCCAGCAAAAAAAGTACCCCAGACGCCCACATCTACCACCAGCAAGTGGGGGCGGAACGGAGAGGAGAGGGTGGCATTGCTTAGGGTAAGGACCAGACCCGAATGCCCTGAGGGCAATCGGAGGGAGCTAAGGTGAGATAGCAACTTAAACTGTGGGATAGAGAGAGAGAGAGAGAAAATTAACCGGCCCAAACACACTGCGGGCCCCTTTGCAGAACAAAGCGACTGAGCAATTCCGGAGAAGAGCTAGCTGGTGGTGGACAGGCCTATCCCCCGCCGGAGGCAGGAGGCAGGGGGGAGGGGAAAGGGGCAAACTCGGCCCCAGAGATGGCACCCTCTACCAAACTGCAAACAGGCCTCCAGTTTCTAACCAAAGACTTCCTGAGATTCTGGATGGTCGATATCCGCCAGGAGGGTCTTGGCTAGAAGCCAGCTCCCAAGAATAGACACAAGATGCATGCACCTGACTGGCGCGCGCGGAAACTGAGGCTGGGACCGCGGAAGGGAGAAGGCGCACCGCACCCGGGGAGAGTGCGCCCGTCAAGCTCCTGGCTGCCTGAGCTGCTCCAGCCGGGGAAGGCATGAAACGCAGGCCCAACCGAGTCTGCGCTTTTGTGTAGTACCCGAAAACTGGAACCACACGCAACGCAGAGCCCACTGCATATAGAGCAGCCGGGAGCCTGAGCAGTGTAGATGGGGAAAGCACACACACCCGTGAGCGGGGGCAAACCCAGTGTGGCCAGAACACTGTGAGTGCTCCCCACGCACAGCGATATCTGTCTGCAGCGCCCCTCCCTCCCCGCAGCAGGACTGAACTAGCAACCTGAATAAGAGAACACCTCCGCCCGCCTGTGTCAGGGCGGAAATTAGACACTGAAGAGACCTGCAAACAGAAGCCAAATAAACAAAGGGAACCGCTTTATAAGGGACTGGTGCAACAGATTAAAAGCCCTGTAGGTAACACCAACTACACCCGAAAGGGCCTATAGATATTGAGAAGTGTAAGCTGGAACTGAGGAGCTATCTGAAACTGAACCAAACCCACACTGACCGCAACAGCTCCAGAGAAATTCCTAGATATATTTTTACTTTTTTTTTTAAAATTAAAACAAAACAATTTTTTTCTTTTCTTTTTTTATTTAAATTTCATTTTCATATATTTTTACTATTTTTTTTAATTAGGAAAAAATTTTGTTTTTTTCTCTTATTTTCTTTTAAAGTCCTCTATTACTCCTTATCTTTCATTTTCATTTCACTATAACCTTGCCAAAAAAAAAGAGAAGCCCTATTTTTAAACCAAACTTCATATATATTTCTAAAACTTTTTGTGTTTTTGTTTTTAATATTGTATTTTTAAGAGTCTAACCTCTACTCTAGATTTTTAATCTTTGTTTTTCAGTATTTGATATCAATTTTGGACATTTAAGAATCCAATATTCAGTACGCATTTTTACTCAGGAGTGTGATGATTACTCTCTCCCCCTTTTGACTTTCCCTTTTCTCCCCCAGATCACCTCTATTTCCACCCTCCCCCTTCTCTTCCCAATCCAATTCTGTGAATCTCTGTGGGTGTCTGGGCTACGGAGAACACTTAGGGAACAGAGTACTGCATAGATCTGTCTCTCTCCTCTTGAGTCCCCCTTTTTCTCCTCCTGCTCATCTCTATCTCCCTCCTCCCTCTCCTCTTTTTCATGTAACTCTGTGAACCTCTCTGGGTGTCCCTCAGAGAATCGGTGGAGAATCTTTTCACCATTAACCTAGAAGTTTTATTATCAGTGCTGTATAGTTGGAGAAGTCTTGAGACTACTGGAAGAATAAGACTGAAATCCAGGGGCAGCAGACTTAAGCCCAAAAGCTGAGAACACCAGAAAACTCCTGACTACAGGGAATATTAAGTAATAAGAGACCATCCAAAAGCCTCATACCTACACTGAAACCAACCACCACCCAAGAGCCAATAAGTTCCAGAGCAAGACATACCACGCAAATTCTTCAGCAATGCAGGAACAGAGCCCTGAGCGTCAACATACAGGCTGCCCAAAGTCACACCTAATGCATAGACCCATCTCAAAACTCATTACTGGACACTCCATTGCACTCCAGAGAGAAGAAATCCAGTTCCACGCACCAGAACACCGACGCAAGCTTCCCTAACCAGGAAACCTTCACAAGCCAATCGTCCAACCCCACCCACTGGGTGAAACCTCCACAATAAAAAGGAACCACAGACCACCAGAATATTAGAAAGCCCACTCCAAACACAGCAATCTAAACAAGATGAAAAGGCAGAGAAATACCCAACAGGTAAAGGAACATGAAAAATGCCCACCAAGTCAAACAAAAGAGGAGGAGATAGGGAATCTACCTGGAAAAGAATTTAGAATAATGGTAATAAAAATGATCCAAAATCTTGAAAACAAAATGGAGTTACAGATAAATAGCCTGGAGACAAAGATTGAGAAGATGCAAGAAATGTTTAACAAGGACCTAGAAGAAATAAAAAAGTCAATTAAAAATGAATAATGCAATAAATGATATCAAAAACACTCTGGAGGGAACCAACAGTAGAATAATGGAGACAGAAGATAGAATAAGTAAGAAGATAAAATGGTGGAAATAAACGAAGCAGAGAGGAAAAAAGAATCAAAAGAATGTGGACAACCTCAGGGACCTCTGGGACAATGTGAAATGCCCCAACATTCGAATCATAGGACTCCCAGAAGAAGAAGACAAAAACAAAGGCCATGAGAAAATACTCGAGGAGATAACAGCTGAAAACTTCCCTAAAATGGGGAAGGAAATAGCTACACAGGTCCAAGAAACCCAGAGAGTCCCAAACAGGATAAACCCAAGGCGAAACACCCCAAGACACATATTAATCAAATTAACAAAGATCAAACACAAAGAACACATATTAAAAGCAGCAAGGGAGAAACAACAAATAACACACAAAGGGATTCCCATAAGGATAACAGCTGATGGGAATGGCAGGACATACTGAAAGTAATGAAAGAAAATAACCTACAACCTAGATTACTGTGCCCAGCAAGGATCTCCTTCAGATATAAAAGAGAATTCAAAAGCTTTACAGACAAGCAAAAGCTGAGAGAATTCAGCACCACCAAACCAGCTCTTCAACAAATGCTAAAGGATCTTCTCCAGACAGGAAACACAGAAAGGTTGTATAAATGTGAACCCAAAACAATAAAGTAAACGCCAACGGGACCATACCTATCAATAATTATCTTAAATGTAAATGGGTTGAATGCCCCAACCAAAAGACAAAGATCGCTGAATGGATACAAAAACAAGACCCCTATATATACTGTCTACAAGAGACCCACCTCAAAGCAAGGGACACATACAAACTGAAAGTGAAGGGCTGGAAAAAAATATTTCACGCAAATGGAGACCAAAAGAATGCAGGAGTCGCAATACTCACATCAGATAAAATAGACTTTAAAATAAAGGCTGGGAAAAGAGACAAAGAAGGACACTACATAATGATCAAAGGATCAATCCAAGAGGAAGATATAACAGTTATAAATATATATGCACCCAACATAGGAGCACCGCAACACGTAAGGCAAACGCTAACGAGTATGAAAGAGGAAATTAATAGTAACACAGTAATAGTGGGAGACTTTAATACCCCACTCACAACTATGGATAGATCAACTAAACAGAAAATTAACAAGGAAACACAAACTTTAAATGACACAATGGACCAGCTAGACCTAATTGATATCTATAGGACATTTCACCCCAAAACAATCAACTTCAGCTTTTTCTCTAGTGCACATGGAATCTTCTCCAGAATAGATCACATCCTGGGCCACAAATCTAGCCTTGGTACATTCAAAAAAACTGAAATCATTCCAGTCATCTTTTCTGACCACAGTGCAGTAAGATTAGATCTCAATTACAGGAAAAAAATTATTAAAAATTCAAACATATGGAGGCTAAGTAACACGCTTCTGAATAACCAACAAATCATAGGAGAAATCAAAAAAGAAATCAAAATATGCATAGAAACAAATGAAAATGAAAACACAACAACCCAAAACCTATGGGACATGTAAAAGCAGTGCCAAGGGGAAGGTTCATAGCATTACAGGCTTACCTCAAGAAACAAGAAAAAAGCCAAATAAATGACCTAACTCTACACCTAAAGCAACTAGAGAAGGAAGAAATGAAGAACCCCAGGGTTAGCAGAAGGAAAGAAATCTTAAGAATTAGGGCAGAAATAAATGCAAAAGAAACAAAAGAGACCATAGCAAAAATCAACAAAGATAAAGCTGGTTTTTTGAAAAAATAAACAAAATTGACAAACTGTTAGCAAGACTCATTAAGAAACAAAGGGAGACAAAGCAAATTAACAAAATTAGAAATGAGAATGGAGAGATCACAACAGACAACACTGAAATACAAAGGATCATAAGAGACTACTACCAGCAGCTCTATGCCAATAAAATGGACAACTTAGACAAATTCTTAGAAAAGTATAACTTTCCAAAACTGAACCAGAAAGAAGTAGAAGATCTTAACAGATCCATCACAAGCAAGGAAATCGAAACTGTAATCAGAAATTTTCCAGGAAACAAAAGCCCAGGACCAGATGGCTTCACAGCTGAATTCTACCAAAAATTTAGAGAAGAGCTAACACCTATCTTACTCAAACTCTTCCAGAAAACTGCAGAAGAAGGCAAACTTCCAAACTCATTCTATGAGGCCACCATCACCCTAATTCCAAAACCAGACAAAGATGCCACAAAAAAAGAAAACTACAGGCCAATATCACTGGTGAACATAGATGCAAAAATCCTTAACAAAATTCTAGCAAACAGAATCCAACAACATATTAAAAAAATCATACACCATGACCAAGTGGGCTTTATCCCAGGAATGCAAGAATTCTTTAATATCTGCAAATCAATCAATGTAATACACCACATTAACAAATTGAAAGATAAAAAGCATATGATTATCTCAATAGATGCAGAAAAAGCCTTTGACAAAATTCAACATCCATTTATGATTAAAACTCTCCAGAAAGCAGGAATAGAAGGAACATACCTCAACATAATAAAAGCTATATATGACAAACCCACAGCAAGCACTACCCTCAATGGTGAAAAATTGAAAGCATTTCCCCTAAAATCAGGAACAAGACAAGGGTGCCCACTCTCACCACTACTATTCAACATAGTGTTGGAAGTTTTGGCCACAGCAATCAGAGCAGAAAAATAAGTAAAAGGAATTCAGATAGGAAAAGAAGAGGTGAAATTCTCACTGTTTGCAGATGACATGATCCTCTACATAGAAAACCCTAAAGACTCTTCCAGAAAATTACTAGAGCTAATCAACGAATATAGTAAAGTTGCAGGATATAAAATTAACACACAGAAATCCCTTGCATTCCTATACACTAACAATGAGAAAACAGAAAGAGAAATTAAGGAAACAATACCATTCACCATTGCAAGAAAAAGAATAAAATACTTAGGAGTATATCTACCTAAAGAAACAAAAGACCTATACCTACAAAAAAACACTGATGAAAGAAATCAAAGAGGACACAAATAGATGGAGAAATATACTGTGTTCATGGATTGGAAGAATCAATATTGTCAAAATGGCTATTCTACCCAAAGCAATCTATAGAGTCAATGCAATCCCTATCAAGCTACCAGTGGTATTTTTCATAGAACTAGACCAAAGAATTTCACAATTTGTATGGAAATACAAAAAACCTCGAATAGCCAAAGTAATCTTGAGAAAGAAGAATGGAACTGGAGGAATCAACCTGCCTGACTTCAGACTCTACTACAAAGCCACAGTCATCAAGACAGTATGGTACTGGCACAAAGACAGAAATATAGATCAATGGAACAGAATAGAAAGCCCAGAGATAAATCCACGAACCTATGGACACCTCATCTTCAACAAAGGAGGCAAGAATATACAATGGAAAAAAGACAACCTCTTTAACAAGTGGTGCTGGGAAAACTGGTCAACCACTTGTAAAAGAATGAAACTAGAACACTTTCTAACACCATACACAAAAATAAACTCAAAATGGATTAAAGATCTAAATGTAAGACCAGAAACTATAAAACTCCTAGAGGAGAACATAGGCAAAACACTCTCCGACATAAATCAAAGCAAGATCCTCTATGACCCACCTCCCAGAATATTGGAAATAAAAGCAAAAATAAACAAATGGGACCTAACTAAACTTAAAAGCTCTTGCACAACAAAGGAAACTATAAGCAAGGTGAAAAGACAGCCCTCGGATTGGGAGAAAATAACAGCAAACGAAACAACAGACAAAGGATTAATCTCAAAAATATATAAGCAACTCCTGCAGCTCAATTCCAGAAAAGTAAATGATCCAATCAAAAAATGGGCCAAAGAACTAAACAGACATTTCTCCAAAGAAGACATATAGATGGCTAACAAACACATGAAAAGATGCTCCACATCACTCATTATCAGAGAAATGCAAATCAAAACCACAATGAGGTACCATTACACGCCAGTCAGGATGGCTGCTATCCAAGTCTACAAGCAATAAATGCTGGAGAGGGTGTGGAGAAAAGGGAACCCTCTTACACTGTTGGTGGGAATGCAAACTAGTACAGCCGCTATGGAAAACAGTGTGGAGATTTCTTAAAAAAACTGGAAATAGAACTGCCATATGACCCAGCAATCCCACTGCTGGGTGTACACACCAAGGAAACCAGATCTGAAAGAGACACGTGCACCCCAATGTTCATCGCAGCACTGTTTATAATAGCCAGGACATGGAAGCAACCTAGATGCCCATCAGCAGACGAATGGATAAGGAAGCTGTGGTACATATACACCATGGAATACTACTCAGCCATTAAAAAGAATTCATTTGAATCAGTTCTAATGAGATGGATGAAACTGGAGCCCATTATACAGAGTGAAGTAAGCCAGAAAGATAAAGACCAATACAGTATACTAACACATATATATGGAATTTAGAAAGATGGTAATGATAACCCTATATGCAAAACAGAAAAAGAGAGACAGATGTACAACACAGACTTTTGGACTCTGTGGGAGAAGGCGAGGGTGGGATGTTCGAGAACAGCATCGAAACATGTATATTATCTAGGGTGAAACAGATCACCAGCCCAGGTGGGATGCATGAGACAAGTGCTCAGGCCTGGTGCACTGAGAAGACCAGAGGGATCGGGTGGAGAGGGAGGTGGGAGGGGGGATCGGGATGGGGAATACATGGAAATACACGGCTGATTCATGTCAATGTATGGCAAAAACCACTACAATATTGTAAAGTAATTAGCCTCCAACTAATAAAAATAAATAAAAAAAAAAAAAGAAAAGACCCTGATGCTGGGAAAGATTGAAGGAGGGAGGAGAAGGGGACAACTGAGGATGAGATAGTTGGATGGCATCACCGACTCAATGGACATGAGTTTGAGTAAACTCCAGGAGTTGGTGATAGACAGTGAGGCTTGGAGTGCTGCAGTCCATAGGGTCGCAAAGAGTCGGAGACAACTGAGGGATTGAACTGACTGACATTTTTTAAAGACATGCTAAATTGAAATCAGCAAATCATAAAAGTAATTAGCTGTACCTTTTTTTTCCCCCTTTTTCGTTGTTTTTTTTTTTTTTTTTTTTAGCTGTACCTTTTGAAGATGTATAGAAAAATTATCGAAAGGTTTATCTTCAAAGCAGAAGCAATTTAGCATATCTAAATGGTATGGACATGTACACACTTATTATCATGATAAAGTTGATACTGCTTATTTAAAGACTGGAGAAATCTGCACAATTCTTTCTCAATCACACTAAAATAACAGTTGTTACTTCTTAAAAAAGGAAGGTTATAAATTCACAAGGATAAAGACAACTGGAGAGGAGATCTCAGCACATTTTGGAAGCTGAAAAGGCAAAAGGATTCCTAAAGGACTCAACAAAGCTCTGGAAAGTGAATTCTTAACTGAAGGGGGAAAAGCTGGAAATTTTTCTGCACCCCTTACAGCATCAATCTCAAAAATTGGTGCAAAGGAACTCAAGAAATAGGGTGAGGAACAGATAGATTTGTTAAAGTTTAGACTCCTCTCTCGCTGCATTGAGTCAAGTAACCTTCCCTCCTAGGTCAAGGCAGAAGACTGGGGAATTCCTCTCTGGAGCAGGTGAAACAGAGTGTCTGCCACTGGAGACAACAGAAAGGACACAGTGTAGCGAAAGTGAGGGTTAAGCTAAAAGTACACTTTTAGACCCTCAAGCTATCTTCTACCTGTTTGAACCCAGAATCCTCTACAAAAAGAGAGGGTGCTAAAACTTTCAGGAAGAAATAAGGCAGGTTCCATACCAAAGGTTAGAATCCAATTAAATCACTTTTTTTTTCACCAACAACAGTAGCACCCAGAGAAAAAAATCCAGAAAACAAAAAGCAAATAATGCTTCAAATTTCTGCTGGATAATCATTTCCAAATGAAAATTTTATTTTAATAAAGTCTAATTTACCAAGTAGGAAAGCAGATTAAAAATGCTGTAAAGCATTCAAGGTCTCAAAAACGTACCTCCAACAATTCTCCTTTCAGGAAACTAATAGAAGACTTACTCTAGTAACATGAGGGAGTAACAAACACAAAGATAGGGAAATCAGGAGACAGGGAATCAAACACAAGAGAGTGACAAAGGAAATACCCAAACTACAGCCATTCAAGTATTAATACCTAGGCAACAACAGAACAAGCCAGCAGGCTATTGAATGACAGTCTCAAGAAGATATAATTGACAGAACACTTGACGCACTTAAACACAGCATGAAGAATGATTTTACATCATGTGTGTCTTTAATTCTGGAGAAGGCAATGGCACCCCACTCCAGTACTCTTGCCTGGAGAATCCCAGGGGTGGCGGAGCCTGGTGGGCTGCCGTCTATGGGGTCGGTCGGACAGAATCAGACACGACTGAAGTGACTTAGCAGCAGCAGCAATCTTTAATTCAGAAAAACAAAACAACTCAAGACATTCACCATCAGGTAGTGAAAATCAAGTCCTGTGTATGGCGTCAGAAACCTCTCAGGTTGCTGACCAGGTAACACTTGGGGTGACAAACTGCTGCTTGGCTATATGTTTTCACATAAAGAAAGTTTAAAACTAATAGAGAAAAAATAAGTAAATTAAATCGACGGTTTTAATACTTTGAAATTATATATGGGAATAATGTGTATTTGATTTTTAGAGAATTTATAATGTTGAAGAGTATTTAATATATATATACTAGAAATTCTGATATACTAGCTTCAAAACTGTAAAATACAATATTATGCAAAATACATAACATACATAATATTAAATTATTGACCATGCAATTTATGGATTTAAGACTTTTAGTTGAAAGTATAAGAATTTATAGCCAAGTTTACAAATATTGAGATTTTTATAAGGCCAAGGGAGTTGCCATAGTTTTAAGTATAGTTTATTAGCTTTATAGAAGTTGTTTAAATTTTGAGAAAGTTTTGCTTGTTAAGTCAGGCATCTTAAGTCCCTGAATAAAAATGAAAATACTAAAATTATAAATGCAACTTTAAATTAGGCAAATCAAGCATTAAATGTAGCTAAGAGCATTTAGTCCTTTCTACCTCTTGTGGCCATATTCTTCAACAGGTTAACCTGAACTTCTATAAATGGTACTGTCAAGAGAGCCAGATGGTATGTCCGAATGCACAAGCACTTTTCAAGTTCTTGCTTACTGCATTTTTTTTTTTTTTTTTTTACTATCAAGCAAGGTAAACCCAGAAACAATGTGGGAGAGGTTATAAAGGGTCAAGGCAATAGAATTTTTGAAGATTCACTAAGGAAGCATATTATGAGAGAAAGGGAGGAGAGCTACTTCTCATGTATGTCCCGAGCTCAGTTCTGGAGTTATCTTGGGTTTTGTCCAAAAGAGCCACCTGCAAGGGCAGAGGTTAGGGCAAACAGAGGAGTTCCATAAGGACACAGAGAGAGGGCAACAAGATTCACTTTACTGCAACACATCGCTGCTGAATGTTAGTTGTAGGAGTGCTATAGACTGGATGTTTGTGCGTCTCCCCCACTCACAAATACATGTTAAATCCTAATGCCCGATGTTATTTGGAGGAGGGGGCCTTGGAGAGGTGATCAGGTTATAAGGGTGAAGCTTTATATTATTACAAGGGCAATAATCCTATTAATGGATCTGAGAGATCCCATACCCCTTCTGCCATGTGAGGACACTGTGACAAGATGCCTGCTATGAAACACATCCTCACTAGATACTGAATCTGCTATGCCTCGATTTTGGACTTCTCGGTCTTCAGAATTGTGAGAAATTCCTATTGCTTATAAATTACCGAATCTACGGTATTCTGTTGGCAGCACAAACAGACCAAAGGGAACTTCCAGTTCTTTTCCTAGGCACAAAAGCATATTCACACAGATGCACAGTGTGAGTGCATGGAAAGACTGATTGGCTTACCAAATGAGGGGTCACTATATGCAAAGAGTCCAAATGCAACCGACCATTCATAAGCACATTATGAACATAGAAAACAATGTAATTCCTTCAAAATTGTACTGAGTGCTCATTCTTCCTAATACCCCAACAATAAAATCATGGGGAAAAAAAAATCTATAGGACTATTTTATGAAATAGTTATATTATATGAAATCTGGGAGTATTAGCCTGGAAAGGAACGTCTTCTCAGCTCAATAATTTCATGATTATATCTTCTTCAAAAATAAAACTTTGGGTTGCATGGTCTGTATTCACACTGACTCCTACTAATCTTTCCAGTCTCCTCATGCTGAGAGAAGACAAGTGTTTGCTTGCTGCACACTGATTCCTCTTCATGTGTGCAAGGCAAAACAAAACACTTTCTGTACACAGTAAAGACTAAATTTTTCAACACCATGCTTTATGTTAGAAACTGGAAAAGTAAGTTACAATTCATTTTCTTGATAAGGCAGCATAAAAGGGATGGGAATTACATCTAGAATGTAGGTTGGTTGGTACAGAGAACAGAAGTAGCAATTATAAAAGGCAAGTCTTTCTTGTGAAGTGATTCTGGGAAGATAAAACTGCTCATAAAACCAAAAAGATGAAAGAAGGCAGATTTAGGCAAGTGCTCCTATAGTAAAGCCACTTATAAAATTGTCAGATAAATCCCTTCTCTTGGTGAAAACTGAGTGATTTAGAAAACTGCATGAAGAATAATAGTGGGTTTTAGGGATTTTCCTCAAAATTATACATAGGGAGTGACTGAACTAGAACCTAAGTTAAATTTCTTTGTCCACAGTTAGGTACAAACATACTACAGTGCATTAGAGCCTAGATCTTAGTTAACTCATTTCCTACTGCATCCCCAGTGTCTAGCAGAGTGAAAAAGCCCTAAGATACTGTTAGAATGAGTAAAGTACATAAAAAAGTAGAGACATTACTTTGCCTAGAAAGGTCCAAAGAGTCAAAGCTATGATCTTTCCAGTAGTCATGTACAGATGTGAGAGTTGGACCATAAAGGAGGTTGAGGATCGAAGATTTAATGCTTTCTAACTGTGGTGCTGAAGAAGACTCTTTGAGAGTCCCTTGGATAGCAAGGAGATCAAATCAGTCAATCCTAAAGGAAACCAACCCTGATTATTCATGGGAAGATTGATGCTAAAGTTGAAGCTCCAATACTTTAGCCACCTGATGTGAACAGCTGACTCGCTGGAAAAGACCCTGATGCTGGGAAAGATTGAGGGCAGGAGGAGAAGGAGGTGACAGAGGATGAGATGGTTGGTTGGCATCATCAACTCAATGGACATGAGTTTGAGCAAACGCTGGGAGATAGTGAGGGACAGGGAAGCCAGGCATGCTGTAGTTCATGGGGTCACAGAGTCAATACATGACTTAAGAGACTGAACAACAATAACAGTTATAAAATTTAAGCAAGATTTTGCATTTAATCAGTACTGCTATTGAGATCTGGGTTATAACTTTAGTGTCATTAATTATTACAAAATTACTTAGGTTCTCTGAACCTGTACTCATTCAGTTTTGAAAAATGAAAATAAAACTTACTATTAGGCCAGGTACCTTAAATGTGAATAAGAAAGCGAGGAGAGGTAAAGGTAGAAGACTAAAACAGACAGAACAAAAATAATAAATAAATAGAAAATAATAGTCGTAATGAATGAAAAAACAAGAACAAAAATAAGGTGCTGCAGTAATAATAACAGATGACTACTACAAAAGTAAGTATGTAGTTTTAAGCACAGTAAATGACATATGTGCTCCAAAAACACCAGCTTTCCTCTCTGCCTCCCCCTGCTAAATTATGAATTGAAAACACTGAACATGAAGAATATTTAATTCAAATTCTTGAGTAAACAAAGTTACATAATCAGAATACATATTTTAATATAGACAGCAAGACAGAGGAACAAGCACTTTACAAGCACTGGTCTCCAGCATGCAAGAGAAAGCCATGTATCAGTTATAAACATATCCTTTAACCAGAAAGATTCGTGTGCAATCATACTATTCAAGTCTGAGCAGAGTTCTTAAACTCTCCAAGCCTTGATTTCTTAACTTAGTTGGAAAATGAGAACAATATAAGCAGCTACTTCACTGAATTACTATGAAGATTAAATGAAATAAGGAATAAGCTATGGTAATCCAAACAGTTTGCAACTAGCATAAAAACAAACACACAGATTAATAGAACAGATTCAGGAGGCCAGAAATAAAAGAATCAAGAATATACAATGGGGAAAGAATAGTCTCTTTAACAAATGGTTTTGAGAAAACAGAACCACAAGCAAAAGAATGAAACTAACCCCTGTTTTACTTCACTCACAAAAATCAACTCAAAATGGATTAAAGAATTGAACGTACAACTGACAACCATAATTCTTCCAGTAGAAATAGGGGATAAGCTCCCTGACATTGGTCCTGGCAGTGATTTTTTTGGATTTGGAACTAAAGCACAACAAAAACAAAATAAAAATAAATAAACGGTCCTATGTCAAACTAAAACATTTTCACATAACAAATGAAATCCATGGAATGGGAGAATCTATTTGCAAAAATAGATATGAAAACAGGTTAATATTCAAAATAAAAACTCATACAACTCAATCACAAAAAAACAAAACCTGATTCAAAAATGGCACAGGAACTTCTTCCAAAGACATATAATGGCCAACAGGTACATGAAAAGGTGCTCATAATCACGCAAGGTCAGGGAAGTGCAAATCAAAACTACAATCAGAGTATCAATTACTTCACACCTGGTAAGGATGACTATCATCAAAAAGACAAGAGATAAGTATTGGTGGCAAAAATGTAGAGAAAAGGGAACACTTGTGTATGGCTGGTGGGAATGCAAACTGATGAAACCATCATAGAAAACAATGATACAGGCTCATCAAAAACTTAAAAACAGAACTACCATACTATCCAGCAGTTCCACTTCTGGGTATATATTTGAAGAAAACTAAATCACTTTTGAAGAGATAGTCATTCAGCGTTACTCACAATAGCCAATCCATGGAAACAACCTAAGTATAAATGCATGGATGAAAGGATAAAGAAAATGTATTAATAGTATGGACACACAATGCAATATTACTCAGACACACACAAAAAGAAATCTTACCATTTATGACATCATGACAACATGGATGGAACATGATGACATTACACTAAGTGAAATGTCAGAGAGATAAAGAAAAACAACTGTGATCTTTATATGTGGGATCTAAAAAAAGCAAACTGACAGAAACAAAGAACAGATCTATCAATGGGTACAAACTTTCATTTTTAAGATAAATAATTTATGGGGATATAGGGCATAGTCAAAAACGGGTTAACCAACAGTGTTTGACATTCCATCTTTCAGTAAAGGACTACACAAAATGATCATTACTACAAATCCGATGAATGTCTCTAAATGGATCACAAAATTATGTTTTTTATTTTTTACTGAACGGCTTGGAAAGAAATTATTTTCAAAAGTAAACTTCGGTAACAATCAGAGTTAGCAAATGAAAGAAAGTGCTTAAAATTTAAAAAAGATGGAGGCACTAGTCCAAACAGTTGAAAATGTATTTTAGATTTCGAGTCTACAGCTTGAGAAAGTTTTCCTAGCGGTGTATTCACATTCCAGAATGGTTGAGAGCAGCCCGATGGGCAAAACTTGCAAAAAGCAAAGCTGCAAGCGTTTAAGAAGGCAGCTGTCAGGGAAAGCCACCCTTGGTCACCAAGCAAGTAACACCAACAGGGCTGGTGAGTACAGAGGTGACTTCTCTTTCTACCCCCTAGCAGTGGCCTGGGCAAGTTCTAACCTCTCTGGAACCTTCGCTCAACCTTCAAGTCCGTCAACCCGCGAAGATAATGGGGCTACAGGTAAGGCGGCCCAGGCGGAGAATGTGGTGTCCTCTTCCCAAATCCTCACTCGCCCCCAACCAAGCTCGCGGCCCCCAACTCCACTGTGCAGAGACAGACGGTGAAATCGAAGAAGCTAAAACTTCTGCCTTCTTACAGAAGGCACCACCCAGGGCGTCGCCAGCGAACGCCCAAGGAGAGGGCGGCGTCTTCCCACCTCTTCAGATTCTGGCTGGGCCCCTCAGCCCCAAAGGCAGGAGCGTCTCTCCCCCGGGACCGCCCACATCAACTCCTCCCCAGCCACTAACCAATACCTGACGTCACCTGGGAGCAGTTCCACCCGGGGTTGACTTAGAGAAACCTCGGGAAGAGCGGTCCGGCGAGCGACGCCACCGAAGGTACAGTCATGTTGGGTCTCTCTCAGGTCACCAGCGCAGACACGCCTCGGCCGCTGCGCCTCCCGCCTCCGGGCGGTTCCCCCGCACCTCGGTACCGCCGCAGCTTCCCGCACTGCACGCCGGGAACGGCCTACCTCCACTTCTCAGAGACATCAACGTCCTAAAAGTCCCGGCCTCCAAGCAGAACTGCATTTTGGGATTTGGAGTCCTCATCTCACGCCTTCACTTCGTCCTTAACACACAGTGCAGGGAACTCGCGGGGGAATCTGAACGTAAAGCATCACCCACGGTCGTGAAATGTAGGCATCGCTAGCATCCGGGCTCTTGTTGCGGCCTCGGCGAGGGTGGGGAATGGTGTCGCCTAGCAGCCGCCGTCGCTATTACTCGCTTGGGACCAGTTGGCGGGATCCAGTGTCCGACTGGAACGGCGCTGGAGAGCGGTCAGGTTTGGCGGCTGGGCCGGGCCGAGTGGGCAAGGTAGCTGAGAGGCCGCCGCTGGTTGCCAGGTTTGGTGTAGGTAGGTGGATCCTGGTGAGCGCAAACCGAGAGTCTCTTCCCACGCAGGTTCTTTAACCTTCGGGGCCCAGATAGACGACAGCTCAGTTTCCCCGTTCCTTAGCCTCCTGTCCGCAATCGGTTTGCTTTCCCTTCGCTGCAGCCCTCATTTCCCAGGCCCAACTACACGTTTCAATCGTATATTTATTTCCTCGCTTTTTTTTAAAATCCTAGCTCTTGTTTCTCAGAATCAGGGCTCAATTTTAGCCTTCCAAGCACCCCCGCGCTTGGCGCTATTAGGTGTTCGAGCGCCCTGGTGGCAGGGGAGCGTGGAGGAGCGGGACTGAGTCTTAGTTCTGACTTAGACTTAGTTTAAGCGTGGAAGCCTTCGTAAATTATTTGACCGATAAAATGTGATTTGTTGCAACTGATGTACTTTTCATACAGACTGTTTAATCGACATATCTGTTACACAATTAAGGAGCAATAAATAGCTCTTTGCAAACACCCTAGAGAGTTGTAACAATGTGATCTGTAACAACTTTAAATTACTGTAAAAACAGCAATGCTACTTAACCTTGTAAATGCTAATACCCACTTGTTTTGTTACTGAAGGTAAAGCACAGTGAAAGAATTCAAGATGCCACCTAATATAAACTGGAAAGAAATAAGAAAGGTTGACCCAGATGAGCTGCCTCGTCAAGAAGAATTGGCAGATAATTTATTGATTTCCTTATCCAAGGTACTTAATTGATAAAGAAAGCATAGATACATACACACAACTATGATTAATTTAAATTGTCCCTGAAATCACTGAATGGTACAACTGAAAGAATTCTTATATTTTGCTTAAGGATTATAAAATAGGAAATTGTTGCTTTTCTCTTTACTTAGGTGGAAGTAAATGAACTAAAAAGTGAAAGTCAAGAAAATATGATACACCTTTTTAGAATTACTCAATCACTAATGAAGGTTTGTATGCAGTACTAATAGCTTTAACTATTAGAGAAAGCTTAAGAATCTCTTCTTAGATAAGTTAATCTCTAAATGACTTTGTAAAATCTAAATGGCAGCCAAAGTTCCTAAAAGAATGTGTAGGGGAAACAGAATGGTTGTGTTTTAAAAAGCATAGGGATGTCTTATGTTAGTGAGTGAAAGTCACTCAGTCCAGTTTGACTCTGTGACCCCGTGGACTATAGTCCATGGAATTCTCCAGGCCAGAATACTGGAATGGGTAGCCTTTCCCTTCTCCAGGGGATCTTTCCAACCCAGGGATTGAACCCCCATCTCCCACGTGGTAGGCAGTTCTTTACCAGCTGAGCCACAAGGGAAGCTCAAGAATACTGGAGTGGGTAGCCTATCCCTTTTCCAGTGGATCTTCCCAACCCAGGAATCGAACCAGGGTCTCCTGCATTGCAGGCAGATTCTTTATCAACTGAGCTATCAGGGAAGCCTGTCTTACGTTAATTATGTTATAATTTGTTAGAGTAGCCAACCACTGTAGGGATTTGTTAGAGGAGAAAGCGATTTAGATGTGAGAATACCTTATAAGGGCTTTCCTGGTGGCTCAGCTGGTAAAGAAGCTGCCTGTAATGCAGAAGACCTGGACTCGATCCCTGGGTTGGGAAGATCCCCTGGAAAAGGAAACGGCTACCCACTCCAGTATTCTGGCCTGGAGCAAAGAGTCAGACACGACTGAACGACGTTCACTCACTCTCTTACCTTATAAAGGTCAAAGACTGTTGAGTAAGTGGAGGCAGTGGTAAAGTGTTAACGAGATTCTAGCACTGGTGTGCATAGGTGCTAAGTCACTTCAGTCATGTCCGACTCTTTGTGACCCCATGGAATGTAGCCTGCCAGGCTCCTCTGTGCATGGGATTCTCCAGGCAAGAATACTGGAGTGGGTTTCCCTGACCACCTCCAGGGGATCTTCCCGACCCGCATCTTTTATGCCTCCTGCATTGGCAGGCAGGTTGTTTATTGTTAGTGCCATCTAGGAAGTCCTCTAGAGCTGAAAGTGAAAAGTGAAAGTGAAAGTCCTTCTCCAGGGAATCTTCCCAGCCCAGGGATTGAACCCAGGTCTCCTGCATTGCAGGTGGATTCTTTGCCAGCTAAGCCACAGGAGAAGCCCTCTAGAACTGAATGTTACTGTAAATAAAAACTGGGGATAGAAAATATGCATATTCTTTACATTTGAGGAGACAAGTGCAGAAAGTTTATAGCAGGTTGTAGAAGAAACAGATGTTGGATATAGTTTGGAATAGGCTGTCCAGGGCCTTAAAGGCATATCTTATGCTCAACAGTTAGAAGCCATTAAAGGTTTTTGAGCTATACAGTTGCCTCCAGAAGGTTAAATTAGTTATGTTAAATGACAAATTGAAGAGAATTGAAGTGGTTTAGACATAACATTATGTAAGAAGTTAGACATAAAATTATGGAGTGGAATAGTGAAAATTAAAGTAGAAAAAAGAGATAGTTGAAAACATTACAAAGGGGAAGTTGCAATGCTTGAAATAAGACTTGAGGGAAGAAGAGGAATCAAAGATGTTTCAAACTTTTAGGAATCTAGAAATTATAACCTTAAGAAATTCACCTATTCATTCAGCAAATATTTGCAGAATGTCTCCTTGTGCCAGGCATTGCAGGCCCTAAGTAGTAGGATAGTAAATAGAACTAAATTATTTTTAGTGCTTATGTTCTGATGTAAAGGCATACTGAAATAACTTTTTTTAATGTTAAGATGAAAGCCCAAGAAGTAGAGCTAGCTTTGGAAGAAGTTGAAAAAGCTGGAGAAGAACAAGCAAAATTTGGTAAGTGCCTTGGAGAAAGGATTACTGTGGTGTTAAAGAGTGGATTCCATTTATTCACTAAGCAATAGAGAATCAACTTTAATATAGAGTCTATAATATTTGCATAGTTTATTTCAAAAGGTTTTTCTAGAACTCCTGTTTCATGGAAAATGTACAAAATAGTTATTTTCTCTTGTGTTAGCTTATTATAAATCTGATAGAGTTTAAAAATTAGTTTTATTATTTTATTGAAATTTATTTAAAAGTTTGTTTTGAGATAAATCTAACCAGTTCAAACATTTGTCTTTTTTAATAGAAAATCAATTAAAAACTAAAGTAATGAAACTGGAAAATGAACTAGAGGTATGTTCTTTTGTATTCCTTAGGGTGTAATTGTCATAAATATTATCATTTTCAATTATTATTTTCAAATTTTTTCATTATATTTGGCTGGAAAATCAGTGGAATGATACTGTGTTTATAATTACTTGTTCAGTATATATTTTATATGCCTATTTATGTACCTTAAATTCTATTAAGGATTGCACATCTAATTGTGAACAAAATAAAAATGTTGAGTAACCTCATGGAGCTTACAGTCTAGATTAATATACAGGGAGATTACTATTACTGAGGTGCAGTGAGGCATGTTGGAATTTGAAGAACAGTGACAGAAAGGTATAGGAGAAGAGGAGCTTTCTGAGAAAGCCAAGAGCCAAAATGTGAACATAAATTTTCAGTGAAGAAACTGAATACATTGAAATTATGGAGATTATTGGAAAGAATGTGATACAAATGGATTAGTCTTTATAAAGAGGAAGGACCTTTATCCTTTGTACTTGGAAGGAAGGAAGAATGGATGTTTACAGAAGCTTTCCATGTTGGTAGGTTTAGTGCCTGGAATTTGAGAGGATGAAGAGGTCATCTGCTAAAAATAAGAGTGGGAGATGTGTAGTCAAATTTTAAGGAAGTCGGATAAAACCTAAAGTATATGGAGAATGAACTGGAGATTTCAGGATCTGGAATGTTCGGATCTTGGTTCTTTCACATACTAGCTCTATGGATTCAGATGGTTTTATTTTTTATTCCTTATTGTATATCCAGCTTCTAGGGAAATACCATTCTCAATAAGTACTTGTTAACTGAATTATGAGAGCTTCCCCAATGACTCCGTGGGTAAGGAATCTGCCTGCAATGCAGGAGATGTGGGAGACGCGGGTTTGATCCTCAGTTTGTCGGATTTTCCCGGCAAGAAAAAGTGGGCTGCAGCCCACTCTGGTATTCTTGCTGGGAAAATCCCACGAACTGAGGAGCCTGGTTGGCTATAGTCCAAAGGGTCACGAAGAGTCAGACACGACTGAGCAACTAAGCGCAAGCACAAGTGAGTTAACGGAGTCAGATCAGGTCTGTGCTGGTGTTTAGCAGGGCAACTGCTACAGGATAGAAGAATAGGGCAGTTGAAGATATTGGTTGAAGCAGTGATTATAAAAAGCTAAATAGACAAGGAAATCAAGATTGGGATGTTAGGGAGAGATTAAGGAGAAGAGGAGTCACGGGATTAAAGGGTCTTGTGAGGTAAAAGGGCAGATGTTTTTGTGAATAATTGGAGAATGTTTCTGCTTGGACAAAGTCCTGGTGTGGGGATGGGAGTATGAGGCTATAATGCAGACAAGAAGAGAGTTTAAAAAAAGAAAGTCCGGAATAAAAGTTACATATGTGTAGAAATTGCATGGGGACTTTTGATGGAAGACCGTGAGTCATGTGCCAAAATTTCTCAGTGAATTTTGTGAAGGAATGACTGGGAAGTTGGTAGTTTGCTACTACCATGAATAGGTAATGATAAGAAAGCTGGCTATCATGTGAGATTCAAAGCAGCAGGAGGAGTTTTTACAGGATGGCAGAGGAATGATAGCCTAGAAATTATAGTTTGGGGTAAATCAACACCTTTTCTTAACCTCTAATTATATGAGATGTGAAAGAATAAGCATTTCCAATCTGAAAAAGTTCCAAATGAAGTAGTGTACTAAAAGAGCCAAGCTATAGCTAAAGCAAGAAGATAGAAAGGATAAGTCAGTGGAAAGGCTAGGGAAGTAAAATACCAGTTTATCTTGGAAGAAGATTTTCTTTGAGAGCATAATGTAAAGCTTTTTGAGGGAGGTAAAGAGTGAAAAATTTGGTTAACATAGAAGAATAACAGAACTGAATGGCAGGGAGATGACTTAGAGACAGATTAGAGGACCAGAGGATTTTTGGTGTTTTTGACCATGACCCAAAGTAACTGGAATATGAAGCAAAAGGTATTTAGTCTGCTGCAAGATTTTAAAGGTAATCTAAGTCTGGATGTCTAATATAATAGCACTAGCTATGTGTGGCTGTTAGCCTTTAAATTAATTACTGTGTAAATTAATTACAACTTAAATTAAGAATTCAGTTCATTACCTGCACTAGTTGCATTTCAAGTTCCCAGTAGACACATGTATATAGTGGCTATTGTATTGGGCAGTGCAGAGAACATTTCCATTATCCTAGGAAGTCCTTTTAGATAGCACTGGTGTAAATATGAGTCAGTGATATGAGGGGAAGGGCTGCTTAAAAGCTCCGTGGGTCAGTGACTAGGGTGGAGGCTCAGGTGGATTCTGGCGTTGTTTCAGAGCTCTGATACTCAGGGAAAGCCTAAATAGTTCATTGCATAGACCATTATATGCCTTTGTAGTTTACCCTGATGCCTGTGGCTCGGCTATAACAGAGTCTGAGTGATTAACAGTTCTTTGTAGCTCTGGGTGGCTTAGGAAGAGCTTAAAGGGTTGTCTGTGAACTAAAGCCTAAATACTCTTAATAAAAATGGTTCTTAAGCAACTTGATTTTAAACACCTGGTGCTGATTATAATAAAATTTAAAAGTTGAAATAATAATTTGTTTGCTGTTGATTCATTTGACTCTCCAAATGTAATAGAATTAATTTTTACTTTTGGTTTATTACTTTCAGATGGCACAGCACGCTACAGGTGGGCGTGACACTCGGTTTTTACGTGATGAAATTCGCCAACTTGAAAAGCAGTTGGAACAAAAAGATAGAGAATTGGAGGACATGGAAAAAGAGTTGGAGAAAGAGAAGAAAGTTAATGAACAAGTGAGGCACATTTTTCCATTGACAATTAACTGTTCAAGTTACTAAAAAACACTACCTGTTTATAGTTTCTATCATTTTTAGTAATGATACCAATTTTTATGTATTTGTGGAAATTGATCTTTATGTATTTCTAAGGTTTTATATCATAGCTGATGTTGTCATCCCGTCTTTAAAATACAATGGATCAGAAGTTCTAGTGAATGAATATGACCTAGACATTAATTCTTTATATATGGAGGTATCTTTTTCTGCAGATGTTAAGAATTCTTTACATAAAGTTGATGATTAAGTCTGGAATATTGACATGAAAAAATCAAACATTCAAAAAACAACTGATTTTCTTATTTGTCATAATTTGGGGAAAAATTTATATTTATATTAGTACTAGACTTGGAAATTAATATTTAATGATATATTCAATAATAATCAAATTTTTTATTTTCAGGCATACCTCACTTTATGTAATATAGAGGTTCTTAAAGAGTGTTAATGTCACCATTTTGTAAATCAGTTCATATATTAAATCATAATGTGTCATCTTTTGTACAAGCATAGTTTATTATTACCTCTTATACTTGTTACTTATAAAATAATTTAATGTTCACTATAGTTTGAGAAAAAATTATATTTTTACAGATAAATTTATATTTCCTTTTAGAAAATAGTATGTTTTCTTTTTTTGCCTCCACTGTCACTGACTTAGTGAAAAATTTGGTGTCTACATGTATTAGTTGTCCCATTCCTGATGCCCAGAAGCTTTTTGTGTCCTTTATAAGGTCAATGTTGTATTATGTCCAGATAATCTTATTTTGTCCGTCATTCTCTTGGAAACAGATGGTTATAAATATAAGTAGATGACATTGATTATGAGGTAATGTTGATATTTAAAAAGAATTCATCATAGACTGATATATAAGGAAAAATGTTCCTATTATTTATGTATTTATTTTCGGCTGTGCCACAGGACATGTGGGATTTTGGTTCCCCTACCAAGGATCAAACACATGACCCCTGCTTTGGAAGCATGGAGTCTTAACCTCTGGATCTCTAGTGAAGTCCTGAATTCCCATTCTTGATATATATATTTTATTAGATAGTTTGGAAGTAATGTAAAACTGAGCTATTAATACCTATATAGTTTTTGCAGTGAAAAAAGTGTAGATTGATGCTGAAAGGTGATGAATGGTGGCTTAGTGGTAAAGAATCCACCTGCCAACGCAGGAGATGTGGGTTTGGAGGATCCTCAGTATGTCAGCAAATTTGGAAAACTCAGCGGTGGCCACAGGACTGGAAAAGGTCAGTTTTCATTCCAGTCCCAAAGAAAGGGAATGCCAAAGAATGCTCAAACTACCGCACAATTGCACTCATCTCACACACTAGCAAAGTAATGCTCAAAATTCTCCAAGCTGGGCTTTAGCAATACATGAACCGTGAACTTCCAGGTATTCAAGTTGGATTTAGAAAAGTCAGAGGAACCAGAGATCAAATTGCCAACATCCCTGGATCATTGAAAAAGCAAAAGAGTTCCAGAAAAACATCTATTTTTGCTTTATTGACTATGCCAAAGCCTTTGACTGTGTGGATCACAACAAACTGAGGAAAATTCTGGAAGAGATGGAAATACCAGATGACCTGACCTGCCTCTTGAGAAACCTATATGCAGGTCAGGAAGCAACAGTTAGAACTGGACATGGAACAACAGACTGGTTCCAAATAGGAAAAGGAGTATGTCAAGGCTGTATATTGTCACCCTGCTTATTTAACTTCTATGCAGAGTACATCATGAGAAATGCTGGGCTGGAAGAAGCACAAGCTGGAATCAAGATTGCCAGGAGAAATATCAATAATCTCAGATATGCAGATGACACCACTCTTACAGCAAAAAGTGAAGAAGAATTAAAGAGCCTCTTGATGAAAGTGAAAGAGGAGAGTGAAAAAGTTGGCTTAAAGCTCAACATTCAGAAAACTAAGATCATGGCATCCGGTCCCATCAGTTCATGGCAAATAGATGGGGAAACAGTGGCTGACTTTATTTTTTTGGGCTCCAAAATCACTGCAGATGGTGATTGCAGCCATGAAATTAAAAGACACTTACTCCTTGGAAGGAAAGTTATGACCAACCTAGACAGCATATTAAAAAGCAGAGACATTACTTTGCCAACAAAGGTCCATCTCTAGTCAAGGCTATGGTTTTTCTAGTAATCATGTATGGGTGTGAGAGTTGGACTATAAAGAAAGCTGAGCACAGAAGAATTGATGCTTTTGAACTGTGGTGTTGGAGAAGACTCTTGAGAGTCCCTTGGACTGCAAGGAGATCCAACCAGTCCATCCTAAGGAGATCAGTCCTGGGTGTTCATTGGAAGGACTGATGTTGAAGCTGAAACTCCAATACTTTGGCCACCTGATGGGAAGAACTGACTCACTGGAAAAGACCCTGATGCTGGGAAAGATTGAGGGCAGGAGGAGAAGGGGACGACAGAGGATGAGATGGTTGGGTGGCATCACTGAGTCAATGGACATGAGTGTGGGTAAACTCTGGGAGTTGGTGATGGTCAGGGAGGCCTGGTGTGCTGCAGTTCATGTGGTGGCAAAGAGTTGGACATGGCTGAGCAACTGAACTGAACTCGAGAAGGAAATGGCAACCTATTCCAGTATTCTTGCCTAGAAAATCCCATGGACAGAGGAGCGTGGTACGCTGAAGTCTATGGGGTTACTGTAGAGTTGTACATGACTTACTGACTAAATAACAACAAAAGTGAAGGATAAGCTCTCAGCAAATTATCTGTTTAGTTGACTCAGTGAAACATAACAGACTTACAGATTTCTTATCATGAAGGATCCTACCTATCTGTACAGTAATAGAATTGCTTAGGGAGATGTCTGTGTGTGTCTTTTTCTAGGCTGTTGTTCTTTGTCTAGCCTGTATATTCATCAGCTTCTCATCACTGATACCACTCACTTTAAGCTAATCAGAACTGTCTTGTCTATTCATGTCCTAGACTACTATCTTTATTCGTAGGCACACACACAGACAACCTGTTCAGTCACTAAGTCATGTCTGACTCTTTGCAACACCATGGAATGCAGCATGTCAGGCTTCCCTGTCCTTCACTATCTCCCAGAATTTGCTCAAGCTCGTGTCCATTGAGTCAGTGATGCCATCCAATTATCTCAGCCTCTGTCACCTCCTTCTCTGCTCTCAATCTTTGCCAGCATCAGGGTCTTTTCCAGTGAGTCAGCTCTTTGCATCAGGTGGCCAAAGTACTGGAGCTTCAGCATCAGTTTTTCCAATGAATATTCAGGGACAACTTGAATACATTGTTAATGGACCTTTCCAGCCAGTAGGTTACTTGAAGTAGAATATGGATATGAGTTGCTTTGGCAATTTGTTTTTCCCCTTCGCCAGTCATTCAGTTTTACTGAGTACTTATAGCATGCGAAATACTAAGGATACAGTGGGCATACTGTTCTGCTTCTTAGCCATATTCACTGTCAATTACAAAGATAATATAAGATAATAGGATACTCGGGATACATTCAGATATAAGAATACTCTGGGATACTATGGGAAGGTATACATAAGTCAGTCTTTTTTTTTTTTGAGTTTGAATTTTTATAAAATAGTTTTTCAAGTTTATTTTTGGCTACACCGCATCTTCATTGCCATGCGGGCCTTCTCTAGTTGCAGTGAGTATGGTCTACTCTTTAGTAGCATTACGTGGGCTTCTCGTTGCAGTGGCTTTTCTTGTGGAACATGCATATTCCAAAAGGATATCTGTGGATAGGAAATCATGAGAGACACTGGATAGATAATAAGAGTTTGTGGGTCATGGATATTGAAGCAATAGAAGTGATTGGAAGGCTGATCTCTGAGGCATAGAAATGTCTAATGAAATAGAGTGTTTCAAGGAACAGCCCAAGAAAAGAGTATCAGGAGTATGATGTTTCAAAAACCAAGGAAAGTGAGCATTACTGTAAACGGTTTTGCCTTTAAGTTCTTGAAATGCATTTTCTTGTTAAATTTCCCAGTTCAAAATAGGATAGGACTGTTTCTTAATTCCCAGATGATAATAATGATAATGGTAAACTTCTAATATTTGTAAGCATGCATGCTAAGTCACTTCAGTCGTGTCCAACTCTTCGCAACCCTAGGGACTGTAGCCCTTCAGGCTCCTCTGTCCGTGGGATTCTGCACGCAAGAATACTGGAGTGGGTTGCCGGGCCCTCCTCCAGGGGATCTTCCCGACCCAGGGATTGAACCCCAGTCTCCTATGGTTCCTGTACTGCGGGCAGGGTTTTTACTGCTGAGCCCCCAGGGAAGCCCCGAAATTCATATAGCATATTGCATTTTATTATGAACTTTCTTTTAACTTTTTAGTTTGAAAACTTTATCTTCATGAAGATTTGAAGAAAAGCAATAAGCACTCACATACTCCTTACATAGGTTCACCGGTTAACATTGTGCTAGATATGCTTTATCTGTCCTTATCTTGGAACACACAGACTTACTGCCCTCCCCTCCCCTCCTCCTCTTGCTTCCCTCTCCTCTCCTTTCTTTTTTGGTGAGCCATTAGAGTTCATGTGAGATATTGTGATACTTCTTACTTAAATATTACAAATATTATGATATTTTATTCTTAAATATTTCAGTATATTTCCACTGAAAGGAGAGGTATTTTTCAATACAACTACTTATATAATTAGCATACTCAGGAAATGTAGTATCAACTCAATGCTGTTTTCTAATAGATAGTCCTTAATCAGGTTTCCTCTGTTGGCCCAGTGATGTCTTTTTAGTTTCCCCACCCACAATCCAAGCATTCATGCTTCTTTTTAAGCATTGTGTTGTACCGCTTTGTATTTCTAAGTAACTTAATGCTCCCTGAGAGTGGAGTCTTTCAGCTCTGATGATAGAACTGCAATACAGTAAAGATCTTGGACAGAAGACTGCTCATTAATAGGTTTTAGGCTGGGGAAGAAGAGTAATGGTTTTGTTTTCTGTATCCTTTGGTTAGAGTTTTTTGTTTGTTAAACTCAACTTGCTTAATCCTTCCTATCCTTAGTTTTTAAAATTTTGGCTTACTCTTCATGTCTTGGGTCAACATGAAGTCCTCAGTAATTAAACATTCTCTGCTTTATTGACGAGAAATTGAAAACCTGGAATTACGTTGAATTAATGCTGAATTTTCTTTTTTATCTGTTTTTTGCTATTTTAGTTGGCTCTTCGAAATGAGGAGGCAGAAAATGAAAACAGCAAATTAAGGAGAGAGGTTGGTAAAAATAAATTCAGTAGTTGTGGTGGTTCAACAAAGATACTTATTGAAAAAGTTTTCATAAATTAATTCTGTAACCAGAACTGGAATTGTCTAAGTAGTTGATGTTTTTGAACTGTGATTTTTATGATATGACTTTGTCTTAGGGAAGTAGAAAATAAATAGAAAGTTGAGGCCGTTAAGTACTGCATCATTTGTTAGATCTCTTTGGGTGAATCTTTCTTTTTTAAGCTGTTCTTTGCTTGTTTGCTAACTGAATATGTGAGTGAATTTCTGCCTTACTTTCTCTTATTTTATCTGGCATTCTTTTAAAACTTTTGTTTCTTATGAAATCTTACAAATTCTGTTAATTATTTGGTTCTTTTGAGCCAAATAATGTACATTGTTTATCATGAATTTTTATTTTTTAATATAATCAAAATTTTTTTGTTTTGGTTGGTAATTAATATTCTTGCTTTCTTTGATTATCCAAAATAATATCTTATTCTCCTAAAATTTCTTTTTTTCCTTTAATTTCTTATTATTATACTTAATTATATATTATCTTTCTCATTTCTAATTACCTTCTTCTTGTTCTTTTCTGGAGAACAAACGTCTAAAGAAAAAGGTGAGGCTTTAAGGGTTGTGAAACCTTGGGATTTTAAAGGTGTGTTTTGAGATCATTACTTAGAGGGTAAAATATTGTTTCTTTGGATAGTTTTTTTAAATAGAATATTGTGTTTAATCTACGTTCAGAATGAACAGCTTCGTCAGGATATTATTGACTATCAAAAACAAATAGATTCGCAAAAAGAAACACTTTTATCAAGAAGAGGAGAAGACAGTGACTACCGATCACAATTGTCTAAAAAAAACTATGAACTCGTCCAATATCTGGATGAAATTCAGGTAAAATGGATGGAAGTCAGTTCAAAGCTGTAATTTTTTATAAATTTCATTATAATGTAAATCTAGTATTTAGACCTACATTTAAACATATTTAGTGTAAATCTGCAAATGTGTAATTGTAAAACATGAAATAAATTGCATCTTTGGAGTTCCAAATCTTGCAAATTCATTCTTGTTATATGTTTATCTTGTGCATTTCTTAAGAACTAAGATTCTTACAGTTTTCTTGATATTTAATTTGATTTAGTTGGTAATTTAGTTGATACTAAATATGTATAAAGTTCCATTTTCTCCAGCACACTTATGATTCCATTTAATTTTAATTTAAATTTGTTTTATTAAATTGTTTTTAACTGTAATGCCTTTACCTTTCCTAGACTTTAACAGAAGCTAATGAGAAAATTGAACTTCAGAATCAAGAAATGAGAAAAAATTTAGAGGAGTCTGTCCAGGAAATGGAGAAGATGACTGATGAATATAATAGGATGAAAGCTGTTGTGCATCAGACAGATAGTATGATGGACCAGTTAAAAAAAGAAAATGATCATTACCGGCTTCAAGTAAGGATTCTTGTTAGATTAACCTATTTGGACGGACTTCATATTGCCTCATTACTGTTTATTTGAAATTGGAAAGTATTTTTTACTTTCTAGGATATGAGATTTTTGTCTTATGCTCTAATATACCATCTTACACTGTAATATGTTGCCATGCTGATATATTTGTCTCTCTCTATATGGTTTTCTGGTTTCCTTACACATACCTTATAGTTCTTGCCATGTAGGATGTATAGGTGATATCTGAATGAATATATAGCTAGCAGCCCTGCAAAGCTATTAATTTGGGGAATTTTCTGCTAAAGACTCTTAGAGGTCCTGTGAACCATGAAGTTTAATTTTACACCTTAGAGCAAATGCACTCTGCATATCATAGAAACCAGTTTATTGCTCACTACTTACACAGGATTAAACTTGTTAAAAAATAGAGTAATACTTAAAAATATAATTACCTTATAACAAAAAGTAATTTTACAACTACAAAGATGCACAGACCATTTAATGTCACCCTAGCTATAGAACTGCTCCAATAATGAATATGCCTTTAAATATATATGTATATGTGTGCGTGTGTATGCTTATCACTGTGTATAATGCATGTATAAATATTCAGTTATAACAAATATGTTTGTGTTACACTATTTTACAACATTCTTGAAATAATTGTTGCCTTTAGGTGCAGGAGCTTACAGATCTTCTGAAAGCAAAAAATGAAGAAGATGATCCAATCATGGCAGCTGTCAATGCAAAAGTAGAAGAGTGGAAGGTGCTTTTTTTCAATTGATGTAATAGCTTTTAATTTTAGATTTCAATATTTAGTCTTAATTTTCTTTAAAGGCTTTGTACTGGTTAGTGAGATTTTTGTTAGTTATTTCCAAAGGTGTATGAAATGTCCTAGCTAGAAAAGTTTTAAGAACTGCCATGTATAGACCTCTAGAGCTGTTTTTAATCATTTAATTTTGGAGGAGAGATGTTAGTAAATGTATTCTTCACTTTGTTTTTACTTAGTATCTTTTAAGGATTAGTTTACATCAGTACATATAGTATTGCTTTGTTCTTTTTGATGACTATATGACTGTAATTTTTCTTTGTAGATATGCCTCTTTCATTCAAGATATTTTATGCTTCTTCGTGTCATTTTAATGTTTTCTTTTTGAAGATTAGTTGTACACACTTTGTAATTGCAGGGAGCTAGTTATAACTTCTTGTTTTAGGAATGGGTTTTGGAAACTTAAAGTTGTTTAATTGAAAAGATTGAATTCCTTAAAAAAAAAAAGCACAGTGTATATCTTTGAATCATTTCTTATTTGAACCTCAGGCTGTATGCACAAAAGGGACAATGGTCATTCCAATTGTTGCTGTTTTCTCACTTCCAAAATTTTTTTGCCTGTATTTTCTTGATCTGCTAATGGTATATATTGAAGTATGGATCATAAATGAGGAATGGTTTATTAATTTTCCTCTTATGTAACAGACCCTATTTTGTTTATTTCTAGTTAATTTTGTCTTCTAAAGATGATGAAATTATTGAGTATCAGCAAATGTTACATAGTCTGCGGGACAAACTGAAAAATGCCCAGCTTGATGCTGATAAAAGTAATGTTATGGCTCTACAACAGGTAAAACTTTCTCAAAATTTGATTTCTCAATGAATTTTATTAAAGTTGGCAGTCAAACTCTGAACTGTCTTTCATTTATCTCCTGTGCCTAATCTAGTCACTGGCACCTTTGGGTAGATAATAAAGTCTTTAGAAGTTTCTTATACCATCCATTCCTAAGCAAAAATTGTATTTAGATTTAGAGTTAGGAATAGAATTATTTTGTGTATTTTTCTCTGTTGATGCAGATAATACATTTATTGTTTGGGAATTATTTATAAGGAACTATTAAAAACTTTTAGACATTTAAATATTGTAGTACTCTTACTAAACTTTATTATACTGTGTTTTAGTGCTGAAATATGCTGTACAATGTAAAATAAAGTATGGCTATAACTTGTACTGTATAAAATTTTTATATTTAGTGCCAATGTATTCATATATGCCTGGTAGTCCAGTGGTAAGGACTTCATGCATCCACTTAAGGGTACATGAGTTCGATCCCTGGTCTGGGAACTAAGATCTGGCAAGCCATGTGGCATGACCACAAATAAAATAGGAAAGTAAAAAAGGAAAGACTAACGTTTTAGTTGTCTTAAACACTTAAGTTGTCTTAAACACTTGCATAAACTGTTTTCTCTAGTCATAGTCTAAAAGAAAGAAGGAAATTTAGGAAGTATTTGGAGACTAAGGACAGGTGCAAAGGATAAGATTTTCATATGAAGTACACTATAAGGGTGACAGTGAAGAATGGTGAGGGAAAAAAAGCACAAGGCAAAATGGAAACATATAAAATGATAAAAAGATAGTTGGATGATGAGGAAAAATAGCACAAAAGGAGTCATAAGTCACAAACATCAGAGAGTTCTGGAATTTCTGTTTGCCAGAGTGCTAGCTCTTGTATTGTCTTTAAGTATTGGAGAGACAGCAATATACCTACAGTGATTAGTGTAGTTGAGGTATACAAAATAGTAAAAGACAGAGTTTGATTTATAAAAAATATATTTTATAATTCTGTTGAATAAAACAAGATCTACCTTTTTCTTACTTCTAGTGAAAGTCGCTCAGTCATGTCTGACTCTTTGCAACCCCATGGACTATACCATCCATGGAATTCTCCAGGCCAGAATACTGGAGTGGGTAGCCTTTCCCTTCTCCAGGGGATCTTCCCAACCCAGAAATAGAACCCAGGTCTCCCGCATTGCAGGCGGATTCTTTACCAGCTGAGCCACAAGGGAAACCCTCATACTTCTAAATTGTGTATTAATATTCAGAAAGTGAAAATATGTGATATTCAAAATATTTTATAGGGTATACAAGAGCGAGATAGTCAAATTAAAATGCTCACTGAGCAAGTTGAACAATATACAAAAGAAATGGAAAAAAATACGTTTATAATTGAAGATCTGAAAAATGAGCTCCAAAGAAATAAAGGTAATTCAATGTTTTATAAGTATGTAGTTATTTTAGATAGCATTAAATTTTTAAAATGTTTTATTTTTATTAAAATGGAATTATGTTATAGCAATATATTGTTGATTTTTCTCTATTTGAATTTTATCATATTTAAAAAAAGTTTTACCTGATATTATTAACTACTTTACATGTGATACTAGTGTTTAAATTTGTAAATGGTGGCAGTATTTTCTATAGATTTTCTCTGATGAAAATTACATTAATCTCTATTACCAGATTGGCTGTATAAAAGAAATGAAAAATGGTGATGGTATTTATCCTCCTCTTTGTAATCAACAGAGAATGAAAGAAAATAAACTTTTGAACATTCTGTAACAATGTTGCAGAGATTTTTTCAAAAGTAATTGACTTGTCAACATTTGAATTAATCTTACCCAACTTGATAATGTCATTTTCTACCTACCCTGGGTCATGCAAACTTACCTAACTGACCAAATCTTCTGAATGTAAGCCCTTACAACATCATTGATCCTGTATTTCCATAACACTACATGGTATAGTTATACCAGAGCACATTAATGCAAACTGTTCATAATTTCATGACATAGTAAGTCCATTTATTATGGTTGCCAAGATAAAAAAAATAAGACATGGGAAATAATGAGTGAGTCTATGCCTGTGTTTTTGTGTAAGTGAAATAACAGTGGTGGTGGTGGTGGTGTTGGTGTGGTTGTAATTTAGATAGTGAAGCAAAAGCCTCACTGAGGAGATATTTAAACAAAGGCTTGAAGGAACTGAGGGAGGGAGCCATGCATGTGTTCCTGAGAAGGGGGCAAATGAGCTCAGGGCGCTGAAGCAGGAGCGTGTGGCGCATGTTTGGGGGACAGCAAAGACGTCATTCTGACTGGAGTGAGCAGGTGGGCAGCCATCGGTGTGCAGTCAGAGAGGTAAGGCTCTGTCCTGTGGGGCCTTACGATTCATTGCAAGGACTTTGGCTTTTCTTTTAAGTGAGAATGGATATCAAGGAGTTTCTGAAGAAAGGAGTGATGTAGTTTGACTTGGACTGTGTCCTCCATAGACTTGAGGAGTGGTAAGGACAGAAGCAGGGAAACCTGCTTACAATAAAACTATTGTAGCAACTTAGGGAGAGGTGACGGTAGCAGAAAGCATGGAGGAAGAGTGAAGTTGTATGTAGTCAGTTCTGGATGTATTTTGAAGGTGATAGAAATGAAATTTGCTGACAGATAAGATGTCAAAGGTAAGAAAGTTATCAGGGTTTTTGGTCTGAATGCTGGGGAGAACTGTGGAAAGAGAAGGTTTAGAGATGATTGGATACTTAGTTAAACAAGACCTGGTAAGTGAGACATGCTTATCAGACATCAGAGTGACAGTGTTAAGTAGGCGATGGTGGTGGTGCTGGTTTAGCCGCTAAGTCATGTCTGACTTTAGTGACTCCATGGACTGTTGCCCTCAGTCTCCTCTGTCTTTGGGATTTTCCAGGCGAGAATACTAGAGTGGGTTGCCATTTCCTTCTCCAGGGGATCTTCCTGACCCAGAGATGGAACCCAGGTCTCCTGCAGGCAGATTCTTTACTGACTGAGCCACCAGGGAAGCCCATTAAGTAGGTACTTGTATATAAAACTCTCAGGTTCAGGAGGACAGTCTAGGCTAAACATACCAATTTGGGAACTATATGCATAAAAATGGTAGTGGAAGTGATGAGGCTGGCTGAGATGATCAAAGGAGAAGATAGACAATGTTGGCTAAGAAGAAAAATCTTAAGACCAAGCTCTGGGATGCTTCTACCTTAGAGCTTGGGGAGATGAAAAGGAACAACCAAAGAGACTGAAAAGGAAAGACCAGGGAGATGGGAGGAAAACCAGAAGTGTGTGGAGCCCCGAAACTCACCTGAGGAATGTCGTTAAGGAAGAGCATAAGCAGCTGTGTTCATTGCTGCTGCTCTGTCAAGAGGAGCACTGAAAATTGACCACTGGATTTCTTAGTGGTTGTTTTTAGTTCAAGAGAAAATACAGAGATGAAATAGGGCAAATACAAAGACTTCTGAAGGCTGTTTCTGCAAAGGAAAGGAGAAAAATAGAGTGGTATCTTGGGGGAAGAAGGGTAAAAAGTGTTTTTTAAGTGGATGAAATAATCATGTTTCTAAGTTAATAGGAAAGATCAATTAAAGAAGAAGCAATTCATGAATTGATGACTTAGGGGAGTGACAGAAGGACTTCTGGACTAATAGCCTTGAGGAGGCAATGGGATGGGATCTAGTGTTCACTGGAGTAGCAGGCTTAGGAGCACAGAGAGTTACCCATAGTAGCAGGAAGAAAGCTGGAGTGTATACACAGAGTTGAATGTGGTTGGGTAGATGTCCTAACAGTAAAAACTTCTATTTTCTCAAAAAACAAGGAAGCAGAGTTCTCGGATGAAAGCAAGGATAGAGGCAGATGTATTAGAAGTTTGAGATTAAAGTAAAGAGAAGGTGTGAATTGGTCATCTGGAAGAATGAACAGACTCAGGAAGTGTACTGTGATTATTGAGCACCATCAAGGTCCACTGGATACACTTATTTCTCTGTGTGTCTGTGTTATATATGTTTGAGAGTTATAATTTGCCAGTAGCTTAAATTCCTTTAAAAGGATGATAGGTATTGTGGGGTTTGCATATTCTGGTCAAGAGGAGGAAAACTGACAGTTGATCTCTGATATCAAATAAGGAAGGGGTCTTATTTAATGACACTATGTTGGTCTGAAGTCATATGACCCCGAAAGCCCACAGAAGGTGTGTGTACTACATATTCTTTTTCTTTTTTTAACATATTCTTTTTGTCTTGACTTTAACATGTATATGTCAATTAATAGTGTTCCCCCTTCATTGATTTGGATTAGTTTTAGTTCTCAGGAGCATCTGAAAAATGGCAAAATCACGATGGAGGTTTATTTCTCACTTGTGTACTGATCTAGAATTAGGTGGTCTAGGGTATTGCCTTCATTTGCCTCATGTAAAATATAACTTTACCTTCACATCTTGTCCCAAACAGCAAGATAGAGCAAGAGGAGGCAAGAAGCAAAGAGCATGTACTAAAGGATAGGCAGTAATTTACTGTGGAAGGGTCATGCAGCAGAAGTCCTTACAGACTGCAAGGAAATCAAACCAGTCAGTCCTAAAGGAAATCAACCCTGAGTATTCACTGGAAGGACTGATGGCTGAAGCTGAAGCTCCAGTTATTGGTCACCTGATGCGAAGAGCCAAGTCATTGGGAAAGACCTTGATGCTGGGAAAGATTGAAGGCAAAAGGAGCAAGGGGTGGCGGAGGATGAGATGATTAGATAGCATCACCAACTCAATGGACATGAATTTGAGCAAACTCTGAAAGGTAGTAAAGGACAGAGGAGGATGGCGTGCTGCAGTCCATGGGGTCACAAAGAGTCAGACACTACTTAGCAACTGAACAACAATACAGAAAATAGAATAGATTTTGGGGACAGCAGCCTCTTTCACATTCTCTAGAAAGCAGGGCTCACTTCTTAGAAACATGTGTGATCTCCCACACTAGTCCAATGCCTTATATAAGTATAGACTGTATAATTCAGTAGATGTTTACTATGATAAGAGTGATTATTGGCAGTACAATTTAAAATGATGGGAATGCTTATTTTGGTCTTAGCAACAATTTGGTAAGATGTACAAGTAGGAATTTTTAGCAACTAGTTATAGTTAAGTTTAACTGCAAGTGATAGAAAAAAAAATCAAATGTGACAGTAGTTTAAAAAGGATGGAAATGCACTTTTCCATAATCGAAGTTGAGGCAACTTGTATAGGGTTGCTGAGCTAGATGAACAAATACCAGATACCGGGTCCCTATATCTTGTTGCTTTGCCTGTCTCAACATGTGGTTTCCATCTAATGGAAGAAGTTATAAGTTATATGCAGTTAAAGGAAGACTGTTTGAGTCTGGCTGGAGCCCTAATGCACATATTCCAGCTGGTAGGCAGAAGGAAGGAGAAAAGAAAATTTCACTCCTCTCCTTTAAAAAACATTTCCTGAAAATGTGTACATAGTCTTTCTGTTTATATCCATTAGTCACATAGCCACCCTTGGCTACTGAAATATAAGTGGAAATTTAGTCTTTATTTGAAGTGGCCATGTGTCCAACTGAAAGGCCATAGTTCTATTACAGTGGACACAATGGAGGATGGCTTATAGAAACGGATTATCAACCTTTGCCACAATGATCATTCCTTGTAAAGTAGTGCTTTCCAATCTTATAATTCATACCCTTTCTGCTAAGATTTTCTTAGAATCCTTTTTAGTTTTATTAATAAAATAGAGTTAAAACTTATTTTATAAATATAAATTTATAATATTAAATGGACTTTTTAAAGTGACATACCACTCTTCCTGCTTCCCATATTGGAACCAGTCATTTATAGGAGTAAGTAATCACTTCAGTTCATTGATGATTTTAATTTTTACCCTGTAGGAGCTTCAACACTTTCGCAACGGACTCATTACATGAAAATTCAGTCTAAGGTTCAAATTTTAGAAGAGAGAACTAAAGAGGCTGAGAGAACAGCTGAATTGGCTGAAGCTGATGCTAGGGAAAAGGATAAAGAACTGGTTGAGACTTTGAAGCGATTAAAAGATTATGAATCCGTATGTATTTTTATCTTGTCAATGACGGAGCCACTTCAAGTTAGACTGTTCTGTGCCATTTACTGTGTGCATTTAAAAACATTCCAGAAGTATCTCATGATAAAGGTTATCCTAACTGACTTACACTGAAGTGTTCAAACTTCTGTGTAGCATTAACATTTTGGCAGGAAAATTGTTTTCAAACCATTTGGATAAAGCCTTTTGCTTTATCAGCTTTGCTGAGGCAGCAGGATTGGGTTCTTTATAATCTATGCCATTGTACCACCATGTGGCGCCACTGATTGTATAAAAGTTGTAAGGGGGGTGCTGCCTACTGTGCCAACACAGCTTTACTTTGTACTTTTTATATTTTTAAATCTGGTTACTGCTATATCACACCACTGATAACCTCCTTATTCTAATGGTATTGCTGATTCTCCCTTACTGTTCTTTTTCCATATGTTGTTAAGTGTTTAACATGTAATATTCTGAGTTGCTTTGCCATTAGGATGCTGTACTGGGAAATGTCAATTGTTCCATTTCCTGTTATTATTACTACTGGATTTGTTTTTAAAAGTACCATAAAAAAACACAGTTTAAAGATATAAATCTTAGTTTTATGTGCACTTCCCCTCGACTTAATAAGAAATAAATAAGAAAATAAATTTATGAACTTGAAAATTTATTCAAATAAACAATGTTATATTTAAATCACATTGGGTATTTTTCAGGGAGTTTATGGTTTAGAAGATGCTGTTATTGAAATAAAGAATTGTAAAAACCAAATTAAAATAAGAGATCGGGAGATTGAAGTATTGACAAAGGAAATCAATAAGCTTGAGTTGAAGATCAATGATTTTCTTGATGAAAATGAGGCACTTAGGGAGCGAATGGGTAAGTCATCTTTTAAGATACAGAGTTTGCTCAACCCTAATGGTCAAGTCCTTTTTTTGTTGTTTATTTTTATTGTTAATAATTGGATATACTTTTTTTCCAAATAACTCCTCCTATAAAAATATTTAAAATTAGTACAAGTGGAACTGTTCCAATTGAAGTGGGATTATGGATTTGATGGAATTGGGATGATAGTTGGCCAGATCTGGAGCACCGCTATATTCAGTCCAAGATCGCCTCAATAATAATTGCTTGTTTAAAAATGAAAGTCTACTAACTTAATACCACATATTACAAGTTACCTTTATTTTCAACAAAAGTAATTTGTTAGTTTGCAAAATGCTCTAACTTCAGATGAATGTTGGGAACATTTAGAAATACTGTTCAATCCTTTTTAAGACTTTATTTGATAAATATTTGAATTTTATAGTTTAGATTAAGTTTTACTTAGGTTGAGGATTATAAGGTTACTATTGATTATAAGAAGTAATTAGTAAATGTAGCGTGAAAGTTTGTATATTGATATCAGTAAATAGTTCACTAGTGAATAGTTCATTAGTTTGAATGTTATGACAGTCCAATGTAAATTGCTACTTTAAAATGAAAATAAAGATGCAAATAATGATTTCATTATACTTGGTAGATACCAATTAATGCTCTTCTAGGGTGAAAATGATCACCTGTAAAAACTATTCTCCAAAGGAAAAAAAAGTAAATATTTTATACATACTATTTATTTGTAAAAGAGTTTCTAACTAGGACCCAGAGTCATGCCAGGACCTCAAGTTAGACTTAGTCTAATCAATTTGACCTATCAGATTATGGCCAACTTCAATCTGGATGTTCGTAAAGATGACTGAACTACATAGATAGTAGTCATAAACATTAGACTTTCTGTATTTTAAAGGCCCCAAATCTTGCTTCATAATTATTGAGACAATCTTGATATCTGGTTTTCAGAGCATGGTAGCCTCTTAGTAATAGGAAGTTAGGAAAGGGAACGTCAATCTAGTCTTGATAATATAATTAATATTGATATCAATAATGACTACTCTGTGCTAAGCACTGCTATAAGTACTTTATTTGGGTTAATTTTATTATACCCCTGACAACAAGTCAAAAAGAAATGCATACATACATGTTGCTGCTGCTAAGTCTCTTCAGTCGTGTCCGACTCTGCGCGACCCCACAGACAGCAGCCCACCAGGCTCCCCCATCCCTGGGATTCTCCAGGCAAGAACACTGGAGTGGGTTGCCATTTCCTTCTCATACATACATACATACAATATTATCCCTACAACTAATTAATAATTAAAAGTGGGAATTGAACCCAACTGTTTTATTCCAAAGCTTCTGTTCTTAATATATTATAGTACCACCTTGACAGTCCAACATGGAGAAGACAGATCATAATATGTTTTTATCAGGATTTCCATTAAATTGTGACAAAATTTTAGCTTATACAGTTCAAATACCTGAAGAATTCTTGCACAAAAAGTACCCCGTTCTTCAGTGATGGTGGCTAAATAGATTATAACCAGTTGCTTGATGATAACCAGTTGTTATATGAAGTTTTTTGTAGCTCATTTGAATATGAATAAGGTTTTAATCATATTGCTTTTTATTTTAGGCCTTGAACCAATGACAATGATTGATTTAACTGAATTTAGAAAGAGCAAAAGTTTAAAGCAGCAGCAATACAGAGCTGAAAACCAGATTCTTTTGAAAGAGGCAAGTGCAGTAGTCAACTGGTTATTTTCCTTGTTGAAGCAAAGAGAAATACTAATAGTTTATACCTTGTAGATTGAAAGTCTAGAGGAAGAACGACTTGATCTGAAGAAAAAAATTCGTCAAATGGCTCAAGAAAAAGGAAAAAGAACTGTCACTTCAGGTATACTCTGTTACTCCAAACCTTTAAAGAATCATTAGAAAATGAATTGTGTGGATATAGAATTTTCTGTAAGTTGGAAATAGTATTGCTGTATTCCTGTGGTTTTGCTACAAGTTTAATAAATGAAAATAATGGCTTGATGAGAGTGTATGAGTGTCATTGAGTTCAGTCCTAAATCTGAAACAGTTAAAAAGAATAGGAAGATAAGTGAACAAAAAACAAACTTCAGAATCATGGACTTTAGAAAACTTTATAGTATAATCTTACTAATTTCTAGTCAATCACAATATGTTGTGATTAGTAATGATAAAACTTAGTATTTCATTAATATATATTACTGTTAATATTTTCTCTCCTTAAAAGCTATGCATTCGAAGCTTTCTTTGTACATTTTTCTTTGCTAAGTGAAAATAATGTTTTATTGAATAAAAATTAACATCTTTTTTTGTTTTGATTTATCTTACATGATATAAAGAGAACAGTTGGTTTAGTTCTTTAATAGCTATTGCTTTTTTGTAAGAAGACCATAGAGACAGATTTTTTTTTCTAACTTGGCCCAAGCTCACAAGTATCTGTGAATAATAAAGATTTTTTTCTTTTTAGCATTATGCTCTCTATAGTACATCAAAAATTTCTAGAAGGGCAAAACTTTGTAATTTATTAATATATTAAGCAATTTAGTAATCATTCATGATTCTTTATGTGTATATATTTTAATTATTTTAGCACTTATTAATATGTGAAAAAAGAATGATAGAGAAGATAGAATTTGTATTGTTTCTTATTAATATCTTCTTAAAAGTGGCCTAAATCAGGCAGTTGTAAAGGAGGCTACATATGGATCAAGGATTTTGGAAATAACTATTTTACCTTTTGTTTGAATTAAAACTTGATTTAGTTTTTAAGAATTAAAGTACTGGGGGCTTACCAGTGGTTAAGAGTCCGTGCTTCCACTGCAAGAGGTGCAGGTTTGACCCCTGGTCTGAAAACTAAGATCCCACGTGCTGTGAGACATAGCCAAAAAAAAAAAAAAAAAAAGCATTAAAATATTGGGATAATTAAAGAGTTATTTTTATGTTGCTCATTTGTGAATTCTTTTATTTGTAGGATTAATTGCTGAGGACCTGAACCTAACTGAACACTTTTCTCAAGAGAATAGAATGAGAGAAAGAAAATTTGATTTCATGAGCCTCAAAAATATGAGTGAAGAACAGTCAAAGGTAAATAGTAAAGTATTACTATGGCAAAGAGAATGAATATTATTATCAGGCTTTCATTTCTTCCCCTATTTTCTCCTTTTGGACATTGCTGCTTTTTATACTTGTTAAAAAGTCTCAGATAGATCCCAAGATTGATTCATGAAATGTTGTTTACTCTGAATACAGATTAGGAGTTCAGATAAAGTAGAGCTGCCGCATAGGAGACCATCATTCAATATTCCACAGTCACATCAGAATGAGCCAGAAGAGAATATGACCATGGGATCGTTATCGAGAATGTTATCTGAAATTCACCAGAATGTAGAAAGTGAAGTGAATCCTTTTGTCTCTTTAACTACACATTCTTCATCTGTACAAGTGAAAGATAATATTTCACCTCCAGAAACTATTACAATAAGGGAGATTTTTAAAGCACCCTGTCTACAGTCTTTAAGAAATCTAGAATCATTAATCAGTACTTTTAGTAAAGATAGTCATGAAGAAATAAATGAATATTTATGTTCTTTTTCTGATGAGTCTGTGAAGAAAGTGACAAGAAGCCATCAGGCACTTGAAAAGACTAATTTCACACAAAAAAGTGATTCATCTCTACAAGCCTTATCAATAGCTTCAGATTTAACGCAGAAGTTATCACTTAGGCAAAAATCAACAATATTTTGTCAACAAATTCATGATAATAGAGCTGGCATGGAAAAATCACAAGTAGCAACATTAGAAGATGAACAGGTTCATACCCCAGTCAACTTTGCTGATACCAGTTTGAAAGAAGATATAGGAAAAGGTGAAGTACCCTTACAGACAGAAATCTGGAAAGGTAAACTTGAAGTTGATATTCCAGACCCTGTGCCAGTTACTGCACAATCAAAATTACCTCAGATAGATCCACTTGAAAATCTTATAGAACAGCTACGGACAGAACTAGTATTTCTTAGATCTCAGGTGAGCTATCCTCCAAATAACGTTCCTAGGATTTTCTTTTAATTCATTTTTATGACTTTTTAACAAAATTCTATAAGTATCAATTGTAATAATTTTTCTGTTTGCACGTTAACACTAATTTATTCACATTCTTTCTTTTAAAAATCTAAAAATGCAATACGTTTGAGATGAACTCATTAACTTGCCTAATTTATTACATGTTTCTTTAGAATGAAGTCATAGCACAGGATTTATTGATCAAAGAAGCACAGAATAGAAATGCAGAAATAGAGCTTGAACATCTTAGAAGCCAGGCAGATCAGGTAGAGTAAAGGCAGATCATTAAAAGAGATGATTCATATCAATGTATGACAAAACCCACTGAAATGTTGTGAAGTAATTAGCCTCCAACTAATAAAAAAAAAAAAAAAATGATTGTGGTGCTAAAGAGAAAAACCTTCATTATCTGCTTGCCTTTTGCCGTGGTGTTGCAGGGAGGGAGAGTGGGAGGGGTGATCATTGCCTGTTTCACCTTTTAAGTTTTATTTTATTTTTATGACTGCAGCTATGTTTCTGTAGCTTGTTTTAGGTGTTTTAAACCTCAGTTGGACAAACTTTTCTTTAAACTTCAAAACGATAAACTATTCTAATATTTTTTTAAAAAAACAATTTTCTCTTTATTTTGTTTAGAATGAATTTCTTTCAAGAGAACTAATTGAAAAGGAAAGAGATTTAGAAAGAAGTAGAACAGTAATAGTGAAATTTCAAAATAAGTGTAAGTCACTGTTATCTCTTATTTTTCTTTACTTACTTAACCTGTACTGAAAATTATGGGTCTGAAAGGACTTTAATACATTCTGTTCTCTAGTCTGTTTCAGCCTTAACTATGTCTATAACGCATCAATGTCAATCTCTCATTTATTTGGTTTGCCTTGCTGTATTTCTTTTTCAGAGAATGTTATTAATCTGAATTTATTGTAATGATAAATAAGTCTATTTTTTCTCTTTTGTCTTCTAATGAAAGTGAAGTTAGAAAATAAATGTAAAGGTTTTA
The DNA here is from genome assembly GCF_033118175.1 of Dama dama. Classification (NCBI taxonomy): domain Eukaryota; kingdom Metazoa; phylum Chordata; class Mammalia; order Artiodactyla; family Cervidae; genus Dama; species Dama dama. Next base: position 34,815,217 of record NC_083683.1, on the reverse strand, counting down.
ATATAAAGTGAAAGCAGAGTATGCTTATGATTTATTTCTTTCAGCCATGAGCTATATATGTATATATATGTGTATTATTTAAATAGGTGTCCAGTTTTATTTAACTATTTACACATTGGATTTATACTTGAATTTTTTGTACATTTATTTGTATTCACATTTTATAAATGGGTTATTTTTGCTATATGTGAAATACTTGTCATCTCTATAGCATAGTATAATTGTAAATTTATACCTAGTGTAAATTATAAATTGTAAATCTCATTCATTCAATAAATATGTCATTTTTAGTAAAAGAATTAGTTGAAGAAAATAAGCAACTTGAAGAAGGTATGAAAGAAATATTGCAAGCTATTAAGGAAATGCAGAAAGATCCTGATGTTAAAGGGGGGGAAACATCTCTAATTATTCCCAGTCTTGAAAGACTAGTTAATGTAAGTTATTTTTATATTTAATAGTTTTATTTTGTTGTTTCATCACTTTAAAAATGTTGTTCTACTCTCATTGGTCTCCACAGCTTCTAATGAAACATTACTGTCATTTGAGTCATTCCACTGCATGAAATGTATAGTTCTCAGACTACTTAAAAACTTTCTCTTTTTATTTTGTTTTCACCAGTGTGACTGTAATGTGCCAAGGGGGGAAGGGTGTGTGTGTGTGTGTGTGTGTGTGTCTGTGTGTGTGTGTGCGCGCGCGCGCGCACCTTGTTTGGGGTTTCACTTGTTATTCACCACAATTGAGAAATTTTCTGCTATTAATTTCTTCATTATTTTTTCTGCCCCCATTGTCTCTAGGACTCCAGTGATACATGTTAGACAAATCCTTGAGGCTCTGTTCATTTTTTCCCTAATATTTTATCTTTTTTCCTCTGAGTTGGATAATTGCTATTGATTTATCTTCAAGTTCACTGATACTTTCTTCTGTCATCTCCACTTTTTATTTTAAGGGTCATGCTGAGACAGAGGCAGCAAGATGAGTAAAATCATATGTAATCTCATTAAGAGTGTGATCTGGGATTTAACTCAAAGCAGTAGATTTCTAAGAGTAAGCCTTTAACCTAAGAAGAGCAGAACAGGCCACATGAAGTAATAATTTATACTACTTCAAAAGGGATAGCAGGAAGAAATAGGCAGAAGGAGGTACTCTGACAGATGACAGAGTAGTCTAGTTAGTTGTCTTGTTGATAAATAGCATCATGTTGTCTATAAGGTCTTTTGGAAAATGAGATTGAATTAGACAGTGATTAGGGACCCTGAAAAGTATCCTATAGCAATAGAAAGTGGACTTAAGTGCATAACAATTATCTGATCTAAAGTGCCATTCTGATGATCTCTTAGAGGAGGTACTGCTATGTCACTGGATGGGGACATCCAATCAGAAAAAAGGAAAAATAACAACCCAGAAGAGAAGCAGATGAATTCTATGGAAGCAGTGGTATTAGGAACACCAGAGGCTGTCAATTAAAATAGAAAAAGTTAGAATTTTACTGGGCTGTTTATTTTGTCAATATTTGATTACTAAATAGAGTTCCCCTGGTAGAATAGAGTTTGATCTGAGACATAGTATTAGAAGTGGGTTGGTGACTTCAATATTCATACTATTTTTGTTTATCCAGAACTCTTGGATAAGACTATTTTATCATACTTTGCTTTTATTATCTTGTATGCTTCAACTGTATGGAAAGGAAGCAGTGAAAATTTTATCTAATTGAATGTAGTAGCTATTTCATTCCATTGCTTAAGTTTTACTTTAAGATGCTTCATGGTTTCAAAGTACTTACATATAAATTATCTCATTTTGACTGTATAAAAGCTTTGTGAAGTGAACAGAGCTAACATTATTTCCCCTTTTTTAGAGATAAAGAAGCTAAGATTTAAGGAATTTTAAGTCACTTGTCCAGCTAGTAAGAGATTGGTTTATATTTGAACCTTAGTCATCTTGTTCCTGTTTAGTTGTTTTTCTGGTCTACCAGTCTACTTGGGTTAACTCAATATTTGTTAATTGTCAGAATGAGGTGATCAGTATGTTTGGTAATACTGATGTTGGTTAACTGGTATCTTATAAATTTGTAAGAGATAGAGTTGGTATACATTATTACACATGGGAGTAGTATCATGCTTAAATATGAGTGTTATTTAAAGATAGATTATTATACTATGATTTTAATGTTTTTCTTTACATTTCAATATAATTTAAATATATTAGGCTATAGAATCAAAGAATGCAGAAGGAATATTTGATGCCAATCTGCATTTAAAAGCCCAAGTTGATCAACTTACTGGAAGGAATGAAGAATTAAGACAGGAGCTCAGAGAATCTCGGAAAGAGGCTATAAATTATTCTCAGCAGTTGACAAAAGCACATTTAAAGGTGAGAATTTTTTTAAATAAAAGAAAATGCTAAGCTTATGAATAAAGGTTTAATGTGAAACTTTTTTTTAAATGACTATTTTATGAGAAAATGCCCCTTGAATTAATTCTTTCTATATTAGAAAAGCTTCTGTTTGGATTTTTAAAATAAAATTAGTGGAAAAATGAGTACCTTATAATGTAAAAATGTTTGTATGTTAGTTGCTCAGTCATGTCTGACTCTTTGTGATCTCATGGACTATAGCCTGCCAGGCTCCTCTGTCCATGGGATTTTCCAGGCAAGAATACTGGAATAGGTTTCCATTTCCTTCTCCAGAGGATCTTCCCTGACCCAGCGGTCGAACCCCGGTCTCCAGCATTGCAGGCAGATTCTTTACCGTTTGAACCACTAGGAAAATATAAAAGGATACAAAGATTTTAAATGTATTCTTAGGCATCTCTAAGCAGAAATTACATTATAATTTAATTAGTACCTGGCAGAGCATTCATATATCTACTTGTTAAAGTTACTCTTTAGGAAATGTAAGTTACTGCTTTTTAATTTGTCTTTCTTTTTGTATAAGAGATGAGATTCTCATTTCTGAACTGTTTGTTTCCAGATAGATCATCTTGAAAAAGAAACCAGTCTTTTACGACAAACAGAAGGATCAAATGTTGTGTTTAAAGGAATAGACTTACCTGTTGGGATAGCACCATCTAGTGCCAATATTATTAATTCTCAGAATGAATATTTAATACATATCTTACAGGTACTGAAAACTTTATATGTGAATAACATAATAACAATTTAATCATCAGCTGTTTCTTTGAGTTCTTAGACTTTTAACAGTGAGATGTATTTTTACTGGATTTTGATGTTAGATGGAATGTTATGAATAAAAGCAGTTTATTCTGTTCATCTGAATGAAAAGCATGTGTGCCATGCATATGAAATATATGATTGACAGATAGAATAACATGCAGCTACTATAAGATAGTAATGTATAAGTAAGGTGAGCTCTTCTATCTATTACTGGTTGGAAAAGCAATTCAGATGAATAAAGTCTGACACAGTCTTTTGTGTAATGATTAGAATTGTTCCTTTTTTGTGTGTTGACTACAAGAAAAACTTTTAAGAAAAGCTGTCTTAAAATTATCTTTTATTTCTTTCTTCCCTTTGCCCTGTAAGATGTTAGTTAATCCATTAGCAAATCAGAGAGGATACTGCTTGCTCTGTATTTGTTTGTCAGCTTTGCTGTCTCTGTTTTGGTCGTTATGAATGGCCTAATGAGATTTGCTTTTCATTTTTTCATTTGAAGTCTGAATAGCCATAAAATCACCTACTTTGCAAATATAATTACAAAAATGTGTTCAGAATCAATGAAAATAAGTTTTTGGTTATAAGCACTGCTGTTTCCCTTTCCTAAGTAATCCACTTGTGAATATACTTGAGTTATGCTTATCAAATGCTTGTATTTGTAAATTACATCACTTAATCTTTGAGTATTAGAATTGAACTGTTTATTAGATCATTACTTTATAATTCATGTTGTATCATTATTCTTAAATTTCTGATTTTAACACTCTTCCTGAATTTATTCTTCTTTGCTTCAGGAACACTGTCAATAGTAGTGACAGTATAACCTTGTCATGTTACTTGTGATGATTCATTATTTTTTCATCTTTGTGTAAAAACACACACACACCCAAAACACATCGAAAGCATTGTGATAGATTAGCAAACACCAGTTAAAAATCTGCCACTGTTCAAAGTGGAAAAACAATACTTGAACTCCCAATCATAAGGCAGCGCAGAGTGCTGGAAGTAGCAAGGTCTTTGGAGTCAGCCAGACCTGACTGCAAGTGTTAGATCTGCAAATATGTAAGGCACCTGGCACCAAGCTTGGCATACATCTCAGAAAATGGTTACCAAGCCGAGTACTAATGAGTTTTTTAATGTTAAATAAGTTACTTGATATTTCTGAGTCTCAAGTTTCTTCATCTTCAAAATTAAATAATTGGAGAGGACAATTTGAGTGGAGGGATGGATGCATATGTTCACTAAAGGGTATGTGGGGCTGAGTGGCTAGAGGCAAGTTTGTAACCACTGTATCTGATCACTTGTATGGTTCCTGTAACTATTATAAATATATGATGAAAATAATCTTATCTGTTTCATAGCACTTCTCTTTTACACATATTATCTCATCCCATATGCCATAAGATGTTCAAAATAATCATAGAAATGATCTGGGCTCCTTATGGATTTGTTGTCTGTTATCTCATATATTTTTCTATAATCTTGTCATAATATGAATTTATAGTTTCATATTTAAAATATATCCTGATGCTTTTTTCATTCTCATTTCTAAACCAATTTTTAGGAACTAGAATATAAAGAAAATAAGTTAAAGAATTTAGAAGATTCTCTTGAAGACTATAACAGAAAATTTGCAGTAATTCGTCATCAACAAAGCTTATTATATAAAGAATACCTAAGGTATAGGTGTTAGCAAAACTTTATAAATATAAATGTAGCATATTCTTATTAAAGTTAAGTAACAAAAAATATTTAGATATTTTCTTCTCTTTTTTCTTCCTGCTCTTCACCTCTGCTTTGTGTTTTAGTTCCTTGTCCATAAAATTCTGTGATAGTAATACTTTTCCATAGTTACTATTAACGTAATGACTTAATTATGTAAAATAATTAATTATGTGAAAATGCCCAGATCTGAGTGTTTTGTGAATATCATGGCACATATGAACAGTTTGTGTCAGCAGCTAGTAGTTCTTTTTCATCACCATCATCATTATTCATGTGTTTTCATAGAGAACTAGCCTGTTCTTATCTCTGCCATCTCATCTGTACTAATGGACTAGTATCTTTAGAAATAATTAGAATATCTGATCAAAGATGGTTTAAACACTAAGAGTGATTATGATTTAATCCAACAGGAAAGCCAAAGCTAAGTATAGGGTAGGTCATGTTTGGGAATCTTCTAGTGTATGTCAAATTAGGAGGTAGGAGTTCAAGGAAGATGGAACCATGTCCATTGAAGAAGAGGGGTGTTTTCTTTTCACATAATTCTTTGTTTTTATTTATAAAATTTTTTCTAGAGGCCTCCAGCAGACTTAGATCTCATTAGCCAGAATAGTAAATGAGCTCTCCAATTCATATGTCCAGGTTTGAACCATTCAGTGCTGACACCATAAGTGGTTTATGCCAACCATTTTGGAGGTCTGGGTAGGCAACAATATATTATACACCTTCTTTAAGTCTAATGATTTATTACTTTGTATGGATTCTAAGTATCTCACGATTATTTAACACTCAAATTTAAGAATAGGGTCAGAATACCGAGACTTGATTTCCAGAGTAAGTTTGGAATATTGATTATTTTCTTAATTATCGTCTGTTTTTAATAAAATATTTACAAGATCCATTATCATTATATTGTAATAGTTGTAGAGTAGTAATTTGTAGTTTAAATAATTTGATAAAATAATTTCTTTACCTTCAATTTATTAAATAATATTAACTTCCAGGATTAACCCTTTCAAATGGCATTTTAACTTATGTTACCATATGTTGATTAGTTATAATTTCTCTTGTTTTATGGTAACTAAATTTCCATTATCTAAAGTTATCTCTTCCTATAGATTTACTGTATTGCTTTTTTTAAAAATTCTTTTTAAGTGAAAAGGAGAACTGGAAAACAGAATCTGAAACAATGAAAGAGGAAAAAAAAAGACTTGAGGATCAAATCCAACAAGATGCTATAAAAGTAAAAGAATATAATGTAAGTAAACACTTTTAAAATCAATATGCAATATTATTCAAACTAAGATAGCTAGATTAACAAGTAATATAAATGTGACTTTGTGCAGAATTTGCTCAGTGCTCTTCAGATGGATTCAGATGAAATGAAAAAAACACTTGCAGAAAATAGTAGAAAGATCACAGTCTTACAGGTGAATGAAAAGTCACTCATCCGGCAATATACTACTTTGGTAGAAATGGAGAGACAGCTTAGAAAAGAAAATGGGAAACAGAAGAATGAATTGATGTCAATGGAGGCTGAAGTTGGTGAAAAAATTGGACGTTTGCAACGTTTTAAGGTATGTCTGATTTTTCTCAACTCTGAAAATTTTCAGATGAGATGGATAGTATGGTGACTAACTATCATCTGGATTAATAGTAAACAGTTATTACCATTTGACCATAATTGCTCCATTTGCTTTTTGTAAGAGTATTTTAATTGCAGACATTTCTCCCCTTAGGATTTTAGTATGCATCTCTAAAAAGAAGTCTTCTTCTGTTTACATAACCACAGTAACTTTATCATACTTAACAAAATTGGCAACAATACTTTGTATATTGTTGAATGTCCAGACCACATTCACATTTCCTTAGTTGTCCCTGGATCCAGTCAAGGACTCTGCATTGTCCTTGGATGTTTCATATCCTAAATCTTTTTAATATAGAATCTCTCCCTTTTCCTTTTCCCCTCTCTGAAAAATATTGAATGTTTAATTATATTCTGTCATAATTTTATTTGTTCCTCTAACCATTATATTTACTAAAAGTTAACTTTGAAGCTGTGGTTATATTCAAGGAAACATTTTGGCAAGAAGACTTTGTACTTTATAAATAATACTTTATATTGTATCATTCAAGAGATGGAATGTCTGGTAGTCCCATGTTTCATGATAACTGTGTTAAGGGGGAGACAGCCATATATCTCTATTTTTAAGTGATTTAGTTAGTTAACTCTTTGGTAATGTTTTGATACCATGCAAATAACCAGTTCTTTATCAGTTCTCTAATGGTTTTAACATTCACTGGTAATTGTTGTTGCCTGACCCAATTATTTCATCAAGAGTTGCAAAAATCATCATTTTTCTAGTTTATTGTGTACATTTCATTTATTAGGCGGAGAAGGCAATGGCAGCCCACTCCAGTACTCTTGCCTGGAGAATCCCATGGACGGAGGAGCCTGGTAGGCTGCAGTCCATGGGGTCGCTAAGAGTCGGGCATGACTGAATGACTTCACTTTCACTTTTCACTTCCATGCATTGGAGAAGGAAATGGCAACCCACTCCAGTATTCTTGCCTGGAGAATCCCAGGGACAGAGGAGCCTAGTGGGCTGCCGTCTATGGGGTCGCACAGAGTCGCACACAACTGAAGTGACTTAGCAGCAGCAGCAGCAGCATTTATTAGCAGACATTCTTTTATAAAATAAATAGCTTTTCCTCATAAGCCAAAGCTCTTTAGTTATCTTGAAATATGGTTCCTACTGTCAGTTTAAAGTTTCTTTATAGTTCTTGCCGTCTTTATAATATCTCTAACTAAGGATGTATCATCAAAATAACATATTCTATAGTGATGTGAAGTAATTCTTCTTTGTGTGGTTATGATATACATTTGCTGTGGTTAGGCTCATTTATTTTACATTTGTTTTCAATTTCAGGGATAACTTTTTAAAAATTAAATTTGAATACGTAAAGCATTTACACAAAAGATGTCATCAGAGAAATCTTACTTCAGTCCTTGTACCTTTTGCTTCATCATATTCCACCCATTCGCCTCTTTGTTGTTGTTGTTTCGTTGCTAAGTCATCTCCAACTCTTTTGTGACCCCATGGACTGTAGCCTGCCAGGCTCCTCTGAAATCTTGAGTGGGATTTCCCAGGCAAGAATACTGGAATAAGTTGCCATTTTCTACTCTGGGGGATCTTCCCAACCCAAGGATTGAACCTGCGTTTCCTGCATTGACAGGTGGGTTCTTTACTACTGAGTCACCTGGGAAGCCCTTCACCCCCATTTAGGTAACTGAAAATCCTTCTGTTTTCTTTTGCAAGTGTTAGCAAAGACACAAAAAGTTGCATGTCATATGTATTCTTCTACATCTTGCTTTACATCTGATCTTATAGCTTATTTAAGTATGCATATATTCCTTTGACATGTCTGAATTTATATAGGAGCATGTAAATCTTCCCTGGTGACTCGGTGGTAAAGAATCTGCCTGCAGTGCAAGAAACATAGGTCCAATCCCTGGGTCAGGAAGAGTCCCTGGAGAAAGAAATGACATCCCACCCCAGTGTTCCTATGGGAGATCTCATGGACAGAGGAGCCTGGTGGGCTCCAATTCATGGAGTAGCAAAAGACTTGGACATGACTTAGTCAGTAAATGACAACAACAATGCAAACCAAAGAATTCAAAGAAAAATTAAAATGTTACTTGAGTTCCTTGCCATTTCCTTTTAAATGTAATAATGAGTGAAATTGTCATGCTAAAAAACCTATCTACAATATGAAATGTTCTTATTTTTGTGTTATATTTTGTAGAATGTTTTTCTTGGGAGTATTACAAATATGGTTAGTATTTGAGATAGAAGGAAGAAAGAACTGGAGTTTTCTTCCTCTTCAGCCTGAATTTTTGTTTGTTTTTGCAACACTTTGAAAGCTAAAAAGAAAAGGGAGAGGGTTTTTATTTTTATTTTTTTTCATTTATTTATATTATTTGGAGGCCAATTACTTTACAATATTGTAGTGGTTTTTGCCATACAGTGACATGAATCAGCCATGGATTTACATGTGTTCCCATCCTGAACCCCCCTCCCACCTCCTCCCCATCCCATCCCTCTGGGTCATCCCAGTGCACCAGCCCTGAGCACTCGTCTCATGCATCAAACCCGGACTGGCGATCTATTTCACAATTGATAATATACATGTTTCGATGCTATTCTCTCAGATCATCCCCCCTCGCCTTCTCCCACAGAGTCCAAAAGTCTGTTCTGTACATCTGTTTTTTAAAGATGGGAAACATGATCTCCCTCACCCCACAGCAAAAGTGAAACAGAATCCCAAGGGTAAGGTAGAATAGGGGATACTTATTTATATAGGGAAGTTTTCAAGATGAGATCTGAAGTACTATTACAAATATTTTCCCCTCATTATTCTACTTCAGAATGAATTATAACCATAAATCATTCTTTGTTTTTTTTTTACTTTTCTTTTTTTCTTTTTGGCTCTGCCACTTGACTTGCAGGCTTTTAGTTCCCCGACCAGGGATTGAACCCTGGCCCCCACAGTGAAAGTGCTAAGCCCTAACACTGGACCATCGGGGAACTCATAAATTCTTTATCCTCCTCATGTCATAAATTTGGTTTTCTGTTCAGACATTTCTTTTTGGTGTTAATACGATGTCTTTAAGTAATGACTTTTATAGTTCTGTAGTTAAAGAGTTGAAGATGAACCAAGTAATTTAGACTTTGATATTATTTATCATAGATAGCTATGATTCAAAGAAGTTTTTTCTCCCTGAATAATCTTTTTCTGTGAACAAAAGGTTTTCTTTAATTTTATAGCAAGTTTTTTTAATTATAAATAATCAAAAGTAGGGGCTTCCCTGGTAGCTCAGTGGTAAAGAATCTGCCTGACAGTGCAGGAGACATGGTTTCGATCCCTGGTCTGGGGAGATCCGGCATATTGTGGAGCAGTTGAGCCTGTGTGCCGCGGCTGTTGAGCCTGTGACCTGGAGCCGGGGAACCACGACTACTGAAGCCCGCACGTCTTGGCGCCCGCGCTCTGCAGCAAGAGAAGCTGCCCACAGTGAGAAGCACCACACAGTGAGGAGCTCCACAACTAGAGAGTAGCGCCTGCTTGGCACAGCCAGAGAAGAGCCCTGTGCAGCAGCAAAGACCCGGCACAGCCAAAAAAATAAAAACAAAAACAGCAGAAATAGCTAAACTGTGCATGTTACCTGCAGGGATGCACATTTTGCCTTTCAGTTTTCAAAAGACAAATTTTTAAAAATCTTATAACATTTTAAAAAGCCACCCAAAGATATATTCTAAATGATATGCTTTCTTGCTGCTGTATATACACTTTTCTCAAATTAACTGAATTTCATTTAACTATGACAGGAGTTATAAAAGAATTCATTTTATTTATGTTAAGATTTTCAATGTCCAAATATCATTTCTTATATGAAAGCAATTAATAATTATTGCAATATGTTTTCATACAGGGTACATCTAATTTTTTTTAATGATTCTGAAATCTGTTTTGCTTTCAGCTGTATTATCTCAAAAGTGGCTAGTGCTTTACCAGAAAAAAGAATACAACACTTCAATTCAGTGTATCTTTATTTACGTAGGAAATGGCCGTTTTCAAGATTGCAGCACTACAAAAAGTTGTAGATAATAGTGTCTCTCTGTCGGAACTAGAACTGGCCAATAGACAATACAATGAACTAACTGCTAAGTACAGAGATATCTTGCAAAAAGATAATATGCTTGTTCAAAGAACAAATAACTTGGAACACCTAGAGGTAAGTTGATGTGATCCGTAAACCTTGTGATATTAGCCTTTTTGTGTGTGTGTGTGGGGGGGGGTGATATCTGTAGGTACAGAATAATTTCTGGACAGCTTCTTCCAGGTCAACTTCCTTAGCCCATTTGCATAATTTAGCTGAATCAGACCTCTTAAGCCAAGCACTTAAAAAAGAAAAAAGAACGTGAAACATATAGGATAATGTAATCAAAAGAGAAAGCATTATTAAGCATCCGCCACTTTCTCTTACCCTGATCTTGGATTCCCTCATGGCCCATAGTTTTTGGGAATGGATGTAGCAGAGAGTAGATGAGACATAAGTCGCTGTTTCTGGACCATGGGTGACCTCTGCAAATCCGAAGCCTTTCTTAATACCCAGAGAGAGGAGTGGCATGGAGGGTCTTGGTTTAATTCAAGGAGTCTATGAAAGAACCCTGGTGGCTCAGATAGTAAAGAATCTGCCGGCATTGCAAAAGTTCTGGGTTTGATCCCTGAGTGGAGAAGATCTCCTAGAGAAGGGAATGGCTACCCACTCCCAGGATTCTTGGAGAATTCCATGGATAGAGGAGCCTGGTGGGCTACAGTCCATGGGGTCTCATAGAGTTGGACAGGACTGAGCGACTGACACTTTCACTTTCATGAATAGGACCCAAGACCCTTTATAATTCTCTTCTAGCCGCTTGATCTTCACACGTTTTACATTAAACTCCTGTTTTTGTTTCTCTTCATCAAAAATAAGAAATTATGTCTTTTGGTTCATTTTCTTTTATGATACTCTCATTGAAGTAGAATGAGATCTAAATCTTTTGGTTGGAAAGTTCTCACTTGCTTAGGGGGACGTGTTCAAGAAAATATTCTGAATAGCTTTCAGTGGCTCCTACACAATTACCTGTTTTTGTTGTTCAGTCGTGTCCAACTCTTTGCAACCCCATGGACTGCAGTATGTCAGGCTTCCCTGTATCACAAATTCACGGAGCTTACTCAAACTCATGTCCATCGAGTTGGTGATGCCATCCAACCATCTCATCCTCTGTCATCCCCTTCTCCTCCTGCCTCAATCTTTCCCAGCATCAAGGTCTTTTCCAATGAGTCAGTTATTCGCATCAGGTGGCCAAAGTATTAGAGTTTCAGCTTCAGCATCAGTCCTTCCAATGAATATTCAGGACTGATTTCCTTTAGGATGGACTGGTTGGATCTCCTTGCAGTCCAAGGGGCTCTCAAGAGTCTTCTCCAGCACCACAGTTCAAAAGCATCAATTCTTCAGCACTCAGCTTTCTTTATAATCCAACTCTCACATCCATACATGACTACTGGAAAAACCAAGGCTTTGACTAGACAGACTTTTGTTGGCAAAGTAATGCCTCTGCTTTTTAATGTGCTGTCTAGGTTGTCGTAACTTTTCTTCCAAGGAGCAAGCGTCTTTTAATTTCATGACTGCAGTCACCATCTGCAGTGATTTTGGAGCCCCCAAAAATAAAGTCTCACAGTTTCCACTTCTTACCCATCTATTTGCCATGAAGTGATGGGGCCGGATGCCATGATCTTAGTTTTCTGAATGTTGAGTTTTAAGCCAACTTTTTCACTCTCCTCTTTCACTTGCATCAAGAGGCTCTTTAGTTCTTCTTTGCTTTCTGCCATGAGTGTGCTGTCATCTCTGTTTCTGAGGTTATTGATATTTCTCCTGGCAATCTTGATTCCAGCTTACGCTTCATCCAGTCCAGCATTTCTCATGATGTATTTGCATATAAGTTAAATAAGCAGGGTGACAATATACAGCCTTGACATACTCCTTTCCCTATTTGGAACCAGTCCATTGTTCCGTGTCCATACCCTCATTTCAATGTTACATCCTACTTGCTGCCACCAGAATGGTCATTCTAAACAGGAATCTGACGATGCCCTTCCCTTCCTTAAGGGAAGGTTGTGAAACTGTTGAGTATCCCTGTTGGCCAAAAGTGAACATGGCATAAGCTACTACTCAGAAGGTTAGGATATACAAGATATACAAGTATACAATTTTATATACTGGATATACAAGATTTTGATGATTATTTTAAAATAATATTTTGTATGTGTGTTTATACAACATATATACATGTGTATGTCTATATTTGTGTTACATCTAGGGAAACTTCTACTTTTGTTAAAAAAAATAGATGGTGAGCGTTAGGAGATTATTATGTAAAGTTATGACAGTGTCACTTCTGTGGTATTAGTCTGAATTACAGGGTACTTTCTCAGTGATGTTGCTGTTTTATTTAGTGTGAAAATGTATCCCTAAAAGAGCAAATGGAGTCTATCAGCAAAGAACTGGAGATTACCAAAGAAAAGCTTCACACCATTGAACAAGCCTGGGAACAAGAAACTAAATTAGGTAAGCATTATGACTCTGATAATATGAAATAGTTAAGATCTAATAGTGAATATTTTTTTTCATTTAAAGTTCTCTTTCTATACCAGATAGATAAATAGAAAGTTGTTTGATAAAAAATGAACTCTCTGCCTCACTGTGTAATTTAACAGGCAGTTGATGGATACTATGTTGTACTAATCTCTACCCAGATTTGGTTTTTAGTTATTAAATTGGGTTTGTTTCTAATGAAATCATATGTGCTAAAATTTATGAGTTAGCATTAGGTATATTGAACTGTTTAAGAATTAATGCAGATGATAATTTTGAAATATCTGTATTTTAATGACAGTATAATGATCTCTTTCACTCTGTGTAAAGTTATATTAGCAATATATCTTTTGATATTTTTAAATTAAAAGATGACCTTGAACATATTGCTCATAGTTCCACTAATATATCATTTTTGTATTACCTTATACATGTTTATATATTTTATATACTTAAAATTATAATAAACATTGTATGCTATATTTAGTAGATACAAAATATTTTTTATTCATCATTCTTATATTCATGCCATAAATTCCTGTGTTTGAGGGATTAAATCACCAGCTTTTCTAAGTTTGCTACTGCTTATTTATTGCTGCAGTCAACATTTTCATGTGTATCTAACAGAGATATTATTGTTTCAAAGGGTATTAAATTCTGTGTGGCTTGCTAAGATTTTCCTTATTAGTTTTTCAAATGGTTTTCCTAGTTCATAAGATTTAAGTTATTTTATCTTACTAGCATTATGCTTTATACTTTACAAATAAATTTGCTGCTTTGGGTAAGGTGTTTCTTTTAATTTGTTTGTTTTCTATATCTTGGAGCTCTAATATTTTTCAAGGTTTTTGTTACTGTTAAATTGTTAACTGACACATAGTTTAGAGAGAGGCTTGATTTGGGAAGTCTAAAATAAACTACTTTTAGAAATGTGATTTTTAATTCATTAAGAGATTAAAAGTGATTTGACTTTCATGTAACCCTTAAATGAAAGAAGATGCCATTTTAAATAAGATAGAGAAAAGAATATTATATACAGTTTCAGTAAGCTTTTTGTTCATCCTACCCTATGTCTCTTTAATAAGTGCTTAATTCCTTGTAGAAATTCCTTAATTTCAAATACTTTTATCTCACTGATACATGGATTTATATCACTGAAGTTTTAAAAGCTTTTATTTCCTGTTGCCCTTCCTTATCTCTTTGTTTATAAGTGTCACTTTATTAGCTTTTTTTCCTGCAGGAATTGATTGGTGTTGGCTGTTACTCTCCCCCAGTTCAGTTCAGTTCAGTTCAGTCGCTCAGTCGTGTCCAACTCTTTGCGACCCCATGAATCGTAGCATGCCAGGCTTCCCTGTGCATCGCCAACTCCCGGAGTTGACTCAAACTCATGCCCATCTAGTCGGTGATGCCATCCAGCCATCTCATCCTCTGTCGTCCCTTCCTCCTGCCCCCAATCCCTCCCAGCATCAGGGTCTTTTCCAATGAGTCAGCTCTTCACATCAGGTGGCCAAAGTACTGCAGTTTCAGCTTCAGCATCAGTCTTTCCAATGAACACCCAGGACAGATCTCCTTTAGGATGGACCGGTTGGATCTCCTTGCAGTCCAAGGGACTCTCAAGAGTCTTCTCCAACACCACAGTTCAAAAGCATCAATTCTTCAGCACTCAGCTTTCTTTATAGTCCAACTCTCACATCCATACATGACCACTGGAAAAACCGTAGCCTTGACTAGATGGACCTTCGTTGGCAAAGTAATGTCTCTGCTTTTTAATATGCTGTCTAGGTTGGTCATAATTTTTCTTCCAAGGAGTAAGCGTCTTTTAATTTCATGGCTGCAGTCACCATCTGCAGTGATTTTGGAGCCCCCAAAAATAAAGTCTGACACGGTTTCCACTGTCTCCCCATCTATTTCCCATGAGGTGATGGGACCAGATGCCATGATCTTAGTTTTCTGAATGTTGAGCTTTAAGCCAACTTTTTCACTCTCCTCTTTCACTTTCATCAAGAGGCTTTTTAGTTCCTCTTCACTCTCTGCCATAAGGGTGGTGTTGTCTGCATATCTGAGGTTATTGATATTTCTCCCAGCAGTCTTGACTCCAGCTTGTGCTTCTTCCAGCCCAGCGTTTCTCATGATGTACTCTGCATAGAAGTTACGTAAGCAGGGTGACAATACACAGCCTTGACGGACTCTTTTTCCTATTTGAAACCAGTCTGTTGTTGTTCCATGTCCAGTTCTAACTGTTGCTTCCTGACCTGCATACAGGTTTCTCAAGAGGAGGGCAGGTGGTCTGGTATTCCCATCTCTTTCAGAATTTTCCGCAGTTTATTGTGATGCACACAGTCGAAGGCTTTGGCGTAGTCAATAAAGCAGAAATAGATGTTCTTCTGGAACTCTCTTTCTTTTTCAATGATCCAGCGGATATTGGCAGTTTGATCTCTGGTTCCTCTGCCTTTTCTAAAACCAGCGTAAACATCTGGAAGTTCTTGGTTCACGTATTGCTGAAGCCTGGCTTGGAGACTTTTGAGCATTACTTTACTAGCGTGAGAGATGAGTGCAATTGTGCGGTAGTTTGAGCATTCTTTGGGATTGCCTTTCTTAGGGATTAGAAGGAAAACTGACCTTTTCCAGTCCTGTGGCCACTGCTGAGTTCTCCAAATTTGCTAGCATATTGAGTGCAGCATTTTCACAGCATCATCTTTCAGGTTTGAAATAGCTCAACTGGAATTCCATCACATCCACAAGCTTTGTTCGTAGTGATGCTTTCTAAGGCCCACTTGACTTCACATTCCAGGATGTTTGGCTCTAGGTGAGTGATCACACCATTGTGATTATCTGGGTTGAGAAGATCTTTTTTGTACAGTTCTTCTGTGTATTCTTGCCACCTCTTCTTAATATCTTCTGCTTCTGTTAGGTCCATACCATTTCTGTCCTTTATCGAACCCATCTTTGCCTGAAATGTTCCCTTGATATCTCTAATTTTCTTAAAGAGATCTCTAGTCTTTCCCATTCTGTTGTTTTCCTCTATTTCTTTGCATTGATCACTGAGGAAGGCTTTCTTATCTCTCCTGGCTATTCTTTGGAACTCTGCATTCAAATAGGAATATCTTTCCTTTCCTCCTTTGCTTTTCGCTTCTCTTCTTCTCACAGCTATTTGTAAGGCCTCCTCAGACAACCATTTTGCCTTTTTGCATTTTTTTTCCATGGGGATGGTCTTGATCCCTGTCTCCTGTACAATGTCATGAACCTCCGTCCATAGTTCATCAGGCTCTCTGTCTATCAGATCTAGTCCCTTAAATCTATTTTTCACTTCTACTGTATAGTCATAAGGGATTTGATTTAGGTCATACCTGAATGGTCTAGTGGTTTTCCCTACTTTCTTCAGTTTAAGTCTGAATTTGGCAATAAGGAGTTCATGATCTGAGCCACAGTCAGCTCCTGGTCTTGTTTTTACTGACTGTATAGAGCTTCTCCATGTTTGGCTGAAAAGAATACAATCAGTCTGATTTCGGTGTTGACCATCTGGTGATGTCCATGTGCAGAGCCTTTTCTTGTGTTGTTGGAAGAGGGTGTTTTCTATGACCAGTGCGTTCTCTTGGCAAAACTCTATTAGCCTTTGCCATACTTCATTCCGTACTTCAAGGCCAAACTTACCTGTTACTCCAGGTGTTTCTTGACTTCCTACTTTTGCATTCCAGTCCCCTATAATGAAAAGGACATCTTTTTTGGGTGTTAGTTCTAAAAGGTCTTGTTGGTCTTCATAGAACCGTTCATCTTCAGCTTCTTCAGCATTACTGGTTGGGGCATAGTCTTGTATTACCATGATATTGAATGGTTTGCCTTGGAAACGAACAGAGATCATTCTGTTGTTTTTGAGATTGCATCCAAGTACTGCAAATCGGACTCTTTTGTTGACCATGATGGCTACTCCATTTCTTCTAAGGGATTCCTGCCCACAGTAGTAGATATAATGGTCATCTGAGTTATATTCACCCATTCCAGTCCATTTTATTTCGCTGATTCCTAGAATGTCAACATTCACTCTTGCCATCTCCTGTTTGACCACTTCCTCTCCCTAGGACACTCCAAATACAGAAGTGTCTCTTTTCACTATCAGAGTTTAGCACAAAAGAGAATGGAAAGGGCTTTTATGTTCTTTGTATGTTTATATTTACTGCAACTTTTTTTCTGTCCTTCATGGTGCTTACTTGCCTAAATGGTTCCATAATGTTTTCCTAACACATTTAACTTTTCAGTAGTGTTATTACTAGTTATTTGATCACTGCCTGCAGCAACTATTCTAAAATCATATACTATTTTAAAGATACATACGGGACAAAATGAAGTACTTCTTAAAACTGATGTAGACACCAAAACAATTTTCCTGGTTTCAAAAAATTCTGTGTACTTCTGAGCAAACTCAGTTATAGAACGCAAGCTTGTGAAGCTGGAAAGATAGGAGAAGTGCATTTTTGTAAAGACAAAATGAATCACTGCTCAGTTCCTTAAAATAATTGACTTCCCTGAACATAATGATTAATTGATACTCTAAAAAATAAAACTCTCTACCAAATATTGTCTTTTTCCTGGAGCACGTCTGTTATGCATAACAGAAATATTCATTTTCTCTTCTTAAAAAATGACTAAAGACATTCCTACATGATACCTTTCCATTGTAAATTGGGGTAGTTTTTTTGTTTTGTTTTCATTTAAGCACAAACTTTTGTGTCCAAAGATAAGCTATACAACTGCATATATGAGATGAGGGCATAATAACTAATAAAATTAACTAAAATAAATTATTTGAGGGTGGTCTAGTGACCAAGATTCTGCACTGCTACATCAGGGGGTCCGGGT
The DNA here is from genome assembly GCF_033118175.1 of Dama dama. Lineage (NCBI taxonomy): Eukaryota > Metazoa > Chordata > Mammalia > Artiodactyla > Cervidae > Dama > Dama dama. The sequence goes on along the minus strand of NC_083683.1, from coordinate 34,797,279 downwards.
TCGATCCCTGGTCAGGGAACTAGATCCCATATGCTACAACTAGGAGTTCTCATGCCGCAACTAAAAGACCACGCATTCTGCAACAAAGATTGAAGACCTGTGTGTGGCAACTGAGACCTGCTACAGTCGAACAAATAAATAAATATTTAAAGATAATAATAAAATAATGGGATTCTCCAGGCAAGAATACTTGAGTGGGTTGTCATTTCCTCCATCAGGGGATCTTCCCAACCCAGGGATCAAACCTGCATCTCTTTGATCTTCTGCATTGGCAGACAGTGTCTTTGCCACTAGCGCCACCTGGGAAGCCCATTAGATATATACAAAAGCCAAATAATATTCAGGGTTAAAGAAGATATTTGGTGAAATCCATAAATCACATGGCTTCAGGTTTTACTTTTTTACTCTTTAAGACTTTAAAAGTAAAGTCATTAAACTTGCATTCACAGAGTAGTGTTACTTCACTGTATTTCTTCTGATAGTGTGTTTCTCAGTTAACAAAATGTATTTATTTGCCCTTTTTTGACTTCCTATTTGTGACACCTCCTGAACTACATCTTTTACATTGTTACTTCTGTACAGGCATATGTTGGATATACTACAAGTTCAGGTCTAGACCAGCACAACAAAACAAATAGTGCAATAAATGAGTCACAGAAATTTTTTGGTTTCCAGTGCCTATAAAAATTATGTTTACACTATACTATAGTCTATTAGGTGTGCAATCGTATTATATATAAACAAATAATGGGCATACCTTAATCCTAAAATACTTTAGTGCTAAAAAATGCTAGCCATCATCTGAACCTCCAGTTTGTCATAGTAGTAGCATCAAAGATCATTCATCATGGATCACATAACAAATATACTAGTCATGGAAAAGGGTGAAATATTGTGAGAATTCCCATTGTGACTCAAAAGCACAAAGTGTGCAAACGGTATTGGAAAAATGGCACCAGTGGACTCCCTCAGCTCAGGCCTGTTGCCACATACCTTCAATTTAAAAACAAAAAGAAAAAAATGCAGTTATCTGCAAAGCTCAATAAAGTAAAGCACAATACGCCTTTCCCCTATGAAGAATAATTTTTATGATCATTTGATTGATGAAACATGGAAGTTCCAGAGAGATTAAATGGGGTAGGCAGCATACAGACAAGATGTAACAGCTACGACTAGTGTCCAGGTCTCTCGTAATTCAAAAGGCTCACGTGTTTTCCACAGAACCATACTACCTCCTTATATGATGTCTAAAATATTGGGGATAACATTTTGATAAGAAGAGCATGAGATTTACCAACATATCGTTGCATACAGGAAATGAATCTAACATGGATAAGGCAAAGAAATCTGTAACCAACAGTGAGATTGTTTCTATTTCAAAAAAAATCACTATGCTGGAGATGAAGGAATTAAATGAAAGGCAGCGGGCTGAACATTCTCAAAAAATGTACGAACATGTGAAGACTTCACTACAGCAAATGGAAGAACGCAATTTTGAATTGGAAACCAAATTTGCTGAGGTTTGATATTATAATTTTTATCATACAGTTAGAGAGTAAAGAATTATTCATGGTAGCCATTGTATTATTTGAAGAAGTTTGTTTGTAACTCTGAAGCAGCATATTAATATGGTGCTTGTGTTTCATGTAATGGATAAATAATGTAGTTTTATATCTGAAATGTTTAAAAAGAAACCATGTGTTCCTGTGATTGAGTTCTTATTTCTTACCAGCATTACAAAATTTAGATTTAATGTGCGAAACGATGTTATTTGCTTAATAATGGAATTTCCTTCCATTGTCATCCATTCATTTAGCAGTTATTATTTATGAGTGCCTATAACATTCCAGATGCTGTGTGGGTGCTGGAGTTATAGCAGAAAATAAGAAAGACAGTTATCTCTCCTCTCAGGGACTTCATTCTAATAGAAAGTTTTAGACTTTTTTGATATGGTCAAAATTATTAAATTGTCTGGCAATAATATAGTTTGCAAATATTCAACAATTTACAATGAAGCAGCACTCTTCCTTGAAAATTAGTAAATTTCTCTGGTCATTCCTGTTATTTTGTTTGTTTTAACTGAGTCATTAAGTAATATATTAAAATTTTACTAATATTAACTAGATTTATTTATAGATGATATAATTGAAGTAAAATATAACAAGCATTTAAAGTAAATTAAGAGTATCATAGATTCATATCTTATTAGATTATGAGTTGACCAATATAAATGACTTGGTGGGTTGACATATAACTAGAGTTTTCCTAATTTGTTCCTGGCTTTTTCTCTCCTTATTATCTTCAATCTGTTCTTAATACTTGACACCCAAATTAGTATCTGGACTAAAATAAAGAAGACTGTAGGATGCTTAAAGGTATATTAAAAGGAAAACTTCACCAAAAACTAGTATTTCTGAACATCTTTTGTTATTTTCCCAGCTTACCAGGATCAATTTGGAGGCACAGAAAGTGGAACAGATGTTAAGAGATGAATTAGCTGATAGTGTGAGTAAGACAGTAAGTGATGCTGACAGGCAACACATTCTAGAATTAGAGAAGAGTGAAATGGAACTAAAGGTTGAAGTATCAAAGTAAGTGCATGTGCAAGTTTTAGTCATTTGATTAGCTGTGTCCATGTTAGTCTTTTGGTTAGCTGTATCCACTGTACTTTGTGTTTATGAAACCTCGTTGCAGTGGTAAAGGGCAATATCCTTAGTGGCAGTTAATGCGGTTTCTTTTTGTAAGAACTCTGTTAAGTAATGTTAACAAGGTTGATATTTAACTGGCATACATAGTAATGTTGGAGAGGAAATAACTTCTCAAGATTTACATTTATCAGAGTCCAGTATTATAGAAAACACAGAACTTGGCATCAGGACCCTATGAGATGTATTTTTTTTTTTTTCACATACTAGTATCTTTTTGGAAGGAAGGGTTGTGGCATTTATTTAAACTTACTAAGAGAGTAATAGTATATCTACTTACAATAGGGTTGCTGTAAAAATACAAAGAACAATTCAGATTTGATTCAGTTTGCACATCTTGGGTATCTACTGTGTACTGTATGTTGGCTCATTCGTTGTCGTGTCTGACTCTTTGTGACCCCATGAGCTGTAGCCCACCAGGCTCCTCTGTCCATGGAATTCTCCCCTCAAGAATACCGAGTGGGTTGCCATTTCCTTCTCTAGGGAATCTTCCCAACCCAGGGCTCTAACCTGCATCGCCTACACTGGCAGGTGGATGAGCACCTGGGAAGCTACCCACTATGCGCTGTGCTTTGTATTAAATGTATATTGAATCATCCTAATCCACTTAATTATCCAGATGACATTTGTTGTTTTCATTTTACATAAAGAAACAGTTTATTCTCTTAGAATTCAAAATATATGTAGGAGGAAGTACTATACACCAGTAGTGCTGGTATTCATTTGTTTGTAATCGTGTGTTAACCGCTTTAGAGTGGTATGAGGATCCGAGTTGATTCCTCAATCTCAAATAATTAGTAAAAAGAGTTATGACTTATCCATAAAGTTATAGCCACTGTTTTAGAACCTTGTTTTGGTAATATCACTCATTTTCAGCCCTTTCACTATGAAGGACTCCTTTATTCTTCTTACGTCATGGACCTCACCTTTTTTAGTAAACTAAGTTATAATTAATCATTTTGTTGTATTTTAATTGATTAAGACTTATATAACTGGCAGTGAGAGTTTCTAATCAATATGAGGAAACCAAACTTATCAGTTACACTGAACTAAAATTTCTCCAGTCCAAAGTAAAATGCATTTTACTTTACCTATTTAATCTTATCACAGTAGTCATATAGGACATTTAATAATTATCATTAAGCTCCCCTCCTTTTTTGGTAATTGGAATAAATGTATAATCTTTTTCACATTTCTGCTAACTTATAAATTAAAGTCAATCAAAGCATTCATTAATTGACCTTGAAATTTTAAATTTCTGTAACCTTAACTGTATAATTTGTCAAGTAAGCCTACCTAATACCTTATTCCAGCTATACCAAACCATGGTAACAACTGTCTCATGAAAAAAATTGTGAGAGGAGTTTGTTGGTCATTTATGTTTGGAAAATGTAAATGTACAGATTGAGATCCTTTTTTACTTTAGAACTTCTCAGAGCATTTGATGTGATACTGTGTATATGAATTTTCAAGGGAGAGGAATGTTGGGAATGCAGAGGTTAAAACTTGTTAACCTCTCATGGAATTATGTTTCATGAAATACTTCAGGAAACTTTACTATTTCATAAAAAGAAGAGATGCTGCCGGCTAACAGCTTTTCTACAAGGGTCTAGAGTATATACCTAATCATATCTGAAGTATCTTATTACTTCCTAGACTAAAAGAGATTTCTGATATTGCCAAAAGGCAAGTTGAAATTTTGAATGCACAACAACAGTCCAGGGAGAAGGAAGTAGAGTCCATCAGAACACAGCTGTTAGACTATCAGGTATGTGCAGTATTAACTCTTCGACACAGAGTCTTTTCTTTTCCAAAATTTACATTAGATATTGGATCATTTTGTATTTTTAATCAGGATATATCAAATCGAGGCTCCTGTTTTCTTTAATTGTAACTTGATTAGAAAAACTTTAATTTGAAATGCCATTGATAACACAGAAAAGCGTTTAAATGCTTACAGATCCATTGTGCCAACTACTGATCACAGTTCAGACAATGGGGAGAAATATCTTTCATAACAGTATTGTTTCTTGTATCTATGTATAGTTTTTCACATATTCTAACATTATAGTTTTTTTAGGATTAAAAAAATTGCCCGTTGTCTACATTAGTATTATTATCAGTATTGTTATTTACATATGGAAGTATAAAAAAAGCTTTGTAATATTCCAACTGGTATGTAGTTAGGCGCCAGATTTAGATTTTAAATAAGTTGCATTCTAGTTCTTTTTCTTCTTCAGTCTTTTGCAATTTTTGTTAAAGCAAGGTTAGATTTTTGTCGGATCTCATGTAGCATATTGTTTTCAATTAGTAAATTCTGATTTTTAAATCCATGGTAAGTTTTACTGGGAAAACTTGAAACTTACTGCAAATATTTATTTTTATATTAGGCACAGTCTGACGAAAAGGCGCTCATTGCCAAGCTGCACCAACATGTAGTCTCTCTCCAAGCTGGTGAGGCTGCTGCTCTCGGTAAGCTGGAGTCACTTACAGCTAAACTGCAGAAGGTGGAGGCCCAGAATTTGCGCTTAGAGCAGAAACTTGATGAAAAAGAACAAGCTCTCTTTTATGCCCGTTTGGAGGGGAGAAACAGAGCAAAACATCTGCGCCAAACAATTCAGTCTCTACGACGACAATTTAGTGGAGCTTTACCTTTGGCACAACAGGAAAAGTTCTCTAAAACAATGATTCAGTTACAAAATGACAAACTTAAGATAATGGAAGAAATGAAAAATTCTCAACAAGAGCATAGAAGTCTGAAGAACAAAACACTAGAGATGGAATTAAAGTTAAAGGGACTGGAAGATTTAATAAGCACTTTAAAGGATGCCAGGGGAGCCCAAAAGGTAAAACACTGATTTTAAGTTCAGTATTTTTGAAAGAGTTACGTAATAATTTTGAGTTAATATGTGCCTATGTGGAAAATGCTTAATATATGAGCAAAATTCCAGATATAATTTATTAATTTAGATTTTATTAGGAGTTTGGGCTATTAGAATATCTGTTTATAAATAAAATGTGATTCCTCTAAGCCATAGTTTCAGTAGAAATGCTTAGATTGTAATATCAAAGAATTTTAAACACTCTAGGGAAGTATATATTAATTAAATATTAATTGTAATTATTCTTAAACATTATAGTGATTAAACAAGTAGTTGGCCCATTTATTTTTTAATGTAATTTTGTTTTTACTCTTATTTGGAGGGAACTAATGAAAAATAATTATTTTGAAATTAAATTTTATTCTCTAGGCTAGAAACATTTGGGATTTTTGTTTATGAAAGTTAAACCAATGTTGCAATTACACACAAACACTAAGGACCCAACAAATACATGAAAGTAAATGAATAAATAAATGTGAATGTTAGTGATATCCATGTCAGCATCTTCTGAAAAATGTTTTATGTTAAGAGTCTACTTATTAAAAAAGTCTATAGAAATTCTAAATAAACTTTTCTTTTTGGCACCACCAAGGATAATTTTATATCTTATTTTAGAATGTCCATTAATTGGTATTAAAATCATTAAGATCAGTAGAGAAATACAGTATTTATTAACATAATATTAACATTTATATATGTAATTTATAAATATTTAGGTAATCAGTTGGCACACAAAAATAGAAGAACTCCGTCTTCAAGAGCTTAAACTCAATCGAGAATTAGTCAAGGATAAAGAAGAAATAAAATATTTGAATAATATAATTTCCGAATATGAGCATACAATCAGTAGTCTGGAGGAAGAAATTGTGCAGCAGAATAAGGTTTCATTTTATATTTATTTTGGTGTTTTGTTGCTAAGGTTTTTAATATAATGACATTGCATTGATGACTATGTTATTTTTGTAATCAAGTATAGCCTCTATTATTATTCTTATAAAATATCCTCTTTCTTATTTTTTAAGCTATACAAAAAATACATTATTCATTTATTTAGTTTCATTAGTAGTCTTAAAAGGAAGAATTCATAAACAAGTTTATTTGGTAAGTTAATTTTTATTTCACTGTTGGTTATTTGAATTCACCTTTACAAGTTTCTACTGGCAGTCACTGATGGAATAAGAGAAGGCAGCTTGGTATAGAATAAAACACCAAAGCTTTGGAGGCAGATGAAATTCACTAAGCAGATGCTGACTTGCCTTAGAAATTTTGTTGTTCCTTCTGCTTAAATTGTTCTTACCTAAGATACCAATATTATTTATGCTTTCACTGCCTTCTGATCTTACCTTTCATGTCTTACCTTCATCAATGAGGCCTTCACTAGTTACCCAACATACAACAGTAAATTTTATCATCAAGATTCCTTAAATAGGGATTACCTAGTTTCATTTTACTCCATAGCACTCATCGCCCTCTGACATATGACATACTTATTTGTTTACTATCTCCCCCTCAGTAGTATATAAATCCTGTGGTGAAGGGGACTTGGTTTTGTTTACTGCTGTGTTCTCATTGTCTCGAATAGTACTTGCCACATAGAATATGTCATTAAACATGTTTTGGATGAATGAATGGATGGGTACATGGATGGGTTGAAATCCTGACTCCACACCTGCCTGTCTTTGTGATCTTAGGCAAATTACTTAATCTCTGAATTTTCTTCCTTTTTCCTTAATATGAAAATAATAGCAGTGACCTCAAATGGTTATTGTGAGGATTAAAGGAGAAAAATGTATGTAAAAATTCTTCTAATAGGCCTGGTGAGTGTCTCTGTGTGTATATGACCCAACTATCTTTTTTTAGTTTCATGAAGAAAGACAAATGGCTTGGGATCAGAGAGAAGTTGAACTGGAACGTCAACTAGATGTTTTTGACCGTCAGCAAAATGAAATACTAAGTGAAGCACAAAAGGTATAAATGATTAATCCTGTTTGCTACTCTATAGCAGGACCTATAGTGTTAACCAATAGAAGTATTTTCTAAGGTTGGATGGAATTTTCTTTATTTTTTTTCTTTTTTTTTTTAATCGGAGGATAATTGCTTTACAGTGTTGCATTAGTTTCTGGTATACAATATTGTGAATCAGCTATATGTATACACATGTCCCGTCCCTCATAAGCCTCCCTCCCAGTTGCTGCATCCTGCCCTCTAGCTTGTCAGAGTACAGAGTTGAGCTCCCCATGTTATACACTGGTTTACCAGTATCTCTCTATTTTACATGTGGTAGTGTATATACCCTTTCAATTCGTCCCACCCTCTCCTTCCCCCACTGTGTCCACCGGTTCATTCTCTACATCTGTGTCTTTATTCCTGACCTGCAAATAGGTTCATCGGTACCATTTTTCTAGATTCCATGTATATGTGTTATAATACGATATTTGTTTTTCTCTTTTTGACTTACTTCACTCTGTATGACAGACATAGGGTCATCCACATCATTACAAATGACCCAGTTTTGTTCCTTTTTATGGCTGAGTTGGAATTTTAATTGATGATATCTTTTTATGTGTCAGCTATAAGTGGAGTTTAACCATGTCTTGTCATATAGTTGTAAAAATTGACATTGTTATTTCCAATGTTGCAACTGCTTTTTTAAAAAAAAATTCTATTTCTCAATAGTTTGAAGAGGCTACAGGATCAATGCCAGACCCTAGTTTGCCCATTCCGAATCAACTTGACATTGCTCTAAGAAAAATTAAGGAAAATATCAGAATAATCATAGAAACCCAAGCAACTTGCAGATCATTGGAAGAGGTAATTAGAAGAATTTGCATATTTTTTTGTTGTTCATTCGGCCAGTCTGACTCTTTGTGACCCCGTGGACTGTAGCATGCCAGGCTTCCTGGCCCCTCACCATCTCCTAGAGTTTGCTCAAGTTCATGTCCATTTCATTGGTGATGCCATCCAACCATCTCATCCTCTGTTGCCCTCTTCCTCTTACATTTTGATAAGTGTATTATTGGATATACTTCTGGAATTTTCTAAGTAACATTTTTAAATGAGGATGAAGCATAAAATGATGAATCTGTTGCTTATTCCACTCTCTACTTTTCTTTAGTCTTGTCTTTTGCCGATAAAGAACAGTAGATATGGCTAATTTGAAATCACTCTTCTTTTAGTCATTACTTGTCAGTTTTGGGCACACTCATCAGTTGCTAGCACAAAAGAACATTTGACTGCAGCTTTATGAGCAATGTGTTTCCTTATCCTCAATGATCAAGAATTGTTTTCATCTTTGTTTATTTTTATATTTTATTTTGAAGCGTATGTTCTAAACTCTGGATCAATTTTCAGTTCAGTTCCTCTTTGTGGATGGTTAAAAGGCTTGAAGGTAAACTAGAAATTGTTTCTTAGTTTAATCTAGGTCTTAAATTTGGTTAATAGATGGTCAGATCTCTCTTCTTTATTAAATTATACAGAAAATAGTATAAACTGAATATATTTAGATGTCAACTAAAATGAAAATCTTATTACTGTAAATACATTTAAAACAGTTGTTTAAATTGTGCATTTTTAAATAAACCAAAGAAACTTAAATTGTCTTCTATATTGTAAATTTCTCATTTATGTGAATTGCCACTGAGTTATTTGATTTTTGAGTATTTGCTTAATTCTGTTGAGAAATAAATACTATTTTCTGTTTTGTTTTGAGAAGCTGCACATTTTATAATGGAAATCCATTGACTCAGACACCAAAATTCCAACTTGTACTTTGTTGACTTCTATGGGTTACTCTTCTGGTGCTCTAATGAGTCAATGAATGAAAATAAATGATTTATTACATTTTCCTTATAGATCTATCACCACCACACATTCCTATTTCCAAAACTCTAAGATCTAAATAAAGTATTGTAACTAAATTTCATCTTCATCATAACAATGAAGTTGCTAACCTATATAATAATCTTATAAATAAAATAGGCATGTAGATAACAGCTGTCACATAGAAATGCAGTTTAACCTTATTAAGACTCTTGAGAATCCCTTGGACTGCAAGGAGATCCAACCAGTCCATCCTAAAGGATATCAGTCCTGAATGTTCATTGGAAGGACTGATGTTGAAGCTGAAACTCCAATACTTTGGCTACCTGATGTGAAGAGCAGACTCATTTGAAAAGACCATGATTCTGGGAAAGATTGAGGGCAGGAGGAGAAGGGGACGACAGAGGATGAGATGTTTGGATGGCATCACCGACTCGACTGACATGAGTTTGAGTAAACTCCGAGTGTTGGTGACGGACAGGGAGGCCTGGTGTGCTGCAGTCCATGGGGTCTCAAAGAGTCGGACACAACTGAGCGACTGAACTGAACTGAAAGTAGCATTTGGCTATAGTGGGTTTCCCTTGTAGCTCAGTTGGCAAAGAATCTGCCTGCAGTGCAGGAGACCTGGGTTCGATTCCTGCATCGGGAAGATCCCCTGGAGAAGGAAATGGCGACCCACTCCAGTATTCTTGCCCAGAGAATCTCATGGATAGAGGACCCTGGCAGGCTGCAGTCCATGGGGTAGCAAGAATTGGACACAACTTAGTGACTAAACCACCACCACCAGTCTGACTAAAATTCAGATGAAGCATTTAAAAAAAAATTACATTTTTTTAAATGATTTATCATTACAGAAACTAAGAGAAAAAGAATCTGCTTTACGGTTAGCAGAGGAGAATATTCTGTCAAGAGACAAAGTAATCAATGAACTGAGGCTTCGATTGCCTGCCACTGCAGAACAAGAAAAGCTTATAGCTGAGTTCTGCAGAAAAGAGGTGGAACCAAAATCTCATCACACATTGAAACTTGCTCATCAGACCATTGCAAACATGCAAGCAAGGTTAAATCAAAAGGAAGAAGTGTTGAAGAAGTATCAGCATCTGCTAGAAAAAGCCAGAGAGGTATTTTACTATGTTACGCTGTCTTATTTCTTATGGTGTTTTTTAGACAAATGCCAAATACTATTCTGCCCTGAAGTGGTGTTTCATTTCTTGTTTTCAAATGATTCTATTCAGGTATTGTTACTTTCACGTGATTGGATTACAGATCTGTCAGTAAAACTGGCAGTTTGTGTTATTGACTGAGTAAACCAGTAATGGCGTTCATGGTGAAACTATGATTTCAAGTTAATAGGTAAAGATTGAGGCAGTAAGTTAGAAAGAAATCCATCACACTGGTATCAGTGGAAATCAAATTTGCTGGAACTTTAAGGGGTAAAATCTAAAATTTAAAAATTTGCTAGAACAAGTTAAAAGATAATGAATACATATTATTCTAATATTAAGAATAAATTATACTCTAAGGCTAGGCTTGTCAAGTTGAACATGTGCTAGGGAAATGTATGCACATGTTGTTCCTTCCCTCTCATAAGGATTTTAGTATATTAAAGATAAAATATTTAAGACTTTTACAATGTAAATTTATATGAATCACAATATAAGCTATGGTTTTAATTTGTTATAAAACAGGAGCAAAGAGAAATTGTTAAGAAACATGAAGAAGAACTTCATATTCTTCATCGTAAATTAGAACTTCAGGCTGATAGTTCACTCAGTAAATTCAAAGAAACAGCTTGGGTAAGATTACAGTTTGGGTAAGAGTCTAGAAACTTTGTTCTATTCTTTATTGATTTTTCAGACCATGCAGTTGAAAATTTAGTTCTGTTTTGGGGGAGAGGGGATTGGAAGCCATCCTACTTTTTCTTTTTTTTTTGCCAGAATAATCTGAGAACACAGCTCTGATCATTTTTTTCCCTAGACCTACATTTGTTACAATTTACTGCTGCCTAGAAAATCATGTTTGTATTTCTTCCTCTGACCTCTGTCTTTCTTTTCAAATCTGCACATTATTAGTTTACCTGTATCTAACTGCTTTCTATGTTCTGAATTCAGTTTATTCTTGCCTCTTGATCATTGTGTTCTGTATGTGCAAAATGACCTGTCTTTCTTCTCCTAACATGCAAACCTTAGCTTCCTCAAACTTTAACTCATTAATTCAATCAACATTTATTTATTGATCCTTCCCTACATGTAGGTACTTTGCCAGATGCTGGGAATACAAAGAATAAGATCTCTATTTCCTGTCTTCTCTAAGCCTTCATTGCCTTCATTACATTTTAGATTTGATATTGTTTTGATCATTTAAGGAACCAAGTTAAAATTATGAGATAAGTATGGCATTGCATTGTACCTGCTCATGGCTAATATAATGATATTTCATAGGATTTGATAAAACAGTCTCCCACTCCAGTTCCTACCAACAAGCATTTTATTCGTTTGGCTGAGATGGAACAGACAGTAGCAGAGCAAGATGACTCTCTCTCCTCACTTGTGATCAAACTAAAACAAGTATCTCAAGATTTAGAGAGACAAAAAGAAATCACTGAATTAAAAATCAAAGAGTTTGAGAATGTGAAATTACGGTAAGTCTTAGAAATATATTGTAAATATAGGAAAATGGGAATAATGATATAATAAATATAAGTGTAAGCATTTGTTATATCATGCACTGGTTTAAAAATATTGACTATATTATCTCATTTTATCCTCAGTGCTACTGATGATATGGGAAAGTCATTCCATTTTGCAGATAGGAAGCTAAGCTACAGAAAGCCTCAGTAACATGCCTAGGAGAAGATGGGAAAGCCATGATTTGAATCTAGTCAGTCTGACTGAAAAGATTCTTGTGTAGAATCTCATCTTTAACCTTTGAAAATTTCCTCTTTATTATCTGTAAAGGAAAATGACAGTACTTACTCTGGCTCCTTCAGGGTGGTTATATGAAGGCCAAACGAGGCTACATATGGAAGTAGTTTGAAAATTGTAAAGTAACATAAATACAAAACTTTTATTTGTATACCTGTAACAGTTTGTGGCATACATTTAAGGCTCAAATATTTGTTGAATGAAATATTAATCTTTTTTATTAACTACATAAACAGTAGAGGGCTCACAGCATTCTCTATATTAGAAATTCTAAACATTGTCCAGTCATTTATCAGAATATATATTTTAAAACTAAAATAGGTATAGGAGTTCCCTGGTGATGCAGTGGTTAAGAATCCAGCTGCCAATGCAGGGGACCAGGATTCAGTCCCTGGTTCGGGAATATTGCACATGCAGCACGGCAACAATGCGCATGCACCACAGCTGCCGAGCCTGCGCACTGGAGCCTGCCAGCCTCAGCTGTTGGGCGCAGGGGCTGCAGCTGCTGAAGCCTGCGTGCTCTGGAGCCCATGTCCCGCCACACCTCAGTGAAATGCCCGCACTGCGACCAGAGAGCGCCCCTGCCTGCTCGCCGAAAGCCTGTATGCAGCAGCAAGGGCCCAGCACAGCCATAAACAAACAAATAAAATAAGACAGGTTTATATTTAGGTGTTTTGTAATCACTGTAGAACTATCTCTGGTGCTCAGTTTCTTATCTGAAAATAAAAATGAGAAAGTAAACTATTTAACTTACAATTCTATTCCATCTCTGAGGTCCTTATTAGAACCTTTGATTTTTTTTTTTTTTTTTTAAGAACCTTTGATTTTTTTATTCATTAATCCAAGATGCTTCTGACAAAGATAACACTATTTTTGCTTTATTAAGAAGCTGCCACTTTAAATAAACTATTCTCTAAGAGAAAAGAGAATTAAAGTAGCATGTGGTATATTTTCAATCTGTATTTCCTCTTTCTGTGAAACTTTATACATGAGGTGCTGTTTTTGATATATAAAGTTTCTGCCATATTTTAGAGCATAACAGTTCTTTCATTTCTGAATCTGATTCTTGGATGTTGAAAATAATCAACTTTTGATATTACCTTGTATATTTAATATTTTGCCACCTGAAACACTTGAAGTTGTTGTTTTGTACCTTTGTCATTTTAGCTTAAAGCTAATACTTTTATTCTCTGTGTGCACAATGGTATGCATGCATATTTTAATGCTTCTTAGACAATTATAGTTCTGTGTGATTTCTTTAGTGAAACCTTATATTTTTATAGTTTGATGATTATTTAAAGTGACTTAAGTTTTTGCTGTAAGAAAGAAGTCTCAGATTGTTTAATACTGTACCTGTTGATAGCTTAACATACCTTTCTCTCATTGAACAAAGTTTAATAATTTGAATCTCCATATTGATGGCCTTATTAATGTAATATCTATATAAATACAGTGAACTGGATGTAATGATGTAATTCCATTTATAAGACTAATGTTGAATGAACAGTAGGATTAATTGAATTAACTATGTTTTTGGACATGCATGCGTGCATAATCACTTCAGTTATAAAAAGTCTTTGGTTACTACTATAGTGTCTACTTCCAAATAGTATACAGCTACAGAGTTTTAGATACAATGCTAGTGACTTTAAAACCATATACAAATTAAGAGTACACATGGATGGTTTCTGTGAAAGTTTATCTTTTGTCTTTGTAAATGTCACTATAGGGCAGTGGTTCTCAAGCAGAAGTGATTTTGCTCTCCTCTCCCCTCAGGGACATTTGATGTAGACATATTTGATGAATGACTAGAAGGTACTACTTGCATCTCATGGGTAGAAGAAAGGAATACTGCTAAATGTTTTAAAATGCATAGACAGTAACCCCCACCCCCAATGAAGAATTATCCAGCAAAAATGTCAATAGTGCCATGGTTGAGAAACCCTTATGTAAAGGAAGCAGTTGCATCTTGCAGGAACCATAATATTTAAAGTGTTATTTTGTTCATTCTCTATATTATTTCATCTAGAGCCACAAATTACTGATGCAGTTGTTGCAAAAACAGTAGACAGAAACTGAAAGAAAGTCTGTTTTATGTTAAGTTAAATAGTAGTTAAATAGAGTAACGAATTGTTCATCTTTCAGGATTTGGATCAAGACTTAGATTTTTAAGGATACTGAGGACCAAACATTTGTTCTTTGTAAAATTTGTATCAATCAAACTGTTAATTACAGCAACCACTCTACTAAATACATGTTTGCTATATATTAGGCTCCAAGAAAATCATGCAGATGAAGTGAAAAAAATAAAAACAGAAGTAGAGAATTTGAGGTGTCTTCTGGTGCAATCACAAAAGGAGTCACAAAGTTTAAAATCTGAACTTCAGACTCAAAAAGAAGCAAATTCAAGAGCTCCAACAACTAAAATGAGAAATCTAGTAGAAAGGCTAAAGAGCCAACTAGCCTTGAAAGAGAAACAACAAAAAGTAAGTAACAATAGAAAGTTACCAAGATTTCAGAAAAACTTGTGGTAGAATGTTTTTAGCGAAGATTTGTAAAAGATGATAGCATGCATTTCTGTCTTGTAATAAAAAGTATAAACGTTATCTTAAGCTGTTAAGCAAGGTTGGGTCTTTCAAGATAATTCTTTTAAAAAGGCCTATAAGTTGGTGGTGTTTTTAAGTTCAAATATAGTCCAAATTGGGCTTTCCTGGTGGCTCAGACAGTAAAGAATCTGTCTCCAATGCGGGAGACCTGGGTTCGATCCCTGGATTGGGAAGATCCCTGAAGAAGGAAATGGCTACTCACTCCGTGGAGAATTCCATGGGCAGAGGAGCCTGGTGGCTGCAGCCCATGGGGTCACAAAGAGTCGGACACGACTGAGTGACTAACACGTCTACACATCGTCCAACTTCTCTTTCTGTGTTTTCAGTCTGATTTGCGGGCTAGCTATAGGAAATAAAGAGAAATCTTCTTGAAAATATTCTCTCTCCTTTTCTGTTAGGATGCTCTGTTACTGAGGCCTTTTTTTTTTTTCTTTTTTTTTTTTACTGAGGCCATTTTGAACAGTTTAAATAATTGAAAAATTTTAAACAATTCTGGGGATTAAGAGGGAGATAGGATAGGAGGAGGAAAGATTAAAGAAGGAGATCTCAGAGAGAGTGCTGTGAAAAGGAGTTGGTCAGTGGATTAACAGATTGGCTTGTTTTCCATTTATCTTAGATTTTGTATATAATTAACTGTTTTAGAAGGTGCTACTGTTTTTCTGTGCTAGCTCATGAAATTTATTGGCGAATTTTAAGTCTTTTCTAATCTTAGCAGCAGCAGCAGCAATCTTGTAACTTTGTCTTCTTAAATTCAATTAATTTCACATGGAAGCATATATTAAGTGAGTAATTTAAATAAATATTTCATCATAGAATTTTGAGAATAAAACATGCCTGGGTTGTATAATGCAGCTTGTTTGATTTAATGCTAGATTTTCACAAATATCATTATCAAGATTTGAATTCTCACACTCAATTTGGGAAGAATTGAGTTCACTTACTAATGGAAATCCATTTGAAACAGTTGGGTTGTTTGTGAACACTGATTAAACTCATGATATTATAAGAGGATAGTTTAAAGTAGTGAATCTTATGTATATTTTATATTACATGTTTCTCATATAAAGTGTCATTTTTTAAAAATTATGTGTTTTGGAACTTTTAGGCACTTAGTCGGGCACTGTTGGAACTTCGGGCAGACATGACCGCAGCAGCTGAAGAACGTATTATCTCTGTGACTTCTCAGAAAGAGGCAAATCTCAATGTCCAACAGATTGTGGATCGACAAACTAAAGAGCTAAAGGTGAACATCAACATGTGCATTCATGTAACAGAATTCCCACTAATTCTCGTTGGAAGAAAATTCACTTAGATATATAATAATTTTGATAATGAATAAGGAATTTATTCTAATAAATAATTGGTGGGATAGATGTACAAATACTCACAGTTTTGAACATTAAACATCTTTATCATATTCACTGAATATTGTCTTGAAGGTTAGTAAAGGGTAGTCCTTTATAAGATAGTCCTCTTAACAGAATTAAATTTAAGAAACATTTTTCTTAGGCCTTTTTAATTCTGTATTGATGAGTGAGATTAGTTTTTGCTGAGTTCATAATATGACTTAGTTGGCTTTCCTTTTTTAAAAGCCCCTGAAATAGTTTATGGAAATCATGTAGTCCACATTTAATCTATACGGCTGCCTAACATTAAAGCCTTTTCTTTTTAAAATTATTTCTTAATTTTTGACAGTGTATTATTTTCTTACCCAGTTATTAGGTTTATTACTGTATGAAATTTTTTTTCTAAAATGTGTACATTTAATTGTGATTTTTAAATTTCTTTACATAAAGTTTCATATAGTTTGAATAAAATGAAAAATTTAGTTTTTAGATGTTTTGTTTGTAATTTTTATTTACTTTTGGTTAATTTATATATACCCTTTATCACCATTAAACCATCTAAGGACTGGATTTTACTCAGATTTTTAAAATCTCCTATTGGACCTATTGAGATTATTAACATAGTTGACAGTAAAAATCCAGTAAGTCATAAATATGTAAATAGGTATAGTCCTGTGATGATCAGTGCCTTTCTCTTTGTCTGCTGAAATTTACAAAAATTCTCTTTGTCTGAAATTTCTGCTCTGAATTCCTCAAATACTTCCAGTAATTTTTCTTGAAACCATTTTTGACTTTTCCAAGGGAGTTTGTATTTTGTGTAACTGTAATAATACTACTAATTTCCTATTAGGGCTATAGGTAATCCCTTTGGGCCTGTAATAATGTATTTAACAAAACATATATTAAGGATCGATATTCCCATCAATGTTGCTATCTAGGACAGCTTGGAACTCCTTTCTAGTGGCTTATGTATACCGTCTAGTACTATGAGCTTTTATGTCTTGTCTTTACAAAACAGACTACGAACTACTAAAAGACTTTTGTTTTATGCTGTTCTTAGGCTTCACAGTATTTTTAAAAAATGCTTTATACAATGATATTTACTTGTTTTTCTAATAAATTAATTCCGCCAAAATGAAACATTTGCTTAGTTGATGAAATTTTGGCTCTAGGTGTTTGCTGAAGATGAATTGCTTTAGACTGGTTTTTCATGTTTTGTTTTTTCCCTGAAAGTAGACTTAGTTCATTTGAAATGAAGATAGAAGAATTTATGTAGTTTGTGGTGGGTTTTTTTGCATGTGTGTACTTAAAAATCTAGATTGAAACTTTCTTATTAGTAAGTATTAGTGGTGTACTTTATTATTATTGCTTTTATCATTGATATTTGCTGAAGATTTATGATTTATACCTTTCTTTGTCTTGTATTAGTCACAAGTTGAAGATTTAAGTGAAAATATTTTAAAACTTAAAGAAGCTCTTAAAACAAGTAAAAACAGAGAAAACTCACTAACTGATAATTTGAATGACTTAACCAATGAACTGCAAAATAAACAAAAAGCCTATAGTAAAATGCTTAGAGAGAAAGATGGAGTTGATCAAGAGAATAATGAACTGAAGAGGCAAATTAAAAGATTAACCAGTGGATTACAGGTAATCTTATATTTAATTGTGATAATGTTTTGATTTACAATATACAGGTAGTAGTTTATTTCCACTTTTTCTTTTTATCTATAATATTTGCTAAAACTAGCTTTCAGATCACTTTGATTAATGTAGCCACTAATTCCTTCAGTGACCCCTATTATATTTGTAGTTTTAAAGTAGATATCTTTTTAAAATATAGAAGTAGTTACCATGTTATGCTTAAATATCAACAGTGTCATTTAGAAAGTATGGTTAGTTGTAGTCTCAAAGTTTCTACAGTTGGAATATTTATCATGTAAAACTACATCTTGTTTTTTAGGGCAAACCTCTGATGGATAACAAACAAAGTTTAATTGAAGAACTCCAAAAGAAAATTAAAAAGCTAGAAAGTCAACTGGAAAGAAAGATGGATGAAGCAGAAATGAAACCTATGAAAGAAAAGGTATGTGAAGAGATGTACTGATATGTTTAAGGTAGTGATAGTTAAATATGTAGTTAAAGACTAGATAATTTGTTGATCTGTGGACCTGATACATATACCATAAGTGGTACTGGGTAACATAGAGACATTCAAGACAAATGTCTGTCTTTTAGGAATTTACTAGTCTACTTGAAGAGATACCAGTAACTCTTAGTCAGAAATTACTCTTCTTTCTGACATTACAGTATCCAAAATCCTTTTATATGTATTCAGCTGTATTTATCACTTTTCCCAGTGTAATTATTTATATAGATTGGTTTGTACAGACCTTTGGGAAAGAAATCTGGGCATTTTTATCCTTCCTTCTTGAACCAGATGTGTCCTATTTAATCCTTCAGTGGACTGGATTATTATTATTTCAGAGTAAACGGAGGGACTTGGATATATTCAGTGTTTGCAGTAATAATCAATAACCAAACCACTCATAAATTGATTCTGTAGTGTGAAAAATAGCTTGAAATTTTCTTACAAGTTAACTAGTAAACTATTTTGTAGTAAAAAATAACTGATAGAAATAATCTAAAGAAGAACCCAAATTGGCCAAAATCCATATAATTAAACTTGTTGTAAATAATTTGTTATTACTTACAGAGTGCCAGAGAAGAAGTAATTAGGTGGGAAGAAGGTAAAAAATGGCAAGCCAAAATAGAGGGAATTCGAAACAAGTTAAAAGAGAAAGAGGGAGAAGTCTATATTCTAACAAAGCAATTGACTACTTTGAAGGATCTTTTTGCCAAGTGAGTTTAATGTAAAACAAATTTAATTATGTACACATTTTCATTTACCTGAAAGTTATGTAGTTTTTGTGTACTTGCTAAAATGAGAAATTCTCTAGCATTATCATTTATTATCCATATTTTACTTTTTATTTTCTTTAAAATATGTGCTAAATATATTTTAACAGTTTCTAAGTGGAATTTCTTTAAGTTAGCTCATAGCAAATAGAGAATGATCTGGTTTTTGCATATATGTCTTATAATAAGGAGGTTGCAATTTAATAAATTGAACAAACCAAACAGTGAATGGTACATTTTCATGATTCTGTATTAAATCCCACAGAGCTGATAAAGAGAAACTTACCCTGCAAAGAAAACTGAAAACAACTGGCCTGACTGTAGATCAGGTTATGGCAGCACGAGCACTGGAGTCAGAAAAAGAGTTAGAAGAATTGAAAAAGAGAAATCTTGACTTAGAAAACGACATATCATATATGAGGTAAGCTAATACACTGACATGCAGAATGATATAATAAACCATACATATACCATAAAAGGTACTGGGTAACACAGGAAGTTCAAGACAATTCCTTTAGGAATTTACTAGTCTGCTTGAAGAGACTGCAGTAACTCTTGGTCAGAAATTACTAAGCATGGCCCTGCACATCAGAACTAGACCCAGTTTCCCCCTCAGTCAGTCTCTCGCATCAGGAAGCTTCCAGAAGCCCCTTATCCTTGTCCCTCAGAGGGCAGACAGAGTGAACACCACAGTCACAGAAAACTAATCACACCGATTACATGGACCACAAACTTGTCTAACTCAATGAAACTATGAGCCACCCAAGACAGACCGGTCATGGTGAAGAGCTCTGGCAAAACGTGCTCCACTGGAGAACAGAAGGGCAAACCATTTCAGTATTCTTGCCTTGAGAACCCCATGAACAGTGTGAGAAGGCAAAACAATAGGACACTGAAAGATGAACTGCCCAGGTCGGTAGGTGCCCACATGCTACTGGAGAAGAGTGGAGAAATAACTCCAGAGAGAATGAAGAGACAGAGTCAAAGCAAAAGCAACGCCCAGTTGTGGATGCGACTGGTGATGGAAGTCTGATGCTATGAGAAACAATACTGCATAGGAACCTGGAATGTTGGGTCCATGAAGCAGGGTAAATTAGAAGTGGTCAAATAGGAGACACAAAGGGTGAACATCGACATTTTAGGAATCAGGGAACTAAAATGGACTGGAATGGACAAATTTAACTCAGAGGACCAATATATCTACTACTATGGGCAAGAATACCCTAGAAGAAATGGAGTAGCCATCATAGTCAACAAAAGAGGTCAAAATGCAGTACTTAGATGCAGTCTCAAAAATGACAGAATGATCTCTGTTCATTTCCAAGGCAAACAATTCAATATCACAGTAATCCAAGTGTGTGCCCTAACCAGTAATGCTGAAGAAGTTGAAGTTGGCCGTTTCTATGAAGACCTACAAGACCTTCTAGAACTAACACCCAAAAAAGATGTCCTTTTCATCATAGGGGACTGGAATGCAAAATTAGGAAGTCAAGAGATACCTGGAGTGACAGGCAAGTTTGGCCTTGGAGTACAAAATGAATCAGGACAAAGACTAACAGAGGTTTGACAAGAGAATGCACTGGTCATAGCAAACACCCTCTTCCAATAGCACTAGAGAAGACTTTACACATGGAGAACACCAGATGATCAGTACCAAAATCAAATTGATTATATAATTTGCAGCCAAATATGGAGAAGCTCTATACAGTTAGCAAAAACAAGACCGGGAGCAGACTGTGGCTCAGATCATGAACTCCTTATTGCCAAATTCAGACTTAAATTGAAGAAAGTAGGGAAAACCACTCAGGTAAGACCTAAATCAAATCCCTTACGATTATACAGTGGAAGTGACAAATAGATTCAAGGGATTAGATCTGATAGACAGAGTGCCTGAAGAACTGTGGATGGAGGTTCATGACATTGTACAGGAGGCAGTGATCAAGACCATCTCCAAGAAAAACGCAAAAAGGTAAAATGATTGTCTGAGAAGGCCTTACAAATAGCTGAGAAGAGAAGTGAAAGGCAAAGGAGAAAAGGAAAGATATACCCATTTGAATGCAGAGTTCCAAACAATAGCATGGAGAGATAAGAAAGCCTTCCTCAGCGATCGATGTAAAGAAATAGAGGAAAACAACAGAATGGGAAAGACTATAGATCTTTTCAAGAAAATTAGAGATACCAAGGGAACATATCATGTAAAGATGGACACAATAAAGGACAGAAATGGTATGAAACTAATGGAAGCAGAAGATATTAAGATGAGGTGGCAAGAATATACAGAAGCACTCTACAAAAAAGTAGGGTCTTCATGACCCAGATAACCATGATGGTGTGATCACTCACCTAGAGCCATACATTCCTAGAATGTGAATTCAAGTGGACCTTGGGAAGAATCACTACGAACAAAGCTAGTGGAGGTGATGGAATTCCAGTTGAGGTATTTCAGATCCTAAAATATGAAGCTATTCAAGTGCTGCACTCAGTATGCCAACAAATTTGGAAAACTTAGCAGTGGCCACAGGACTAGAAAAGGTCAGTTTTCATTTCAATCCCAAAGAAAGGCAATGCTAAGGAATGTTCAAACTCCCCCATAATTGCACTCATCTCACATGCTAGCAAAGTAATGCTCAAAATTCCTCAAGTGAACCTTCAATAGTACGTGAACCATGAAATTCCAGATGTTCAAGCTGGATTTAGAAAAGGCAGAGGAACCAGAGATCAAATTGCCAACATCTGTTGGATCATTGATAAAGCCAGAGAGTTGAAGAAAAACATCTACTTCTGATTTATTAACTACTCCAAAGCCTTTGACTGTGTGGATCACAACAAACAGTGGAAAATTCTTAAAATGATAGGAATACCAGACCTCCTTACCTGACTCCTGAGAAATCTGTTTGTAGGTCAAGAAGTCACAGTTAGATCTGGACATGGAACAACAGACTGGTTCCAAATAGGGAAAGGAGTACGTCAAGGTTGATATTGTCACCCTGCTTATTTCACTTATATGCAGAGTATATCATGTGAAATGCCAGGCTGGATGAAACACAAGCTGGAACCAAGATTGCCGGGAGAAATATCAGTAACCTCAGATATGCAGATGACACCACCCTTATGGCAGAAGGAGAAGAAGAACTAAAGAGCCTTTTGATGAAAGTGAAAGAGGAGAGTGAAAAAGTTGGCTTAAAACTCAACATTCAGAAAACTAAGATCATGGCCTCTGGTCCCATCACTTCATGGCAAATAGGTGGGGAAACAATGGAAACAGGGAGAGGCTTTAGTTTTTTGGGCTCCAAAATCACTGCATGTGGTCACTGTAGCCATGAAATTAAAAAACGCTTGCTCCTTGGTAGAAAAGCTATGACCAACCTAGATAGCATATTAAAAAGAAGAGACATTACTTTGCAAACAAAGGTCCATCTAGTCAAAGCTGTTGTTTTTCCAGTAGTCATGTATGGATGTAAAAGTTGGACTAATAAGAAAGCTGAGCACCAAAGAATTGATGCTTTTGAATTGTGGTGTTGGAGAAGACTCTTGAGAGTCCCTTGGACTGCAAGGAGATCCAACCAGCCATCCTAAAGGTAATCAGTCCTGAATATTCATTGGAAGGACTGATATTGAAGCTGAAACTCCAATACTTTGGCCACCTGATGCGAAGAACTGACTCATTAGAAAAAACCCTGATGCTGGGAAAGATTGAAGGCAGGAGGAGAAGGGGGTGACAGAGGATGAGATGGTTGGATGACGTCACTGACTTGATGGACGTGAGTTTGAGGAAGCTTCAGGAGTTGGTGATGGACAGGGAAGCCTGACGTTCTGCAGTCCATGGGATCTGAGAGTCAGACACGACTGAGTGACTGAAATGAACTGAACTGATAATAAATGTGTGTTATCTTAAGCTTGAGTTCTGGTGATTCTTTTCCCATGTGAGTAGAGGTTTTCCTGGTTCTTTTACATCACAGGATATGGATTGTATTATTGAGCTCTGAACACTATATTCTGAGACTCTGGATCTGACTGAATTGTGTGGGAAATGCAGTGTTTTTGTTTTAGTGGGTCTGGTGGATAGGCTCAGCCCCGTTTTCTAGCCTGCTTTCTGTGGCCTCTGGTTCCAGTACCGTTTTCAAAACTTTCACAGGGCTCGTTTGCTTTCTCATGCCTGAGCTCCTCCCTGCTGACAGTCTGGGATGTTGACTGTCTTCTGTTAGGTCAGTTCTCAGATTCTTTAATGTTCTGATTAGGACCAGATCCATACATGCATGCCCAGGGGTGAGCTCAGTACTTCATTAACTGCTTTATAAGATTCCTTTCTAGAGCTCTTTTCCTTCTGTGATCTCACTGATAGAATCGGTTTCCTTCAGGCTCCCCTTTTTGGTTGTTACTGTTGCGTCACTAAGTCGTGTCCAGTTCTTTGCAACCCCATAAACTGTAGCCCACCAGGATCCTCTTTCCATGTGTTTTCCCAAGCAAGAATACTGGAATGGGTTGCCATTTCCTCCTCCAGGCCATCTTCCTGACCCAGGGATCGAACTTGTGTCTCTTGCATCGCAGGCAGATCCTTTAATGCTGAGCCACCAGGCGCCCCCCATTTGGGTACTTTAAGGCACATCTGAGGCTTTAGTTGCCCGGTTGTACTGTGCGCTTCAGCTGTTGTGCTCTCGTCTGCATCTAACCCAGCAGCAGAAGAGCAGAAAAGGGGACATGTGGAGGTGGGGTCCCTACTTTACCTTCCCCCTTTACTAATCACAGCTCTACCAATTGGAGAAGATTCCTCTCCCTAAAAAATCTGGCTCCTATGAATTTCCTTTGCAGCCTTTGTCACCACTGCCTTGGAATTGCCTGAGGGTTGAGACAGGAGAGTAAGTCGGAGAGAAAAATAAGGAAGAATTTTTGCAGTGCCTAAGAATATTGAGTGTTCTTAAGTGCCCTTGCTCCTGCTGCAGCTGGAACTTGAAGCTTTGCTGATGCTCATCTTCATGTTTCAAGCTGTGGTGTATTGAGGCTAGGAAATATTAGAGGAAAGGAAGAGGTAAATTCACCACCTCTGTGCTGATATTTCAAGTTCCGGAACTTTGTCCCAGTCTGTAAAATATTTACTTTTCAAAGTCCTCATGAGCTACCTATACATTCCATTCCCTTTCCTTCTAAATGATTATTTCTTAAATTCTTCAGAATTTTCCTTGATGGTAAAGAACAAAGTGATTGAAATTGTTTTCTTCATTTTGACACCTGTTTATAGCTACTGTCTGGACCTAGCTTCCTTGTTTTTCTTAGTCTAAGCGTATATTCAGAATAAAACCAAATCCTTTTATTCTTCTTTGCAGTTTTCAGAAGGATCAAAATATTTCACTTTTGAAACCTTCTAATATTTTTAGATATTTAATAGCTTTTTTTCTAGTACGAACAGTATGACTCTATGTAAGCTGAAATAATTGATTAGATTTTATAAAAGATAACTTCAACTTGTCTTCTCTCTCAGTTCAAATGTGAATTTCTGAATTTTATGAATCACATCTAGCTATTAAAGGGAGAAAGGACATCCCAAGCAAACAGAACCCTAGCAGAGACATAGAGGCAGAAGTGATCCTGTGTGGGTAAGAGTGGATGTATTTGCCTTAGTGAGGGAAAATCCCTGGACAACTGTTGAACAGATGTGATTGTGCCAGATAGTGGAGGGCCTTGTACATCATGCAGATGAGTATAAACTGAAAAAATAATTATTATCTGGCACCACTAAGAGCCTATTAAAATCCTTGAACTTTTTGAGAAGCACATGAATGTTATGAAATTATTATGTAATGTCTTAAAAAATAGTAGGTATTTTTTCAGTTATCTTACACAATCCCAAAATAGATGTATGTTCTTTACAAATGTTAATGCATTTCTTTAAATCAAAGTACGCTTTTTAACTCTAAAGGAGGCCAGCCATGAAATCATCTGTAGAGGATCATTTTATAGGATAGTCATATCCCAATTTAATTTTTATACAGTTTTGAAGTTTTGTAGAATTTAAAATACAGTGTTAAAAATATATTTTTCTATATTTTAATGTAATAAAACAGTATAGAGTTGGCAGTTTGAATAATAAATCATCTGTGATTATTGTTCATAGGACTCATCAAGCTCTTCCTCGAGATTCTGTTATAGAAGACTTACGTTTGCAAAATAAATACCTCCAAGAAAAACTTCATGCTTTAGAAAAGCAGTTTTCAAAGGATGCATATTCTCGGCCTTTAGTAAGTGCATATCTTTTCATTGTTTTAATTCTAAAGTTTAAAAGTGAAATAACTTCTGCCTTTATCTGGCTAGAAATAGTAGATCCTTCTTATTAATATTAATATAATAAATCCAGCTTTTATTTTTACTTGGTAGAGATATATGTTAACTTCTTTAATTCTTTTTACATAATATAAATTTGTGGTTCTTATGCTTTGCATAAAACTTCATTACAAATGATTTCTGTAGATTTTAAATGTAGTTATGAGTTCTGTTGTGACAAGAACACATAGTTAAATTAGGAAGATACGTTGTAACATTGTATCCATTTATGTGTGTGATAGATTTCTAGTGTGTCTTTATAAAGTCTCATTAAGGTAGAATTATTTGTTGTATCTTATTTTCAAACATTCGTGTGTATATTTTTATTATTTTTTCCTTTTCTTTTCCTGTTTCTTTTCTTCTGTCTGCTTCAAGCAGAATCTGTTATGTGACACAACCGCGCGTTCTCCTCTTGCCGCCAGTGTTAGTAAATGCAGGCATAATATTTTTCACAAAAAGAATACTTTACCCAGGAACCAAAACAGCCGCATGACAGTGCTCAGAGTTAAAAATAGGAAAGAGGTAGATGTTAGTGCCAACTTACATCGTCAGTTACCTAGACACAATCTACAGTGTTACAGTAGTGAAGAAAAACCCAAAGCAGAAGATATTGTAGATCCTACTGAGTTAAATAAATCTGAATCAAGAACAAACAATACATCAAGTCCATTTAGGTCAACTGAAGGTACCGTGACCGATTTTAACCCCAATTTTGAAAATGATCCAAATCCTAAAGTTCAGAAAATTAATGAAGACTGTTGTGAAAATGATGAGCAGGAAGATAAAAACAGGGAAGAGAAAGCTACACAAGATGAGAAAGAAAAGGGACACGTAACTGAAGAAGAGAGTCCCAGCAAGCACATGGATCCAGGAGAATCTTCTGGGGAGGACCGCGGCCAGGCCTCAGGGGTGGCTGCACGGAGTCAGCGTGCGGAGGAGGGCGCAGAGGCACACTCTGAAGGCAGCGCGCCAGTCCAGCCAGGAAATGAAGCGGCCCGGGTTTGAGCACAGGCAGTCCTTTATTTCTCTGTTGGCCGAGTTTTCTCATAGCAAGTAGCATATGCGTCTGGTACAGATGGAAACAAATTGTGTCAGATTTGTAAAAAACATTAACTGTTAATAAACTTCTTAAACCCTAATGTTTGACTCATTCCTACTAAAACTTAGTGGTCGTGCATTTCTCTAATTCATTTTAGTATTCTGTTTTACTACTGGTATTCACTTAAAAAGTATTAGATTAGATAACAGAATAACAAAAATAAGGCCCTTTTAGAAGTGTTCGTTTTGCCTTAGAAATTCCTAATTCAGCATGTTGTAAAATCTCACTGCAAGTCAGATTTCACTACAAGAAATAATATTGATAAAAATCTGTTATGATGCTGTGTAACATTCTAATATACACAGCAAGTTCCTTTGATGATCTTTTTGCCTTGTATTATAAGATACTTTTTTATATAATGAGAAAAGTGAGTTATATGTATTGCCTAGGTATAGTTCTCACAATACTCTGCAGAGAATTATTTCTGTTTTACATGGGAAGCTTGGAGAAACATCTCTAGTGAGCAAGAAGATGCAGAACTAGGATTTATATGGAGGTCTAATTCTACAGTTAATGAACTTTCTACATATGCTCTACTTTTGGTCAATATACATGGCAGTCCAGAGTAAGAAGTTCGTTCTGAGTTGAAATCAAATAGCATTCATTCATTTCTTCATTCCTTTCCACCTTGGATATTCTAGTCACTTAAGTCATCATTAAATTAGACATTTAAATTAAGAGAAAATGGGCAAAAATGACTTAATTCTTATTTCCTTTTTCAGGCACATAATACTTCTTTTTTTTCTTTTTTTTCACTTGATAATAAGTAATTGAGAATTTGAGACTTCCCCTGTATACCTTTTAATAAGATTCTCCTTCTACAGAACAGTTTGTTAAGTCTCCCTGAAATTGATTATACAAGAATTTTTTTATTTTACTTTTATAGATGAGTTTTATTAGATTTGTTTTCCAAAAATTTGAGCAATCTTAGCCCTTTTGTTTTCTGAGAACAGGAAGAAAAAAATGATCCACATTCACTTACTTGAATAACTGCATCTGTATTTTAGTGAGGAGAACTGTTGAAAAAATATCTTCATGTAAGATCAGATAGAATTAGTCTCTCCTGTGAGTGAAATTTAGTATATATCTATCAATCAGGGGTACTGATTATCATTGATTAATTATTGTTATTTTTTGCTATTGTAAAAATTGCTCTTGTAGACTGAAGAGATGAAGTAAGGGAGACAGAAGAGCTCAGGGATAGGAAACTACAGCTTGCCATGTCTGAAGAGACCTTAAAAATCATCCTACCTAGTGCCTTCACTTGCGAGATGCAGAAACAGAGGAACTGACAGGCGGTTGGTTTTGCTTAGTGTTAACCTTAACAGTAGTGAAACCAGAATGTAGACTTGGGTCATCTGACAAAGGAGGGACATATTGCTGTAGTTTACTGACACCATGAAGCATGTCTGTCTTCTTTCGCTTTCCACTGTTAAATTCCTATGCACACACATTCTCTCAGACAGAAATCAGGTGGATACATGAAGTGTTTCTGCCAGGGTTGTGTTATATGCTCTCAGCTCAGAATCATAGGTCAGCTCAAGAATCTCTTTACTTTTCTACATCCTATTTTCTAATTTCTTTACTTTAACTCTGTTTTACCTAAGAAAACTTACTCCTTTTTAACTTTTTTTTTAACCAAAGAGTGAATGTGTCAGAATGTATTTAAACCTACTGCTAATTCAAATGATGTTACAGAGCCAGGTATAATAAATGTATTTATAGAATATTATACCTTAATAATAATGTATAATATATCAGTCTATAATAATATGATGATCATAATAATGTCTCTGGAATTATTGACTTGATAGTTAATCAAGCCAAGAGAATAGAATGGGAGAGAAAAAACTAAAACTGTTCTGAGTTGCTTTCACAAAATTATCTCATATAGTGCTCTTTAACGGTCTTATAAGTGGGTATCTTTACTACCTTGTAGTAAAAAATAACCAAGCACATATTTCTCTTTCAAATAATGTACAGTTTAGAATGAGAAATAAGTATGAACATTGATAATAGCCCCCCAAGGTGGTTTCATGCCAAAACAAATGCAAATAAAGTGTTACTGGATTTCAGAGGAGGGAGTAATTATTTTAGCTCCAGGAATGAGGAATAACTTTCTAAAGGAGGAAGGAATTTAGGCACCTTTTGTAGGCTTGTGTATTCATCTGCTGTGGCAACCATAACAGAACACCAAGGAGTTGATGCCTTAAGCAACAGAAATTTATTCTCACAGTTCTGAAAACCAGAAGTCCAAAATCAAGGTATCGGCAGAGTTGATTTCTTCTTTATTTAGGCTTTGGGGAAAGGATCCCTTCAGGCCTTTCTTCCGGCTCATAGATGGCTAGCTTCCCCCTGTCTCTATAGTTACTCTCTTCTGTATATATCTATGTGTCAAATTTCATTTTTGTGTAAGTACATCAGACATTGGATTAAGTCCCACCCTAGTGACCCTGTTTTATCTTAATTATCTCTGAAAAGGCCCTATCTCCAAATAAGGTCATTTGAGGTACTGGGAATTAGAACTTAAACATATGAATTTGGGGGTTTGATGGGAGTTGGGGCAAAATGCAATCTATAACAGATAACAATGTTTTATTTTGGACTGAAAGAACCACAAATTATATGTGTGGACATCATTGAATCATACTGACTTTGTTTTCTGTACTAATTTCAACAGACTGATTACCTTTTGTGAGTTCGTTTGTTTATGGTTGTTTTCTCTAGAGCTCTCCAATTTTCTCATTCTTTTGAGGAACAGTGTTCCCTTTTAGCATAGTGTTCTCTTACCCAGCATGTCTTATACAGCTTTTATTTGCCACACCTTAAAAATACTCCTAACTTCATTTTCCTGAAGACTTCAGGAGTAGATTCAGATGATCATTATCAAAGAGAACAGGAGCTCCAGAGGGAAAACTTGAAGTTGTCATCTGAAAATATTGAACTCAAATTTCAGCTTGAACAAGCAAATAAAGATTTGCCAAGATTAAAGGTAAATTTAATATTCTTTATTGCAGTTAGAAAATCTAATGCCTGAAAACTTTCTCCCTACTTGTTATGTTTACCATGTTAGCTTATGAAGAAGCCAGAAACTCATATTCATAAAATATGGTAGTGTTTACACTTTCTACATTCACTCATGTGACAGTTATTTGTTGAGGGCCTTCTTTGTATCAGGTACTCTTCTATGTGCTGGGAAATAGCCGTCAGAAAAATTCTTGCACTTGTAGAGCTTATATTCCAGCAGGAAGGCTCCTAATAGGTAAGCAAGTCAGTATATTGTATGTCAGCTGATGTTAAATGCTAAGAAGAAAAAGCATGGTTTGTGTGTGTGTGTGTGTGTGTGTTGGATAGGGGTATAGTTGACCCCTGAACTACGAGGGTCCATTTATATGGGTATATTTTTCAATAGTAAATACTGCTGTTTTACCTGATCCATGGTTGGTTGAATCCACAAATGCAGAGAAACTGCAGATATAGAGGACCAACTATGTTATACCTCCACATTGTTTAGCAGTCAACTGTATATGGGATTGCTCTTTAAAATAAGAGTAGTAAGGGGAGGCCTTACTAATAAATGATATTTTAGCAGAGAACTAGGGGACAGGTAAGGAAGTGGGTCATACAGATACTAGAAAAAGGATTCCAGACAACAGAACTGGCAAGTTCAAATGCTGTGTGTGTGGCAAGATGATAGTTGGTGTGTTTAATTAACAGTTACCACATTTCAAAATGTTTAATAAAATATTAGGGTAGCTCTTAAAATATAAAGTCTTTAAAAAATGTTTAGGATAATTGTCTCTGTTAGAAATTTTACTTTATTTTGATATTTATAATAAATTTATTTTTGGTTTTTGAAATCTTATCCTATTTATTGGAGTATTTTTCTCAACTGGCTGTTTCATTTCTGTTTTTTAACTTAGAATATTAGCAACGTGTTAATTCCACTGGTAATAGTATAATTAACCCATGTCCTTCTTATTCTGGTTTTTACACTGTTAGAACGTGTCAGAAGAGCAATTGTTTATATCTTTGTACCACGTGGATATGGTTCTACATATGTAATTTATGGGACAGTTAAAATCAGGAGTTCTGAACTAAACTTATTATTGTATACTAAGGCAATAATGATGGACAGGGAGGCCTGGTGTGCTGCAGTCCATGAGGTCACAAAGAGTCGGATACGACTGAGCGACTGGACTGAACTGAACTGAACTGAGGGCAATATGTAGGAAATATATATTTAAAACCATATATAAAATCTCTTGTATTAGTACACTTTACTTCAACATATGTCACAGTTCAAAATTCTCTTATTGGTAGGAAGATCCATTTGTTTACTTAAGCTATATAGTTGAAGAGACTGGTAGTTCAGATGAATTGTTTGCCCTTCCTTATCAATGACTACAACTGTGTTAAATTGTTACATGTTTCTTTAATATTCAGAATCAGGTAAGAGACTTGAAGGAAATGTGTGAATTTCTGAAGAAAGAAAAAGCAGAAGTAGAGCGGAAACTTGGCCACGTTAGAGGGGTGAGTATGTGAGAGTATGCCATGTGTTTGTTTTGGCTTCAGAAGGGATAAGCTGGAAGTGAGAATAAAAGGTTGGATATAGCAGTACTGATATGCCTTTACTAGTGCCTCTAGTTTCAGTTTTATTCTGCTGCATGTACAGTGTAAAACATCACTAAGCTTTCTCTTTGTTTCAAGTTAGTAAATTTCATCATCTGTCACATCTTACATGCTTTTTATTCCACTTGGACTCTATACCATCTCTTTTTCCTTTGCATCTCCCTCCACACCTGGAAAACATTTAACTTCCAGGAATCTTCTTTCTTCTATTCATCGAGGTAACTACTAACTGCTTCTTGGTCTGATTCTAACACTTTGTAACTACTTTTTTTGATATTCATGGCAACTTCTTAGTTATAATGCTAATATAGTAATGTTGGGTTTAAGCTGTTCCTTATTAGCTACATGAGTTTAGGAATATCAAATTCTCTGAGTGTTGATTTTCTTGTATGTAAAGTGAAGACTGTAATTCCTATTTCATAAGGTTATTATAATGAGTTGAAATAATACAAACTTTGGCTTCGAATGTTAGGAATCAACAATGAGTTTAATAATAAACCTCTTGTATTCTGGGTACTTTATATTGTACTTTCTAAAACATTTGATTAAATAAAAATTTAACATTTTTTCCTAGTCTGGTAGAAGTGGAAAGACAATCCCAGAACTAGAAAAAACCATTGGTTTAATGAAAAAAGTAGTTGAAAAAGTCCAAAGGGAAAATGAACAGCTGAAAAAAGCATCAGGAATATTGACCAGTGAAAAAATGGCTAGTATTGAGATGGAAAATGAAAATTTGAAGGTAATATTCTTAATGCCATTTGTACAGAATGTTATACTGATACAATTTTTATTAATTTTTAAGGACAGTTTTAAATATAGTATATAAAGTGGCTTTAATGGATGAACAGATACTTTACACATGTGGAAAATAATATTGGAGACAATAATTGAAGTGTTACAGTAGCATCATGTGGTCATCTTACTATTTCCAGGCCATTGGTTCTCACTCTGGCAACATAAAATAATTAACTGTGTCTATTTTCAAAAATACAGTTGCCTAAACCGCCAATTTTGAGATTGATCAGTTATGGGATTGGTCCCACCATTGGTATTGTTTTTTTTAAGTCATCAACTCATTCTAAGCCAAGGTTGGAAACCTCTGCTCTAGATGACCAGTATTAAAGGGAAGAATTTAATTCTAATTGTGTGAAATATGATCTCTAAAACTATGTTGAACTAAGTTTTATAAGTTTATGGGATCATCATTTATTTCCTCGTTTTGATAATGTAGAGTTTTTTAAATTACCAGGTTGAATTAGAAAAACTCAAAGTTCATCTTGGACGTCAGTTGAGCATGCACTATGAATCCAAAACCAAAGGCACAGAGAAAATTGTTGCTGAAAATGAAAGACTTCGTAAAGAACTTAAAAAAGTATGACTTTCATTATTGACTATACTTATTTTTATGTTAGTTAATACATTTGTGGAAAACTGAATGAAAGAGTTGATGAGTGTCTATTCAGAATAGATATTAAGAGATTTAGGAATTGTGTTTTATGCCCACCGTTGTTTTGTAATGAGGAACATTGAAAATAATAAATAAATTAACAGGCAGTATAATGTAGAAGCTGGGCTTCCCAGGTGGTACAGGGGTAAAGAACTCACCTGCCAATGCAGGAGACAGGGTTCAGTCCCTGGGTTGGGAAGATCCCCTGCAGGAGGAAGTGGCAGCCAACCCCAGTATTCTTGCCGGGGCAATCCCATGGCCAGAGGAGCCTGGCAGGCTATAATCCAGGGGTTGGCAGAAGAGTCGGACATGACTGAGCACACATGCACACATATATAGATGCCACACAGCCGGGATCAATTTTTAGCTTCATTACTTCTTAATTCTGGGAATGAGGGCAATCTACTATTCCTGCTCCTCCTCTCAGTTTCCTCATCTATAAAACTGGGACTATTAAGTGTATCAGTTTCACAGAGCTGCTACAGGGTTTACATGCATTACTATTTATGCATGTGTATTTATGAATTACACTTGATGTACAAGACAGTGTATGAAACTATTTTGTTAAACAGTAAGATTCCTTTCTATTTCAGAGACAGAATATATTCCTTGCCCCAGACAAATGTGTCCTTATTTATATGGATGATCCAGTGCATTAACTGAAATTAATATTTTTAAACTAGTTACAATGGAATCTGAACACATTTTGAGGCCAGAGTGATACTGTGCTTTGAATGTAGATGTTTAATCGTGGAAATAATCTGTGGTGCTTACACATAGTTTATAGTTATGTCTCAGGTATTACAGAGTCAAACATCTTTTTAAAAAAATCTAAAGACATAAACTATTCCATTTTCTGTAACTATTATAACAAATATGACAAAGTAACAATGGAGTAGAATATTGTAAATATATTTTTATAACCTCATTACATGCTCTGTTGTAATTATGACCACCATATTGCTGTTCTAGAGTTTAAAAAATACTGGATTTTTATTGGACTTTTAATCAGCATTTAGAACTTCAGGTTATTTTTCTTTCTAGTTTGTAGTGATAATTTTGAATATATTACATTCATGAGAACAGTATTACCTCTTGGCATAATATACTAATTCGCTTTTAACGATAGGAAACTGAAGCTGCAGAGAAATTACGGATAGCTAAGAATAATTTGGAGATATTAAATGAGAAGATGACAGTTCAACTAGAAGAGAGTGGTAAGAGATTACAGCTGGCAGAGAGCAGAGGCCCCCAGCTTGAAGGTGCTGACAGCAAGAGCTGGAAATCAATTGTTGTTACAAGGTAGGAACAAGCAGCTTAACATTTGCAGTTTTATCAGTTCTAATTCTGCCATTATTGTTTTTAAAGAATATGACACTATTCTAATTCACTTAGTTCTTTCGTGAAGAACTGTTGGGTGGTTTGTTTTAACATGATCCTTACTCTTCCTTCCTTAAGAGATTTAACTAATTGGGGTGTCAGGGCACGGATCAGAGCAGAGCTGGGGCTGGGCTGAGGGTGTTGGAGCCCAGCAAGTTTCCTGAAGCTACTGTCACCCATGAGCCCAGACTGATGGTGCCCAACTTGTCCTGCTTTTCTCTGTGCTGCGTTCGTTTTCTACCCCAAGTATAAGCCAGGCACAATGGAGCCGTCTTGTCACAAGCTGTGGCATACCAGAGTAGGCTCTGCTGCAGTCTTGGAGCTACGTTCTGGGCAGCTTGGTCTTAAAATACCTTCAACAGATGAACTCAGCAGACAGTTTTAGTGTCTTTCAGCCTCTACTTTCTGGCACTTGATTTTCTCCCGCCCCTTGAGCCTTTTCTACAAGTATGTGTGATTCCTGCCTGTCAAATAAACTTTGTGGCTATGAAAGAGGTTCAGGCTATAATTCACTGGCAGGCTGTAATCCAGGGGGTGGCAGAAGAGTCGGACATGACCGAGTACACATGCGCACATGATGTAGAAGCCACACAGCCGGGATCAGTTTTTAGCTTCATTACTTCTTAATTCTGGGAATGAGGGGAGTAGGAATTCACCAGCAAATATTCGTATGTCCATTGTCACTACACCAGGGGTGGTGCATTGTGACGGATGAGTCACTACAAGGCTTTGGTGTCATTCTCATTTCAACCTTAAGCAACTGCTTCAAGGAGTATATACAGAAGTGGAGACCAATGAGATCCTGCCCACATCCTTCCCTGTAACATCATCCTGAATGAAGTTGTGTCCTTTACATCTGCTGACCCCATTTCAGAAGGCAGACTCATCTTTATCTTACCATATTCCTAGAGTTCCTTCTGCCTGTGCATCTGAGTACCCCCTTGGATGTCTGCCTGCCATTTAGAATGGACTGGCTGTGGGTTTGCGGTCACTTAGCACTGTGAGGCTACAGCAGGTCTTGCAGAGGGCCTGCCTCACTGCACTTACCCCGTCAGACAACTCTGAGGAGGAAGGTTTTACAGGTAGATTAGGGGGCCCAGCCAGTCCTGAAGAAGGGGCCCTTTCTAACATCATAATGACAGTACTCAGAATCTACTCTCCTGCCTCCCTACGGCTGTTTTCCTTGATTCTGTCAGAGGGCTAATGTGAGGGCTGAGTGGAACAATACATGTGATAGTATAAAGGGGAGAAGGAGTCTCTCCTTTTGTCTGCTTGAACACCAGCAGAGGCTCGCAACCAGCAGGCCTATCGATTGGTTTCTTGGTTGGTCCTTTATTTCCTGCTACTATCATCATGTAGGGACTGAAAAAATTCTGAGTTGCTTTGAGATGTATTTATCCAGCAGGTATTTTCTCAGTACCTGCTACATGCTAGACTCTCCTTTATGTTAGATGTATTTCTAAAAGGCCTACTTTAACTAGGTTTCTTCAGAAAGCCAGGTAGCTTCTGGGGCTTGTTGTTGTCTAGTCACTGAGTTGTGTCTGACTTTTGCGACTCCATAGACTGTAGCCCACCAGGCAAGAATTTCCCAGCTGAGAATACTGGAGTGGGTAGCCGCTTCCTCTTCCAGGGGATTTTCCTGACCCAGAGTTCAAACCTGTGTCTCCTGTGTTGGCAGGCAGATTCCTTACCATTTAGCTACCAGGGGAGCCCTTCCACGCCTAGAAGTACCTTGGACTGGCAAATAGAGGCCGGGGTGGGGGTGGGTCAGTGTGCCTCAGTTTCTTCCCCAACAACAACTGACTTTTTATAATATTTGAAAATTGAGGGGGCTTCCCTGGTGGCTCAGACAGTCAAGAATCCACCTGTAATGCAGGAAATGTGGGTTCAATCCGTGAGTCGGGAAGATCCCCTGGAGAAGGAAATGGCAACCCACTCCAGTATTCTTGCTTGGAGAATCCCTTGGACAGAGGAGCCTGACAGCTCCAGTCCATGGGATCGCAGAGTTGGACACGACTGAGCGACTGACACACGCATTTCTCACTATGACCTTAAGTAAATTACAGTTCTTCTGTGATTTCAAGTTTTTTAAAAAATCTGTGGAAATGATAAATCCCGTCCTTTCTTTTCTAAAAAGGGATCTGTGAAGTTGCACACACAAAAAATTATGAATGTGAAAAGGATTTATAAATATATGAGCAGGGTAATGAGAGACCTTTTAGATCATTTCTGTGTTTTTAATCTGAAAAGTGCATAGGTAACTGAGCATAGAATAAGCCTTCATTAAACACTTTTCAAAAAAACGTAACTTGACAGAAGGCTACTTCTGGTCTGTAGCCTCATATATCCCTAAATCCACATTAAAAATGGCTCAAATCTGCAGCTGGGATTAGACACCCAGGTCAGCAAAGTGATTGGTATCCATGACACATTATGCTCATGCTGAAATCCTTACAGTTGCTCTGTTATTCACTCAGTAAACGAATGACGTCTGTTCTGTGTCTGGCTTTACCACACCACCGCTGAGACAGTGCAGGGTGGTGCAGGAGCTGCTCTAGAGAGGGTGGTCAGAGGCGGCCTCCGGCACTAGACCCTGGAGGTGAGTGAAGCCAGCAGTGCCCTTCAGGCGTCTCTCTGCAGGTCGCCCCACTCCCACAGTTTCTGTTTAGGGTAACAGTGTTGCCGTCTAAGTTCCTGAGGTTTATCAAATACTCTGAGGATAATTACATTACTGTGATGTAATATTGAAATAATCCTTTTTCTTCCTTGTCCTGCCCTTAACCTGATTTTGTTGCTAACATGTTTCTTCTTTTTCTTTTCTCTGGAGAAATTTGAATGCTATGAACATTGTCTCTTTTAAGATGGAATATGCTTGTGGAAACTGTTTTGGCTCAATGTTTTAGAAATTTCTTTTGGGGTCTTTTTTTTTTTTTTTTTTTTTGAACTATTGATCATTTCCTGAAAGGTTACAAATCTATTCAGAGATACCATTTTTCTTTTCCCTACTTTTACACATTCTGTTCCCTCTCCCAGGAGTGTTGTACTGGTTTTGTTATAACTGAATTAACTCAAGTGTGTGTGTGTATGTGTGTGTGTGTGTGTGAGAGACAGAGAGAGAGAGAAAGATGCTTTAGTTATCTTTAAATATATTCCTAAGAATATAAAAAAAAAAAAAAGAATATCTAGCAATATAAAGTTTTATATTCTTATGAATTTAGTTTCTATTTCTTAGTTTTGTGACTGAAAAAGGTATTAATTTTAATCTTTTACAGTGGTCAGATTCATCAGGCTATATCCTTGTTTATAACTTTGGGAAACACCTAAATCCTCAATTTAATTGGCCTGTTAATTAAGGGGTACTTCTCCCTTGCTGTCATGTAATGCTAAATAAATATGTAGGAGAAGATTTGACCAGAAGAACCAGTATAAGAAGATATTCTTTTATTTTTAATGCAGTAATTTGCAGTGGCTTTTAAATCAGTAAGAGAAATTGTTTTCCATGTCTACACCATTTTTTCCCTTTATACTTTTAGAATGTATGAAACCAAGTTGAAAGAATTAGAAACTGATATTGCCAAAAAAACTAAAAGCCTTACTGATCTTAAACAGCTTGTAAGACAAGCAACAGAGAGGGAACAGAAAGTTAAGAAATATACAGCAGACCTTGAGCAACAGGCAAGTAATGTCCTTGTTTCACCTTCTCTGTATGTGTGTGTGTTTTTAGTTGCTCACTTGTGTCCAACTCTTTATGGCCCCATGGACTGTAGCACTCCAGGCTCCTCTGTCCATGGCATTTCCCAGGCAAGAATACTGGAGCGGGTTGCCATTTTCCTAGTCCAGGGGATCTTCCCAGCCCAGGGATGGAACCTGCGTCTCTTGTCTCCTGCATTGTAGGCAGATTCTTTACCACTAGCGCCACCTGGGAAGCCCTAAGTGAAAGTCGCTCAGTCATGTCCGGCACTTTGCAACCCCACAGACTACACAGTTCATTGAATTCTCCAGGCCAGGATACTGGAGTGGGAAGCCTATCCCTTCTCCAGATCTTCCCAACCCAGGAATCGAACCAGGGTCTCCTACATTGCAGGCGGATTCTTTACCAACTGAGATAGATATTAGGGAAGCCCCATCCCTGACATATTTTCCACGTATTTACCAAGTAGTCCTTTTAAAGTATAAAGCACATCATAGCAGTCCATCCTTAGAATCTTCCAATGGTTCCCATACCCTAGAATAAAATCCTGAAGCTCTCTTCATAGCCTGCAAGGACCTACATGATGACCTGGCATCTTGTTTCCTCTCTAGCCTCATCTTTACTTTCTCTGGCACTCAGTGTCCTAGCCAAATTAACTTCCTTCAATCCTTGGAACAAACCAAACTCATTTGGTTTATTCAGGGTCCTGCTTTTGTTTCCCTTGTTTAGAATACTGTTTGCCCAAATATTCCCATACCTCACTCCCCACTTGCACGTCTCTCCTTAAATGCAGGCTCCTCAGACCCTCCCAATCCCCACACTGCATTCCATTCACTGTCCTCTTACTGTTATTTTTAATAGGCTCCTCCATCTTGAAATGTAAACCGATGACATCACATGACATGTTCATTGTCTTCCCACCAACATCCAGAGAACCACAGGAACATGCAGGAAGGGATTTGGCCTGTTTTTTCCACTGCTCTATCCAGTGTGCCTGGAACAGTGCCTGGCATGCAGTAGTTCTTCAGTAAATAATTGTTGAATGAATAGTGGATAGATTCACCACAGATGTGTAATCATACATACTTTTGAAAGCACAAATTCGAAAATTATGCTTTACTGAAAGTATGGATCTTTATAAAACCCCATATTTCCATGTCAAACTTTGTCTTCTAACTTTTCATTGTGCACAGATTGAGATTCTCAAACATGTTCCTGAAGGTGATGAGACCGAGCAAGGCCTTCAGCGGGAGCTTCGAGTTCTTAGGTATATTATTTGTTCATGACTACTTTTTAAAAAATCATTTTTTAATACAACCAGGTTTGCTGTATCTAGAGTTAAGAGTTTTCACCCTTGCTGCCTAATTGGTTTATCAGCTTTATTTCACCCTTCTAATGTTAGTCACTCTTTTATATAATAGATGGTATAAAAGATAAACCAGATCCTTATGTAGGTGTCGTCTGTAATTTAGTTTCTTAATAGCATAGAATATATTAAACCTTAGCTTGCAAAGGCAAGTATTAATGGAATGAGAAAAAAATCCTTTATTTTCAAGGCTGTGCAGCATGCTCTTGTGAGGCTCCTCCCTGCAAAACTACTCTTGAAAATGATATAAAGTTTTAAGAAAAACATGGATTTTTAATCTGTGATTTCTGTTTGAGAATGGTAGCACTGCAGTAGTTGAAGCAGATGAACAAATGTTTACCTTTATAAATATTAGCAAGTTCTAAGCACTGTGTATTACACAGTTAAAGAAATGCTCAGACCTATTCTGTGGTGCAGTATCTGGTTTTTGTTTTAACACATTATCATTGTGTTCTAGATTAGCTAATAGTCAGCTGGAAAAAGAAAAAGAAGAATTAATCCATCAGATAGAAATTAACAAAGACCAAAATGGACCTGAAAGTACCATATCTGGTAATGTATTTTTTAACATACTCATAGCATGTTAGCTAACCCAAGTTTTTTAATTAGGATTTGCCTTGTTTACAGATTTAACTGTCTTCCTGAAAAATCAAATCCTTGATGTAAGTTTTTAGAGCTGTCTCTTTCCTCCACACAGTAGTATTCCCATTGAGCCCTTTCCCATTGAGCCCTTTATTTGTAACACTGAGTAGCAAGTATTCAAACCTTTCTCCTTGAGTCCCTTCTGGATGTTACAGATTTATCATCACACAATGCTAAGTAATAAATACTAGGTCTGTTGCTTCCCATTTCTCAGTATAGGCCCTTTGAAGCCCATTTAACATTTTCTTCTAAATGTTATGTTCATCTTGTTATTAATTTAAAAACTATGTGTGTTTAAGCAAACATTGCCTATATCCTTTCTTTTTTCCTTTTACAAAGTAAAGTCTAACCTTCTAGTTTCTATTTGCATTCAGAGTGCTTACTAATCATTTTGCTATTCCAGTGTGCATAGGTAACGTATTAATAAGCAATTGGTAGCTCAGAGGTAAAGCATCTGCCCACAATGCAGAAGACCTGGGTTCCATCCCTGGGTTGGGAAGATCCCCTGGAGAAGGGAAAGGCAACCCACTCCAGTATTCTTGCCTGGAGAATCTCCATGGCAGAAGAGCCTGGCGGGCTTCGTGGGGTTGCAAAGAGTCGGACATGACTGAGCAACTCACACACACACACACACACACACACACACACACACACACACACGTCATGTATATACATGGGTACACATATAGTGAACAGTCGATCCTCATTATTTGCAGATTCTGTATTTGCATATTCACTTACTACAATTTACTTGTAATCCAACATCAGTCCTGTATGGTACTTCTGCAGACATAAACAGAGCAGTGAGAAATTTCAGTTCTAAGATCCACAGTTTTCCAGATGAGATTCAACAGGGTGACGCTCTGCGTTTGTGTCAGCTGTCATACAGGGATGACCAGGGGGTGGAGACGGTGCTGGGGAGAGCGCACAGGGCAAGAACCTCTGGTTCTGGGACCAGCCGGACTGGATTTAAATCTCAGTTCTGATACCTGCTCCTGGGGCAGGCTCAGCAGTCTCTTGACACTTCTGAACCTTGTTTCTCTCTTGTAAAACAAAGTAGAACAAGTTGTTTCTAGGATGAGTTGTTTCCAGGATTTCAGATATAAAATCTATGTGAGATATATGTGTGTATTTTCCCTAAGGACAGTGGTTCAAAATTCACTAATTCATTTTTCATGTTATAGAACTTAACTACCGCAAATAATAAGAATCTGTTGTTTGTATGCATATTGTACTAGACAACTTGATGGAAATGCCAAATTCTGTTCCAAAGGATTTATAGTAACTTATATCTGAGCAGTTTTTTACTATTTCACATAGCTTTTCAGTATCCTATCAAGTAGCTTTTATACAAAACAGCAACAAGACGATCATGTACAACTACCATGGTACAACTATGAGTTGTACCA
Organism: Dama dama; assembly: GCF_033118175.1. Classification (NCBI taxonomy): domain Eukaryota; kingdom Metazoa; phylum Chordata; class Mammalia; order Artiodactyla; family Cervidae; genus Dama; species Dama dama. The sequence goes on along the minus strand of NC_083683.1, from coordinate 34,756,097 downwards.
AACACTATGCTAAATGCTTTATACGCATTTTATAATTCTTGTGACCCTGAATTTTGAGTACTTCTGTCTCCATGTTACCTCTGTTCAAAGGGGTTAAGTAACCTGTCCCCAGGGCTGCAGCAGCTAGGAGGCAGCCAAGGCAGGATGGAGCCTGAAGCTGGGAAACTCCAGCGTTCCCTGCCAGTCTCTGCCGATGACCACTGCACTGCATCTCCTTTGGTGATCAGGAGTCCGTGCACAAACCTCTTCTGACAGCATCTCTCACAGCGGCCAGTCTGGTACTACACCAGGCACAGTACCCAAGAGCTGTCAGCGCTGCTGACAGTCAGCAAGTTCTCTCTCTCTAAACGTCAGCCTCCCGAGAGGGGATTTTTGACCCTCATATTCTTTATCTCCTATTTAAAAATGAGGATATCAGTAAGATTGTTAAGGCTCAAAAATCAAATCGTTTTGGAAATTTTAAAGCACTATTTAACTGTAAGTGGTTAGTAAGCTAGCTTTTGGAAAGTGCTGTACATTGTAACTGGGCTTCCCAGGTGGCACAGTGGTCAAGAATCCCCCTGCCAATGCAGGAGACACAAGAGATGCGGGTTCGACCCCTGAGTTGCAAAGGTCCCTGGGAATAGGCAGTGGCAACCCATTCCAGTCGTCTTGCCTGCAAAATTCCATGGACAGAGGAGCCTGGCGAGCTAGAGTCCACGGGTGACAGAAAGTCGGACACGACTGAGCACACACTCAAACATCATCAAGTTTACTGCACTGTTTCATTACCGAAGTGTGTAATATATAGCATCCCACTGATTAAGACAACTCATATAGCGTTTCAGTGATCAAGAATCAACTCTGTAAAACAAAATCATTAGCACTTTATGCAAAGGTGAGGAAAGGTTTGAGAAGTATGAGGAAAATACTTGTCTCCAACTTAGAGGAGCATTCCAAGGTCACCTTAATAGAATATGCTTCCTGTTCCATTAATGAAAATGTGTTTGCTGACATTATTTTCTCAAAATTTAGCATTTTAAAAAATTTTACCTTTTGATGGCTATATAATAAGACACATTATATTATATGCAGTTTAAAGAAAATGTTTCTAGCCAAGATGGTTAATTAAAGAAAAACTCCTATTGCACATCGACTCTCTTTATAAAATTAGAGATATGTTTAACTCTGGAGGAAATCAATAAATTAAACTAATGCCCTTATGCCTTCTATGTTTTCCTACCAAAACGTCAAGATGTATTCCTCTTTGTGTACCCATCCTGCCCAGCGCATTCTTCACACAGTAATTACACAGTAAATACATCCTGGCACACAGGGAACAGCCAGAGCTGCTGGTAGCCGGAGCCCCTTCCCTAATCATATACTTATTCTAACGTTGTACATTTAGACCTAAAAAAAGTTTCTTGGTTCTCGAATTTTCCTCTGCAAATAATGATTTCTTCCATGTAAAAAATTAACCTGACTCTATACTTCTGACAACTAGCGTATGTCTCTTTGTTTGCTATGGAATTGTTAATACTTGATATAGAGGTTAACATACAGAATTCACAGCCTGAACTGATCCAGCTATAAAGGCCACATTTTCCAGGCTCTAGTTCCAGAAGTTTCTTCTTTCTCTTCTAAAATAAGTCCATTATCTTGAACTCAGAGTGGGAAAAAGCTTAGTCTAATTTTTACTTTGTGGGGGCAGATCCTGATCAACTAAAGGAAAAGGTCAAAGATCTAGAGACACAGCTCAGAACCTCAGATCTGGAAAAGCAGCATTTGAAGGTAAGCATTTAATTGTATCTAATCATAGTATTATAAATGTTTTGTGAAAACAGCTGTTGAAAACTATTTTTATGATTGCCATCTCTGAATTTTAAGTTTGTATCCTAAATATTCCTGGAATCACATTTTATACTTACATTTAAACCTTGATATTAAGGTTTTTATATTCATCTGACTTTATTCAAAATATTATATAGAACCACCAAAAAATTGAGACAGAACAAATGGGATTCTTTAAAGAGTTAATTATTTTTAATTGTCACAGATATAGCTTATTATTTTAATATTTTCCTAAGTTTTGGGAATAGTGTCTTTTTCTTTTTTAAATTCTTTTCAGAAATGGTTCACTTAAAGATACTTGATATCTTTTATGCTTTATCTGTTTAAGACTCTAAACAGAACGAAAGAGCATATATATGAAAATTAACTAGTGCTCACTGGCTATTCTACCTGGTCATTAAAGCTTGAATTGTTTCTTTACCACATGCTTAACTTTTAGCCAGGCAGAAGCCATACAGTTTCCCTGATCATAAATACATTTATAACAGGTGACTACTATTCATTAAAAATTAGATACTTGTAAATAGAAATGAAGCCTAAACCAAAGAATTGTAACCAAAATAACTTCAATGTTGTGAATAACTAAGTTTTTTCACTGCCTCACACTGAGAACATCTTAATATTCTTTTGGGGAAAGATTAAATCCCCTCTGATTTAATAGTTGATAAATTATAGTGCCAGACTAGGACATAACTTAAGAGAATAATTTGACTTCTGCCTTATATTTGACTATTCAGGTTTCTTTGGCTTTCATGTTTGTAATTCATTCTCTTTAGTTCATACCTAAAGAATGTATTTTCTTCCTCTGTATACCTTTAAAAGATAATATGTTCTTATTAGGAGGAAATAAAAAAGCTGAAAAAAGAACTGGAAAATTTTGATCCATCATTTTTTGAAGAAATTGAAGATCTGAAGTATAACTACAAAGAAGAAGTGAAAAAAAATATTCTCTTAGAAGAGAAGGTAAAAAACCTTTCTGAACAATTTGGAGTTGAATTAACTAGTCCTGTTGCTGCTTCTGAACAGTTTGAAGATGAGGAGGAAAATCCTGTTAATTTCCCCATATACTAAAAGGCCATCTCTAACTATATAGTTTTATTTAACTATTTACTAACTTTGTAAGTTAAAATTCCATCTGGAAATCAAGCAAGTCTGACCTACATGATTTCCTTCCTAATACCTCATAGCTTTACTTAAACTGGAATTTTTAGTAAATAAAATTATATGAAAATTTCAACATATTAGGAAAGTATATTTTTGAAGACTGTTAGGATATGTTATATCTGTCAAATAGGCAATAAGCTATGGTAAATTTTTATACATTTACAATGTTGTACTAAGTTTTTTAAACATTTAAAACTGGGGTTTTATATATACTTACATATTTATATATGTGTTAAGATTCTCAAATTATGTCTATATATGTTATTAAGTTGAGCCATATGTTTTGTTAACTGTCTAGCAATTTTAAATTCAGTTTAAACTATTTAATTTTTAAAGTAATGGTCCAAAATTGTTGGTTTGTCTTTTAAACTACCCACGTACAATGGACTGAATCCAACCTTTGTACAAGGTGGAGAGCTTATTATTATATTTTTATTTCCAGAGGTTAAAATTCATTTGCTGTTTCTAAATAAAATTTTGAATAATTATTTGCAGCTGGAAAATTGATTGCTTCAAATGCTAAAAGACATATTGCTATATTAAGACACTGAACAGTAAACTAAAACTGAGATATTTTAACCTTATAAACATGGCAGAGTATTCAACACTGAAACGCAACAACAATGAAGCTGGTTTTTAATTGCACTTCCAGTTTATACATTAAGTACTATATCTTTGAGCCTACCAAATTTCTGATTGTCTATTTTTGAAAAATGATTAAATAAACACTTAGCATCAAAGGCATACTCATATTTGTTCAGATTCATGTTGATAAGAACTGGTTTTGAATTCATATAAGTATCTGGGATCGGCCAACATAAACCAAGATGGTGGCGATGGACCTGAAAAGAAAAAAAAAAAGTTAGCTTTAGCCTATATTATCTTTACTCACAAATCTTTTGAGTGCCTACTATTTCTCAGCCACTGGGAGTTATTTAAGGCTCCATTTCATCTAACCCTTTTTTTTAATAGCTGTTTTCCTCCTGACATAGTACATATCTACTTGCTTATTGTCTATCTTCCCCATTAGAATGTAAGCTTCATGAAGGCAGAGACACTGTTTTGTTAACTCTGTACTGTCAGCACCTGGAAACGTTCCAGGAACACAATCAGGGGCGCCATAAAAATGGTAATGAATAATGGAGTCTGTTGCTAAATACAGAAGGCAGCCAGTTGAAAAATGTGGGTAGAAGTCATTCTAACCAAAGGGAGTAACGTGATAGAATAGTGCGTTTTGCTCTGGTTGCAGTTAGTTAAGAACATACACAATGTGTGTATGTTTGAGAGATGGAAGTGGAGAGTTCTAGAAATTTTAGCAGGTGCCAGATCATGAAAAATCTTAAATGTCACTATGCAGGGGAACAGTATTCTCATTTATTTGTGAAGAAAGGACAGTACAGGGATAAGACTGAAAGATAATGCTTAGGATGGTGATAAAATAATTCAAGCATGAATCTTGGTTTAAATTAAAATTAACAGCCAATTGATTGGTGAGAAGTACACAGATACAATAGATGAGAATCTTTCAGAACTGATAATTAGATGTATGAAGTGATGGACAGAGGTGTTAAAAATGATTTCTAACTTTTTGGCTTAATTGTTTGGAGTCTGGGTTGGTCCAAACTGGATTAGTTCCAGTTTTGAACATTACAGTGTGAACCTATGTGAAATTAAATAGACAAGTCCAGGACACAGAAAGAGCAAAAAGTGTAAAATAATTCATTCTGTATATATTAACTGTCACCTTGGCACTTAAGAAATTCTATAATCAAGCGAGTTTGAGAAATGCTTTCATGTGAAGTCATAATACAGATGATTCAGAGAACACACGTTCAACATGAATTTCCAAGAAGGAATATGTAGTATGTAGGGTCTTCCAGATATTTCCATCACTTTAATTCTGAAGCACATCTAGAAGAACCAAAGCCCCACAGCATGCATATTGGGAAACAATGTTATCATATGAAGATGGTGGCACGTGAGATGAAGAAATTACTGCCTATCAGAATTACTGCAATTTGCAGAGTACTGCAGTGCCACTTCTACTTTGTTTCAGGAACATAAAATGACATAATCCTACAAATTATTTTCTGCCATTACCTTGATTAAACAGCCATCATTGCAGTGCCATACTATTCCTTCAATTTTACCCTCTCTGCAACCATTAAACCAGGACAACAGATCACTGTGCTTCAAGGTAGGTAGATTTCTTATTTGAAATGCTCCATGTGGTATAAGAAGATGTAATGGATGCTTTTTGCTTCCTAACCCTAAAGTGATAAAAATTTGCCATTAGCCATACAGAAATTTCCAAAAGAATTAGAAAATTTCTCTCTCCAAGTAAAAAAAAGCCTCTTAAAACACTCAGGAATAAATTTACCAAAAGGTCTGATTACTTGAGAAATATATTACAACTGCCTTCACTCAAAAGTTGGCACTTTATCCCACTGTCTAAATTCTACCGTCAAGTGCTCTATACCGGGTGTTGGCAAACTTTACCCTTCAGACCAAATCTAGCAAAATGCCTATTTTTGTAAATTGTTTCAGTGGAACACAGCCAACCCATTCATTTAAGTACTGTCTATGGTCTTTCAGAGATATGGCCCCAAAAAACTAAATATTTACTATGTAGCCTTTTACAGAAAAGTCCACCAACCACTGCTCTACACCACTGGCCACAATCATTTGATGTTTGCCAAACGGCCACGCTGTATCTGGTAACTTGCATAGTTACTGCCTTAGCTTCTTTTCACCTGCCAATCAATCTCCTTCTGATCTCTATATTGGATTTCGTTATTACAGCTTTAATGACCTTGGGCCTGTCTTCATCCGCCTGTCAACAATGCTACATAGTGCCCTCAGGACTTGTGCTCAAATCATCATGGTATATATTCTGATGCTTGATATGATATTCATTGCTAATTCTTTCATTTATTTTACTCTTAGCTGTTATAATTAATGGGTAAAGATATAGGGTACACATACAGAAAATGGAACATTAGGTATAAAAAAAGAATGAAATCCTGTCAATTCTAACAACATGTATAAACCTAAAGGATATTATGCTAAGTGAAATAACAGACAAGTACTACTAAAAAAGGGAATCTAGAAACAACTCCAAGTTTATTAGTCACGTCTGTAGTGTGTATTTCTTTCAGTTGAACCTAGGATGTTTTCTTTATAAATGATTGCTGTAACTAAACAAGAAAAAGGCTTTTACTCACCATAAGGATTTCCATTAATATTGGTTCCTATAAGCTCCAGTGTTTGTTCCAGAAGATCTGCGAGCGGCACTGCACTAATTTCCAAAAGGCCAGGGTCGTCAGGATGATGCCTCAGGACCAGGGCGATCTCAAACTCATAATCGACTACAGACGAATGCCAACAGTACTGTTTGCTGCTTTTCTCCACGGGTACCCAACCTAGCATTTAAGAAACGGGGGCTTTTTTTTTTGCATTGTTTTTCTCTGGATTAAGACTAAGGTAATTTTAATTTTTGTAGCAAATTCTCTGGATGTTCTGTCACACACAGGTATCATTCAACATCAGTGGAAATGTTAACAGTTTTACTACTTTGTAAATCATCCCCTCTTTTTCTAATCATAAGGTCTCGATTCTGCTGAGGTATTAACCTGTTTGATTATTTACTACAGAGTACCCAGAATTCTTTTTAAAGAAAATTCATATTTTCAATAAGAACTGAGCACCATTCTAAGACACAGCACTAAAACCTTTTTTCAGTTTTCTCTGTACCTCCTCTCCAGTTTCAGGGATAACAGACAGATGCAATTGTTCCACAATTTTTTGTATTGTTCCAGTATTTATTGAACAATTTATTGATTCTACATTTATCAAATGCTATTCCCTTCCTAACTCCTGTTGTCAGATTAGGCTTCTTTGTTGTGGAGAATTCCTTACCAAAAAAAAAACCAAACTATGACATAAACAATATTATCACCATCACATCTTTGGTACTCATTATTCACCCAGACTAATGTAATAACCTCTTTGCTAGTCTACTATCTCCAACTCCCTACCCTTTTATCACAGTTCTAGTTCAAGAATTTAAATTTAGTTCTGCTGTACCGCTGCTTAATAGTCATCTTTAGGATAAGCTTCACAAAGCTCTTCAACTAGAATACAAAGCCTTAAGATGTGACCCCATTACACATCTCCAGCATCTAATAACCCAAGTTATAAACATTCCAGCCACACTAAGGTGTTATTTAAAATTTCCAAAGGATGCCATGACCTCTCCCCTTTGTGGGAGTTTGCCTAAGCTAGCCTCTCATCCCTTGCCAACTAACTTCCTGGTTCTTGAGCTTCATGATAAATGTCCACTCTCCTTAGATGACTCTACTAGCCACCACAGGTTGAGCTAGGAATTCTTCCCCTTTTCTCCAACTGTACCTTGTGTATTATTTCCTTCTAGTTCTTAAATCATACTATTATTGGTAGACTTTTTTTTCCTGCTGTCTACAAGATCATCAAGGATAAGGGTTCTGATCTTCATTTTTATGTTACTAAAATCTATGCACATTATAGGTACTTAAAATATATGCATATTGTTAACTTCAGTCTAAAAAGTAAAGGCTTCTTAATATAATTTAATCGGTCATACATCTATCCTATCAATACTTCAAGGCTATTCCCAAACTCAATGCTTTATTAATTTTTACAGACTATAGGTAATAAACTGTCCATCTAAGAAAATATTCTAAAACTGAAAGGACATTCTTGATATGAAACATCTTTTGTATAAATACCATGAACCACCATATTAAAATTATATTCTACCATTTTCAATTGCATGTATCTTTTGTTCTTTTTACTAGTAAACACAAAATTGTATTTTAGAAGAGATCTAGTAATACCAGGAATGTGTCCATTTTCATCAGGCATTGGATTCCCATTTAATTGTTCTATTTCCTTCGCTGGTATCCAGCACTCTGGAACAGGTTTGAAGTCCTCCTCAACATTCCAAAAAAATTCTAAAAGAATTAAATAATCTTATGTGTGGTGATACTTTAAACAACATAAAACACTGAACAAATTCAAAGTAGGAACAACTAATGAACCCCTCAAATCAGATACCATATTAATTAGTCTCCATTCATTACCACCACCATACTTCTCAGGGTTAAGGTACTAACACTTCAAATTTTCAATTCTGAACCCACCATCTGTAAAAGTAGGTTAACAGTCTTATTAAAGCACCCAATGTTACAGTGTGTATAGATTTATGGTGAATTTTTAATGCACTATGAATACAAACATATAAAGATTATGAGTGGATGTATAATGATACATGTATATATCTACTTATAGTTAGAGGAATTTAATAATTAAAACTATGAATAACCCTTTGAGATTTGTGCCTGATTTATAAAATTACCTACTTGCCTTTGGGCAAACAAAACCAAATGTGTCACTCATAGTAACTTGTATGTTTTAATAAAATTGACAAACTACAATGAAGAGTCACAGAAATGTTAGGAAAATATTTTGATATATTTTTCAAGAATATTCTTTTACATAAAAAGATACTCAGTTGTAAGTTTTTTCTTTTACCAAAGTGCTTGAACTGTAAAGAAGGATATAATGTATAGAACACCACAGCAAGAAATAAGACAAAAATTTCAACTTAAATCATGAAAAGCTTTAATTAAAAAAAAAGGACCCACTAACCTTTTGAGTTTTGTTTTGAATGTAGAAAATTTTTAAATCTTTTCTCAGCTAATTTGTTAGGTTTCCTATCTAGCCGAGCCCAAAGGTATGGCTGACCTAAAAAACAATAAGAAAAAAAAAAGTTTAAGAGGCAACAATAAAATTCAGCTTGAAAGACATTTCAGTATAACCTTTTTCAATAAACATAGGGTCATTTCCTCTAAGAGAAACAACTCAAAAGGCAAAGAGAAATATGCAGGATAACAAACAAAACAAATCTGACCCTTTCATAAGGACATCATCCCACAGACATATTAGAAACTAGCAATCCCTAGAAACTGAAGCTATCTCTTTGCTAAACCGAAACATAACCAGAAACTGCATTCACACCTTCTCTAAAACGTAACTATGTTAAGTTATGCTATGAGGGTTAACCCCAAAAATGTGGAGTGAAGCTAAGTTGTTTTACATGGCTCTGACCCCTGGGGTCAAGGCCTAGAACGCTGATGAACAGTGATGCTTTGCAGTCAGGGGTCTGAGACGTTTCAGGGCAGGTACCAGTGTTTTTCTCGACAACAGTGAGACTAAGGAGTTGCACTTGGTCTCACTGAGCCTCCTGGGGGGATGCTGCTGAAGCTGGTTACTTAGCAGAAAGATGCCTTCATGATCAGCAAAAAATAAAAATCCCCAGCTGGGACTCCATTTCAGATTCCCTCTTTCTGAGGTGTTCCCTGCCTACATTAGTAGTGGTCCCTAATTTTAAAAAGTTTGTCTTTCCTAGATCTGTCAGGAAGGTAGGAGAGGTGTCGGGGAGGACCACAGACGCTTTCACCAGGTCTCATCAGACCCTTCACTGAGAGTCTCTGGCTGTGATGTGCACCCTTTGAATCCCCTTACTGTATCGCCTATCCTGTACGTAAGTAACTGTGGATTTATAAGCACTGCCACTCTGGGTTCTCTAAGTTTTCTTTAGCAATCCAATTTTGTTTAACTGACACTATACCGATAGTAATTACACAATGTGATGCATACTTAAGTTTCTTAATATAAATACGTGCCTGTGTGCTAAGTCATTTTAGTCATGTCTCACTCTTTGTAACCCTATGGACTGTAGCCCACCAGGCTCCTCTGTCCATGGGATTCTACAGGCAAGAATACTGGAGTGGACTGCCTGGCCCTCCTCCAGGGAAATCTTCCTGACCCAGGGATGGAACCCACTTCTCTTATGTCTCCTACATTGGAAGGAGAGATCTTTACCACTAGTGCTACCTGGGAAGCCCATAATATAAATATAAAACCCTAAAAAAAACTTTCAGTTTCTTCATATATAAATCAGTTATTTGAAAAATTATTCATTACAGTTTGGGTAAGGCATTCTACATTACTTATTAGCTATACCAATAAATAATATGAAGAACCAGATTAAAACTACACTGTCATTTCTGTTGAATGAACCTTTCATTCTTTTTAAAAATAAACATAAAAAAATGCATTGCAAAAAAAAAAAAATGCATTGCACACCCATTAAGAAGGCTACTATCAAAAAAATAGAAAATAACAAGTGTTGGTGAGGATATGGAAAAGCTGGAACTCTTCTATACTCCTGGTAGGAATATAAATAGTGCACTTGCTACAGAAGACAGTATAACAGTTCCTCAAAAAAAAATAAAGAATTACTATATGATCCAGCAATTCTACTTTTGGATATATACCCTAAAGACTGAAAAGAGGGATTCTAAGAGAAATCTGTGTACCATGTTCATAGCATGGTTGTTCACAACAGCCAGTAGGTGGGAGCATCCCAAGTGCACACTGATGGAAGAACAGTATACACACACAACTATGTGGCATACAGAAATGTGTGGTATTCATCCTTTTATAAAGGAAGGCAATTCTGACATGCACGACAACACGAATGAATCTTAAGGACAATATGCTAAGTGAAATAAGCCAGTCACAAGATGACAAATACTCTAAGACTCCACTTACATGAGTTACCTAGTCAAAATCCTAGAAACAAAGTAGTGTGTGAAACAGGGTGGGAGGCTGAGTTATTTAAAAGGTATAAAGGTTCAGTTTTGCAAGATGAAGAGTTCTGGAGATGCATGATATTGATAGCAACACAACAATGAGAACTGTACACACCACACTGAACTGTACACTTAAAAATGGCTAACATGGTAAATTCTATGTTATGTGTATTTCATCACAACAAAATGAAAAAAGATGCACTTCAGAAGAGATTTCCTATTATGAAGGCTGTATCCAATATGCATTTAACTTTTATTTCTCTTGCTGGAATTGAGAAGTAATTTCAATATCCAGAAAAATAATTACAAAGATTATTTCTCTCTTTTCAATGCATTTTTTCCCCATAACATAGTTGACAATTTCAATTTTAATTTCTACCTCTTTTAAAGTACATTAAAATGAAACAAATTAGAGACACTGACAATAGTAATAAAACAATTGAATTAGCACTGGGATCAGCAGAATAAGAACAAGCTTTAGGGTCACATAAACCTAGGTCCTATTACCAGTTGAGCCTTCATTAATTAAATGGTCTTAAACAAATTATTTATGTTCTCTGAGCTTTGGTTTCTGTTTCAGTGAAATGGGAGAGGCTTATTGTGCAGATAGGTAAAGATAACACATAAAGCATTTATCATACTGTCTGGCCCTCAACCACTATTAAGTAAATATTAACTTATGTTCCTTTCTTCCCCCAAGAGAAAGATACAATGGTATATAGTAAGTATAATGTATCAATTGTGACTTTATTATTTTCCCATTATACTTAGGTTTCCAAGGGTTTATGAAGAGCACTTCAGATATATACAGTTTAAGTGATTAAGAAAAATAAATAATATTTGTAGTACAGTTTTATTTTACCTTTGTAGTTAGTAACATAACAACATGTTCCATCCACTTTTTCTGTTGGAATTGCATTGTATATATCTGCATCTAATGCCTTGTGACTTACAGTTTCAGTTGCCAAAACTTTAAATGGCTTAAAAGAGAAAGAGAAAACTGGTTTAAGATAAACAGCCTCTATGCCTTCTACATGCTCTCACCTGGAAGTTTTTAACTTCCCTAGTTCCAAGGTATGATCACCAGTTTATCCTTCAAAATATTTTTCCTGTAAAGTCCTTATAAATCATCTCCTCCTCTTCTATGCTATCACAGCAATACATATTTGTCCACCGAGATTTGTTAAGTACAGTTGACTTGACCAACACGGGTTTGAACTGCATGGGACCACTTACACGCAAATTTTTTTTCAATAGTAAATACTGCAGGACTACACACAGTTGGTTGAATCCTGGATGCAGAAGACTTGTTACGGAGGAAGCTTGAATATGAGGGCCAACCACAAGTTATACTCGGATTTTAGGGGGTCGGACCCCGAATCCTGGCATTGTTCACAGGTCAACTGTATTCACATGTTTCTTTACCCACCACAATGAGCTTGACACCAGGAATCATATCCTATGCAGAGCTGTATGCCTAGCTCAGGTGTTACGTGTGTTCATTTACTTGATAATCACTTGCTAAAAACCTCCAAAGGGTTAGCACTGTCCTCAGCACTAGGATAGAGGTCAAAAGGCACCTGCCTTCGGTGGAACATTGATTTTAAGGAAGGAGACAACAGTCATAAAATGCATAATATTATGTTAAGTACAAGGAGAAAAACGGGCACCGTTCAGCTTTATCAGTAGTAAACTGCGTTTTAAATTTATGATTTGCTTACTGTCAGGAAGCCAAAGAGCATCAAGAATGAAGGGGAAAAAAGTTCCAACCAACTTAGTGATTTCACTTCTGAGAAAGACTATGCCACCCTTTTACAGTCTGTATAGTCTATGACACTTTTATCTGAAGGAAGACCTGTACCCTAGGGCCGCCCGAGCGGAACCTGCAGAGAGATCCCCGGGCTGGAGGGCGGCTCTACCGCGCCTGGAAACGCTCACGGGTTCAAATGTAGCCCGCGCCGCGAAGAGGAGCCCACCCGCGGCCGCCCCGCGGGCCCGGCGGGCCGAACCCGCGCTCCTCGGTACCTGATGCTCCCTTTTGGTGGAAGGCTCCTCTTTCACCTCCGTCACAAACACACACGGCATTTTCCGCTGCACCGACCCCAAGCGCCTCATGGTGGGTCCTCAAGCAGTGCTAGTGGAGAGGGCCCTTCCGAACAGCGCCGGGTCCTGACCAGAGGAGCGTCCAGAGCGGTCAGCCGCGTAGTCAAGTCGCGAACGCGCCGCGAGCTGGCCAGACAGCAGCGCTCCCCATTTCCCCGGTTCCGAGCGTAGGACGGGGACGTACGCCCGGAAACGGCCTCCTGGCCGCGGAGCCTTCTGGGAGTTGTAGTGCGGAAGCCGAGGTACCTTCGTGTGCCCAAGCCGAGGTACCTTCGTGTGCGCTCTCGAGAGCGCCCCTCAGGGTTCTAATGACCGCGAAAATACAAAGATCCGTTTCTGGTTTTATCCGTTTCTGGTGTGTGTGTATTAGTAGCCGATGATATTTATGAAAATTAAATGTTATCAAGTGATAAGTAATGAATCATTGCAGGTGGCTATTTAACATCATTTTGATGAAACCGACTTGCGTGTTCCCTTTAATATGTTCCTGGGGAAAGCACTGTGGAAGCTTAGAAATATCCGGAGACATCTCAAAACGAAATGAAAAGTAATTTCCCAGGAAAAATGTTAGAAAAAACGCTACAATTAAAACACCAGGGGCCAAAAAAAAGAAAGAAAATTACCGTTTGATTTACGCCTCATTGTAAGGCATCAGTTCAGCCGCTCAGTCGTGTCCGACCCTGTGACACTCCAGGCCTCCCTGTCCATCACCGACTCCCAGAATTTACTCAGTATGGTCGAAATTGTTTCTGGTGTTTTTTTTTTTCCCCCAGAGTGAGTGCAAAGTTTAGCATTAGACCAGTTCCAAACCACAGGAATACCAATAACCAGATTTCAGTCTCAATTTTTTCATAGGAATCTCACTTAAGTGAGAGCTCACTTAAGTATGAGCTCCAACAGAGTCCGAATGGCTTGAGTACTTGTCAGCAATCAACTGCAGAGCTAAAAACAGCACTGACTTACTCCTCAAAAGAATTTCGGAGGGTAAGTAATAACAATCAATGGCTGAAAAAATAAATAAATTTTTAGTAATAGTAGCCTTTCTCACTGAAGCAAGTAGTTCGGAGTAGGGACTTTTAATTACTGCCATCTTTTAGGTGCTTTGACAATGCCCGAGTCTCATTTTTATAATTGTCTTATTTGCAGGTATCAAAGTGCCCAGCATTTTCCTGATTTAGCCCTCAGAAAATTAAACTACTATATTTCACTTGGAGGTATCTATGTATAAGGGAATTCCCAAAGAATAAAATATCCCTCCCAAAAAGTCACTGTTTTTTTATTGCTGGATTCAGAGGGGAGGGAGGGAAGAAGAGATCTGCCTTAAAAAAGTATTTACTTTTTCTTTTACTACCTTTGACTTTCTCATAGGAAAAATAAATAAAATAAATTTTAAAAGGGCTTCGGGGTGTGGGGGCGGGGGGGGGGGGGGGGGGTGGTGGTCTTGTGGCTGAAAACATCTAATGTAAGATCCTGAGACAAGAAAGGCCTTAACATTGCATAGTCAAAAACCGGTGACTTTTTGTTCCTCCACAGGAGTCCTAAACAGAGCTTGTTTCATAGGACTCAAGGAGGCAACAATGAAATAACTCTTAAAATTTGCAACTGTCATTTCCCAAACTGCCACAGAATCTTTTAGGTCCAACCTTCTATCTTTTCTGAAGATCACCTTCCAAAATATTCCACTTGCTATTTGAAACTAGCAGCAAAGCTAACCCAAGTTTTAAGAAGCAAAGCTAAACCAAGTTTTAAGAAGCAAAACCGACCCATGTTTTAAGAAGCAAAGCTGACCCATGTTAAGAAGCAAAGCTGACCTAAGTTTTAAGAAGCAAAGCTGACCCAAATTTTAAGAAACAAAGCTGACCCATGTTAAGAAGCAAAGCTGACCCAAGTTTTAAGAAGCAAAGCTGACCCATGTTTTAAGAAGCAAAGCTGACCCATGTTTTAAGAAGCACTCTGTTTCTAATGCCTTGGTTTCATCAGTGCCTGGAGTAAAGCCTCCGGCAGAAAGAGGTAGTCCAACACTAGGGGAAACCACTGGACCAGTTCACACTTAGAGTCTGGACCCCCACTTTGACAAGGAGCAGCCTGCCCCTTTGATTCTCCTAAGTCTGAAGAACCAGCAAGGACGGACTACCAGCCCCAGTACTTAAAAGTGGTGTTACAGGATGCCACAATCTGGAAGAAAGACTTTTTTCTCTAATGTGTTAGTGTTCTGACATGAACCCAAAATGAAATATTCAGTGCAGAGTATACTTTGGCCAACACACTCAAAAAACAAAATTTGCAGGCCCACCCTGAGTTGTGCAGGCAAATTTCTCATAACTCTGCTTTACTCATTACAGAGAAAAGTCATCCTGGGTATGGTCATAGCTTTCTCTGAAAAACTAGAAGGAATTTCACAACAGGAAAGAAGTGAAGAGAATAAGGAAAAGATTGGGGGGAGAGTAGAAAGAAAGAAAGGAAAGGAAAAGAGAGTTGGAAAAAAGATGAAATTAGGGTTCCAGGCATGCTAAAGACTACCAAAATTCACAGATCTATTTACAATGACCCCCCCCAAAAAAAAAATCCCCTTGTGGGTTTGTGTTTTTGCTGTTTCTAATGGAACATAGTTGTTCAAAACTAACTTCAACTAACTTCAAGAGGTAAAGCATTTTTTCAGCCTTTCTCCTATGTAAAACATGGATTCTCACAATGGCTTTAATCATGATGTTAATGTAATCATGCAATAATGGTGTTTGGTAACAGTATTTGATAATAGTACAATGCAGCTAGCTGTAAGTTCATATGTGGAGAGGAAGTTTATCTGGAGGCCAAGACCACTTAAAGCTGTTTCTTAGGGGTGTTTCTCCCAGTAAGCTATGTGCTTGAGATGGGTGCATTGTTATTCTAGAATTAGAAGGTAGGGCAAAACAAAAGTTGAGATATTAGATTTTTCTATATATCATTGCTAATATTTTCAAGGATTTAAGTCAAGTCTTTATTTTCTACTTCATTTACTTTCAATGCTGCATGGCTCTTTTTGTTTTTCATTTTTGACTTTATTATTTTCCCTTATTTATAATTATAATTCTTTTCTAAATTTTAGCATACTTTCTAGATTTTTATTCTAAAGCAGTGCACTCAAGTTCATACCAACTTAGTCTATTTCACTTAACCAAAGTGAATATATGTCTTGATCTTGTAAATTTCCAATTAAAAGTACAAAGGCATTTAAAAATACACACTGATCTATTGTAATTTCTTATCTCTATGGCATCTCCTAAATTACCTACTATGAATATTTTTATTAATTTCTTCTAGGTTCTAGTTTTTAGTAAAGATACTAAGATGAAGAAAGACCTCAATAACTGCTGATTGAAATGTCTCATTCTGGGAATCGGAGTACTTCACTTTGCTTTCAACAAATTCTCAAAATTTGCAAGCATCTGGAAACTTACTGCTATAGGAAGAAGCTCTTTCCCTTGTAATGATGGATGAAGAATGAATGGACTATAGCTACAAGATGAATAAGTAGTCCAGCTTATTTTCAGGTACTATTAAATATCCCAATCTGAATGGTTTTTTTCCCAAATCAGTGGATAGCGGTGAGTACATAATTTTGTTTTTATCTTGAAATAAATATAGCATATTTACTTTTATAAAATTTTTAGTTTTGTTTTCAAATCATACATAGAAATAAGTCTAGAAAATAATTAACTTGTAAAATATTTAATACTTCTTAATTATGAAAGTATGAGCTAGTTTATATTCCATATTTAATCAGAACATTGAAGGATAAAATACACTGTTTTATTTGTATTAGCTTTTTCCAGCCAATAACTAAATTGAGTAATGGAAATACTGTACAGTATTCACTAAGGTAAACTAGCCTACAGTTAGATGTGAGGTCATTTATGATGAGCAAATAATGAATTAGGTAACAATGAGGAAAATTCTGGAAGTTTGAGTTTGTGTGCTTACTAGCAACCACTTTCAACATTTCTGCAAAGCTAGAGAAGGTATCTTCTAATTTAAATTTCTTTAAGAATTATCTATTGTGTAATATACTGTCAACAGGAGGTCAGTTTTAAAGGACTACTACTGATAGCCTGAAAGACTGTGGAAAAGAAATTCTTTTTCCCCTTACACACTGATAGTTCTTATATTTGCATTCCTGCAATTCTTATATTAAAAAACATTGGATTAGCAGCAAGAGAGTTGAAAATGGCAGAAGTTGGGAATGACTGCTATTTCTTTTTTAATTCCACATGCATAAAGGTAAATATTGTACAACTTATGGTACATATTCCACATGCTTAAGCTTTTTAGTAGAATGAAGGAAAATATGGCAACAGTTTATTTGCATGGCTGAGTCAAAATTTACTATTTTCCCACAAAATATTGTACATACTTAAAATATGAAGTAAAACCTTATCATGTATTTTTGATATGTTGAGTTTCTCTGAGGAAATCTGGTAATATTTAAAATTATCTGAAACTATCCTTCTATATGCCAGTTACAAGCCTATGGCTTTTTAATCCTCATGTGGTACTTTTGCCTATATTATGGCTCCTTGAAACATCAAATTACTAATATTGAAGCATATGATATTTTGGTTAATGTGATTCCAGTCATATAAATTCAAATAGTTAAATTCAGGTTTACTATCAAACTCAGTTTAATAAATCTAATTGATTCCCTATTTTGGAATTTATTAATGAAATTACTGAATTTTCCTTTGTCAAAGTAATAGTAAATAATTAACATCATGGAAAAAGGCAAAAGATAATACGAATTGGCCAAACAAGAATTCAAGGTTACAAAGTTAAAATGGGGAAAAATGTCTAAGTGATTTGGATTAGTGGATCTCAATGAAGCCAAATAAATGTAGAAATTCAATGTTTGGAGCTTCATGTTCATGTCAGAATGAATCCAGTGAAAGACATGCTATGTCTGGTTTGAAGCATTTCATCTCTGCTAGGACAACGGAATAGAGTCAGCCTCTTAGACTGTAAGAATTAGATCCATTTCTATTACCTGTTACCTTAAGATTAAACCCTGGGATGGTGATAAATAATAGAATTTATGTTCCATGTGGGCAGAGAGTTTTGTCTGTTTCACTGCTATATCCTCAAATTCTAAGTTATCAATAAATAATTAAATGAAAAAAGTAAAAATAATAATAGCAATCACATTACCGTATCTCCCATAATTTTTACAACAATCTGTGAGAAGGGCATTTTATTCCCTTTTTACAGGTGAGGAAACAGGCGCAGAGAGTGAGTAATGGATTGATTTTGTGATTATGGGCAAAATAGAGTCAGGCATTCAAATACTGGTTTATCTGGTTTCTGCCTGCTCTCCAGGTCTATGAGATCTACAGAGCCACCTTAAAAGGGAGAGAGAGTGAAGACAGACAGTAAGAAGGTGGGCAAAAAAATAAGGAACAACCCTGAAACCTGTCAAAAAAGGGATGAGCTTAATAGGATATGTTTACTTTTATTCTGTGTCACCTACCCTCTGCCAAAAAAGACAATGACCCGCAATTTTCCCAGCTGTTGATTTATGTGTAAAAGATATAAGAAAAAAATAGCAACCCATTCAAATAATCCACATCTGCTTTTGTTGAGATATAATGATGTAAATTTATAAATATATATGTGTGTATAGCTTAGCACAATGTGCTAAATATTTTAAATTTCACAATAAAATTAAGTTTAAACTCCGTTCACTTTCCCTCTATAAGCACACTTAACAGTATGTTCCTAATCTGAGTGAGAAAAGTTATCTAATAAAAGTTATGATTAATAGAGATCATCTCCACAATTAGAATATGGATGATGACTTAAAAATAATTTTGGCTTTCATAAGGAAAATTAGATCCCTCTGTCATTAGATTGTGATCAAGAGTATCACTGACCTTTTATATGTTTATCCTTAGCCATATGGATTAACTCTTAACATGAAGGAGAATTTTATCAGTGACTTATGGAATGTACTATTTAATCATTAGATTATTTTATCAGTCTCACTAAAATTAGACTACTATGCTAAAATTTAGACTTGATGGTCTTGGATTTGTAGTACTTTTTAATTTTAATTTGACCTCATATTTTATTTGGTTGATTAGTAATCTATTGTTAAACTCTGACATTCATACATTGAGTTTTCTACACTGTTTACTTTTTTCTTTTAGGGTTCCCAGTGCCGATTCCGACACTGCGAAGAGGCTCTTGGCAGTGACACAGTGTGTGCATTATGGAGAGAGGGAAAATGTTTAGATCCACTTTGCAGATTTAGACACATGGAAATGCAGGTAGAATTATTCAACATTATCATGTTTGTTAAAAGCATCTCCCTCCGATAAGACTGAACTCTGTACTCTTACAACACAATAGAAAAGAAATTATTCTTTCCTCCAATGACTTAATTTTAGGCATTTTACACTTTGCTCAACTTAAATTCCTAAAAAAAAGGGGCAAATGTGTTGGAGGAGTACCCATTGCATCTTTTAAATAACAGAGCTTGGAAATGAAGCCTAGGGCCACACACAACCCTAAACCAGCAGTTACAATAGTTTTTGTCATGTTGTGTGGTAGCACACTGTATTTGTTGTGATTGTGGCATCTCATCATTACATTTGCCTCCCGTCCTTTATCTAGCAAAACTGCAGTATTTCATGCTTCTGGGAAACTCAACCTCTCGGTTGTGTGAAGATCAGTTGTATCTTTTATCACAGCAAACCTCGAAATATCAATGGATTATTTTTGCCACCAAGTAGCAGTGAGTATATTTTTTGAGTAACATGGTTATACCGTATTATAATCTGATGTTGGAATAGCAACATAGAATGACACATTAAATAAAGTATAGCAAGGTGAGTAATACAGTTTAATAGCCAGTGGATGATTTAGGATGGTTTATATCAAGAATTATGAGAATGAGCCATCAAGTAGCTAACCAAATGGAATGACCAGAGTTAGTTAAATTTTCTCTGACTGTGTTTCTAAAGTGGACTTTATTCATGTGAAAAGTGAGATGACTGCTGCCCTCACTGGATAGAGGGGAGCTGTCTCAGCAATTCATCATATGACTGGAGCAAAGCTGGGAGGTTCTGGCCTCACCGCTGCTCCCCATAAATGTGCAGAAACCTCTGCTACATGGGAGAGCAAGGGCATGCTCTAGTTTTCATGCTTCTGCTTCTAGAAGAGCAGCTAGATGTGTGGTTCTTCCTAAGACTTCATTTGTGGGAAGATGCAATCCCATTGTTGCTAAATAAGTGGCACCCTTGAAACCAACTAAATGCTACTGAGACTCTACTGCGTGGTGAACCTTAAACTAAGTTATGGGAAAGGGGTATGGAAGACACCATGTCCTATGACAGTAAGTGGCAGGAACTTTGAAAAGTTGGGAGAGTTAGGTTTCTCTGATGCTGTAGCCGCTTCCCTCTCCTGCTCTGGCCACCGTTATTTCTTATAATGGAATTATTCTAGAAATGAGCTTATCAGTCCTTTGTATTTGAAAATTTGGCTTCAGATAATCCTTGGCAACTGAATGATTAAAAACCATGTCTCTTTGTTATAGTCTTCTGGAAAATGCTGTTCTCAGAGCATTCTTCATACATGTAATACCTGGATCAATGTTTTTCTTCACTAGACTGTAAACATCACAAGGATGGGGCTCATGGCTAGTTTCCCTACCAATGCTTAGCACACTGTCTGGAGCCCAGATGCTCAGTAAAACTGGATGTTTGGATAGATGGATAGGAGGTATGGGTAGAAGGTAGGAGGAGAAGGGGATAACAGAGGATGAGATGGTTGGATGTTATCAACAACTCGATGGACATGAGCTTGGGCAAGCTCCAGGAGTTGGTGATGGACAGGGAAGCCTGGTGTGCTGCAGTCTATGGGGTCTCAAAGAATTGGGCATGACTGAGTGACTGAACTGAACTGATAGATGCATAGATGACTACTGAAGGTAACCTACTGGGATGAAAGTTATTACACCTACTAAGTGGTTAACTTGGTCCCATTGTTTAACATCTAGTGTGATTTTATTTCATTATGAACATTGTATTAAATCCTCTCTATATAGTGTACTAGCCTACTTCCTAATGGTCTATGGGTAAAATTGCTATCTTTCAAACTAATTATTTCACTACTAGAGGAAAGACTGCATCTCTGAGGGCAAAGGAAAGGTAGGATGTCTGTGGAACAAATAGTGGGCTCCCCACTGTAAGACATGTCCTCGACTAAGTTCTCTAGGGACACATTTCATTATTCTCATATATTAGGCATAGAATCTGGGGGTCAAAAATAGATTCTGGCTTTACTGGAAGTCTCAATTTCAACACATGTCAAAACTGCTCCTGACTCTTGGAATAAGCTTTCCCCTCTCTTGACAGGGTCAAACCAGACCCATGCACTGATTTTGGAAGGACCAAATCCTTCCCCTAGCCACTCTAGAAATCATCATGAGAGGAGATAAGCTCTGCTTTCTCTTTGCCACTTCCCTATCATTTTCTCAGATATATTTCTTCACTACATCTATTGTTTGTCTGACTTCTCCCTATAGAATGAAAATTCCGTAAGAATAGGAATCTTTGTTAACTGATAAATTCCAACCACCAAACAGAAACATAGTATTACCTTTCACATAGTGGCCAATTCTGTTCCAGGAAGTCCTGAAAAGTATTTATTCATGTTAAGAAGGTAACTAATTTTTCTCTGCCCAGGCACATTTCTGTGCTTTAGGGAAGAGGATTCAATTCCCAGGCTGTAGGAAACTGCTACGCTGGAGATGGAAATGGCAGTCTTCTGCCTGGAGAATCTCAAGGACAGAAGCCTGGCAGGCCGCAGTCCATGGGGTTGCAAGAGTCACACACGACTTAGTGACTGAACCACCACCACGGAAAACTCCTAAGCTCATTTGCATTATGTATTGAACTACTGCATCATCTATTCATTCTAAGATATTTCAATACCTCAGAAGTTATAATGTGATCTTTTGTAGACCTAATATTTCCTAAAATATTTCCAGAAACATCTACCTGCCAAGGTTCATATTAACCAAAACCAGGAAAATAAATCATCTCACCTTAGACAAAAATTAAATTACAAAATTATAACTTTATTAAAATCTACCTTTATGTTTCAGTGGGTACATGTGATTGACAGATTCAGGGTAGGATTGTGACAGGGTTTTTTTTTTTTTGGTAGTAAAATATAACTATTGTTTCACACATGGCATTGGGTAATTCACGTGTAAGTTTGTATCCAGTTAAAATAAGATAAAATCTAGGTATTTAAATGTGTAAACTGTGAAAATTTCTAAGGCTTCTGATCAAGGAATTGAGACCCATCATGTGGTCCATATTAAGTAGGTGAGTTGCAGCCGCAGCAATGCTATCTAAGTTACCAGCTGTGTTCTTCCAGAATGAGGTGTTTGCCAAAAGCAATTTTCCATTAGTTAATTTGCCATTGTCTGTTATCTTTAAGGACTAAGTTCAATTATCAGGAGTCTGACATTTTTTTGTCTGGATGTGTAAAACTGCCAGTTAGTCTTTTTGCAATTTAAACTTTAATCTGCTAACAAATTAAAAAAAGGTCTTGGACTCTTTTGGAAAAAGATTTCATTTAAATGTTGTTAAACCAGACATTTTCAAAGGCGGCCTAATCCCTCTGGTTATCATCTCTAAGTTTAGAAGCAAATAGCTGTTAACACCAAATGATAGTGATAAGAAAAACATAGCTCAGTTAATATTTGCTCTAATTGTAAGAATTTGCTAGGCATTTCTGAGTATATTTTGCATTTTCTTTGTGAGCTTGATGGATTCTTGTTCTTTCTCCCATGGTACACAGTAGAGGTTAGTGTACCCAAATGAAGTTTTCCTCTTAAGAAGCTCCTTAAATTTTGCTAAGGAACAATTTATTCAAAACAGAGTAGCTCAAACATTGAAGCAAATGCTCATATCCTTGGGAATTTGCCATGTTATTCTAAAATGAATACCTGAAAGGATAATTTGATTTTTATTTCTTCTGAGTCACTGTCTTGGAGATGCCTTGGACAACTGACTATTTGACCACATTAAATGAATCCTGGGTCAGCTCACTTTACAAGGTCTTGCCTAAATGAATATGTGTACATGACCTTTTCATTATGTCTTAAAAAACCATTGTCTAATGTTTTTAAAATAATTTAACAAACACCTTGACTTGAATATTTGAATCAGTAAAACACAGACTAGTTTTGTGTGTGTATGTGTGGATAAGACACAGAGTAAGACACCTGTTAATAGTTATAAGAGGAAAAACTGTTCAATGAACACCCAACCATGTACTCGTCACCAGGATTCACCAATTTATCAATTTATTTTCTCTTTTCCCTCTATTGTACTTACATATACACACAAAATGTACAAACATATATTTCTGTCCTTGTTTTTGAGCCATTTGAATGTTAGTTGCAAATATCATGACACTTTATCCCTAAATGCATTGACATAGATCTCCTATGTTTAACAACACTCTCAGATATAACCATGGGCTTCTGAAGTGGCGCTAGTCCCACCTACCAATGAAGAGACACAGGTTCAATCCCTGGGTTGGAAAGATCCCCTGGAGTAGGAAATGGCAACCTGCTCCATTATTTTTGCTGGAAAAATCCATGGACAGAGGCGTCTGATGGGCGATGGTCCACGGGGCCACAAAGAGTTGGATGCAACTGAGCACACGTATACCTAACCACACTACACACACCATCACACACAGAATCTTTACTTATATATCCCACTGTTATTGAAAATAATTTAGTATTTGTCATTTATTTAGGTTATTTTTAGCCTTTGGTAAGTACAGACTTTGCTCTTGTGAACATTAAATCAAAATAGACCACAAAGACCTAAATATGAGCTAAAATTATAAAATTCTTATAAGAAACTATAGACTACTCAAACAATTCTTAGTTATGGCACCAAAAGAAAAAAAAAAACAAGCAGTAAAAAAATTAATTGGATTTCATCAAATTAGAAACTTTTGTGTTTCAAAGAACATCGTCAGGAAAGTAAAAGTATAACCCACAAAATGAGAGAAAATTTATGCAAATCATATATCCAGGATATATGAAGAACTCTTGCAGCTCAGTAATACAAAGACAATTCCATTACAAAATGGGGAAAGAATCTGAATATATATCTTTCAAAGATATAAAAACGGCCAAAAGATATATACATCTGAATGCAGAGTTCCAAAGAATAGCAAGGAGAGATAAGAAAGCCTTCCTCAGTGATCAATGCAAAGAAATAAAGAAAAACAATAGACTTGGAAAGACTAGAGATCTCTTCAAGAAAATTAGAGACACTAAGGGAACATTTCATGCAAAGATGAGCACAATAAAGGACAGAAATGGTATGGACCTAACAGAAGTAGAAGATATTAAGAAGAGGTGGTAAAAATACATGGAAGAACTATACGAAAAAGATCTTAAACCCAGATAACCACGATGGTGTGATCACTCACCAAGAGCCAGACATCCTGGAATGTGAAGTCAAGTGGGCTTAGGAAGCATCACTACAAACAAAGCTAGTGGAGATGGTTGAATTCCAGTTGAGTCATTTCAAATCCTAAAAGATGATTCTGTTAAAGTGCTGCACTCAATATGCCAGCAAATTTGGAAAACTCAGCAGTGGCCACAGGACTGGAAAAGGTCAGTTTTCATTCCAACCCCAAGAAAGGCAACCCCAAAGAATGCTCAGACTACTGCACAACTGTACTCATCTCACATGCTAGCAAAGTGTAATATTCAACATTTCCAAGCCAGGGTTCAACAGTACTTGAACCGAGAATTTCCAGAGGTTCAAGCTGGATTTAGAAAAGGCAGAGGAACCAGAGATCAAATTGCCAACATCCGCTGGATCATAGAAAAAGCAGAGAATTCCAGAAAAACACCTACTTCTGCTTCATTGACTACACTAAACTAAAGCCTTTGACTGTGTGGATCACAACAAACTGTGGAAAATTCTTCAAGAGATGGGAATGCCAGACTACCTTACCTGCCTCCTGAGAAATCTGTATTCAGGTCAAGAAGCAACAGTTAGAACTGGACATGGGACAACAGACTTGTTCCAAATTGGGAAAGGAGTACATCAAAGCTGTATATTGTCACCTTGCTTATTTAACTTATATGCAGAGTACATCATGCGAAATGCCAGGCTGGATGAAGCACAAGCTGGGATCAAGATTGCCAGGAGAAATATCAATAACTTAAGATATGCCAATGACATCACCCTTATGGAAGAAAGGGAAGAAGAACTAAAGAGCCTCTTGATGAAAGTGAAAGAGGAAAGTGAAAAAGCTGGCTTAAAACTCAACATTCAAAAAGCTTTAAGATCATGACATCCAGTCCCATCACTTCATGGCAAATAGATGGGGAAACAGTGGCAGACTTTATTTTCTTTGGCTCCAAAATCACTGCAGATGGTGACTGCAGCCATGAAAGTAAGATACTTGCTCCTTCGAAAAAAAGCTATGACCAACTTAGACAGCATACTAAAAAGCAGAGACATTATTTTATTGACAAAGATCAGTCTTGTCAAAGCTATGGTTTTCCAGTAGTTATGTATGAATGTGAGAGTTGGACCATAAAGAAAGCTGAGCACTGAAGAATTGATGCTTTTGAATGTGGTGTTGGAGAAGACTCTTGAGAGTCCCTTGAACAGCAAGGAGATCAAACCAGACAATTCTAAAAGAAATCAGTCCTGAATGTTCACTGGAAGGACCGAGGCTGATGCTGAAACTCCAATACTTTGGCCATCTGATGTGAAGAACTGATTCACTGGAAAAGACCCTGATGCTGGGAAAGATTGAAGGCAGGAGGAGAAGGGACAACAGACGATGAGATGGTTGGATGGCATCACCAACTTGATGAACATGAGTTTGAGTAATCTTGGAGTTGGTGCTGGACAGGGAAGCCTGGCGTGCTACAGTCCATGGGGTCATAGAGTTGGACACAACTGTGCAACTGAACTGAATAAGCTCATGAAAAGATGCTCATTGTAACTAAACAGTTCAGCTCAGTTCAGTTCAATCGCTCAGTTGTGTCCGACTCTATGCGACCCCATGAATTGCAGCACGCCAGGCCTCCCTGTCCATCACCAACTCCTGGAGTCTACACAAATCCATGTCCATTGAGTCAGTGATGCCATCCAGCCATCTCATCCTCTGTCATCCCCTTCTCCTCCTGCCCCCAATCCCTCCCAGCATCAGGGTCTTTTCCAATGAGTCAGCTCTTCCCATGAGGTGGCCAAAGTATGGAGTTTCAACTTCAACATCAATCCTTCCAATGAACACCCAGGACAGATCTCCCTTTAGGATGGACTGGTTGAATCTTCTTGCAGTCCAAGGGGCTCTCAAGAGTCTTCTCCAACACCACAGTTCAAAAGCATCATCAAACCACGAGGTATCACTCATATGTACTCAGATGGTTTAATCAAGTAGATAATAAGAAGAGTTGACAAGAATGTGGAGAAATTGGAATCTTCATACATTTCAGATAGGAATGTAAATGATGGAAAACAGTTTGGCAGTTCCTCAAAAGAGTAAACATAGAATCACTATGTGTGCATATGCAAGTCGCTTCAGTCATGTGCAGCTCTTCCTCACCCTAAGGATTGTAGCCCACCAGGCTCACCTGTCCATGAGATTCTCCAGGCAAGAATACTGGAGTGGGTTTCTGTGCCCTCCTCCAGGGGATCTTCCCGACCCAGGGATCGAACCCATGTCTCTTACATCACCTGAATTGGCAGGTGGGTTCTTTGCTGCTAGAGCCACCTAGGAAGCCCCCAGAATCACCATATGTCCAACTTACTCACTTCTAAGTATATATCCAAGAAATGTGAAAATATATGTCCTCATGAAACTTGTACAACAGTAAATACTCATACTAACATTATTTAAAACAACTAAAAAAGTGGAAATAAACCAAGTGTCCATCATTTGATGAATGGAAAAATTGTGGTATATGCACACAGTGAAATATTATTTGACTATTAAAAAACACTGTGATGGGACTTCCTTCGTGGTCCAGTGGCTGAGACTCAGCACCCTCAATCCAGGGGATCCAGGTTTAATCCTTGGTCAGGGAACTAGATCCCATATGCTGCAACTAAAGATCCCTCGTGCTGCAACAAAGAGCCAGTGCAGCCAAATAAATAAATATTTTAAAAGCACAACACTATGGTAAGTTGAAGAAGTCATGTACCAAGGACCACATACTGTATGATTTCATTTATATGAAATATCCAGAATAGGCAAATCCACAGAAATACAAAGTATGAAAAAAAAAGAAAGTATACTAGTGCTTGTATGGCTGGGAACATCGGGCAGACATGAACAGTAACTGCTAATAGGTATGGGTTTCTTTTTTGAGGTGATCAAATATCCTAAAATTGATCATGGTGATATTTGCACACCTCTATGGATATACTAAAAAACCATTTAAATGTGTGAATTTTATAGTATGTGAATATCAAGAAAGCTTTTAAAAAATGGGACTAACATTTACTAACATTTGAATGTTCAGTGAAGCTTTTCTTTGCAGCTAATGACACGTCTTGGGAATAGGTATTTAGAATAGCTGAAAAGTTCTGTTTAAAGCCATCTTTTTCCTTCAGAATTTCTTACTAGTGCTCTATTTTCATTGATGCCATGAGACTTTTCTTCAAGTATGACATATTCTTTAACAAGAGTCTAGAAATGGAGGAAGCAAAAATTTTCAATAAAAATTCTCAACTACCAACAAACTCTATCATGAATGTGAATTCAGACCATTCCAGTGTAAACCCCAATAGCACTTTTGGTAATACCCTGTGTTTTTGTTTCCTGTTACTGCTGTCACAAATTACCCCTAACCAAGTGGCTTCAACAATTCAATTTTATTAGGTTAGAGTTTAGGAATTCGATGAAATCTCTCTGAATTAAAATTAAGGTGTCTCCAGGGTGGCATTCCTTCTGGAGATTCTGAGGGAGAACCTGTTTACTTACCTTTTCCAGTTTCTAGAGGTCTTCATTATTTCTTGGTTCATGTCCCCCTTCCTCCATGTTCAGAATCAGTAATGGGTAGTCAAGTCCTTCTGACACTGCATTACTCTGACCTAGCTTCCACTGTCACACCTCTTTCCTGGCTCTCTTCCTCTGCAACTCTCTTCTACTTCCAAAGGACCACCTGAATAATCAAGGATAATTTCCTAATCTTGAGGTCAGCTGATTAGCTGTCTTAATTCCTCCTTCTTGTATAACCTAGTGTATACACAGGTTTCAGCGATTAAAAGTTGGACATCTTTGGAAGGCCATTATTCTGCTTATTACAACATGATTTTCTAGAAATGTGTATAGTCAAGGTAATGGAAAAAGCTTTATGGGTTTCTGGTGATTTGATTAATCAGTAACAGAGGATTTCTCTTTTGGGCAGTGTGCTGTAGAAAATTTTGGCATGAGTAAAGGGTGGTTGTTCAGTTGCTAAGTCATGTCCAACTCTTTGTGACCCCAGACACTGCAGCATGCCAGGCTTTCCTGTCCACTTTCATTTTGTAAAGTAGAGAAAAGGCTATTATGGACTGAGGCCTGTTCTCAGGCAAACTAATTAGGTGAAATAGATGTGGAAATTAAGAATGTGGAATATAATTGGTTGTTTTCAGGGCTTCCCTGGTGGCTCAGATGGTAAAGAATCTGCCTGCAGTGTGGGAGACCTGGGTTTGATCCCTGGGTCAAGAAGATCCCCTGGAGAAGGGAAAGGCTACCTACTCCAGTATCCTTGCCTGGAATATTCCGTGGACAGAGGAGCCTGGCAGGCTTTCAAATTATTGTGATGGCAAACCCGCTAAAAGGCTTCCCATGACCCTGGACCCCAGATAGATGATCCTTGATTTGGGGTGTGGTTTCCAGGCTTGACTGATTTTGCAATTATCTGAGACATTTGAAAAATAGCATCAGATTTCCAGGCTTTAATCTTGACCTTTAGAATCAGAAGTTTGGAAAACAGAGACAGAAAAGATGATTTGAATAATTTCTTTAGTTGATTCAGATATTTAGCCAGATTTGATAACCATTGGCTTGAAAAATAAAGGGACTCGAATAAGTAATGATCAAAGATACATGTGTTCACTAGCTTTTTCTATTATTTGCTGGTTAGTTTTGAAGGTTACAGAACACTGAAATATAACCTAGAGCTTTGTTCAACCTGACCAACGTGTAGCCAACAGAGAAATCTGAAGGTATTATTCTCACTTCCAAGTCATCAACCCCCAACCACAGAAAACTAGAACCTCTGGATTTTTTCCTCTTTTAAACATGTATACTCTGACATTATAAGCTATGTCTTATATGAGTTTACCTTTGTTAAATTGTCATAATGTGATTAAGTTATTCTTATCCCATAGATGTAATGGAAGAATACAGTAATGCTTGTGATCACTTTGTGTTTATACCAAAATATGATATATACCAAATTGTGGTTATAATTACTATCTAGTCTGTGAATTAGCACATTTTCGACAGCAAAATGCTGATTTTTATAAGTTAGTTTAATAACCTTTCTAGAAATGAGATGTCTTTTAACAAAATATGCAGTTAATCAAGAGGACAATAGTTAATCATTGAACATGTGCCAAAATGTATATCTTGAAGACTAAAATGTTGCCTTTTCTCTATAGATATCACACTACAGAAAGACACTCAGGAAGGAATTCCACCCCCAACCCAGAGTCAGGAACCTCTAAAACCTCAGGAGAATATATCACGACCTATTCACCATCCCTTAGTTTTAAAAACTAACTTTGAGGAAGAGGAGGAGGAAGAAGGTGAACAAAATGGTGAGTAAACCTTTTCTCACATTTATAGGGCACATTCAAAAACCTCAAGATATTTTCTACCTACTCGTTTAACTTTTAGAAGTTTATAACTAATATATAAGGCAGATTCTGGTGAGAAAATAGCTTTAATTTTATTAAATATATTAAATTCATCATGTTCTAATTTGTTCTATGTCTACACATATATTTATGATTGTTTGGATTGAAAGTTTTTTGTTGTATGATGGCTAGGATACAGATCTCATGTTTAAATATGCACAGTTGCTTGTAGGTATACTAATAACATGTTTTATTTGTGTATAACTTAACATTGATAATATGATTTATATAATTATAAAAATTTATATATAACAACATCATCTATTTATATATAACAACACTGACATACGTGTCAGTCTGTCTGTCTCACATTTAATCCTTGAAGTTATAGAATCAACAGAGTAGTTTGTAATGTGTAAAGCATTATCATCTGCATTATCCCAGTAATCCTTGCCAGAATAAAGAAGATTAGAACCCAGGTCTCTTACATTGTAGTCCATTTTATTCCTCCCATATCATCACAGCACTGCAGTACCAATAAGTATGTACAAACAAGATAAACATCCAGAAAAATAAGCTCTAAGTCTGTCTCTGCCCTGGAATTTGTCCTTCTATGGAGACTCAGAATATGGGCACATTGAAAAGACTGAAATATTACTTTTTTTTTTTCCTGTAGCTATCTTACTAGAGAAAGATACTTAATAGGGAATTCCACCTCTGATCCAGAGTCAGAAACACCTGAAACCTCAGGAGGATATATTACAACCCACTCACCATCCTTTAATTTTAAAACTAACTTTGAGAAAGAATAGGAAAAAGGAGATGTGTCATTTTCTGCTGTTTAGCTCTATGTCTCCCACACCAACATCCTCTTTCTCCAGACAAACATAATCTCAAATGTGAATCTATATGGCCAGTCTCTCATCTCAAAACACATAATGTATAGTCATTTGTCTCTTGACTGATTCTTCCTAAAGCATGAAATATAGCAATAAGAAACATTTGTTAGTATGCAAATTATTGACTTTAAATGTTTTTAAAACAGTAATCCATTTATGAGGACAATGTGTGGGATTTTTCATTCTGGTTTATAAATTTTCAGATTATTTGGCTTTGGGACAATTTAATTTAAAAAAAATATATCCTATAGATGCTTCTAGTTTATGGACAAAGACTCCTGAAGAAATTGAAGAAAAAAGAGCAATAAAGGAGATGTGTTATAAATCTGGTAAGAAATGAAACATTTGTGCATTTTCTAATATTTGATGTGAGCAGTACACTAACCATTGATTTTCTTGTGGGAGATTAGGTGAATACTACCGAGTTCACACTCCTTCAGATATTTCATCATCTAAAAGCATAGCCTCTATAGTGGAAAAAGAGATAGAAAAGTCTTTGGAAAGAGGCAGTGAATTGCAAGAAGGTAAGGAATGTAAAGGAAGCTTTTCAAGGTGGTGAATGAGAGATACTTGGTGTGATAGGCTGTGAATTATTTAGTTAAATGTGCACTGGTGTCAAATGATAAATAATACATCAGAATTGAGAGTGAGAAGGAAGTGATTTTATTGCATGACCTAAATTTAATATGAAAAGCTGCTATTAATGTAATTATATTTTCCCAGAGGAACCACAGAATGAATAGACTCCATAAACACCTGGTGACACTACATAGCCCATGCAGTAATTCTGTAAATAATTTGGTTTTACCACTTCATTTGTCTATGAAAGCAAATCTCCCTATAAAACAAGTGTAGATTTTTCTTTAGAATGGACAAGTTAGCCCTGGAAGGACAAAAGGGAGGTCACGGAATAACGTTAGTGGCAGAACAAGGGTACATTTGTTCATTGAATGAGTGCTTCCTGTGTACCAGCCAATTTCAAGGGCAACACAGGTGAATAA
Source organism: Dama dama (assembly GCF_033118175.1). NCBI lineage: Eukaryota > Metazoa > Chordata > Mammalia > Artiodactyla > Cervidae > Dama > Dama dama. The sequence continues at coordinate 34,724,520 of NC_083683.1, read as the reverse complement.
TTATAAGGCTGTGCCTTTTATGGATCTTATGTTCTGGTGAATCTGACTTTTCTGTTGGTGAATGTTTTGCTCTTGAAGGCAAGATAAAAAGAACATTATTTTCTGGATAAAAGACAAGGAACTCAGAAAAATCCATGGATGCCATAGGTTTAAGTAGTTTTCTTGCCTCTGGGGTGAGCTTTAAAAATAAAAAAAGCTTTATAGCAGTAAGCAAAATCAGAATTCTTTCCTCCTCTTAGATACCAAAAAGATAGTTGGAAAAGGTTCCCAGGATCAAGATGAATATAAGATCAAGAGTAGAATGTGTGTCTTGCAAGTATGTGTGGCAAACCATTTAAACATATATGGCAGTAGGTGGCAGCAACATACTGTCAAATGGTAGAACAGTCGAAAAACCCAAGCTGATAGGTGGGAGCCTCCAGTGAAGGACAGATAGTCCGAATTACACAGACAAGGGCTTCCCCGGCGGCGCCAGTGGTAAAGAAGCTGCCGGCCAATGCAGGGTACACAGGAGACATGAGTGTGATCCCTGGGTAGGGAAGATCCCCTGGAGAAGGAAATGACACAGACAAGAAAAACAAAACAAGGACAAACATGTTAGCAATGAGTATTAAAAATGTCAGATATAAAGACAATTATATGCATTTCACTTTATATTATGGTTTTAAAAAGCTTTTTATTTTTAAATAATTCCAGTTAATTCATGAACCCTCTTTACCCAGATGTCCCCAAATGTTAGCACTTTACATAATTGATTTTTCATTCCCTTTCTTCTCTCTCTCAATATACACATTGTTGTTATTTTTTTTTCAAATTGTTTGAGAGTAAGTTGCAGGCTTACGTAACTCTCACACCAATGTAGTATAAATACCAATATCAGAAAATTACTAGTGATATATTATTTACAAACTTAAAAAAAATTCACCAATTGTGCCATCAATGTTCTTTATACTAAAATGAAGTCTCCCTGATTTAGAATCCAGTTCAGAATCACAAGTTATATCAGATTATCATAGCTCTTTTATTCTCCTTTTACTATTTTATTTTAGGAGAAAATTATCTGGAAATGTATAAAGAAAATGGAGAGACTTTAATTATCAGTATAATTAGCATTTTTCAATCAGTAGTAGATCCTAATACATTTTACTCAGTTTATTCATGGTGAGTAGATAAAAACAAAAGAAATATTATAAAATTCATTATATGTCAAGCACATGAACTAAATTAAATATACATATACTATAGCATTAGATTGCTTACATTTTTAAACTGCCACTTGTTACATTACCCACATAAGAAACTAAACTTGCCTTCTGCTTTCCTGATAATTATAAATTGGCTTAAAATGTATGTAATTATAAATTTATTGTCATCAAATCATTGGACAATCAATACTGCCATTAACTTTTAGATTCTTTACTATCATCATAGATTCTATCAGAAACTTAGGTAAGCACCTAATGGTTTCTGGAGTGATTTTTTTTTTTTTTTTTTAAATTTCTAGGGGATGGTCTGACAGTTCCAACAAAATTCAGCCTATTTGAAAGGCAAGGTGAAATAAAAGCATCATTGGATAGGAAACCAAGGACTGACATTGCTGCTTTTGAAAATGGAGGTTGGTTAACTTATTACTGATTTATTACTGAGTATATCACCATATAATAAATAATAATAAATAATTCTGAGTTTTTTCTCTCATAAGCAACTTGTTTTATCAATGCTTCTGACATTTTATCACTGACTTTGGATAAGCTCCTTGAGGCCAGGAATTGTGTATAATCAATTGCTCTCTGCAGTAGAATTCCTGGCACATGCAGTACACTTTGTAAAGATTTGTGGAATAAATGGCTTTATGTTTAAACAATTGAACAATTACATGTATAGAGACACTGTTTATAAAATGTACAGGTGACTGGAAGCTAATATGCTGGAACAGTGAGTCAAATGTAACAAGGTAAATGCAAACTGTGATAAACATAACTTCTTGCAGTTAAATTCAAGACATAACTGGTAAGTTTTCTTCAAGTGGGGAAAGACTTGATATGATACAGATTGTGAGGGAAAAATAAATGCTTTTGTTGGCCACAAAGTTTCAAAATGATTAAGTAACTTGTGTCAGCTACCAGATAGCTAAGGTAAACTTACATTGCATTATTAGGAGTACTATAGAAAAATAATTAAATACAATAAGTCATTTAAAATATTCAGTAGACTATCTGACATATAGAAAGATGCTGTATAAACGTCATCTATTATTGTACTAGTTCCAGTGATTTCTGTACAGGGCAGTCCATACTTGAGAATCATTTTTAAACAAGGTTACTTGAAAACAAGTATTCTATGTTAAGAAACAGAAACTTGTATGGTGAAGATCTGAAATTAAGTATTTAAGTAAATTTTAAAGCAACTGTGGATTTTTATCCTGGAAAATAGATTTTTAGGGATTATAAAAACTGCTTTCATATACCTGAGGATATTATATGGAAAGCAATTATATTTATTGAGTATCTCTAAAGTGTGGTAAAGATTGTTAGATGGAAAATTCTGTTGACTGTGAATTTTCTTATTATTACCTGTAAGTGTACATATTGAATATTCATATACATATATATTAATCAAAACATATATGATATGTATAGAGATGGCAATAGTATTTAAATAGTGTTTTAGAGGAGGAGTATGCTGTATTGAAGGATAGCTTTGTACAATTTTCTGCCATTGTTGCCACTGACAGTAAGTTATTGTCCTAGGAGGTGACTGCTACGTTCCACAGAGATTCATATTTCTTGGAGTAGATGAAAATGAAGCTTTAACTGAAGAGAAAGAAAGCACCATATCAAAATGTTCAAATGCTAAAGGTAGTGAGCCAGTCTCTATTTTGGTCCATTTGTGATTTGTATAGATAAGTTCAAAACCTAAAATTTGATTGTGTTATATAGTTGTAGAAACCAATACAAGAGGCAAGGTAATAAATAAAAACATACACCAAAATAGACTGGATGGGAGCCAGGATCCCTCAGTATCCAGTCCTGGCTCTATGACTAATTATTTGCCTGTGGAGCTTTATCTTTCTTAGCTTCAGTTTCCTTATGGGAAAAATTGGCCTGTTGGACTACCCAGTTGTTGAGACCCTTGCTAGCTCTAAAGTTGTTGGTTCTCTTCAATGGTTAATATCCAGTCCTCTAGTTTTTTTTCCAACTTCTAATATTCGGTATGACTGAATTTTCTTAGAACGCTTTAGTGAAGATATATATACTGAGAAGAGCACTAATCTCGTGCTGACTTCCTCTTTAGGATTATTACTAACTGTGGTCTGAGAATAATCCAGAGATATGTTAATAAAGTACATTCGCTATAGTTTTATGCTGCCTCTACCTTGCTAAGAATCCCCCAGCTGGGACCTCGGCTGGGCAGCTGTCTAAGCCACAGACAGGATAGCTGTCCTGTAATTAGAGGACTTCATGTATTCTCCTTATAAGTGTTGACCAATTGTACCTACTGTCTTCTCCACCATTAAATAAATATTCTCAAAGACAGGGAAAGACACTTGTGATCGAACTCTTCCTATGGAAAATGATATGTATATCTCTTTTCCTCTCTTTTTTTCAGTCTATCAAAAAACACACCTCTAACTATACAAATAACGGTAGCCATCATTCACATATGGTTGTTTTCATTAATTTAATCAAAATTAAATAAAATTTAAAAATTCAGTTTTTCAGTTGCACTGGCCATATTGTTTGTGCTCAGTATTCACATGTGACCAGTGGCTATCATTTCAGATGGCACAGATTTAGAATGTTTCCATTATTGTAGAAAACTCTGTTGGATTGTTCTGCTCCCAAGCTTAGAACAAGTGAAGTGTTTTACAGATATTTCTTCATCCTTGGTTTAAATTGGCACACTTAGAACTTCCCAGATGGTCCAGTGGCTAAGACTCCATGCTCCCAATGCAGGAGGCTTGGGTTTAATCCCTGGTCAGGAAACTAGATCCCATGTGCTGCTACTAAGACCAGGCCAGCCAAATAAATAAATGAAATCAGTAATTTTTTTTAATTGGCACATTTGATATAAAATTAATAACCATTTTAATTAAAAAATTTGTATGGAAGTATTAAAAATATTGCCACAAATATATATTTACCTATTGAAGATAACGGCTGTATTTCAAATTTTTTATGTTTTGATACTGACAGATTTGGAGGACTCAATGTGCTAACTAGGGAATTTCAATGGTGGGTTCTAGAAATTAATATGCATATATATTTTTAAAAGAGGTATGCCCATCATATAATGCTTGCAAAGTGAAATACCAACAGAAATACTTCTTCTTTTTTCTTTTTTTACTAATACTGACATTTTATTTTCTTAATTTGCTTTAAAAGATAACAAGGACAGCCCTCATCCAAAGCGTTCCCTAACTACCCGACTAGTACCTACAACGCATGTATTAAATGCTACTGAGAATATCAGTATGAAGTGCAGAGAGGACCTTTCTTCAAGTGAGACATTAGCTCTATCACTTTTTGGCCTTAGATATATTTGTCTTATGGATTTGTTTTGCTTATTTGAAATAGAATTTTTTAAAAGAAAGAAAAAAGGGTGGTTTGAAAATTATTCAGGATTAAGAATTAAAGACACAATAGTCTTCTACTAACTCTGACAATGAATTGTGATGTAGGTCCTAGTAAATTAAAATACTTTCCCATTAGTTTAATTTAGATATTAAAATTGATAGTATAATACTATGTTCTTGGAAGATTCATTAGTATGACATTTTAAATTTAACCTGTGGTAGGATTCATTGACAGATTTTTTTTGTATTATCTTTCAGATTATTTTTCTTGATTTCACTTCTCCTTGCCATTTAGTACTCTAAGCCTCTTCTCTTGATACAATCAAGACTCATGAATCTTCTTTCCCTCCTTCCTTCCTTCCTTCCTTTTCCTTATTTCATTTATTGAACCCCTGTAATATTCTTCTACCCTAGCTGGGCAACGGGAACCATGATGGTTTACCTCAGAGGAGCTTAGTTCAGTGATACTTGTGAAAAATATAGTTTCCAAATTCTAGGAAGGGGAGCATGAGAATAAGGATGGAGCATGATGTTTGGAGAGGAGGTAGTGAATCAGGGGTTCACTGAAGGCTTCCTGCTTAAGCTGAAGATGAGAGCTAGGGCAAAGAGAGATTTATCAGCCCACTATAGAGAGCTAATGTAATCTACATAGTGATTTTGACGTTCATTTTTACTCTGGAGAAATGTACCTTAGAAATTCTTGGAAAATTGAGCCTGCATATAAAATTTTCCATGTAAAAACAAGCAAGCAAGAAATGAATAATTTAGTAATATTAGCACTAACAAATTTTGCTTATTGAGTCTTGTTTCACCAAACTATCCATGACCCCAAATTAGAACAATAAGGTAATAGTCACTAAAAGTATTTTACACTAATCCAACTTCTTAAGAAGTAGTAGTTTTGGCTTAAAAAGTAAAGAAAGACTTATGTTCACAATGACAATTCTAAAACTCCTAAAAATAACATTATAATGAGATATATAATTATATTTGGATTGTAATTTTATGTTCTTTTAAAAGGATCCATGTATTCCTTTGGAGGAAAAGCATTTTTCCTCCAAAGGAATGTTACTTATTGAAAGTTTTCTCATCAATCAATTTGATGAGAAAAATCAAGGTAGAATTTTTTTGGTAATTGAAAATAAATCACCCTTTGTTCTAGAAAGTAAAGTATTAGGGCGGTACATTTTTTCCCCCTTGCTTGACATGTGAATGCACAGATATGTAATTATCACCTACAGTAATTTTTCACATGAAAGCATCTCCTTAAAAACTGTAAAAATTTGTATCTTCTTTAAGTGAATGATGTCCATCCAGTGAGGAAGCCTCATTTTAAAGGTGTGAAAAAAAGAAAATGGATGTATGATGAACCAAAGAACTTTCCTGGCCCAGGGATGCGGAGAGGTAAAGTGTCTATGTATTTGGTATTCCTGAATTATAATTTGAAAATAGATTAAATAATATTTTCTAGGCGACAAGTCACTATCATGCACCATGTTATTTGAGGTGTCAATTCCTATAAAGTTCTTTTAGCTTACATTATTTTCCATCATGCTATTAAACATTTAAAGTACAATGCATTAATTACAGGTGTGAAACCAGCTGGCTTTATCCCTTGTTCCCTTTCCCCTTTCTTATATTACAGCAGTGCAGACTTCAAATCCCAAAAGTAAAATGAGTTACCATCGGAATAATAAAAACAAAAATTCTGAGAATGCGTCCTGTATCCACGTTCAGAGAGATGCTGTCAGAACTGTCTCACTGAACGCACCTCCCCACGGCAGGCCTTCGCACGGCTCCTACATTAAAGCTGATGTTAACAAGGAACCCAAATTCAACCTCTGTTCAGGTGAGGTTCTACACTTACATAGGCTTTTTACTCACGTCTGTGATTTGCGTCCCTGTGGAATGTCCAGATGGCCCAGCTAATCTTAGCTGCTCCCCACCCGCTTCTCTTTCCAGGCCCTCACCACCATAACATCTCAGAAAACAGGTGAGAGGATTTCTGTCCATGTGCAGGAGTACGCATGATTTAAAGGATATTGGAGAGAACGTGTTAGGTGCAGGTGGCTTGCCACTGACCCTCTCTAGAGTTTTGTCTCAGAGCACTGCCCTTTGTTCCCCTGATGGCTTTATTTCACTCTTGAGGATTGTTTTGGAATGGTTGACATTTCTTGTTCCACCAACTGCATTGTTCTATTATCACTTTCTGGCTAGTGCCTTGGTTTTTCTTTAGGCCTTCATGATTACTTTCTGAAAAGGTTAGTTGGGGGTTAACTGCAGTATTTTTGACAACCTCTCATCTCTCCCACCCATGTCCAAATTGCTTTTAAATCATTTCATCCTGTAATAGGCCAAGGCATAGTGTAAGTGTCAGGAAGTACAAGGCCTTGAGGGAAGAGGGAACTAGGTTTCTTTTTTTAATCCCTTGTCTCAGATGAATTTGGTTCTTTTAAAGCTGGGTTTTGGTTTTCTCAATCTAACAAAAGGCCACTCAATTCCCTGTGATTTTGTTTGTATTTGCCTATTTTTGCCTCTAGTCAGTGGAGTTCTGATTGTTGTATACTTTTTGAAGCATAAGTAAAAAACTCTGTGTCTCTCTTTGGTCTTCCTTTTACAATTTACATAGAAGCTAGCTTTTAAATTATTTTTCTTCTGTTTGTTTTAGAATAGAATCATGTATGGATTTATATACATGATTATTTATATTTACTACTGTTGTTGTTGTTTAGTCGCTAAATCATGTCCACCTCTTTTTGCGACCCCATGGACTGTGTAGCCTGCCAAGTTCCTCTGTCCATGGGATTTCCCAGGCAAGAATAAAGCCCTTTACTTCTATTATCATTTTATTATTATTTTACTGTGAGTGGACATTTGTGAAGAATACAGTGACTACTGGACAGTTAGATGCCATTGTCTAGAGTTGTATTTAGGGGGCCTTGGACCTTCCTTTCTTCCTTTCCTTCTCTCCTTCCTTTCTTTAGCTCTGCAAATATTAGCAGAATTATATGTAAAATCACAGTAAGGCCAGACAATGAAATATTTTGATCACGTACATTATATTATACTTTTCTCTAGCTTAGCCTCGTGGGAGCAATTCTTATTTGAGGAACTGAACAGCCAATTAAGAGATGTGTTACCATGGTCATTGATAACTTAAATGGTCTTAATAAGCTCACTTGTATCCCTGATGCCTTACCCTTGAAATGGTAAAATGAATTACATAGAGACTAGCTTCACCTCTGAGATAATAACTTTGAAATACGCCTGGAATATGATTTTAACATTATAAAATATTTAATTCGTTTCCTTTTTCTCTCAGATAAATATATATCAACGTCATATAATGGTTCAACCTGGCGAAAAAGAATTCCTTTTTCAAAAACGTATTCAAAAAATGAAAAGATATATACAGGTAAACATATACTAGTGGTTTTAATGTATCATATAACTCTAAAATGAATGACAAGTGTTAAGCTCAAGGAACACATTTTAGAAAATTTTCATGATATATATGATTATAATTCTTGGAGTTTAGCAGAGATCTCATCTACTAGCAATTTTTTTAGCCTTTTATTTATTTATTTAATTGGAGGATAATTGCTTTACAATTGTGTTGGTTTAATTTTAGCTTTTTTTAAATTGGGTTTTTCTTTGCTTATTTTTATCAGAAATCTTTTGATATATTTCTCTCCTTAGCCAGAAGCATAGTAGTTTCAGCAACTATATAATCTGTTAAGATGCATTCTTTGTTGAACTACAAAGCAATATATAAGACCATATTCTGACACAAAATATTGAAGCCCTGTTATATCCTGGCTAGTGAATACATAATGGCTAGTGCAGGCTGACGGGGCACCTAAGTTGTAGTTTCCAGCCTGAGAGGTTCAAAGTGACTGTGGTCTCTTTTGTGCTATTTGCCCCGGGAGGGTGTAGGGATTCTGGGGACCTCCCGAGGGTAAAAGTTTATAGCCACTCCAACCTCGGATTCCAGATGTGGTTCTTTTACTAAAAAGCTTGGTGTCTTACCCTAGCTTATTTTGAGGCTGGCTCAGTAGGTTGGGAAGATCACACAGGACAAACTGGTTCCGGTCACTTCTTAGAAACCTGAAACTTTGCAGAAAAACTCCTAGGTAGAGAGTTCCTACCTAAATCAGTAGCCTAGAACTTTCAGAATCATCTGAAATTCATAAAATCTTATACAAGAGATTCCCAGAAAAACCAGAACACATCCAGACTAGAAACTGTACACTTCCCAAAATAAGGAGCCAGGATCTTCTAAAGCAGTATTTCCCTTTAAACTCTTCACTACAACTGTGATGCAGGATGTAGACTTGTATATATATTTATAGGTCTTCCCTAGTGGCTCAGACAGTAAAACTAAATCTGCCTGCAATACAGGAGACCTGGGTTCGATCCCTGGGTTGGGAAGATCCCCTGGCGAAGGCAGTGGCAACCCACTCCAATATTCTTGCCTGGAAAATTCCATGGACGGAGGATGCTGGCAGGCTGCAGTCCATGGGGTCACAAAGAGTTGGACATGACTGAGCAACTAACACTTTCATGTATATTTACACTGGAGTCAATCGCTTTTCTTTTTTTCCCATCTCTTCATCATATGTTACTGCAACAGAATGCTACTGCAGTGCTCTTTGTTTATATTTCATCTTAAGTTCATGTGGGCTGCACTTGATTTTATGAGGCAAGAGGTGAAAAGTCAGTGAAAATCCTAAATAAAACTACCAATTGTTAAGCCACGTCTTTTTCTCCCATGACTTACTTGTGGGTGGGATGTTTCCACCCCTGTCCCAGTGACAGCTCCTGTGTTCCAACAGCCTTCTCTTACTTAGTTAAACATGAACCACCAAAGGTTCGGGAGGGAAGAGGGGTCACTTCAGAATATGAAACACGTACCATCCCTGTATGTGACAGGGGAATGCAAGCTAACAAAACTGCTTTATTCTTTCAATTTTGGAGAGTGTGGAGGAAGGTATGCGAAACAGATGGCAAGAGAACAGAAACTTTGTGGAGCCAATTTACTCAGCACTAGTCTCTCCTCATCTTCCACCACCTCCAGCTCCGCCGGGGCCCATGGGTAGAAAAGTCAAAGACAGAATTTCCCTTGAATTTTTAAGAATCGGTGCATAGAGAGGACCTGCAGTGCACTTCTCAGATGCAACCTAGGGGGAAAAACTTCGGAGAGAATTTCTCAATGCCCTCTGGTGATGTGGTTGCAGGGAGGGTAAACCCGTCTAATGCTAGAAGGCTGGAGACAGAGCCTCTTGAGGCTGCCAAGCTCCAAGGTTGCTTGGGAGGGCATCACATATTCATGTGAGTTTCAAGCGAGAGTGAGTTTCTGGGAAAGAGGACCCATGGATGTACACAGAGTCTCGTGGCTGGGACTGAAGGGAGAGCATCAGAAAGATTTTTTTGTGGTTGGGTTCTCTTCCAGGGGAGGACTCAGCTGGAATCACAGCAGATTTCCAGGGAGGTGATTAGAAACCAGGCCATCACTCACTGATCAAACCCTTGTTACTTGAAGTATGGCCTGAGGGCCACCAGCAATGACTTGGGAGCTTGTTAGAAACACAGAATCTCCATCTCAGACTTACTGAATCAGTATCTGCCTTTTAACAAGATTCCCCAGGTGATTAGGATACACATTAAAGTTTGAGAAACCTTAGACTATGTTATCTGGGCACTGTTCCCCAGCATAGGACCCAGACCTTGTTGAAAGCCAAGATTGTTGAGATGACATTCTTTTCCTAACTGCCACACAGCAGCAGCCAGTCTCCCCAGTCCCAACCCTGCATGCATGCGTGCTAAGTCACCTCAGTCGTGTCTGACTCTTTGTAACCCCATGGACTGAAGCCCGCCAGGCTCCTCTGTCCATGGGGATTCTCCAGGCAAGAATGCTGGAGTGGGTTGCCATGCCCTCCTCTGGGTTGGGGCGGGGCGGGGGAGGGGGGGTCTTCCCAACCCAGGGATTGAACCCAAATCTCTTATGTTTCCTACACTGATTGGGCGGGTTCTTTACCATTAGCACAACCTGGGAAGCCCAGTCCCAACCCTAGAAATTAGGATAAACAGCAGGAAGGTAAGGGAGGGGGGGAAAAAAAAAAAACCAACCCTGGGAAAGAATGTCAAATTTGAATGTGATTGAAAGATACATGTGAAATAACTAAGGAACCACTGACTTGGACTAAGTTTATAGGCAAAGGACTAGATAAATTTTCGACATCCGGCAGAATGGGAATTTAGAGTCAAGAAATTAAGTAGGCTTCTAACAAAATGAAGTTAGTTTTCTTAGTTGCCTAAGGTTTGGCTGGGAAATGTGTAACCCCTGAACACTTCCCCTTTTCAGTTGCTGTTTTCCCGGGAATAGGGAGAGAAAGGTTAGTTTGTGTCTTCTCCCACGCACTTCCTGCTAGGGCACAGTGGGGAGGTTGCAGCATTCCCCAGTGGACAGATGGACTGTGGAGAGAGGAGGCAGAAAACACAAGCTGCTTAGTCTGTTCCTCTGAGGAATATCTGAGCGCCAAGGCCAAAGAAGTGTAAATGGGTGAGAGGAGCCCTTTGGGAAAATGTTTTTGGACACTCTGAGGATAATGCAAGAGGAGAGGAAAATGTGTCTGTGAGAATCTAGGAAAGGAGCTGAAGGCAATTAGAGATGTCATTGTCAGCCTTCCCTTGAGGTCACATGTCCTTTCCAATAGGGATATAGCTGGTTGACTGGAGGTGCCTGTCTGCACAGAAGGGAACATTCATTCTCTTCATTCTGGGTGCCCCATGGTGCAGCCTTCTGTATAGTATTATTTCTATTCCTTTCTATCCTCCCCTTCATCTAAATTCACATCACAGCAAGCTTTGGAAAGAAGTGGAATTAATTTGAATGGCGTTCTGAAAATTTATGAATTAAAACAAGCTTAGTTTTTGTTTTGTCTTAAGATTTATGGGACATAATTAACAAAAGAAGTGCAAAATGTTTGTACCCTGAAGAATGCTGAAAAACAAAATAACTGAAATATGTTTTGTGTTTTATTATTAGAGCCAAGAAGAAATGGGAGCAAGTAAACCTGGAGGTTGAGAGAAGAGAAAAATGAGAAAAGAGAAAAGTGCCAGAAATCATCTGATTTACAATCAAAAATGAAAATTCAAAGAATGAGATACTCAAGTACTCCATACTATATACTGGATAGCCAAAGATGATAAAATGCAAATTCTGAAAATAAGATGCAGGAAGTACATTGTGCTCTTTCAAAACTGATAAAAATGCAAATTACAAACAGCTGCCTGTGTATTTGTATAGGTCTGGAATTCATTCAATGCATTGCCACAAACATTTAATAAAATTTAAAAGTTTGACAATTAAGATCATTCTTTACTTGTAAACTAAGTTAGATTGCACAGATTGAGGAGTAAAATTGTGCTTTTGATCTCTGTTTTGCAATATTCTTTAAGGAAGAAACCTCACATTTTCTTTCTTTACCTAAATTTTAACTGGTCCCTCTGTGATAGTTACAGATAAAATGTAAACAAATTCAGTGAAGTCCCAGGGTTACAGTGTGGTGATGAGTATGAGAGGAATTCTAATAGATATACATTTCGATGTGTTGTAGAAAGAGACAAACTCTGGCTTATCATTCTGGGCCATTGCTGAACAATGTCTTTTAACTGGCAACTACAAAATCTACCTGCTGGAATGTGCTACGTTCAGAACTGAAAAACAAGTATTTTCCTACCATGAAAACAAAAGTTATTTGATCATACTGGAGAAAAGGACTCATAAAAGAAAAAAAGTGAATTAATGACAGAGTATCCCAAAAGTCTGAGTGAGCTTTTAAGGTTTCAGAAACTCAAGAAGTATAAATGCTTATGAATGTAAGAGAGATGAAAACTTATTTCCATTTCTTTCGTGCTCGTTTAGAATTGTGAATCTTGAATAGCAAAATTTTCTTACTTAAAAATTTCATCTGCAGAGTGACTGAAACAAAAACTTGAAATTAAAAATTCATTCTTCAAACAAAAAACAAGTATGAGAGCAATATAAATAATTAACCATTCAAATGATATGTGTGTAAATTTGTAACATTTGTACTCCCACGTTGATGAAAGTTCAGAACTTCACTGAGACTTTGGAACCCCCTGTATTTGTATTTGCTTGTGTCTTGTGGTTACTGGGAGCCTCTTGTTCAACATTTATTGGAGAAGAGAGGCAATCAGGACTCAGAAATATTTTATTTTTAAAACATTTTTCTAAAATCACTGCAGATGGTGATTGCAGCCATGACATTAAAAGACACTTACTCCTTGGAAGGAAAGTTATGACCAACCTAGACAGCATATTAAAAAGCAGAGACATGCATCCAACCTGGGCTGGTGATCTGTTTCACTATAGATAATATACATGCATGAGACAAGTGTTCGGGCCTGGTGTACTGGGAAGACACAGAGGAAGCAGGTGGAGAGGGAGGTGGGAGGGGGGATCGGGATGGGGAATACATGTAACTCCATGGCTGATTCATGTCAATGTATGACAAAACCCACTACAATATTGTAAAGTAATTAGCCTCCAACTAATAAAAATAAATGAAAAAAAAAAAAAAAGAGAGACATTACTTTGCCAACAAAGGTCCATCTAGTTAAGGCTATGGTTTTTCCAGTGGTCATGTATGGATGTGAGAGTTGGACTGTGAAGAAAGCTGAGCGCAGAAGAATTGATGCTTTTGAACTGTGGTGTTGGAGTAGACTCTTGAAAGTCCCTTGGACTGCAAGGAGATCCAACCAGTCCACCTAAAGGAGATCAGTCCTGGGTGTTCATTGGAAGGACTGATGTTGAAGCGGAAACTCCAATACTTTGGCCACCTGATGTGAAGAGCTGACTCACTTGAAAAGGCCTTGATGCTGGGAAAGATTGAGGGTAGGAGGAGAAGGGGACGACAGAGGATGAGGTGGTTGGATGGCATCACCAACTCAATGGACATGGGTTTGGGTGAACTCCTGGAGTTGGTGATGGACAGGGAGGCCTGGCGTGCTGTGTTCATGGGGTCACAAAGAGTCGGACATGACTGAGCGACTGAACTGAACTGATGCTGTGATTCCAACTTGTGGAGCAATAAACCCTAATTTCTTGCTTTTAATGGGGCTCTGTCTCCACACTTTCAAAAACTTGAGGATGTAGTAATTCTTTTTTTACACATAGATATAAATAAAAACTGGGCCAGCAAAATATCCTGGTAAGATAGACTTGAGAGGGAGGTAAGAAAAGAGCTGAGTTGAAAAGCTGTCTATTAATTGATGGAGGAAGAAATGCTCATAGACTCTTAAGTGTACAAGTAGTGCTTTTAAGCTTAAATTCCATAATGCCCCTGGTTGGGCAGTTGCTTTTTGGGCACATAAAAGAGCTTTGATGAATTTTACTGGTGTTCAATGATTCTATTCATTTCAAAATGCAATAGTAATAAAAATAATTAAAATAGCATTTATTGGAAATGTAGTATATTAGTTTGCTGGGGCCACTATAATAAAGTACTCACAAACTAAGTGGCTCAAACAACAGAAATTTATTGTCTCACAAATCCAGAAGCCAGAAATCTGAAAACAAGGTGTCCGTGGGTTGGTTCCTTCTGAAGGATCTATTCCAGGACTCTCTTCTTGGCTTACAGATCACTATCTTTCTCTTGGTGTCTCTTCATATCAAAATCACTTTATATGTGTTTCTGCATTCATATTTCTTCTTTTATCAGCATACAGTCATGTTGGATTAGGGCCTATCTTAATGACCTCATTTCAACTGTATAGACCTTATATCCAAGTAGGTCAGGTTTAGGGAGTCCCTAAATCTCCCTTCCTCTACAGTAAGTCAAAGCAGGTCTGGCATTTCTAGCTTACTCATTCTGGACTACTTTTTAGTCCATATTTAAACCAACCAACAAACCAAACTATTGGAACCCTTTCTAACTCCCTGAGCTGCAACCAAGTGCAGAATCTCTGCTTAGTGGGAGAGATTCAACAACTTAGGCTTGATCTTTTTGTTCTTTCCATGATTATTTCGTATCTTTAATATTCATTCCCACATGAATCCTCTGAGTTTTTGCCTGTATAAATTAGAAAACTCAGGTAGTTACTTTGACGTGTAGCATACATTCTTATGGGCCACACACTGTATTTTAGGAGCCTGCTGGGACTTGAGTCTAGTTATAGATGGAGAAGCAAAGAGGTGTCGTGGGGGTGGATCCTGAGGGAATCAGCATATCTGGCGTGGCAGCTATCTCAAGGTTAATTTCACATAGGGGTGGAAAGGCTGCTTCTACTGTGCGGTAGAGAGACTACTTCTACTGGCAAAGAAGATATCAAAATTTAGGGGCCCCATGTTCCCAGCTTCCTCAGAGTCTTCCTACATATTCCTATTTCAATTTTCAGGATTATGTTCCTTCCCCATCATTGTAACAGTAAATAACCTATGAGCTTGGGAACTCAATTTGCACTGTATTAATTCACTCATTATAACAATTCAGTCACTTTAGGATGAGATTTTGGGTCTGTTTTCAAGCACTCTCAACACTGCCTATGAGAAATAGGGAACATTCCTTCAGGGCAGACATAGAACGTTTCCGGTCATTTACGTGATGTATAAGCTAGGAATTTACATTTATGTAAATTAAAATTTTAAATAAATGCATGACACATTTGCATTTGTAAGTATAAAGAAAAATGCACATGACAGTTGTGAATTTAAGTTTTATTCAGGGTCTTCTTTGTGGATTATCGCTGGGGAGATAGCTCCTCAGTACCTCTGAGTAACCAGTTCTGAAGAAGCAGAGAAGAAGCCAACACACACACATATATATATATATATATATACATACATATATATATATATAAATATATGAATTTTTTGGCTAGGAAAAATGTAATCAAGCATATATATATCAATATCTTAGTAAAAGATCACTGCTAATCACAAAGAATAGGTATCTCACAATGATTTTAGAGCTTTCCTATGTATGGGAAGATGCACAAACCTGGGGTTATTGAAGTTCTTCCTGAGATGTTTAACTATCCAGTGGCCTGTTTATTCCAAAGCTCAGCATGTCTTATCCTGTTTTTCCCATCCTGAATTCCTCTCAGGGCATGCTGTGTCAGCAACTACAGCGGGCTGTGATTTAACCCTTAATATAACCACTCCGTGTTCCTTCTTGTTTGTCTTTAAATATCCAAATTCCTGAGCTCATTTTTTTCCTTTTGTTCAGTGACATTAGGAGCAATCAATCAATCTAATATTTGTTAGCTTGACAAAAATGTTTGAAAGTATCGTATACATAATCACATGGATCCTTGCCCTACCTATGTATTTGATAATGAGTATACAGTGGTGATATTTTTGCATATTTCTATTGCTACATCACACCATGAGCTATCAATGCTTTATTGCTAGAAACAGAATAATCAGTGTCTTCAAAACTAATCAGATTAGAGACCCAAGGGCAGAAAACCCAGGAACAATCCAGAAAACTCATCCTTATGTTCCCACACAGCCACTCTGTGTACCAAAATTTTGATTAGGATTTTCTAGAGAAACATAACCAATAGAGTGTGTGTATGTGTGTGTGTGTGTGTGTGTGTGTGTGTGTATAGAAAAAAGGAAGAGATTAGTTTAAATAACTGACTCATGAATGGGCAAATATTTTGTGCATAAATCTATAAAACACTAATGAAAGTTATTAATAACACCTAAGAAAATAAATAACATTCTAGACCATGGTCATGGGTAAAAAAACACAATATATTAAAAAATGTCAATTGTTCACAAATTTGATCTAGTCATGATATCATGTGAACCAAAATTCTAACAAGTTTTTTCATGAAACTTGACAAGCTTATTTTGAAATTAATATGAAATTCCAAAGCCTTAAAAATAACCAAGATACTACCAACTGAGAAAAATAAAGTGTGGGGCTTTGCCTGTCATATATTTAGATTTTCTCTAGAGCTTTCTAATATTGTAAAATTATATGTTATACCTGAAACAGCATAGTGTTGACATTATTATGATATTTGAGGCAAAATTAAAGATAATAGAGAACCTAGAAAACCAACCTACATATCTATGTCAATCTGATATATGGCAAAAATGGTCCTGTAGATCAGTTGAAGAAGAGGTTATTAAATAAATGTTTTGGGAAATTGAGTATCCCTAAAGAAAAAAAAAAAAAAGGCAATGGATCCCTAATCTTACACAGAAAATAAAGTTCAAATGGCTCAAACATAATGTCACAGGCAAAATTTTAACTCTGCAAAAACTACTTGTTGAATGAATACACGAATCTTAGAATATTTAGAATGCACCACTGAATGAGAAGTTTGTTAAGCTTCTATTTACTGCTACGCTTGCCAATATTTGAGTAGTGGAAGGAAGGCAGGAAGAGGAACAGGCAAGCATGTTCAACTCCTGAAGTCGCAAGAACATGCTAGGTATACTTTCCAAATAAACAGGGGCACGTATAAAAACTAGGTGTCAGTACTCTTGCATTTATCTCCTAAGAGGCTGTTTTACTTCTCTTCTTAGTTAAACTGTGTTTTACTTCTCTTCTTATTTAAAACTCTATTCCTTTGATGTAGATAACTTCTTACCTTCTACTATGACTATTATACATTTTAATCTAAATTCTCTTAGATTTACCTGAGGGAGCCAAATAGCTTGTTTTTCATTCTAATCTTAGGACATATCTATGCTATCTTGAAAAACAGTTTTCTATAGACAGCCTTTCTTTCAAAAGTAATTTCTGGACCCTTTTACCAGAGGCTGCCATTTGACCTGGAAATCAAATTTTTTTTACTTACAATTATTTTGTCACAATCTGGAGTCTAAAGTGCCTGAAAAAATAAAAACCACAACTTCTAATTTCCTCCTGGAAAAACTCAGAAGGACAATTTGTACCATTTGAAAGCTAATCAAAACCAATCATCCACAGTAAGGCTGGGAGAATTTTCATTTCAATTCAATCTGCTTTGGGTTGGCTTTGGATGGCAGTGTTTGTGGAGATAATTGCCCCTATTGCCAACTTGATATTTATGCTCTTTCCCCCAGGGAAAGACTGCTGTAGAACAAATTAAGGGTGATTATCAAGGAGAGTAGGTAACTGCCAATGAGTTCAATAAATTCACATGGGCTTTGGAACCAAGGGACATTTTCAGGCTCCTGGCTTTGCCTTTTGCTAGTTGTTTGACCTGGGAGAAAATATTTAGTCTCTTTTGTGCATAAATTCCCTCACTTGTAGTAATAATACCTTTCTGATAGGGTTGTTTTGGGCATTAGAGATAATACATGAAATGCCAAGAGTTGTGTCTGGGATAGAGGAGATTTTCAGGGCTTCCCAGGTGGTGCTAGTGGTGAAGAGCCCAACAGCCAAAGCAGGAGACTCAAGACGTCGGTTCGATCCCTGGGTCAGGAAGATCCCCTGGGGGTGGGCATGGCAGTCCACTCCAGTATTCTTGCCTGGAGAAACCCACAGACAAAGAGGCCTGGTGGGCTACAGTCCATTGAATCATGAAGAGCTGAACACAACTGAAGCAACTTATTATGCAGGTAGACGAGGTTTTCAACAAACGATACTCATTTATTATTATTGGAAGTTATCTGACAGGTTATTACTACTTGTTGATCAATATAATAGAAACAATGTGATCATACTCTCAGGACTTAACCTGATGCCTACTTTTCCGGATATTGAACAATGACTGAATATAATAAAATCTGTATATTTCTGCTGGAGAATAGGCAGAAATACAGTTTGAAGTTGTTTTTGAGAACAGATTGATAATTCTCAGACTCACTAGCTCCTTTCCTGAAGTCTCCTGGTGACTAAAGGATGAACAAATGTTTCCCTTTTTTATATTTTTGATTCAGAAACAAATTAATGCCCAATTTTAATAGGTATATGTATATATATATATATACATATGTATAAAACACAATAAGAAGGAAATAAATTTGATACATTATACCATTAAAAATTAAATAAGTCATAAGTTGTAGGAGAATTTTAAAAGATTCTTTTTTATTTTCCTTTTCAAAATTATAATTTAATAATTTATACCCTCCAGGCATGCAGTGCTAGAAAACTTCTAGCCTAGGGCACTGTAACTGCATGTACTGCACTGTGCTGAGTTGCTTCAGACTTTGTGCGACCCTGTGGACTGTAGCCCGCCAGGCTCCTCGTCCACGGGATTGTCCAGGCAAGAATACTGGAGTGCGTTGACATAACCTCCTCCAAGGGATCTTCCTGACCCAGGGATCAAATCCATGTCCCTTAAGCCTCCTGCATTTGCAGGCAGGTTCCTTACCAGTAGGGCCACCAGAGTGAATTAAGTGATTTTCTTGAGAGTTTCCACAGGGAAATGATTTCATTTGCCTCCTCCTGACATACAAAAACTTCTTTTTTCCCTCTGTAGTGGGTTATATTTAAAGGATATGAAATTGCTTTCATCATACTACATGAATTCTTATTCAAAATCAAATTGTTTTATTAAAAAGGTTATTTAAAATTATAGAGAGAACATTTGTTAGTTGGTTGATTTTATGGTTTATTCACATTATGCTTCTTGTATGAGCCTGAATAATCAAGAATGGTTACTTATCATTGGGAAAAAATAGTTCTATTGATGTAAGTATATATACTTTTGAATCATCTTCAGACTAGCATTGTGCTGTATAATTTGTAAATTTGACTCTCTGAAACAATATATTAACATGCTATTATAGTAATATATGTTAATATATTAACGTGGTATACTAAGGGTTATTTATTTCCAGAAGTGCATAAAATTCAGACCCCACACTTGGTCAACCTTTGTCGAGTGGTGCGCTGATAAATGTTTGACAGCTGATCCTCAGCAAACACAGCTGCAGTTTGTTTATTTCTGTAGTGTAAAAGCTCTCACCATGGTTGATTTCAAGCTACCAGTTCAAAGTCATCGAATACAGAATTAGGAAGAAATGCACTTGAGAGTTCCTTGGACTGCAAGGAGCTCCAACCAGTCCCTCCTAAAGGAGATCAGTCCTGGGTGTTCATTGGAAGGACTGATGCTGAAGCTGAAACTCCAATACTTTGGCCACCTCACGTGAAGAATTGACTCATTGGAAAAGTCCCTGATGCTGGGAGAGACTGCGGGCAGGAGGAGAAGGGGACGACAGAGGATGAGATGACTGGATGGCATCACCGACTCGATGGGCATGAGTTTGAGTAAACTCCAGGAGTTGGTGATAGACAGGGAGGCCTGGTGTGCTGCGATTCATGGGGTCGCAAAGAGTCAGACACAACTGAGCCACTGAACTGAACAGACTTTCCTAAAATGGAAAGAACTCACTTCAGCACACCTCTGCATGTTCTCTTTGCTATAATAAAATAATTCTAAATAATCAAATTTAATTCAGTTCTGAACCAGTTCTTATTCAAGAGGTTTGCGATATCCCATTAACTACATAATATGTATATCGTATGTTTGTTTGTTATTTCCAGTTTTTATCCTTAAGAATAAAAACATCATGAAGGTTAGGACTGTTGAGTTTATCATTGCTTTCTCTGAGCCTCAAATGATGGCTCACACATAGCAGGCAATAAATAAGGACTTGCTGAATCAAAGGAAGGAGACTCAATCTCTGTCTTAAACAAGATTACACTCTATCAGAAAATGAAATAAAATAATTATTTAAGGAGAAAAACAGATTAGAACAAGTAATAAATAAGTCAGTATTTTTCTAAAGTTGAATATTAAATTATAATAAAATCCATAATATTATAATTAATAAGTTTTCCTCTAGCATAGCTATATTTTACTGAAGTTTCATGTGCTGATTGTGACCAAAAATAAAAAAACCAATGACACCAACAGTAATAGCAAAATTTTAAAGATTGCTTACTCCATAGTAGGTATATGCTAAGTGAATTACATGCATTATTGAATTTAATTCTCATAATATTCTTTCAAATATGCACTAATTTTACCTTTCCACCTTATAAAATGAGAATGCTGTGATTCTGAATTTCTTAGTAACTTGTTCAAGTCAATAGCTGCCGGGAGCCAGCACACGAGATCCCACCCATAACAAGGTCGTGAGGAGAAGACCTGACAAGCAAGGCAGATCAGGACTTCAGGGATTTCGAAAAGCTGCCCCGGCGCTCACCTTAAAGATGACCTCTGTCTTTCTGATGCTTGCTGTATTAGACTACTCCCTAATTTCTGTGACACAGGTAGGAGGCCTTCCCCGATCTCTCTCCAAACAGAATCAACTTAGAACTTTAATCAATATGTCCCCCGGACGGCGGTATCCTATAAGATTATCCAGGATGAAAGGAGTGTTTCCATTTAGACCCCTCTGCTGGCATTCTAGCCTGCTTGGCAAATGCATACTAATGTACATGACTGCTCACAGCACCTTAATCATAAACAGTATAAAGAACCTGATCACATAAAGGCCCTAATAGGCACAGAGCCCTTCGGGGTGAGGAAGCCCTATTAGAGAACACAAAAATATTATTCTAAAAGTGGTTATAGTTGAAGATTTAGAAAAATAAGAGTTTAGAATTGTTCATTTTAACCAGGAATGCTAAACAGGGGCTGCCTCACCGGAGCTGCAGAGTCTTTGTGTTTTAAACCTTTTAGATAAATTTAACTGATAACTTCTGCAAAAGGACTGACCTCTGTGTTCATTAAAGAATAGATTACAGGAAAACAGCTTTGCATTCACCTAGGTCATAAAATGTCAATAGGCCCCGAGGCCAGAAGATAATGTATAAGACTCTCACAAAGAAGTTGCAGGAAACACCCTGGTTTCGTGAAGGACAAGCTGATGTAATATTAAACTATCTTCCCCTTAAAAATGTACTAACTTAGAATATAAAAGCTACGGTAAAAAAATAAAGATTTGCCAGATTCTACTACACACCCCCAGTCTGGTCTCTCTCTCTCTCTCTCTTTTTCTCGCCGACGCCGTTCATCCTGAGGGTACCCCTGGATCCTGCTGAGGCTGGACCCCAGCAAATAGCCAAAAAGTGCAGCACTCAATTTTGTACCTAAGTCTTTCTGATTCTAGGATGTATGTTCTCCACCTTTATATTCAATTTTGTAAACACTAACTTCCTTCTTGGTTGTTACAGAATGGTCCTGGAGAGTTCATGGTTTCATTTAGATGCCTTGCAAAGTGCAAAATACTTTAAGAAAAGGGATATCAGTGGCTTAGAGGCAGGAAGAACCCTGTCGAAGTTTTAGTCAAGCTGAAGAGAATTTTCAGGTCTTCTTGGTTAATGCCTTTGTTTATTAAATAGCCAAGAAACCAACGGATGGACTGGAAAGAGAGAGAAGGAGTGTTGTGAATGATGGGGTTAGAGAGGTGGGCTGTGGAGACAGGTCAGATGGGGGTTTGTGATTACCTCCAGATTTTG